>NW_023425404.1:77156345-77850027 GCF_014108245.1 Pipistrellus kuhlii | reverse complement strand
AGTAGTGGCAAAAAACAGACATATAGACCAATAGAATAGAATAGAGAACCCAGAAATGAACCCAAACCACTATGCTCAATTAATATTTGACAAAGGAGGCAAAAACATACAATGGAGTCAAGACAGTTTCTTCAATAAATGGTGCTAGGAAATTTGGTCAGACACATGCAAAAAAATGAAACTAGACCACCAACTTACACATACACAAAAATACACACAAAATGGATACAGGACCTAAACATAAGATAGGAAACCATAAAAATATTAGAGAAATCCACAAGTAGCAAAATCTAAGATATATGCTGAAGCAATATCTTCACCGACACAGCTCCTGGGACAATGGAAACTAAATAGAAAATAAACAAATGGGACTACATCAAAATAAAAAGCTTCTGCACAGCAAAAGAAAACATCACCAAAATAACAAGACAACCTACTGCATGGGAGAACATATTTGCTAACGATATCTCTGATAAGGGTTTAATCTCCAACATTTACAGGGAACTCATGCAACTTAACAAAAGGGAAAAAAACAACCCAATTAAAAAATGGGCAACAGACCTAAATACTTTTCAAAAGAAGACATAAGGAAGGCTAAGAGAATATGAAAACATACTCAAAGTCACTAATCATCTGAAAGATGCAAATCAAAACAACAATGAGGTACCATCTCAGCCTGTCAGAATGGCTATCATCAACAAATCAACAAATAACAAATTCTAGTGAGGATGCGGATAAAAGGAACCCTAGTGCACTACTGGCAGGAATGCAGACTAGTGCAGCCACTATGGAGAACAGTATGGAGTTTCCTCAAAAAACTAAAAATGGAACTCGCATTTGACCCAGTGATCCCACTTCTAAGAATATATCCAAGAAACTAGAAACACCAATCAGAAAGGACATATGCACCCCTATGTTCATAGAAGCACAATTTACTATAGATAAGATTTGGAAACAGCCTAAATGCCCATATGCAGATGAGTGGATTAAAATACTTTGGTACAGCCAAAACCGGTTTGGCTCAGTAGATAGAGCGCTGGCCTGCGGACAGAAAGGTCCCGGGTTCGATTCCTGTCAAGGGCATGTACATTGGTTGCGGGCACATTCCCAATAGGGGGTGTGCAAGAGGCAGCTGATTGATGTCTTTCTCTCATCGATGTTTCTAATTCTCTATCTCTCTCTCTTCCTCTCTGTAAAAAAATCAATAAAATATATTTAAAAAAATACTTTGGTACATCTACACAATGGAATACTATGCTTCTGTTAAAAGGAAGGAACTCCTGCCAAAACCAGTTTGGCTCAGTGGATAGAGCGTTAGCCTGCGGACTGAAGGGTCTGGGGTTCAATTCCAGTCAATGGCAAGTACCTTGGTTGCGGGCACATCCCCAGTAGGGGGTGTGCAAGAGGCAGCTGATTGATGATTCTCTCTCATCGATGTTTCTCTCTATCCCTCTCTCTTCCTTTCTGTAAAAAATAATAAAATACACTTTTTTTTTTTAATAAAAAAAGGGAAGGAACTCCTTCCATTTGCAATAGCATGGATGGAGCTGGAGAGCATTATGCTAAGAGAAATAAGTCAGTCAGAGAAAGGTAAATATCACATGATCTCACTCATTTGTGAATTATAATGTACAACATAAATCAATGAACAAAAACAGATCTAGAGACAGAGAAGCATTGATCATATGCTCAAACCTTAGAGGAAAGGTAGGGGAGGGTTGGGGTAAGGGGGAGAGATCAACCAAAAGAATTGTATGCATGCATATAAGCATAAGTGATGGATGCAGACAACAGGGTTGAGGGTGAGGGCAGGACTGGAGTGATGGGGGAACAATGGGCAAGAAGGACACTTTTGTAATACCTTAATCAATAAAGAAAAAATGGAAAAAATAAATTACAGTTTATATTCTACCTAATAAAAGAGTAATATGTAAATTAACCATCAATCTGCTCCACCAGCCACGCCCACAAGCCAGACAAGTCAATCAGAGCGAGTACGCAAATAAAACCAACCAAGATGGCTATAGCCACAAAGAGCAAGAGAGAGGAGTTTCTCCGGCAATGGAGGAAGCCAAGATTTCCACCTGCCCTTGCTGGCCTAAGCCTCTTCTCAAGGCTACAAAGTTTCAATTGTAGAAGGTAAACAAATCCAAACAGAAATGGCTCTCACCATGAAGCAAGCAGGAGGCTTTGCTCTACTCAAGGCTACAAAGTTTCAATTGTAGAAAATATATCCCAAATACCAAGGCCTCCACTTGAGTCACTGGGGGGCATGGCTGGCCTGCAAACCAAGATAGGCCCCTCGCTCAGGCCATCCCATGCCCCAAGGGAACCCCCCCACCCCCCAGATCTGGGACTCCCTTCAGGGCAAACCAACTGGCCCCCACCCATGCACCAGGCCTCTATCTTATCTAATAAAAGAGTAATATGCAGATTGACCATCACTCCAACACACAAGATGGTTGCCCCCATGTAGTCAAAGATCCTGCCCCTATCTGGACACAAGATGGCCAGCAGGGAAGGGCAGTTGGGAGGGACCAGGCTGGCAGAGGAGGGAATTTGGGGGCTAACGGGCTGGCAGAGGAGCAGTTAGACATCAATCAGACTGGCATTGGAGTGGTTAGGGGGTGATCAGGCTGACAGATAGAAGCAGTTAGGGGCAATCAGGAAGGCAGGTGAGCAGTTGGGAGCCAGCAGCCCTGGATTGTGAGAGGGATGTCGCAGATTGGAGAGGGTGCAGGCTGGGCTGAGTGACACCCTCCACTCCCGTCCCTTGCACGAATTTCAAGCACTGGGCCTCTAGTTAATAATATTTTGTATTAGTTTCAGGTGTACAGCATAGTGGTTACACAATTATATAACATTACTAAGTGTTCCCCCTGACCTCTACCTAACCAAAACCATGCATAGTTATTATAATATCATTAACTATATTTCTATTTTGTACTTTACGTCCCCATAACTATTTTGTAACTATCAACCTGTTTTTCTCAATCCTTTTACAGAATTATTACTTTTGACAGGGAAAAAAAGTTATCAAATAAATGGCTAAGTGAAAAAGGGAACAGGTATAATGTTTAAAACCTGTCTTTAAGAATTAAAAAAAAAAATAATTTGAAACAACAAATAGTCTACATTTCTTTGCAAATCAGTTTTATGTGGGGAGGGGAAAAGTAAGTGAAAAACTATACCTCCTCTGAAATAGTAAACTGTTTGTTTTTTCCAGAAGAATCCACTGGTTCTTGGTTTTCCATGTTCAAACTGGTCAGTCTTTCCAGTTCTTAGATAAGAAGTTGACACTGCAAAGAATGAGATAAGTTTAGGCTACATTTATTTTTCTGAATTAAACATCTGTTCATAAGCCACTGATCAAAGTACTGTCTGGTAGCGGGCGAAACTCGAGGGCACCTTTCTCTCAGAGGTGCTTGCACCGAGTACCAAAGCAGCGTGTACCAAAGGACACTGAGGAACACTGAGACTCAGGAACCTCATAGGGTGGGGCTGACGGGAAGCAAGGCTGTAGGCTCTACCCTGAAACTCCGCCCCATACAAGCTGAGCACAGAGGATTTTGAAATTTTCCAAGTCTAATCAAATAAGGCTGTCTCCCGGCATAGACACAGCTGATCTTCACAGGCAATTGGCCTGGAGGTCAGTTCCTCCCAGTGATACCAACAACAATCAAGACTTAACTACAATAAGGCTGTACACACAGTCCACAAAGGGGTGCACCAAGAGTGTATACCTCAGGTAACTGGGAGGCTTGACCCACTGAACCATATAGGACACCTTAGCACACAAAGCCACCCTACCAACTCAGGGAAGCTGCGAAAATGCCGAGACAAGGAAACAAGATCACAAACGAAAGAAATGGAGGACAAGAAGCGACTGGATATAGAGTTCAAAACCATACAAGGTTTTTCAAGAATTTCCTAGAAAAGGCCGATAAAATAAACGAGACCTATGAGGATATGAAAAGGGATCAGCTAGAAATAAAGAATACATTGTCTGAAATAAAAAATATTATACAGAGTCCTAAAAACAGAATGGAAGATCGCAAGAATCAAGTCAAAGATTTGGAACATAAAGAGCCAGAAGACACTCCTCCACAGAAGCAAGAAGACAAGAGAATCTAGAAAGTTGAATGTAAGAAGCCTGTGGGACAACTTCAAGCGAACCAATATCAGAATTATGGGGATCTCAGAAGAAGAAAGAGAGCAAGATACCAAAAACATACTGGAAGAAATAGTGAAAGAAAACTTCTCCCACCTGGTGAAAGAATTAGACTTACAAGTTCAGAAGTGCATAGAACCCCAAACAAAAGGAATCCAAAGAGGACCACACCAAGACAAATCATAATTAAAATTCCAAAAGCGAAAGACAAAGAGAGAATATTAAAAGCAGCAAGAGAAAAGCAGGGAGTTACATATAAAGGAGCACCTATACGATTGTCAGCTGATTTCTCAACAGAAACCATGCAGGCCAGATGGGAATGGCAAGAAATATTCAAGGTGATGAAGAGCAAGAACCTACAGCCAAAAATACTCTACCCAGCAAAACTATCACTCAGAATTGAAGGCCAGATAAGAGCTTCACAAATAAAAAAAAAAGCTAAAGGAGTCAATCACCACCAAACCAGAATTATATGAAGCGCTGAAGGGGGTTCTTTAGGAAGAGGAAGAAAATAAAAAATTATGAACAACAAATAGGTAACTATCAACAAGTGAATCTAAAAACCAAGGGAATTAAAAAATCTGATAAACAATATTAACTGGTGAATATAATAGAATCAGAGGTATGGAAGGGGAGTGAACTGATGATTCTCGGAAAAAAGGTGAGTGGGGGGTGTGGGAAGAGACTAATATAAAATGTGCACCCTATGGATGAGGGAAATGGGAGTGGGGAAAAGGTGAGGTGGGAACCTGGCGGAGGGGAGCAATGGAGGGGAAAAAAATAAGGAACATTTGTAATAATATGACGAATAAAGATGTTTTAAAAAGAAGTACATTATGGCACCAACCCTGTCACATATACCTATATTTGTATGGGGTATGTGATGGGATTGGCGCGATGATGTCATCATGCCGGGTACCCGTATGTGGGTGTATCTCCAGGTGGGCGGACCCACCTGGAAACGAATAGAGGAGCAGTGTCTTGATTCCTAAGACCACTGGAAATAATGCTTTTCAATGGCCTTAGGCGATCCCTGTGAAAGGGTTGTTCGACCCCCAAAGCAGTCTCGACCCACAGGTTGAGAACCGCTGCCTTAGATGGAAAAGTAAACACAAAGGCCCCAGAGTAGAGGTGGGGAACTTTTTTTTGCCACTTAGATATTTATAACATTCTTGGGCCATACAAAATATCAACTTAAAAACTAGCTTGCTACATTTGGTTAAACATTTAATGATTTCTGGCTGGATATTCCCCACCCCTACCCTTAGAGCATCCAGGGAAGAACTTAAAAGCCATCCCAGTTAGGTCCAATCCTTAGCAGCAAAGTTCCTCTGTGCATGTACTAGGACACCTTAGATAACATTTTTAGATTTTCTGACTTTACATTTAATAGACATTCCAAGGGCACAGTACAAAGATAGTACACTACTCCCCATGACACCCCTCAAGTATTGTCCTTTATCAATCCTTTATAGGTAAACTTTAAGAATTGTATGGGCTGGCTGTTTCTATCTTCCATTTAATTAATTAATTAATTTATTTTTTTACTGTGGTAGATATACCATGTTAATAATTTTAAAAATGTACAGTTCAGTGATATTAAATACATTTACATTAGTGTGGCCCACTCACTTTAAAGTTTTAATGTGCAAAGTCACAGTTAACTAGGACTACAAGATCTGTGATGATGAGAGTAGTCCCTTCCCATTTGTTTTAACTGCTCTTTCCTCTATCCTGGCTAAATTCCCTCATTTTTCTGCACCCTGAATGTCTGAGCATCTTTTCTCGGTCAGTTTATTGATAATCTGGCTATATATAGAATTATTAGAGGCCTGGTGCAGGAAATTTGTGTGGGGGAGGGGGGGTGGAGGGAAGAGATGAGGGAGTGGGTCCCTTAGCCTGGCCTGCACCCTCTTGCAATCTGGACCTCTGGCTCCTAACTGCTTGCCTGCCTGCTTGCCTTCCTGATGGCTCCTAACTGCCTCTGCCCCCATCCCCCTGGCTTCTTCAGGAAGGCTGGCTGTAATGACACCTGGAAGATCGTTCGGCTGTCTGGTTTAATTAGCATATTACACTTTTATTATTATAGAATGCACTGAAAATTATTTTCTACCAGAAATAGGGAGGTGATGCCCAGTTTTTCTGTTTCTGCTATTGTTGTTAGAAAATTTGAAGCCATTCTGATTCTTGATCCTTTTCTTTTGAGACCTAATTTTTTGCTCTGCAAACTTAAATTTATTCATGTCTTCATGTTGATGTTACGGTGTAGGGCACTAAGTGGATCTTTCAATCTGGAAACTTCAGACAAAAACATTTTTCATGGGGAACTTTTCTTGATTTCACCAATAACTCCCTACCCCATTTTCTCTGCTCTCTCAGGAACTGGGAGGCTAAACTTCCTGAATTGATCCTGTCTTGTCTTTTTCATTACTATTTTCTGTTTCCTTGTTATGTTACTTACATTTCTCAATGGCAATTCCAACCCTTCACTGCTTTTAAGTTCCATAGTTCCCTAATTCACCCCACCTCCCAACTTTAGCTCTAGAGAAAATACAGACATTAAGAATTATCACCTCTCTCACTGTCTTAAGAGGAAAAAACTGGCTTTGCTCTACATTTCTCCTGGGACTTAAAGTGATAATTAAACTACCCATCACATCTTCAATTTTACCTCAGATAGCAAGTTTCCCCCACCCTAAAACACAACCAGCAAAATAGAAACAATCAACCTTCTCATACCCCGTTTTCTCCTCCAACCTTGTCAGATTTCTTGAAAGAACAGATAAAACTATCTTTACTCTATCTTTACATAGTCTACTTCCCTAACTATATCTACCAATCATCCCCAAGCTAGAAATATAAGTATCTTCAATCCTTTATTTTTCTTTACCAACCATAACTTATCCATTGCAAATCCTAAAAATTCTACCTCTAACATCCCCACCATCACTACTCCCTCTTAGGATGAAATAATTTTCAAAACTATCTCCCATGGTCCAACTTTCAGCACTGCTCACAGCTATGTTGCTATAAAAACTCCCTAAAATCACTGCTGAATAAAGGAAAGAATAAAATGAACCTGGCTGGATAAGTCTAGAGAGTCTTTCTGTTCCTAAGAACTAGGTTAGTGTGAGGCATGCTTAGATTTGTTCAATTGTTCCTCATCTACTTGTTTTTATTTGACTAAGTTAGTTAAACACAATTTCAAAATTATCTTGGCACAAATTTAAATGACCCACACTGCCTGATTTCAAAACTTACTGTAAAAGTAATCAAGATGGTCCGGGTACTGCCATAATGCTAGACATATATATTTATGGAATAGAACTGGGAGTCCAGGATTAAATCTATAGGTTTATGGTCTTTTGATTACCTACAAGAGGGCCATGACAATTCAGTGGGGAAAAGAATAATCTTTACAACAAATTGTTCTGGGACTAGATATACACATAAGAAAGAAAACAAACCACTCTCTATACCATATATAAAAATTAACTCGAAATGGTCAAAGACCTAAATCTAAGAGCTAAAACTATACAACTCTTAAAATCCTATATAATAAAAAGGCAATATGCAAATTGACCAAATGGCAGAATGACTGGTCACTATGACATGCACTGACCACCAAGGGGCAGACTCTCAACACAGGAGGTCAGTGCACTCCAACAGGGATGTGCGGCACAGCCAGAAGCCCTGAGCTGCGCTCATGGCCAGAGAGCGCAGCAACGATGGCCAGAGCTTCTCCCAACTCCATGGCAGCACTAAGGATGTCCGACTGAGGGCTTAAGTCTGCTCCCAGTGGGGAGTGGGTCTAAGCTGTCAGTCAGACATCCTCCGAGAGCTTTTGGACTGTGAGAGGAGGCAGGACAGGCTGAGGGACCCCAATGGAGCATGAATACATGCACTGGGGCTCTCGTATGCATATAAGATCTTTGGTTAATCTCTTCTCACTCTTTTCCCTCCCTTCTGAGATTCATCAGTCTGTTCCATGTTTCCCTGCCTGTGGTTTCTGCTCCTGCTTGAGCGTCTGCCTCCTGGTGGTCAGTGCATGCCATAGCTACTGGCCGGTTGGCTTAGGCTTTTATTTATATATATAGAGATATAGATATATATATAGATATATTGGGTAGATATGCTATATATAGCATCCCCTGGAATTTTTAAGGGATTGTGATCATCAAAAAGATGAAGAAGTGTTATTCTGAAGGATAGTTCTGCATCTGTTCATTTACACAAGTTAGTTAAACTCAAATTACAAAAGCCTTTAATCAAAAGAATAGCCCTAGCTGGTTTGGCTCAGTGGATAGTGTGTCAGCCTGCAGATGCAAGGGTCTAGAGTTCGATTCCAGTCAAGGGCACATACCTTGGTTATATGCTCCTCCCTGGCTTGGGCCCTTGGTCAGGGAATGTGCAGGAGGCCACCAATCAATGTGTTTTTCTCACGTGGATATTTCTCTGTCTTTCCCTCTCTGTTCCACTCTCTAAAAAATCATGGGAAAATATCCTCTAGTGAGGATTACAAAAAAAAAAAAAAAAAAAAAGTAAGTCTGGGTTGGCAAATGTAACTACAAACAGTTGTTTCAGACAGATTATATTAAAAATATTTAAACTAGAATGTAGAGACCTAAAAGACAACCCCCCCCCCAAAAAAAAACCCCACAAAAAATAAACAAACAAAAAAAAACTAACTACAGACATAATTACCCAATTGTGGGCAAACCTAGAAAATCAAGAGAGAAAAATGTGGCAAGCAGGGCTGGGCCTCTCTAAAGTAATTACTTTAATATAATCAGCCCCAAGGGGAAACAGTATTCTGTTGCAACCTATTAAATAATTAGATATTGTTGTCTTACAGGTATGAATAATTAAAAATGTGAAAGCATGATTTCAAAAGTATATTCTGCCTTGCCGGTGTAGCTCAGTGGTTGAGTGTTGTCCTACGAACCAGGAGGTCCTGGTCGGGAGCACATGCATGGTTTGTGGGCTGGATTCCCAGTAGGGGGTGAGCCGGAGGCAGCCAATCAATGATTCTTTCCCCCCCACTCCCTTTCTCTCTGAAATCAATAAAAATGTATTTTTTAAAAAATGTATATACTGTATTGATTTCCAGAATATTCAGGATTATAAGAGCATCTCAGAAGTATCACAGAAACAGAAAAAATTATTTTTAGCACCATTTCTAAATGGGGGGGGGGGGGGCAGTCACTACAAGTAACACGCTGCAGAAACAAATGAGGTTTCCATTCCATACTTCACATTCCTGTCTTCATTACTGAGACAAGGCAGCTTTCCTAAGCTGTCACAAGGCTATGTTGAGATCTGAAAGTTTAATTTGAATTTTATACACTTCTTTAGCCAGAATTTAAGGTCTACATTTTGCTGTTATACTTAAAAGAAATACTCATGTACATAAATGTTTAAATGCTTTACTTTTTTTTTAGAATATATTATTTATTGATTTCAGAGAGGAAGGGTGTAGGAAGCAGTTATAGGGTTAAGCCTTGGACTGACCTGTTGGCAAAGCAGCAAACAAGTCCCAGCTAAGAGGGCACAGCCCTCTTAGCATAATTAAGCTTGATCTTATAACTGCTCCCTAGATCTTTCCTGGGTAGCTAGTGAGCTGTGGGAGGGACAGCAAGTGCTGCCAAAACAAGTAAAACTTACAAGAACATTGTATATTACCTTGCTTGTCCCTGACAATAAATAAAACATCAGCTTTGCAATCTGGATCTGTTCTGTGGCCTCAGCAAGATGCAGAAGATCCACCTAGACCCAGCTTATTCTCTTGTCTGTCCTTTTTTCTCCATCCTTCACCGCCCTCCCTCAGGCTCACCGAACCCTAGGCTGTGTTGGCACAGCACAGGAGGGAGACACAGAAACATTAATAATGAGAATCATTGATCAACCGTTTCCTGTACACCCCACACTGGGGATCAAGCCTACAACCTGGGCATGTGCCCTGATCAGTAATCAAACTATGACCTCCTAGTTCATAGGTCAATGCTCACCCACTGAGCCACACCGGGTGGGCAATGCTTTATTGTTTTAATTCGCATAAGCCATTTTAACTGGTTCGAACAGTGAGGGTCTTTGGTATGTCAAATGTTATGATTTTTTTCAGGGCACAAAAACTGAAGTGAGGGAAACTGTTACAGGATTTAGAATTCTTGTACAGTGGAACCTCAAACTTTGAGCATGGGCAGTTGAAAATGTTTGAGTATATGTAAGTGTAAACTGACCGCTATTTTTGTCCTTGAGATCTTAATAGTTTAGCAAACAACCACAGGAGCAAATGTCTGCTGTAGAGATAATGCAATACCAGGGTACTTTAAATGAAGACAAATACATCCACTTGGGAGGTGGGGAAAACTGTAGACTTTTAAAAGGCTATTTACTACTAAAAGGTAGGCTGACACTGAGATTTGCAGACCAAGAGGCAGGAAAAGCATGCCAAGTAAAAGGAACCACCATGAACAAAGCAGAGACAATCTGGGGCAAGCCCTGTGGTTCTCACGCTTTTCTTCCCTAAACCCTCAAAAAAACCAAACCCCAAAAAACCCAAAACCAAAACAAATCCCACATATAATGGGTATTATAATGGTAACACATTTCCAAGAGCTGGATTTGGCTAAATGGTTGCCCTCTTCCCCCAAATTTGCAGGCAAACAAAGCACCCAACAACCTGTTTAAAATTTTTTAACTACCACAGCTCAAAGTCTTTTTTCTTTTTTTAAGAAAGGGTTTATAAGACCAATTTTACAAAAAAAAAAAAGACTTTTTGGGGTATGGAATTTAAACCACCCCAGCATGGGTAGGTAGGAGAGACAATGTGTCTGTCTTCTCCCTGGGGTTTTGCAAACATTTTTATAGATCAGGTAGGAGGAAAAAAGATAGGTAAGCCATTCTGAAAGGATTTACATTAGCTGTAGACAAAGAGAATGGACAATGGTAAGAGGGGCTAATTCCAGGATTGGCAAGAGTCTGAAAGGAAGTGTGGGCTCCTAAGGATTGGAATGTTCACCTGCAAATAAGTGGAGCCTCCTGGAGTTCTCCAGTACCAGGGTGTAATCCTTTTAGATTAGGGGTGTCGAACTCAATCAGAGAAGGGGCCAAAATCTAAAATCCAGCCTAAATCGCGGGCCGAATGGTTTACTGAACAGTCATAAACTGTTATTGTGATGGAAACGCAGCGGAGTGCAGTGATGACAGCGCGGTGCCGGCCACATTGCAAGGCCTGGCGGGACGGATTTGGCCCGCGGGCCTTGTGTTTGACACACGTGTTTTAGATAATCGGAAATAGCCACCCGGAAATTCCAACGAATATACAGGAATGTGAGTCTTTTGTGAGAGCTGTTCCACAGCTGTTTTGTCTCTTTTCTTACTCTGTGGAAGCTGTTATTTAGAACATCTCAGATTTTTTTTTTTTTTTGCAAAATCCTAACTGGCATGCCAGACTCTTGTTGTTACTCTTGGAGTTAGCTTTACATTTCTCTACTGAAGATAAGTGATTACTTTAACAAGTTTGAGTATTTTACTATTAGTAAAAATAGATGGATAAGTGGAAGTTAAAACTCAATAAATTAGCCGAAACCGGTTTGGCTCAATGGATAGAGCCTCAGCTTGGGGACTGAAAAGTCCCGGGGACGATTCCGGTCAAGGGCATGCACCTTGGTTGCGGGCATATCCCCAGTAGGGGGTGTGCAAGAGGCAGCTGATCGATGACTCTCATCAATGTTTCTAACTCTTTATCTCTCTCCCTTCCTCTCTGTACAAAATCAATAAAATGTATTAAAAAAAACGCAAAAAAACCAAAAACTCAATAAATTAAACTGAGAATCTCAAAAGCCAGGCTGTGATGTTTGAACTTAGGCTCATTAGTTTTATTCATATTATTACCATTCTTGAATCTCAATTTGCAGTTCACGTAGTTTGCAAAATGAAGCAAAAATCTCAATATGAAATTTTATGTTGGCTAATCTCTCCCTGGTGAAAGCTGAGTATTACGAACACCATTTATTTTCAACAAAATAATACACATAGGAACTCAAATCATAAACAAAACATTTGATTGACAAATGAAGATCAAGCAGTTAGAACAGTTTAATCACTGGGTAGAGAAATCAACAAGGCACTATGAAAGAAATTAAGTGGGAGAGGATCAGTGTTTGCAAAAGTAACTTTATGATTGTGTGTTAAAGTAAAAAATTTATCCATTGATTAGACATGTCTAAGATGCAGCTCTACATTCTTTCAGAATAATTGCATATAAGTTATTATAATGAACAGAGAATCAATTAGTACAGTTCTATTTGATAGTTTTTGTTATAATCATAAAACTAAAATTTAGGGTTTTTTAAAGGTAGTATTTTGATTAATCCTTCTTTGTATAATTTATGTTATGATTTTGGACTTCAAATAGATTCACTTTAAGTGAGCTTTTCTTTGCTGACAATTATCCTCAGATAAATGAAGACTTCCTGTACTTAATTTGTATAGGAAAGATGGAAAGGCACTGAGAGTTGTTTTGTTTTTTTTTTGGCAGGGGTAGGGGTTAGATGAGTAAAAGTGAACTGGCTGTTTATTATCCTGGGGTAAGTTTAATAGGTTACAGGAAAGAACCTTTTGGAATAGCAGAGGCCTAGGGTGGCAGCAGTCAAAAGAAAAAAATGACTTCTTTGAAGATGAGCTTTTATTACTTTTCTTAAAAGAGTTTCTTCAGAAGGGGTCTGCAAAGCTAATTCTAAGAAGATGATCTTAAAGGACATTGCGATATCAGAAGAAAGGAGTGGTGCACTGTTAAATTTGGACTTACTAAGTTTAAGATTTTGGATAGATTTCCAAGTGGAGAAAACCAGCAAGTGGTTGGAAATATTAACATAGAAGGATCAGTCATGTTATGGATTCATAGGACATCCCCCCCTCCCCCATTATTTAATCTGTAATTGCACAATAACACCCAATCGTTTAGCTACTAATTTTTTTTTGACATGCACGCGAAAAAGCAACTATTTCCATTGTTGTAAAGGTTTTATTGAAGAAACTTAATGAATATAAACACTTTATGGCTAAATAAAGACAAACACTGAGGCTAAAAAATAGTGAAAGTAAACTTTGCTGAATCCATTAAAAATTCTGGAATATCTGTTTGGAATGTCTATTTGATGCTGGTTAAATGTGTAACAAGTTATATTAAATCAGTTGTAATACTCAAGTCACTGAACAAACCTCCACACTAAAGTTTCCTGGGCTATTACTGTATTACTCTTTCCAGAGTGACTATGTTTTGGGTTTCTACCTTCTCCTATACATCTATTAATTCCTATTTTCAAGAGAAAATACCTTAACCAAATTCACCAGTGCTAGCATTTCCTTTGCTGTAACCTATTTATTCTTAGATTAATCCCAACAATATTTGAGTGACTGCTCCATCTGGCATGAGGTTACTATTCTAACATATGTGGAATATTGCTTCTTTTTCCCTTTCGAAACAGAAAGGATTGCATAATCATGGATCTCAAAATTATTTATGAACCACTACCGCTGCCCTCTCCCTTAACAAACACTGCAACATTATAACCTATTTACCTCTGCTTTGAAACTGTATCTTTAAAAGAAAACAGCCTGCAACATTTTTGAGAAAAACAATACATGAAGGGAAGAATTTCCAACTCCAGGCAGAGGACCTAGTAATTATTTTAATGAATACCTCTTACAGAGGCCTGTAGTCGGGTTCATACTTTTCCAATTTAAAACTGCTTCTATGGAGCAGTAAGTTGTAAAGTTTTTAAGGAGACATCTAAAATGCGTGTCTTTAGGCATAGTTGCTTGAAACGGTAAGAGTCAAGGGCTAGGTTTAAAAGACGTTTCTCAGCAGCTGGTCATCTGTTTCGTTCTTCAAAAGAAACAAAAGTGAATAAAATAGAATGTCTCCTTCATATTCTATTTTCTGGTCGCTACCAACCCCCCATTCCGGAAAGAGTACGGAAGATAGAGGATAGGGTGGTGAGGAGGGAGAAGGAAAAGTTAGACTAGGATTCTGCCTTATTATTCCGGCATGGCATGGATACTGAAGAAATCAAGGCTTTCCCAGGCTGCTATGTTTTGCGGGGCTGGTGTAAATAACCTCGACGCTCAAAGGAGAAACCTCTCTCCTTTCCTCTATTTCCCCCAATTTACCTCTCCTCTTACACTCCAAGTCTCACTCCCTAGGGTCGTACAGATGGGGTTCTTGCCCTAGGTCATATAACGCCCCCCCCCCACCCCCCAAAAAAAAGAGAAAAAAAGAAGCGGGGTCACTCTCCTCCACCATGCACATGCTTCAACCACTGCACTCAAATTAATATTTCACTGTGATATTTCCTGATTTCTCTACTCCGAAGAGCCAAAGCTCTTCTACTCCGGTCCGTGGATTCCCCAAGGAGCTCGGCCCTCCTTCCCGCGCCTCCGCGGCCCCCGCCCCTCGCTGCCCGGGGCGCGGACCGGGAGAGGCGCCGGGGGACGCCCGCGTGGCTGCCCGCACGCTCCGGGAGTGTCCCCGCCCTCTCCCCCACAGAGCTAGTGCGTGACGGGCCCGCGCCCGGTTACCTACTCCAAGGTGGGGGGTGAAGGGAAAGGGGCGAAGGAAGAAGCACGAGTCCGAGGCTGCAGTCTCCAGGGAAGCCGGCGCCACCGCGGGAGACGGAGCCGCGCGCCGCAGGTACGAGGATGCGCACGCGCGCCCTCCGGGCTCTCGTGGAACCCCCGCCGGGGACGGAGCCTAGGCGGTTACCTTCCGGGGCGGCGCGCCTCTCTGAGGGAAGCCGGCGGGCACTTCTTAACGTCTCCTAACTCCTCCGGGACGCCTCTGGGGGATCGGACTCGGGGTGTTTGTGTGCGTGTGCAAGCGCGCTCTGAAAGTGCGCCCCACAATCCCCCCCCCTCTGCTCCCTTCCCGGTCACTTCCTCCCCGCTTTATGGACCGGAAGGGTTCTTGAGCCAAACCAGCTCGGCGGGCACTTCCGGGGGCTGGAGAAGGAGGTTCCGGGAGGCGCTGGGAGCGGCGGCAGCGGCGGCGGCTGGAGGATGAAGAAGGAGCAAGTGCTGCACTGTCAGTTCTCCGCGTGGTACTCGCTCTTTCGAAGTGTCACCATCAAGAGGTAACTCAGGATGGGCCTTCCGGGATGATGGCAAAGGAAACTGACATTTGGGGAAAATTCTATCTCCATAAAAAAATAAAAAGCATAAATAAAAAATGTAGGCCTTGTGGGCTGGGAAAGCCAAAGCCGAGTTTTCGACTTCCTAGTGATATTTCAGGTAGGGAGATAAATGAAGTCGATCCATATTTGCTGTGCGTTCTGTTGCGGGTTAGAGAGTGTGCCAGAAGGCTATGTCATGGTTCAGAGAAGGCCAGAGGCTGGTGAGCAGTGGATTAAGCCTGTTTAGGTTTGGGAGTTCACCATCATTGTTTTTAGAATCACCAGAGAGGGAGGAGGTCGAGAGAACTGGGTAGTCCCTGCGATGCCACTGGCTAACCCAATTATATTGTGAAGCTATAATGTGACACTGTAAATGTAAATGTGACACGGTAAATGTAAATGTGACAGCGTTAGTTTAGTTATATATTCTTAAGAATGCTTGTACCGCAAGAGGAAGCTGTCTGGAAAAGTTGTGGAACAATATTTGTTTTCTATTGTAGTTCTCCACCCTACAATCAAGGAATCCATCTCTATTTTGCAGGGCAAGCATAGGATTAACTGTTTCATCCTTCACCCAGATAATTCAAGTATTGTAGGCAAGACAGCTAGGAGAATATAGCCCCAAATGTTCAAAAGCAATCATGCCATCTGGAGCAAGATGCAAGGACAGGTTTTCATTCACTAAGAGTCATGGATCAAAGAATTACATGTCCATGGATAGCATTTTCTGTACTTTGCCCTATCCTCCTTTAGGCCTAGTTTCCAGTTATTTAGATATCAATTGTCACTTGCTTTTCATTCTGTCCTCAGTGCTGAGAGTGTGAATGCAGAGAGGGAAACTGTTTTTGAAATCCTGAGGGATTGAAAGAGCATAAAGAGATTATTCAAGACAATTCTTTTCCATCCTCTTATTCGTACATACAATCAGCTTCCAATTACTCATGGTGTAATGGAGGTTAGCCGGTGCTACCGCATGAGACTGCAGCCTGTGCATTACACCTTGGCTGGCCCTCACAATTTTGCCATTTTGAGGATAATTAGCATCTATCCATTACACCTATCATAGAAGTAATTTTTCTACATGATATGCTAGTCTTTTATAACCTTGCATAATTGAAATAGGCTTTGGGTCTGAGGTAATGATAGCGTTACTTGTTTTGGGTTGCTACAATATGAGGTATGTCTGTGAACTTGTCATACATTTTCACACTGAGTTCACTTAAAACCGACATGTACTTTCTGTGCAGTTCTTTTGCAACCTCTGGTGTACTTTTTCTTTGCCTTCAGCAATAAAATACCTATAATGGTTAAGAATTGGACGCTGGAGCCATCTACCTGGCTTTGAATTTTGGTTCCACCAGCATCTTGAGCAAAGTGTAATCTAAGTCCTATCTGGGAAATTGAGACAAAACAGCCTTATCGTAGGCATTAAATGAAATAAAGCATTTAGAATGCTTGCCACTGTTTCTGGCATATAGTAAACAAATTTGCTGCATGTTGTCACATTTTGGATTTTGGATTTAATCAAAGCTCAATTGAAGCAAAATAATTTTAGTTTACTTAAAATGTGAAACATTCACATGAAGCTGAGAGTGAAAAATAAACCAAGAGGTGGGATTTTCTGAACAGTTAAAAACTAAGCTGTTCTTCCTGAAACCATTCTTTACTCTCTTTAAACTCTTCAGTGTAGTCACTCATGTGGTGATATCACTGAACCTAACATATGGCAGGATACCCCTCCACAACTCAGGCCAGTCGGGTGGAATTGTTAGCTTTGCCATTGCCATTGTCAGCTTTAATGCTGAGAGATATATTAAATCCTGTTTTCTACTCAGCATTATTATTTAGGGTCAGCAGTGAAGCAGTTAAGAATAGAAGTACATTTTTTGACAAGTTCTACAACTTTGATTCAGGCTTATGAACAACTAGCTAGAGGACTTTGGGCCATCCACTTTATTTTTATTCCCTCAAACATGAAAGTTATAGCAATCTTGTAAAGGTCCCTTCTACCTCTACAATTTCATTAGAATAACTTGTCTATATATCTGTAACTATATCAGCCTGGTGGTGTAGGTACTTTGACAGTTAAGTCTTTTACACCTGCCAGTAAAACCTCATTGGATTCTTGCCTGCAAAATAGATTTCAATGACAAATTTAAGCTCTTCTCTGGCAGTCTTATGTGTAAAGCGTGCCTGGCAATGACTTGTTTTATGGCTTCAGTCTTTCAGGCACAATTCCTTTTTCCTCTGCATTTTGGTAGTATTTAGTACATCTTAGCACAGCATTACCATATTGTACTGTGATTTTTGTTTTGTTTGTTTTTTAAAATATATTTTATTGGTTTTTTACAGAGAGGAAGGGAGAGAGATAGAGAGCTAGAAACATCGATGAGAGAGAAACATCTACCAGCTGCCTCTTGCACACCCCTTATTGGAGATGTGCCTGCAACCAACGCACATGCCCTTGACTGGAATCGAACCTGGGACCTTTCATTCTGCAGACCGACGCTCTACCGCTGAGCCAAACCGGTTTTGGCTGTATTGTGATTTTTTTCTTTTATGTCTTTCTCCCTCATAGGCTTTGCATTCTTTTCTTTTTGTTTATTTTTATTGACTTTAGAGAGAGAAGAAGGGAAGGGAGAAAGAGAAACATCAATGTGAGAGAGAAACATGGATTGTTGCCTCCCATATGTGCCCCTACCAGGCATCAAAACCACAACCTGGGTATGTGCCCTGATTGGTAATTGAACCCGTAACCCTTTGATGCATGGAACGAACTCCAACCAAACTAGTCACACTGGCCAGGGCAGGCTTTGCATTCTTAATGGGATCACCTTGGTATCCTCCTTGACTTACATGATATAATGTAAGATAAGTCATAAGGATGAGTTTAGAAATGACCTTAGAACTCAGTAACTCATGAGAACTAGAATCCAATTTGATATCACCAAATAGAGGTAAGAGTTATAGACCCTCCAAATAGGAAGAATAATCAAATAATTCATAATAGAATCAAACATTAGATAATTGTTTTGAATCTAATCAATGGGTGATAAAACTTGGAGGGAAAGCCCAGATTCCAATCAGACTTGAAAATTAGAGTCCTATAAAACAAATGACATGGACTCTGAAATCATTGATTTGGGGATGAGAGGCTTTATTGACATAAAAGAGGACTCAATCTGCTATCACTGTGGTCAGGAAAATCACCCTACATGTCTAGGAGCTGGTATTCTGCCAACATTTCTCAGTCTCAGAACCCTGATAAAATAAACTTCACATTCTCTTAGAAATGTGGTCTCTAATTCTCTTGGGATGACATTTTACTTTATGGGTGTCTTTAACCCTAGGAAGAACTAGAATTACAACAGAGGTGATGAAATAATTCAAACTTAAGAATTTTATCTTTTTTTCTAAGTTTAATATCTTTAAAATTTTGCCATTTTGAGGATAATTAGCATATATCCTATATAATAAAGACCTAATATGCTGATTAGACCAAACAGCGGAAAGACCTTCCGGATGACCTTCTGGATGACGTGGACGAAGCTGGGGCTGTGAGGGCCAGCCAAGGTAGCCAGGCTTGTGAGGGCTGTCCAGGGCTACAAGGGCCGGCCGGGGTGCGAGGGCCAAGCCCCTTGTATGTGTTTCATGCATCGGGCTTCTAGTCTAGAATATATATATATATAAAAGCCTAAGCGACCTTTACAACCGGAAGACCAGCTGGTAGCTTTGATGCGCACTGACCACCAGGGGACAGGTGCTCAATGCAGGAGCTTCTTTCTGGTGGTCAGTACACTCCCACAGCCAACTTTCCGTGGCCCGCCAACCTCCCACAGTCCCTCCTTTTACCCCCATCAGCCCTGATTGCTGGCCAGTCTGAGGGACTTCACCCCTGCTCAATGAATTCGTGCATCAGGCCTCTAAAATAAGTAAATAAGTAAATAAATATACAATATATGGAACAGGTTAGCCTTTTGGTTCCAATTTAAATTGTGTAATTGGTTTACAATGGTGATATGTTAAACTATCTAAGAAAAATAGTTAAATATTTAAAATAGTTATAAATATTTTATAATATTTTATATATTATATATTTATATATTAATATATATTTTATAATATTTTATATATTATTATTTATTTATTTTTTTTTTTAAATATATTTTATTGATTTTTTACAGAGAGGAAGGGAGAGAGATAGAGAGCTAGAAATGTCGATGAGAGAGAAACATCGACCAGTTGCCTCTTGCACACCCCCTACCGGGGATGTGCCTGCAACCAATGTACATGCCCTTGACTGGAATCGAACCTGGGACCTTTCAGTCCGCAGACCGATGCTCTACCACTGAGCCAAACAGGCTTTGGCATATATATTATATATATAAAATATAAAAATAGTTAAATATTTAAAATAATATCTGAATGTTTTCAGGAACATTAGATTCACTATACTTATAGGTTAGTTAATTTGCTGGCTTTTAAGAGTTAAATACCTGGAAGGCTTATTTAAATAGTTGACATATAGGGTGGGCAAAAGGAGGTTTACAGTTATGACTATATAAAACAGTTTATTCTTGTACTAGAGGCTCAGTGCACAAATTCGTGCATCAGCGGGGTCTCTTGGCCTGGTCAGAGGGTGCACAATAGAGGCTGGGGAGGGATGTGGGCGGTTGGCCAACCAGGGAGGGACCGTGGGAGGACTCCAGGGCATATCTGGCCCATCTCGTTCAGTCCTGATCAGCCAGACCTCAGCAACAAGCTAACCTGTCGGTTGGAGCATCTCTGCCCTCTGGTGGTCAGTGCACGTCATAGTGAGTGGTTGAGCAGCCTTAGCATATCATTAGCATATTACACTTTGATTGGTTGAACGGCCAACCGGTCCATCAGCCACTTAGCATATTAGGCTTTTATAATATAGAATTGTTTATTAATTTGCTTACTTTTTAATTCTCACCCAGTGAGTGAGGACATTTTTCCCATTGATTTTTGGAGGGAGTAGAAGGGAGGAGGAAGGGGAAGAGATACAGTGATTGGTTGCATTCCACTCTTGACCCAACCAGGACCTGGGATTGAACCTGCAACTAAGGTACATTTCCTTGACTGGGAGTCCAACCCGTGACCCTTTGGTCCAAGTGCCCAGGCTCTAACTACTGAACATCCTGGCCAGGGCTGTATTTATTTATTTATTTATTATTGTATTATGTATATGTATTACAACTGTAATCCTACTTCGCTCACCCCTGTATTTAAAAAGAAAATGGAACACATTATTTTTGTAATAGAGTTAAATTTTTTAAAGCAACCTTTAAGTTTCAGAGGCTCACTTGAAATTGGTTAAAATTTAACAGGTTTACAAATACATTAAGATTTGTTAATTGAACGTTTTTTATAAAAGCCTGAAGAGCTAGGCTTTTGAATGTGAAATTATAACTTTGATAAATCAGATATTAATTTTTAAAACCAAAGTAGTCCATGAAATAATTTTTTTGCACAAAAACCTTTGTAATGTGCCAAAAATTATTCTGTAAATAAGTGAAGCATATTATAAGTTGTTACTCTATTGATTCTCTGAAAGTAAGCAGGAGATATATATACATATATATCTTATGATCAAAGTAATATTACCTGTAGGTATCCAGCCGGATTTTTTTGGTGATTTATTATTACAGAGGAAAAAACAAATGATCCCATGAGTTTTTTAAGTGACTTCACTTTGCCATTCTTAGTTATGATGACCTGAAACAAATGGAACTAAAGGATGGCCAGTTAAAGAGCTTTATTGCTCTGGTGATCAGTTATGTAGGATGCCACAAAAGCATCCACACATCACAGGTATTCTTCGGCTTATGTGTTCATTGACAGCCAAAGAACAGTTTCCAGAGCTTAAGAGCTTAAGTACACTTCTGCCCTCTCTTCTAGGAGATGGTCAGAATGCTGTTCCTTTTCTGACTTGTTTGCTGCACTTCCTGTGTCGCTGCAATTATCTCTTGTCTCTAATTTCCTAAAGGCATATAATTATTGTACTCAGAATTCTTTTGAGTTTGTTGCTTTCATACTGTGATTTCAGCTTGCTTCTTTGGATTTGGCTGACTTTTGTCTTTATCACAAAGACAGTTGTAGTAACTTTATGAACCTAATTTAGCTTACCAAAATATTTATTCATATTCTAATTTCAAGTCTGCCGCCATCAAATGTACATTATTAACATTTTCCACTTCATAGTTGTATAATGGGAACAAGTAATTTAAAAACTGAGTTTGGAAATTTTTTCTTTCTGCTTATGTTTGGCCTTTTTAAATAATGCCTTTTTTGGTATATGCATTTTTTTTTTTTTTAGTGTTATTCTTCCACTTCCTCAGAATGTGAAGGATTATTTACTTGATGATGGAACTCTGGTGGTTTCAGGAAGGTAAAGTATATCAGAAAACCATTTTTAATACTTTTATCATAAAGGAATGTTGTACTGATTAAATCTCAGCCATTGCCATATAAAATGCACCATTCTCTCCCTTTTTTTTCTAGATAAGATTATGTGCTGATTTTGAGCCTTTATTTTTTTTGTCAATGCTCAATAAGATTCTTAAAATTGGGTACTTCTCTAATAATTACTATTTATGAAAATGGGCAATTCCTTTCTCTCTGTCTTCAGAAAATGGGGATGGAGAGGACTGGTGGGGGGGCAGAGGGCATGTTATTGCCCTTTGGGATTCTTCAGGTCTTTTAAGATAAGAATTCATTGTTCATTGCAAACAAAGTTTTACTGGGGTGTATCATTAAGTACTCAGCATTTTGTTCCCCATAGTTAACCCACCATGACTCCACCTCCACGCTTCTCTGTTCATGTAGTTCCTCTAATTGTAAAAGGAAGAAGTAACCGTGCTTTAGTCTTTTCAGTGTAAATTTGAAAAAGTTTAAGCATTGTACAATTTAATGATATTCCATGTGTTCATTCACGTCTCTGCTCAGAAATCATGTTATCTTAGTGCTCATCCCTCACTATCCTTTCTAAAGTAGCCTGATACCAACCCTTGCTGGAATTTTTTTTTTTTTTTTAATTGTAGGTTGAAAATAATTTTCCCTTAGAATTATTAAAAGTTTTGTTTTATTGTGCTCAAATACACATAAAATTTACTATATTAACTACTTTAAAGTGTACAGTTCATTGGTAGTAAGTACATTTGTATTGTTGTGCAACCATCACCACCAATCCATCTCCAGAACTTTATTCATCATGTAAAACTGACAGCTCTCTGTGTCTTAGATTTCTCTTCTGTGAATGGGTGACTGATGTCAGAGAAGTAACCTCATAGCGTTGTGGCAGAGATACAAATGGAAACTGTGTAAAATGTTTAGCCCAATGCCTAGTGTATTGTATGTTCTTAAAAAATACTGACTGCTCTTGTCATCATTAATTTTTTTAAAATATATTTTATTGATTTTTTACAGAGAAGAAGAGAGAGGGATAGAGAGTTAGAAACATCGATGAGAGAGAATCATCGATCAGCTGCCTCCTGCACACCCACCACTGGGGATGTGCCCGCAACCAAGGTACATGCCCTTGACCGGAATCGAACCCGGGACCTTTCCGTCCACAGGCCGACGTTCTATCTACCGAGCCAAACCGGTCTCGGCTTGTCATCATTAATTTCAGTCTGATCATTAAACACTTCATTAAGTATCTGTGAAAATTGTGATAAGTGCTATGAAGGAAATGGGGAGGCCACTGACATATTACGTTACTGAGGGTGGAAGTGGGGCTGAGGATTGCAGGGCGGGTCAGGGAATTTCCTGAAGAAGTAACTTTTATGAGCCTCTGAGAAAGGAAGTTTGGGTGGAAGGTAGTCCATTGAGTGGTGGAAGGAAGAATCTTCCAGGATGAGGGAACAGCATTAAGGAGGGCTCTGAGGCATGGAACATCTTCACGTGCAGGAAACAAGTGGTGGGAGTCTCAGTTGCTGAAATGGGAGCGGTGGTCAGGGTTCAGGTTGAGGTATGTGTGTGGGAGTCATGTTAAAGATCCTAGAATTTATTGAGAACTCAGGTATTAAAGGGCTCTGAGCAAGAAAGTGATTTTGGCAGATTTCCTTTTGTAAACAATCACTGGTGACTCTGTGGGACTTGAAGGCCAGTTAGGAACCTGATACAAGTGAGAGCTGATAGTGGCTTGATCTGAGAGGGTGACACTGGAGTGGAAAGAATCCTGCAACTTTCAGAACTCAGTGATGGAGAAGGAAGTGGCAAGAATTTCTGCTTGAACAACAAAGTCGATGAATGAAGATGCCATTTGCTCAAACTGAGAAAAGCATTGTTTATTGAGTCTTTGATTTGAAAAATGTAGTAATTTATTTTTTATTTTATAAAAATATTTTTATTGACTATACAGAGAGGAAATGAGAATAGAGAGTTAGAAACATCAATGAGAGAGAAACATCTATCAGCTGCCTCCTACAATCCCCCTATTGGGGATTGAGCCTGCAACCAAAGTACATGCCCTTGACTGGAATGAACCTGGGACTCTTCAATCCACAGACCAATGCCCTATCCGCTGAGTCAAACTGGTTAGGGCAAAAATGTAGTAATTTTAGATTGTTTTACTTTTATAGTTAAAAACTTGAAAATTAGCCCTGGCCAGTGTGGTTCAATGGTTAGGGTATTAGCCCATGCATCAAAGGGTCAAGGGTTTGATTTCCAGTTAAGGGCATGTACTGAGTTGCAGGTTCTGATCCCTGGCCCTGGTGGGGGTGCATGCAGGAGGCAAATAATCGATGCTCACATCAATGTTCCTCTCTCTCTCTCTTCCTCCCTCCCTTCCTCCCTCCCCTCTCTTTCCCTCCTCTCTCCCCCTCCTCCTCTCTCTCTCTTCCTTCTCCTTCTCTCTCCTCCCCCCTTCCCCCCTTCCCCTCCCCTCCCTCTCCCCTTTCCTTTTCCCCTCCCTCTCCCTATCCCTCTTGATCAGTGTAAAAAATATCCTTGGATGAGGATTAATAAAAACAAATTTGAAAATTATAGTATAATTTATATGAGGTACATTTACAATAAAATGCACAGATCTGTTTTACCACCACTCCATTGAAAATATTGACCATTTCTATTCCCCAGAAAGTCCCTTGTATCTCTTTGGTCTCTCCTTCCTACCTCCATTTTCCCACCAGGCAAACACTGGTCTGATTTCTATCTCCATAGCTTAGTTTGTCAGTTCTAAATGGAATCATATAGTATTTTTGTGTGTCTCTGGCTTCTTTCTTTCCTTATATTTTTTGTTAATCCTCACCCGAGGATATTTTTCCATTGATTTTTAGGGAGAGTGGAAGAGAGAGGGAAAGACAGAGAGAAACATCTATTGGTTGCTTCCTGCATGGGCCTTGACCAGGGCCTGGAGCAGGGAGGAGCCTGGAACTGAGGTCCGTAAACTTGACTGGAATCGAACCTGGGACCCTTTGGTCCACAGGCAGACTCTTTATCCATTAAGCCAAACCAGCTAGGGCTGGCTTCTTTAATTAAATATAATGCTTTTAAGATTCATCTAAGTTGCGTTTAATCACTGAGTAGCTTTTTTCAAACATGTCTTTTTAAAACTCAGTGTTTGTGTTTTGCTTGTGGGCTTAGGTGTGTATCCCTCTCAGTACGTTCCTTGCTATACTAATCATTTTATCTTCCTGAGTTCAGATAGTAACAGTTTTTTGAATGAGTGTGTGTGTTTAAAGTATTATTTATAGAAGACCACAGGCCAAATAAACAAGGTTTAAAAAAACTTAAGTTTGAAAGTTTAAGTAAAAAAAAAACAAACCCAAAGCTTCAATCTTCATAGAAATGTGGGTTTATTTTGAAAAGTATAGTATGAAAAAAACAAGAGCAATGGTAAAATTAATGTTTTCTTCCTGACACTTGGCATCTCTTCTCTGCTACTGTCTCTCCTACTTCAGGGGAAGTCTTGTTCACGGTGATTACTTTCAAAACTGACCCAAGGTGAATGTCAGGAATTCTGGATCTGACGGGAGACTTATTTCCTTTCATAATTGTAAATAACTGCTCACACTGTTATATTGGCTGGGCTGAAAAAATATTCTTTGTGGGTCGTGAGTTTGACACGTGTGGTGTATAGTTACAAATAAACTGGTGTTAACGAACTAGAATTATTGACTAGTCTTTTTATTGTGAGTAGACCAGGAAATTATTTCTCGATGTTGAGTTATCAGTCTGTTGTGATTTTGATTAATGTATATCAGTTTTTTAATCAACTTTTCTTAATTCTATGGAATTAAATTTCCAGAGGCACAAAGCTATGAATCACATAGGCTCACTGGTTAGCTTGTACACAGGGTAAAATCTCAGAGCCTCTGTAAGTCTTGGCACTGGATAGACAGGTAGGTCCCTGTGGGTCTTGCTAAGGTCACTTATGCAGCAAGAATGTATGGTGGCGTGGCTCAGTAAAAAGTGAGATTGGAAGTTAAAAAGACTTATTTGACACCTAAACTCAGAATTACATGGTGTCACTTGTTCTGTCTTTTGTTGGTCATAGTGAATCTTAAAGTCGGTCTAAATTAAAGGGATGGGAAAATAAATGCTATTTCTTCATGGGAAGAGTAGCAAGTCACCCTTCAAAAGGGCTTGTCCAACGTGATGGGAAGAATTATTGTAGCCATCTTGGCATATTATTTAAGTTTCCCTCCCTTTATTCCATTCATTGTGCTATATATATTATCTGGAGACTTATGTTTTTCAGTTTGGGGAGAACTAAAAATATTACATCTTTTATAGTTTTATTTTCTTGCTTCTGTTTCTGGAACTCTTGTTGCTTAAATGTTGGATCTGCTGGATTCTCTGTATTTTATTATTTCTTCTCTATTGTCGTTTTCTTTGTTGTTCCAACTTCTAGGTAATTCCCTTGACTTTGTCATTTATTTTGAATTTTTAGTTTCTACAAGTTCAATCTTGTCCTCTGTTCTTTTCTTATAGCCTCCTATTTTTTTTTTTTTTTAATGGATACAATATCTTGTTTTTGTTGTTGTTAATCCTCGTCCAAGGATATTTTTCCATTGATTTTTAGGGAGAGGGAAAGAGAGGGAAAAACATAGAGAAATATCAATGTGAGAGAAACACATTGATTGGTTGCCTTCTGCAGGAGCCCTGACCAAGGTCCGAGCCTGGAGAAGCCTGCAACCAAGGTATGAACTCAGGACCCTTTGGTCCACAGGCTGATGCTCCATCCACTGACCCAATCCAGCTAGGGCTCTTCTTTTATCTTTAAGGATATTAACAATGTTTAAAATATTTTTCATTTAGCCACTTCATTGTCTTTATTTCTTCCATGTACCTTTTTTTTTTTTTATAGAAATGTTTAGAAAACATCTTTCTTCAGTTTTCTGATGATTTTAGGCCTCTATTCATATTTAAGAGTGAGGGACACACACACACACACACACACACACACACATTTGGAAACTGTATACTTGGGAGGGCTTGTTGACTAAGACTGCCAGCAATTAGACTCTGGGGTTTTCCACTTTGCACAGAGGACAATTCTCTCACCTGTCTGCATTCTGACAGCAGGGTAGGAGGACGGGAACTAGGGCTCTTAGTTCAGCATGACTCTCACATGGCTCCTCATCATATTCTAGCATTTCATTCCCATATTCCTCTGGGCCATTATGGACCTGATCCGTGAGCCTCTTTAGTTCACTTGTCCCCCAGAGAATAAACCTGCTTAGCCATGGGGTGGAAGAGGATTAGTTTCTTGGGTGTGCAAGTTTAAGGAGATTGGGTGAGTCTTTGTCATTTTTTGGACCTCCCACAAGTAACTCTATTCATAGCCCAGAGATGCAGTTTTGTCATCGAGAGGTCTCTAGGTTCTAGCTATTGCTTAGTGGGTGACCCCTCTTGGCTTTTTGTTTTGCAAACTTTTGTTGCTATCTTCCTTCTGTAGTTGTCTTCTTGTGGGTCCTCTTTCTTCTTGGGGTCTTTCCGATCATTTTAATGGAGTTCCATGAGGGAACATAAGGGTAGATAAATGCCCATGGTAACCAGAGGCCCCATTTCCCTTTTTCTTGTAGTTTCTTGGTCCAGATCCTGTGCTCCCTGTTATTCTGATTGTTATTTGTTTTCATTATGTGAGTTATTCCCAGGCCAGTTGTTTGTAGTTCAGTATTGAGGAGGGTCCAGGGCAGAGTTATCCCCTCTGAGTGCCTTCAGCCTTTGCTTCCTCCTGGGCAACGAGATTGGCTACTACAATAGATGCCTCCTTCCCATATGTGCTTCTTCAAAGAGAGTCTGAGTATTGCTTTCTCACTCTGTTCCCCATACCTCTCTGTGTTGCCAGTACAGCCTCAGGGAATTCTGGACACTAGTCCACACACTCTGTTTTCACTGTAGAAACTAGGGAGTCTTGCCCCTCAGGGGTGTTCCCTCAGCTGTGCAGAACAGCTCTTCAGCTGTTTCCTCTGGTGTCTTCCTTCATCCAGTTTGACCTTCCTGGTCTCTGGCAGCTCTTTCTCACCACTGGACTCCATAGTTGTGGATGATTCTTGGTGTCATCAGAGGAAGACTTTGAGCTTTCTTTCCCTTATTTTTAAGTGATTTCTGAAAGCAGGCAGAAAGTTTTTATTCTGCCATCTTTATTGTACTCTCATTAATTTCATATTGATTTTTATTAGTTTCTGTCTCAAAAAGTGGACTTTTTCTAATATTACACTCCAGTTGAAAGGTTTTTTATATACTCAACTGAAATTCTGACTACATAGTACACAACCTTTTTCTTTCTTAATTTTTGCTTCATGTCCTTCTAGGGAAGATCCTCCAACATCTTCTCAGCCAGACAGTGATGATGAAGCAGAAGAAATACAGGTTGGTTCTACTCTGTTCTGGAGACTGTTCTAATTTCAATGATCTCTGAAATAGTTCTGACCTTTAGTTCTTAGCATATATTCATTGAAGTGAGAAATTACATGAAAATCTCACTTTGATGTATACTTTTATTTACATACTAGAGGCCCAGTGCACAAATTCCTGCACAGGTGGGGTCTGGCTGGCCTGGCCCCAATTGGGGAAGGGGAGAAAATGGGGAGAAGGGCTGGGCGGGGGTTAAGGGGGGAGGAGGGGAGAGGGCGTAGGCCAGCTACTCTGCCCTTGTTGGGGTGGGAGAGGCCAACTGGGAGCGGGGCCAGCATAGGAGAGGCCACGGTGGTTGGCTGGCCGGCCAGCCCCACCCCAGATAGGGCTGGTTTGCTGGCTGCAGTGGGCGTCATAGGGACCGGTTGTTACAGCGTTCTGGTCACTGGCTTTTTATATATCTGTTTATGTATAAATTTTACATAGAGTACTACT
Source organism: Pipistrellus kuhlii (assembly GCF_014108245.1). Lineage (NCBI taxonomy): Eukaryota > Metazoa > Chordata > Mammalia > Chiroptera > Vespertilionidae > Pipistrellus > Pipistrellus kuhlii. The sequence goes on along the minus strand of NW_023425404.1, from coordinate 77,821,359 downwards.
TTTTTGGAAGCCCAGTACATTATCGACATTTAATGTTTTTTTCTATTCTCTTCTTCGTGCAGTGGTCAGATGATGAAAACACGGCCACACTAACGGTAAGAGTACCAGCCTGGGGACAGCCTCACACTATCACACAGCTGCTTCAGGCTTCAGTGCCTGCCTCTGAATGCCCATCTACTCGCCATTTCAGATGTCTCATTTTTTTTCTGTTGGCTATTATGTATTAGTTTTTATTAGTTTCTGTCTCAAAAAGTGGACTAATAAAAACTATCATTTTTAAAATTTATTATTCAGGTTTTTTAAAATCTATTTTTATTGATTCCAGAGGAAAAGGGATACACACACACACACACACACACACACACACACACATTAATGATGAGAGAGAATCATTGATTGGCTGCCTCCAGCATCCCCCTCATTGAGGACTGAACCCACAACCTAGCCATATACTCCTACCAGGAATTGAACTGTGACCTCCTGATTCATAGGTTGATGCTCACTCACTGACCCACACCAGTTTAGCTATTAAAATTCTTTAAATTTGATTTTAGAGAGAAAGGGAGGGAAACATTGATGTAAGAGAGAAACATTGATTGGTTGCCTCTCATAGGGCCTCAACTAGGGATTGAGCCTGCAAACCAGGTATGTGCCCTGACTGGGAACCAAACTTGCAGCCCTTCAGTGCATGGGACTATGCTGCAACCAACTGAGGCAGTGTCCAGGGCTGTTATGTATTATTTTGAAAAATAACTTGAATCACTCTTTTTATTTTTATTTTTTTTAAATATATATATTTTTTATTGATTTCAGAGAGGATGGAAGAGAGAGAGATAGAAACATCAATATTGAGAGAGAATCATTGATTGGCTGCTTTCTGCACACCCCACACTGGGGATCGAGCCTGGAACCCAGGCATGTGCCCTTGATCAGAATTGAACCTGGGACCCTTCAGTCTGCACACCAATGCTCTATACACCGAGCCAAACCAACTAGGGCTTGAATCACTCTTTATAGGCAAACATGGCTTGTCCTTTCCCCCACTTTGGTTACAAAGGAAATATTTTACGTTCATAATTGATGCTTTGACTTGTTTCTCTTAAGCTCTGAAAGAAGGAATCAAGTCTAGATCTATGGGAGCTAAATTAATGTGAAAAATCTATATTCGCTTACATATATTTAAATGTCATAAAACATTACAATTTCTTTTAAGTGAGAGTAGAGGACTTTATGACATTAATCACTAGCCTGTGTAAATCTGTAAAAGTTGATTAAGCTTATAATTTTTCACCAGCACTTGTGATTTGTTGATTTGTTGATGGTAGCAATTCTCTCTCTCTCTCTCTCTCTCTCTCTCTCTCTCTTTTGATGGTAACTATTCTGACAGATTTGAACCTCATTGTTTTAACTTGCATCTCTCTGATGATCAGTGACTGCGCATTTTCTCACGTCTCTTGGTTTTTGTGTGTGTCCCCTTTGGAGAAGTGTCTAGTTAGGTCCTTTGCCTATTTTTAAATTGGATAGTTTGTCTTCCTTTTGTTATGTTATATGAGTTCTTTATATATTTTGGATATTAACCCTTTATCAGATCTATCATTGTCAAATATGTTCTCCCATTCAGTGGGCTCCCTGTTCATTTTGGTGATGGTTTCTTTTGCTTTGCAGGAGCTTTTTATTTTGATGTAGTCCTATTTGTTTATTTTCTCCTTTAGTTTCTTTTGCCCTAGGGGACATATCTGTAAACATATTTCTACGAGAGATGTCTGAGATTTTGCTACCTATGGTTTCTTCTAGAATTTTTATGGTTTCACAACTTACATTTAAGTCTTTTATCCATTTTGAGTTTACTCTTGGTGGTCTAGTTTCATGTTTTTTGCAATTTTCTCAGCATCATTTATTGGAGATACTGTCTTGACTCCATTGTATGCTCTTGCCTCCTTTGTTAAATATTAATTGAGTGTAATTGCTTGGTTCAATTTCTGGGATCTCTTTTCTCTTCCATTGATCTATATGTCTGTCCTTCTGCCAATACAAGGCTGTTTTGGTTACGGTGGCTTTGTAGTATAACTTCAAATCTGGTAGTGTGATTCCTTTATTCTTCTTTCTCAAGGAGAACTTTGTTCTTCTTTCTCAAGATTGCTGGGCTATTTGGGGTCTTTTTGGTTCCAAATACATTTTTGGAGTATTTGTTTTAAACTTGTGAAATATGCTGTGGACATTTTAATAGGGATTGCATTGAATCTTTAGATTGCCTTGGGTAGTATGGATGTTTTAATGATGTTAATTCTAACAATCTATGAACATGGTATATTCTTCTACTTGTTTCTATCTTCCTCGATCACTTTTTCCAACATTCTGTAGTTTTCTGAGTACAAGTCATTTACCTCCTTGGTTAAGTTTATTTCTAATTAGCTTAACTTATTTATTGCAATGGTAAATGGGATTGTTTAGTTTCTTTCTGAGAATTCATTATTGGTATATAAAAGGGCCATTGATTTTTTAAAAAGTTTAAATTCTTTATTGTTGAAAGTATTATATATGTCTCCTTTTCCCCCATTGACCTCTCCCTGGCTACTGCCACTCCCCAATACACTTCCTTGACCCCTATTGTCTGTGTCCATTGGTTATACTTATATGAAGCCATCAATTTTTGGGTATTGATTCTATAACCTGATACATTGCCGAATTCATTTATTAAATCTAGTGGTTCTCTAACCAACTGAGCTACTGGGCCAGGGCCAGAAAGAGAAAGACTGTATGTTTTGTTTAACTCTGGATATCATACAGGTCAATCTTTATGAAAATTCTATTCAGTATAGCATACTTGTTAGTTATATACCATATCCATGGCACTTGATTTGATTCCTGCTACCATCCTATATAATAAAAGCCTAATATGCAAACTTACCAAATGGCAGAATGACCAGTTGCTATGAAGTGCACTGAGCACCAGAGGGCAGATGCTCAACACGGAGCTGCGCCCTGGTGGTCAGTGCGCTCCTACAGAGGAAGTGCCACTCAGCCAGAGCTGGGCTCATGGCTGGCAAGTGCAGCAACGGTGGAGGGAGCCTTTCCTGACTAAGGAGCAGAGAGCTGAGCATTAAGGAGCAGCGAGCAGACGGTAAGGAGTGAGGGGTCCCAGACTGCAAATGGATGTCCGCCTAAATCTGCAGGCAGACATCCCACAAGGGATCCTAGACTGCAAAAGGGTGCAGGCTGGGCTGAGGGAAATGTCCCCCCCTCTCCCCCGTGCATGAATTTTAGTCACCAGGCCTCTAATGGAGGTTATAAACCTATAAACCAGCGGGGAAAGATGCCCCAGTTTGGGTGAAGATGACAAAATACTGTCAGAACAAAGAGAACAATTAGGACTGAGGGGATCTAGAGGTATGTAAAGGGAGAAGTAATATTTGATCTGGCCCCTAAAAGTGGTAAGAATTATCAGTATCAACTCAAGTTTTTAGATGTAGATAGCTATAGAAATTAATAATATATGTGTGCATATGTCTTTTTACCAAACTCTTCACTAAGTTCTAGAAGTAATAATATATGATATCATGGTAGCAATGAACATATCTAGTCTCCTGATCTTGGTTTCTATATGCCATTCTCCATGAAAAGGAATCAAAGCTCCCTGTAGAAACTCAAGACTGAGGGTAGTAAAGTAAAGATGAGCATGTAGCAATTTGTGGTCAGAAAGTAAAGAGGCTCTGAAGGAGACAAGGAAGACTACCAGCCTGCAAAAGAGACTACTTTTGTTCTTGATGAAGTGTAAAGCATTGTAAAAGAGGTTATAGGAAGGACCATCAGTGGCAGTGCCAATCAGTACAGCAAAGTGAATCAGTGGACTACAAATGTAGAACAAAATTTTAAAAATGTATTTTTATTGATTCCAGAGAAAAAGGGGAGAGAGAGAGAGAGAGAGAGAGAGAGAGAGAGAGAGAGAGAAACATCAATGATGAGAGAAAATCATTGATCTGCTGCCTCCTGCACAACCCCCACTGGGGATTGAGCCTGCAACCCATGCATATGCCCTTGACTGGAATCAAACCTGGAACCTTCAGTTCATAGGCTGATGCTCTAGCCACAGAGTCAAACCAGTTAGGGCAAAAGTAGAACAAATTTTAAACCAACTCACCGAGCTGGGAAAACCATTTAAATACATTGAGACCCATGTAATTAAGCAAAAGGAATGGAGCAGGATTACACACAGCAAGTTCTTGCTTCTGGGACAGCTATACAGATGGGAGCTGCACCGTGTGATACACCGCAAGACTGTCATCAGCACCTTTGGATTGTCCATCTGACCTCATCATCCACCCAAACTCTTTCTCCTTTTGTCTCAACATTTCTTCTATCTTCTAACCACCAGCCGTGAATTCAGTGAACACCTTCCTCATTTTCTTTTTGTGTGTGTGTGTGTGTGTGTGTGTGTGTGTGTGTATGTATGTGTGTGTGTGGTGCTCTCAAAACACAAATGACTACACTGTTCTATAATTAGCACACGCTCAGTCAGAGGAATTTTTTACCTTAGGCAATCAGAAGCCAGAGTTGTCTTAACTCTGAATATCTCTGTCCAAAGATGCTAAAAACTCAAATCTGCTGGTGAGAGAAAGGATAGTCACATATTCTTAAATTATTGCACCAAAATCACTTATTAGTTTCAAAAGGAAAAACAATAACTTTACAGTGGAAAGACCTGGCAGCCGAGTACTGCAGGTGAACCTTGTCAGGATGGACAGACCTACATTGCTTGCTTTCTGATGCAATGCACATCACCTGCCAAAACCTGAATCCAAACACGAGATGTCACATCCATCATTTTAGAAATTCCACACAATAAATTTCCTATAAGCTTAAGAAATGTCAAGGTCATGAAAAATGAAGAACAGAGAGAAAAACTATTATAGATTTAAGGAGATTAAAGAGACATGATGACTAAAGGCAATGCATAATTCTAGACTGAATCCTGGGTCAGAAAAAAATGTTTGTTTGTTTTTTTGCTATAAAAGACATTTTTAGGACAATTTTGAATGAGATCTGTCAGTGAGAAAAAGGTATTTCTCAGCGTTAGCTCTCTGATTTTGACAATTTTGCTAGGTTATGTAAGAGTGTTATTTTTAGGAAATATGTACTGAAGTAATTTGGAGTAAATGGGCATCATGACTTCAACTTACTTTAAAAGAATATAGGGCCCTGATCGGCAAACTGCAGCTCACAAGGCACATGCGGCTCTTTGGTCCCTTGAGTGTGGCTCTTCCACAAAATTCCACGGTCTGGGTGAGTCTATTTTGAAAAAGTGGCATTAGAAGAAGTTTAAGTTTAAAAAATTTGGCTCTCAGAAGAAATTTCAATTGTTGTACTGTTGATATTTGGCTCTGTTGACTAATGAGTTTGCCGACCACTGGTATAGGGAAAAAAGTGTGTCTTATGTGTAGATACAAATAAATACACAATGCCTACATAGTTATATATTGAGAAGGAGTTCAGGGGAGAATGATAAAGCAAATGTAATAAAATGCCTGGGTAAAGAGGCATTTGTTTCTCTTTTAATGCTTCTAAAAGTCTGAAATTGTTTTAAAATAAAAAATTAATTGAAAGAGTGATTGGGTTTCACTGGATGAACTAGATGTTGGGCAGGGAAGACACTCATGACAGAAGAACACTCTTAGGGGAATGTGAGCCAAGATCCAAAGTGGGAAAATAGAAGGTCTTGGTGAATGGTAATTGTCCATTAGTGTAGATACAATTACATTGAGCCCAACTGGCATGGCTTAGTGGTTGATCATCCACCTATGAGATCTTGGTTCAATTCTAGTCACTGCATATGCCCAGGTTGCAGGCTCGATCCTCATTGGGGAAAGGGGGAGCATGCAGGAGGCAGCCAATCAATGACTCTCTCATCATTGATGTTTCTATCTCTCCCTTCTCTGAAATCAATAAATACTTAAACACACACACACACACACACACACACACACACACACACTCAGAAAAACAATTAAAAATAGGGTCGGGGAGAAGATAGGTAAATTTCAAAAGCACATTAGTGAATTTCAAAGCTAAAAGTATATGACAGCAGTTATGCTAAAATTTTGAAATGTTATATTTTATGGACAGGCACATGTTTTGCAAGTATAAATCAATGACTATAGAAGAATATGCCCAATTACTAATGATGGTTGCCTTTGGGGATAGGGAAAGATTAAAGAGGAGAACAAGGAGGTAAAAAGCTTCAGTTGTATTGCACTGCTTTTTTCCCTTAAAAATTTTAAAGGTCTGGATCAAATTATTGAATATTTGCCAAATTGTTGAGTGTGTTAATGTTTTTTGTATATTGAAAACATTTTATGGTTTAAAAAATTTTTTTTAAAGAAATACCGTTTCTGAATGGGTGTGGTGCAGGGGTGTGCTGGTGGATAAAGTTGGAAAATTGGTGAGTCCAGATCACAGAAAACCCATGGATATGATTAAAGTATGGATTTTATCCCACTTATAATGGAACCGTTTCCAAGACAACTGAGTGTTATGCAAACTTAAAATCAACTGAGGCTGTGAGCTTAAAAGATTCCTGTTAGTTAAATTAGTTGTAAGATAATTTCCAGAAAAAGGTAGAAGCATGACTTCCCTATAGATATACAATTCTTTAAAACACTTTGAGGTTTAATTTAATTCATGAGGGAGTCAGGCAGTTATAACTTATTCAAAGAGAACCCAATAGCCTTGGCCTGCTGGCTCAGTTGGTTAGAATATCATTCTGATACACCAAGGTTTTGGGTTTGATCCTCATCAGGGCACATACAAGAATCAACCAATATATGCATAGATAACAATGTTTCTCTCTTTTTGTCTGTCTCTCTCTGTCTCTCTCCCTTTCCCTAAAACCAGTAAATGAAAATTAAGCCCTTGGCCAGGTAGCTCAGTTGGTTAGAGCATTGTCCTGATACCCCCAAGATTGCAGGTTTGATCTCCAGTCAGGGCACATACAAAAGTCAACCAGTGAGTGCATAAAAATTAGTGGAACAACAACAGATCAATGTTTCTCTCTCTCCCCCTCCCTCCTGCCTTCCCTCTTTCCTAACTTTCTTTTCTCTGGGGGAAAAAAAAAATCCCTGGCGAGGTGGCTCAGTGAGAGCAGAGAGCATCATCCTGTACACCAAAAGATTGTGGGTTTAATTACTGGTCAGGGCACATACCTAGGTTGTGGGTTGGATCTCCAGTTGGGGCATGTATGGGAGGCAACCAATCAATGTTTCTCTTTCACATTGATGTTTCTCTCTCCCCCTTCTTTCCTTCCTTCCTAAAAAATCAATAAACATATTCTCTAGTGAGGATTTAAAGTAAGAGAATCCCAAAACAGATACATTTACAGATACTTTTATAGATTAGGAATGAATAAGTAAATGAGGCAGAACTATTTTTTTCTCAATGATGGGAGGGAAGACAACTGGATTTCTGTTGGTCAGGATTGAATTTTCACATCCATAAGAAATACTTTTCATTGTTACTGCTTACCTACAATTTACCACGTTGTAAAATAGCTAGAATCAGAAAACCCATAAGAGAGTGCTATATGTAGACAATACATAGTCTTCCACTGCAGCACAAATTTTTCCTTACAATGCATAAACTTTTTATAATTTAAATTGGTTTTAGGGTTCTTATAGCAGGGTTTCTTAAAATTGAATAATTTGAAGATGTAGGGAATCAATCACCTCTTTTAAAATGTAATACATAAATTTAAGGCAGTCCTTATATATTAAGTTTAATGGGGTAGGAAAATTAAATTTTGTTGTCTTTGAAGATTGAATCTCTTCAGATTGTAAATTTTGTGTAACTGCTGTTTGTTGAAATTATTGCTAATGTAGGTAAGTGTTTTTGTGAATAGAGCTGCTCGGAAGCCAAGTCAGTAAATTCAGGGGTTTATAAGGAAATTATTGGCTAAGCATAAATGGTAATTTCTTTTAATGGGGAAAGGCAAATGGAAAATTAAGGACTCAAAGCTGTTACTCATTTTGAAAGCCTGTTGCTAGAGTTTAATTTTACGTATCTAACCTGAAAGAGTAAAATAGAAGATATAGTAGCAGGCTGTCAAATAACTAAAAGATGCTGCTAACTAGTCTAGAGGTCATGTCATGTTCATCAGTTGCAAAAAAAAGTTTGTCTGACCTGCCCTTGATCTTTTGATTTTTCTCACTAGCCTACTGCTTAAAGCTTTCTAGTTAAATATTTCCATTTTTAAAAACTTACATTACTTGGCCTGTTTTCTAGATTCTTATCACAGTTTTCTCTATCATAACTGGGTTAAAACTTGGAGATGAATATAAGCCAACTAGAGGCCTGATGCATGAAATTTGTGCAAGAGTAGGACTGGCTTTCCTCTGGCACCGGGTCCTGGGCTTCGTCCAGAAGGACAAGGACGTCAGGTCTAATTAGCATATTATGCTTTTATTATTATAGATGATAATAAATCTCAGGGTGCACATAAACTAATTACTAAAATCCTGTGGCACACCAAAAATATTGTTTTTGCTGATATGACAAAAATAATTAAGTATAATTTTGAATAATTCACATTAGATGGCTATTGTGTTGACTTTTGTATTTTTAAACTTGATAGTCTGAGGGAAAAGAGGTCAATGCCCCCCGATTAAATAGTCAGGTATTGCTGTTTTAAAAATTATTGTAGCATATCACTGTGCCTCATGCAGTATGCGCAGCACACTGGTTGAAAATCACTGGTATAAGCCATTTGATTTATTTACAGTGTGTAATTTAGCTATTTTTAGACCTGTTTTTAACTTTTCCCCCTCTATGGAAGTACTTGTTATTACTGGATTTTTTTAGAATTTGAAGCTGTCCAGTAGATGGCAGCATATATTAAGGGATACCTGTGACTTTGTTGAGAATCTGTTAATGTATTTGTGTTCTGTCTCCTTCAGGCTCCACTTCACATCTCTCATTCCCCTTTTCTGTACTTTATTTTTGTGTGTTCCTTTCACAGTGACATAGGCTTGAGGCAAAGCATATTAATCGCATTTAAGTTCCTTCACAACAGTAGTTCTATTTACTTCCTGGCTGAAATGACACTTAGTATGTTTTGGTTTCTTACTTATGTAAGATCAACTTTCAAATCAACCAAAAAAGAAAGAACACTTTAATTTCACCAAGATTCTGTTTTTGAGGTTCGTTTATATTAAAACTTGTCAGGAAATAGTAGTGTTTAAATATAGTTTTATCACATAATTTATTCTCATTCTCATGAAACCTTTTATGGGATTTATCCCAGAATCTGTTCCTGCAAATGAAAAGGCGTCTGGACCTTTAAATGTCAGGAGTTACTTCTGAGAATTGGACTATATGTACAGGTGATACTCCGTCTATCTCTTTTCACTTAATAAATACTGGTTTTATGTAGGTGTTAAAGAACCATTCATTTCCTTCCTCAAATCCCCAGGTGCCTTGTGACATCTGTCTCTTTAGTTTATGGGTTTTATTTGTTTTGGAAAGTGACATTTGGGCACATTTCCCCCTTTTTGGCAAATGTTATTTGATTATGGATTCTGTTTAACTGAGTTCAGAATTCTGATAGTGATTTGCATTCTGAATTACTTTTTAACATCTTTAATAGTTTACCTTGAGATTTTGATTATGTTTCATATATTTTTTGTGATGATATTGACTTGCCTTTTTCTCTTTAGGCTCCGGAATTTCCTGAGTTCACCACGACTGTCCAAGAAGCTATCAATTCTCTTGGGGGCAGTGTGTTTCCTAAGCTTAACTGGAGTGCCCCAAGGGTAGGCCACATCAGTAAATCTCATTGTTTCAGTGTCCTTTGCCTGGCTGTTCATTTCACTTTATGTCCCCACAGAAGGGCTCATTACATTCCTGTCTAGGGAAAATGCCATGGAATTTATTTTTATTTTCCCTTGTTATTCTATTTTCCTGATTTTTGTAGTACACTTTCCTGGCTCTGTAAAGTACTGTATATTTTCCCAACAGACAGTTTCAATCTCTTGTGCTGCTGATCATGCTAGAAATATAAGGAAATCTATCTTATGTCCTTTTTAAAACTTCAGCTGTTCAGTTTAACAAAGATTTTTCTCTGTTGAAAAGGAATAAAATTTAAATGTCACAGGATCTAGAAATAGAGCAGTTTGGGAAATCAACTGATACCTTCTTATGTTGTTTTATTATTTTAACATTTCATCAACAAGATTTTTTTTAAGTTAAGGTCTGTGGAAAAATTTACTATTTTCTCTAATCCGATAGAAAACAGTTTTATGACACAAAGGTCATTGAAAGAAACAAGAACTTTGCATTTTCAGAAATCATCTCATGCTTATCTTTCTTTATTCTAAAATGAATGAGATTTATTTAATCTAATGTTTATTTTCACTTATTAAAGTTAATAATATATATACATTGTTTAAATTTTCAAAAGCCCTGGATGCTTCAAAAATCAGCAGGTCCTGACATGCTTTGTTTCACATTTCCTATTCCTCAGAGGCTTTCAAATATTTTAGTATATTTTTTTTGTTATTTTCTCCTACTTCTTTATTCTTCAATGTTATGTATTTATTATTGACTTCCTACTCTAGAACAGAAAGATTCAACTTTTATTTCCTCTTCCACTATTCTCATCATAGCAATATCATACTTTTGATCAGATTAGTGTTTAGTGTTTCTAATATTATGATTATGCAAATACTATGTACACACCTGATATATACTATATTGTAATTACTTATATGTTCTTATTCAACATTTTGTTTTCCCTGGAATTAATAATTGTTTATTTAGTTGCATGATTTTCAGTGTATATACTATTGTTTTAGTGGAGTTAAATCTCTGTTCAATATACATCTTTAATCACAAGTTCTTTATCTTTTTCAATAGGAAAAATTTAAAAGAAGTTATTAAAACTCATTTTTACTTTATATGTGAGCAGTAATTTGAATCATTCCTAACTCCTGAACTAGGTTGAGGCTTTCCATTTAAGTTGGATAAATTATTTGTGGTTTTAAGTTATTCATTTACACTTTTCTTATTTATTGAGTGCCTACTATGTACCAGTGTTTTCCCATATTGTATTGTAGATAATTGAATAGTTTTAAAAATAATCATTGGTCTTCTCAAAATTATTGTATTGTCCTGTGTCTGATCTATCTATGGGAGAAATATGTTTTTTAAATGACAATTATTTTGTCATTTTTAGGCATGTTTCACTAAGTTTTGTACCCATTGTGCCTGATATTCTTACTTTTTTTGTTTTGTTTATATGTATGATTCATAATTTAAAATTGTGATGTTCAGAATATCTGAGCACTTCTCCTCTCCCATATTTGATAGACTTGGGTCTTAAGAGCTCTAGTTATCAAACTTCAGGTGTTCTAGTTCTCTCTGCAGAAATAGAGATAAGGGAAAGGCTCTCCTTTGTCTTAGAAGAGAGTAGTTGGTAAGGCTGTTTATCTAGCTCAAGAGTTAGCATTTCTGATACCTTTTTCCCTCTTCTTTCATCATTAGACAGAAAAACCTAGGGAAGTGCTTGGGCCTGAGTTAAAAGGGTGAGGGCTTTAACATCTGTGTTTATAATTGAGTGTCAACAAGCAGTGGTGATACTATTCATTGTTTGGAAGTATAATTGACATTTGACAATATAGCTAAAATTCTTACCTGGCTTTTTTCTTTAAGCCCTTGTAGAAATAAGCATTATTAACTTGGTATATAGGCCTGCGTTTCAGTCATAGTAACTGATTTAGAAAAATATTAAGTTGCATGTGTTTTATTATTTAGGATGCATACTGGATAGCAATGAATAGTTCTCTGAAATGTACAACCCTCAGCGACATCTTTCTACTGTTCAAGAGTTCTGATTTCATCACTCGTGACTTCACTCAACCGTAAGTATGTTTCTTGTTCTCCATGTCAGTAGTTTCCTTACTTCTGAGAGTTTTTCTGCAGATGAAATTTCATTAGACCTAGATCTATTGTAAACAACAGTTCTATCGAACAAGTCTATTTCATATTCTCAAATGACCTCTTAAAACAAACCTTTCTTTTTCCTTTATAGAAATGCTATATACAATACAATGAATATCCCTAAATGGGCTTTTTTATATATCTGCACATTAAATGTTTGGTATTTTTGTTATTATTATAAAACTAGTTTATGTATGTGTAACTGCTATGCTTTACATCTGAAATTAATATAAAATAATACTGAATGTCAACTGTAATTAAAAAAATGTAAAAAAAAACCTACCCCCGAATATGCATATCATAAAAAAACAAAATTAAGAACTATAGCTAAACAAAAATAGGAAATGTAAAAGCATCCATGATCTCACCACAGTTAGTTTGATATACTTAAAACTTTTTATTTACACATAATATATATCTGTATATAACTGTCTTTAATTGTATTCTAAGTTTTTAGAACGAAAATATATTTCATATTGTTTAGTAGACTGCTTTTGCACTTGTAGTGTATGACATTTGTATTATGTGCTGTAAAATACTTGAATGCCTCATTATTCTAAATTGCCTTACTAATATCCCTCTGGATAGTGATGGCATAATTTGTTTGACCAATCTTCTCTCTTTATGGACATAAAATAAAACTCTGCGGTGAATATGTAAATCTTTGTGTACTTTTCTAATTTTTCTCTAGGATAAAAGAAAATTTCTAGAAGTGTAATTGCTGTTTTTCTTCCTTTGCTGGTTACTCTATTGCTAAAGAACTTGGGTCTGCTCATGTCATGTTAGGCAGACAGCACAACTGTACTGTTGAGCTGTGGGTGATCTCTTTATGCTTCTTTTGTTTTGTCATCAAATAGCAGTTATTCTTCTAGATTTCTTATCCTACCCCATCTTAAATCAGTTATCTCAAATAATCTTTAAACTGACCTCTAAAGTAAAGCAGAGCATAAAATTTAGAAACTTAAGCAGCTGAAAATATTGTAGATGCATGTCATTTCTTCTTCATCTATGCAATTTAGTTTTTCCTGCCCATTCATTTATTTTAGCTTCCAATTCTTTCTTGAAGAGGAGCCTGGAAGGAAAAAATAAATTTACTACATATCAGTTGTGCACCAATTCTTTTGTGTCTGAGTTTGCAGCTTGAGCATATGGATTTAGTATTCATTAAAGAAAATGAAGTTAAGTAATAATATTGGTATTAGGTTTATGATAGCCCTTGTTTTAGTAATAATACAGTAACATTTTATTCTAGAATACCCTCTGATTAGAGGAAGTTGTGACTATCTTTTTTCGGATATAAAGCCTTTTGACATCGAATGCTTTAAGTAAAGAGGTCTTGAAATATTTTACATTAAGAATACTCTATTAATTCATCAGGTCTGGATTTTTGTGCACCTTTAATATTAGTTGTAGTGAGAGTATGATGAAATTTTTTACCAAAAATAATTGTAAATCACTTTTAATTCTCTGTGACTGTTTGTTTTCTAAGTAATTTTCCCAGTTAATGATCTTCCTCTTCTTATCCCATCTCTCCCTTTTTTTGACATGAATTTAACTATGATTCCAGTGGAAATATGAGTCAGTTGTTTTGCATTTTGTGCCTTTTGACTTTTGCATGGGAAAGAAGTTAAGTCATCAGGTGAATTTGAAGCCTTTAATTAAGAATGTTTACCCACAGAATACCATCTTTCTCTTCATATAAATAATTGGGAGTTGGCAGGATCTAACGCCAAATACTCAGCTTTCAGCCAGTAGCACTATTATGTCATCCTTTTCTGGAAATGTTTGTTGGTAGTCTGTTGCAGAACAATTAGTAAGTCTAATCCTATATAATAAAAGGCTAATGTGCAAATTGTCTTCTTGACTGGGTGTTCAACCGTGAGTTTGACCAGGGGTCAGGGCCAGCTGGCCAACTGCTCATGGTCCCTCCCCCTGGCTGTCCCCACCCTCAATTAGCCCCCCCATCCTGATTGGGGGCGGGGTCAGCTGGCCAACAACCTCCAGCCCCTTCCCCCAGCCCAGTAGGTCAGGGCTGGGCTGGCTGGACCCCACCCATGCATGAAATCATGCACCAGGCCTTTAGTTATAACATAAAAAGCCTTATTGATAGGATCTTTAATGAAATATGAACTTTTGTCCAGAGTTCTTTTAGGACACCTTAAAGATTAAATTAACAGTATAATTTTTTTAATTGGATAGGACAATGTCAGTGACATAATCATTTCTTTGATTGGTTAGAAAATTGAAGCCTAAATCTATCAGTAATTTATTCCCACAAGCTAATTAATAGAAACAAAACCAGAATAATTTCAATAACATCATTCTAAGTGTTCTCTGTACTTCCATTTAATAAAGTTACGATTTCTCCTTTTCAAAATGCTTCAAATTAAAATATAACAGAATAGGATAAAATATTATAATATGTAGTTATGTAGGTATGTATAAAATTGTGTGATATTATGAAAGTGAGATTATGTTGTTTATACTATTTTGGGACTTGCCTTGCAAAAAACAACAAAGATATTATCATCAGGATTACAAGTTAACAGAAGGCCAACTAAAAATAATTTACACATACAGGGTTTTAAAAAAGATATTATTTAACAAGAAGTCTGCTGATTGAATTTTTCTTTTAAAAAAATATATTTTATTGATTTTTTTACAGAGGGAAGGGAGAGAGATAGAGAGTTAGAATTATCGATGAGAGAAACATCAATGAGCTGCCTCCTGCACACTCCTACTGGGGATGTGCCTGCAACCCAGGTGCATGCCCCTGACCAGAATTGAACCTGGGACCCTTCAGTCTGCAGGCTGATGCTCTATCAACTGAGCCAAACCATTTAGGGCTGATTGCATTTTTCTAGGTTAATCTGCAGCTTATCATGGTTACCAGGGACCCAGACTCCTGTCTTTCCCTGCTGTAATCCTTGGCTGTGGCTTGGTATTTGGGTTTCTCACCTAAAGGTTACAGAATTGCTGCTACAGTTCCAGGTATCACATAAAGACATGACAGTACCTTTATTAAAAATACGGCATATTTCTCCTTTGTATGTGAGCAAGTAAAGCATTCTGGAAGCTTCCCAGGAGACTTCCTGAGCCTGACAATTACCCAGCCTAATCCAGTAGCTGGCAGAGGGAACAGAAATGCTGTGATTAGCTCTCAAACTTTAGTAGGCATCAGAATCATCTGGGACGTTTGATAAAACAGATTGCTGATAAAACAGAGAGCAAAGTGGAGAACCATATAGTTAAAACTGAGTGTAAAGGTCAACAATAATATTTTCAAGAGCCCAGTCAAAATATAAAAGGAATATTGTATGTTGATATTTATATTCCGTTTACATTCTGAAAAAGGTAAGTTGAAAAAGCAAAACTGAGTGAGATAATTAAGAGTACTAACAACTCTTGAACTTTTATAATCCTTTTATAAATTTAATAGTCCAAATATTGAACAATACGAAAATTAGTATAAACACACCTAATGACCATTAATTCATTATCATTTTACTTTTATCTTTTCTTTTCTGCCATGAGTGAAATCTGAAGAAATAGAATCTCTATGCCAGAACTCTTACTTTGGTTCCTGGTGAGCAATAATAAAACTGTACCAACAGAATTTTGATGTTTAATTTCCCCTTTGCTCTGTATTTGTTTTAAAATATTTTTTCTTTTTTTAAAAAATTAATCTTTATTTTTGAGATTATTACAGATGTCCCTCTTTTTTTTCCCCCTCACTTTTTTAATTAAGGTATTATATATGTACATACCTTACCAATCCCCACCCCCTGAATGTCCCTCTTTTTTCCCCCATAGCTCCCCTCCACCTGGTTTCCACCCCACTTCAGGCCCTCACCACCCTATTGTCTGTGTCCATAGGTAATGCATACATACATAGAAGATCTTTGTCCAATCTCTTCCTGCACACCCTGCCCCCACATCCTCTTCCCTCTGAGAATTGTCTGTCTGTTCCATTTCTGTGCCTCTGATTCTATTCCATTCACCAGTTTATTCTGTTCATCAGACTTTATATTCACTTGATTTTTAGATTTAATTGTTGATATGTATTTGTTGTCACTTTGTGATTCATATTTTTTTTTAATCTTTACTTTTTTCTTCTTCCTATTCTTAAAGAATACTCTTCTTTAAAAAGCCCAAGCACTTTCAGTGTTATTTCCTTGTCTATGCCAATGGATGAAACTTTTCCTTGTGCATCTTTTACAGAAGGTGCTTAGGGGGTCTGTTTTCTAATTCTTAACTTCATTTTGGCTTAAGGCTTAGGCTCCTATCCCTCTGAAGGTATTAAAAACTATGTTCCTTACCAATTATGATAACTACCTCAAAAGGCTTATCTAACTAACCTTCTGGTTCTCAGTACATTTTTCCCCCCTTCCATTTCAAAGGCAAGTGTTTGGTTCAACTGTGTTCTGGTCCAATCAGTGAGGAAATAAATAATGCAAATGTTTTAAAATATGACATGACTGAAGAGATTTCTTTGTTTCTATTAGTATACTCATATTTTCTACTACTATTATTTCTGCTAGTATTATCAATGTTATAAGTAGCCTTGATTTAAAGATTTTTTTAAAAACCTGGAATATTAGGACTATTAAATTTATAAAAGGATTATAAAAGTTTAAGAGTTGTTAGTACTCTTAATTATCTCACTCAATTTTGCTTTTTCAACTTACCTTTTTCAGAATATAAACGGGATATAAATATCAACATACAATATTCCTTCCATATTTTGACTGGGCTCTTGAAAATATTATTGTTGACCTTTACACTCAGTTTTAACTATATGGTTTTCCACTTTGCTCTCCTTTTAGAAATGATAACTTGGGCATCTGGTTAATCATCTTAGGAAGAAAAAGCCTTGTCCAGTAACCTCACAGTGCCACATATGTTTTCACTGCTACCTTGAAACTAGTCAAGTTTTAAAAATAACATTAAATGCTAAACCAATTAGCACTTTCTGATAGGATAATAGAAAGCAACTATGTATTGAAATGTGTATCTTTTAAAGTAGCAGTAAGAGGGTTAACTAAGGGTTGAAATCATAATTTGTAGGAATATAGAAACATGAAAAAATTAGATAATGGAACATTTGAGATCTTGCTTCCCGATATTGTCCTCAGTTTGGTTCAAATAAATGCTTCAAATAAAATTTTAAAAATATTAGGTAATGAAGATCTATGTTCCTTTTGATCTTCCTATAGTGTTTTTAAAATAGGTAGATAGAAAACCTTAATATACCTTGTTCTTTATAGAATACTCTTTTAATAATGTCCTTTATTATCAGATTTACAAAAATATGGCTCCCACATTATTAAAATCACATTTCAGAAGTGAAAGTGGTAGTAGTTCTGTTACTACATTAACCATTGAGATAATGTGATGTTATTTTGTTTATTCGAGTTCCTTTGTCATTTGTCTCCTTTCATCTCTCTTATTTATTTTAGATACATTTAAATTAAGAAAGGTAATCAGTTTTATCATGATCATGACTATTGGTTAGTTGGAAGCTAAAATATTGATTTTTAAAGTGAACTTCAATTGGCTTTTTAGAAAAGCAACACATATGTACTTTATACTTTTTTGTATTTTTAAATTAAAAATAAAATTTTTCCCATCCCTTCACTCTCATCGTATGTGAGTCTTTTATTCTGAGGTGGGTCTCTTGTCGACAGCGTATATTTAGTTCATATTTTTGTATCCATTTAGCTCTCCAATGTCTTTTGAGTGGAGCATTTAATCCATTTACATTTAAGGTTGTTATTGATATGTATTTATTACCATTTTAATTCTGTATGCTTATATTTCTCTCTATTTTTTCTTATTTTAGCAGCTCCCTTAGCATTTCTTGTAGCTCTGGCTTTGTCCAGGAAGCTCTTTATTTCACCATCTATTTTGAATGATAGCCTTGCTGGTATAGTAATCTCGGTTTCAGATTCTTGTTTTTCATTACCTTGAATACTTCATGCCATTCCCTTCTGGCCTTTAGAGATTCTGATGAGAAATCCGTTGACAGCCTTATGGGAGTTTTTTTTGTAGGTAACAAATTGCTTTTCTCTTGTTGCCTTTAAGATTCTCTCTTTGTCTTTAAGTTTTGACATTTTAATTATAATGTATCTATGCAGGGACCTGTTTGGGTTCCTCTTGCATGGGACTCTCTGTGCCTCCTGAACTTGTGTGACTTTTTCCTTGATCTGGTTAGGGAATTTTTCTGCTGTTATTTCTTCAACCTTGATCTCTATCCCTTGCTCACTTCCCTCCCCTCCTGGTACTCCTAATTTGTGAATATTGTTACATTTTATATAGTCCCACATCGCTCTTAAGCTGTCCTTCAGTTTTTTAATTGTTTTTTGTTTTTGTTTGTTTGTTTCCCTGCTTGGGTGATTTTTTTCTACTATGTCTCCTAATTCACTGATTTGATCCTCGGCTTCCCCTAATTTCATTCCAGTGATCTTTATTAGTCCTCTGTCATTCTTTATTTCCCAGTGTCCTTTTTTCATAGTTACTATGCCTTTACTCATGCTTTTGAGCACCTTTGATATCATTATTCTGAACTTCCTATCTGATAAATTTTCTATCTCCATTTTGTTTGGCTCCTCTTCTGGAGAATTCTCCTGTTCTTTCACTTTGGGCTTGTCTTTTTGACTGCCTGTTTGAATTTGTGTCTCTGTGTTAGGTAGATCTGCTATGATACCCAATCTTTAGTGCAGGACATTGTCAGACACTGTTTCTGATTGGCTCTGAGTACTTTGTTTAGAACTATCAGCAATCGATAGCTTGTGGCTCCCTCTGCTGGGGCTGGGTGCCTTAGGAAAGGATCAAGAAGTGTACCAGGGTCTGCTTTTGCTAGCCCTGGGCCCAGAAGGAGATGAGGCAAAGACTCAAATTCTCCAGAGATCCCTTTCTGTCTGCAGTCCAGTTGATTATAGCTTCACACTATGGACCATAGAGTGGCATGAGAGGTCTTCCTACAGTGTGGGGGAAGTAAAAAACCACCTGGATAACAAAGGTCCACAGGTGAAAGATTTCCTCCATAACGTGAGGAATGACTCGGCACACGAAACTGAAGTGGCTTCCTCCGACCTCCAACCCCAACTCCAGTCACACAACTCTCCTGGACTCTCTTCACACAACTCTAATCCACTCTGTCCTCCCTCTGCCAGAGCCCATGGTAGGTAGCTGCCTACTTAATTTTGTGCGCCTTGAAGAGCTTGCCTGCATTTCCAGCCATCTCTCCCTGGCACACAGCACTCCTGCTGCCTTTCACAGCCAGATGTTATGTGGGCACCTTTCTCAGTTCTGGTGCTCTGGGCCAGGGAGCCCAACTTGGGATTTAGACCCCAGAGTTCTCAGTGGGAACCCCCCTCAGCTGAGCTATCCCTCTGGAACTTCAGCTTCTGTTTGTGGGAGCCTGGCCAGCCCTTTTGCACCTACACGCTTCCTATCAATCTCTAAGTGCTTTCCACTTTCCATACTTGGATATTAGAATTCTCTCTAGCTAGTCTTTAATTGAGTTTTCAGGGTGGTTTTCTGTATGTTAGTTGTATTTCTAGTTGGTCCTGGGAAAGTTTCAGTGTAATTTCCACTTAATCTGCTGCCATTTTGGAATCTCCCTTTTTTTTTTTTTTTTCTTTTTTCTTTTCTTTTAATTGAAATTCTGAGAGCTTTATAATAGCAGCTCTAGGATCTTTGTCCTTGAGAGAAGCGGTGCAGCATGTGGTTTAGTGCTTTATTTGATTTCTCACCCTGGTATCGTCATGTTATAAATGTGGATAATAATAATAGCACTTTCTCATGGGATTAGCAAGGATTAAATGAGGCAGCAGAAGATGCTTCTTATGGTGTCTGCTCACTAGCACAGAGAGAACCCACTTTAACAAAGCACCTTCTGTGTGCCTATAATTCAGATTATATCAGTCAGTGCCTCATTATTAAAATAAAAGTTTCTATTCCTGAGGATTTTGGCCAACCAAATAAATTAGAATTGTTATTGTTTGTAATGTAAATCATAAATGATCACAGAGAATTCTAGCCTAATCATACATTCAGAGAAATTTAAAAGCTTTTAAAACTCACTTTTACTTGTGAATTACTTCAGACATCTTTAAAGGCATTTTTTGTGTTATTTGTTTATTGTTTTTATAAAAATGTCTCTTGACCGCAAGTTTTACTCACTCTTGAATTGTTGGTTTTCCCAAGGATTCTGTCATCTGCCTGAAGTGATCACTGCTGCTTTCTGGACTTCAGCTCTTGTACCCATGTGATGATTACTCCCGGATAATTATCTTCAGTTCCTCCTTTTGCTTCCCAGTTGCTTACTAGACATCTCTGTGTGTTTCTCCCAGGATGTTTCTAACTCTACACAAACATAATTATCCTCCATATTTTCCTCACCTTACTTCTGCTTTTCCTAGTGAATGGCATTCTCATAACAATCCAGCTAGTCATCAGAACCAGACACCTAGAGTCATCCAGGCTTCTTTTCCCTCATCCCTCACTTCAGTTAGTCAAGAAGTAATACTGATACTGCCTTTGAAATACCTTTATGTAGTGCTTCTATTTCCACTCCCATTGCCTTAATTAAACTCTCCCCAGGACTATTTAAACAAGGTTCCTCCTGGTCTTTCAGTCTTCTGGTTTGCTATCCCTTCCTCAGGCTACCCAGTACCATTGACATAGTGATATTCTTAAAGCTTAAATGGAATGATTTTGTCACATGTTTAGAAATGTCTGCTAGCTCCCATCCTATATAATAAAAGAGTAATATGCCAATCGGCAGAAAGACTGGTCACTATGAAGCACACTGACCACACTGAGGGGGCAGATGCTTAATGTAGGAGCTTCCCCCTGGTGGTCACTGTGCTCCCACAGGGGGAGCACCACTCAGCCAGAAGCCAGATGAGCAGAGCCTCTCCCCCCTCTGAGGCAGCACTAAGGAGTAGCGAGCCGAGTAGTAAGGAGTGAGGGCTCCTGGACTGCAAAAGGGATCCCAGACTGCGAGAGGGCACAGGTTGTGCTGCAGGAACCCCCCTCCCCCGCCGAGTGCAAATTTTCGTGAACTGGACCTCTAGTTTCTGAGTAAGAAAGTACAACTTTCCTCAGTAGACAGATAAGATCCATCATTCCTTGTCCAAAATTTCTCTCTAACCTCATCTTTTGGCAGTTCTCCCCTTGCCTTCTACACTCCATCAGTCCTGACCTTCAGTAGTTCTATGATACTGTGTGACTGTTCTCACTTCCCTCCCTGACTAAAACCACTTCCCTTTGCCTTAAATGCAGGCCCTTTTCTTCCTGTTGAATGAAGTCTTCTTGACTTATCTCTTTCCTTCCCCCGTCATAAGAGCCAATCTCTTCTTTCTTTGTGCTATCAGAGTAATTTATGTTTTCAGTGTTTTTAAATCCTTCGTTCTCTTGCTAGTCTTTCCTTACCAGACTAACCTCCAGGTCAAGAGACTGTTAATCTTTTTAGCATTATCAGTGCCTAGTGAGGCTTTGGCATAGGTAAACATTTAATAAACAATATGAAAAATTGTTCATTAAACCAAGGATTAGAGGAGGAAGCAATATACCTAATGGAGGACTAACTAGTCTTATCAATTATTTTTTAAGTGGCATTAGGGAGAAAGTTTAGATTAACTCTGTTTCTTTAGATGGCAGAGTTGATGTCCATAGAGACTTCTGCATCATTCCTAAAGAACACAGTGAAAATTGCAAAACCAGCAGTGCCATCCTGCCTTCATTTGGAATCCTGCAGTTGACACGATTTAGGTTATAGTTTTTGTTTGGTTACCAATTTAGTCTTTACTGGGTCTTATTTTTGTTTTTGACAGAAAAATGAAGATTATAGAAGCTCATCTAGTGGTTTTGAAGACTAATGAAACAATATTTCAGGGGGTTAGATAACACTTGATATCAAGTAGTGCTTAATTCAGGTTCACTGAATTCAAATTATTCTTCTGGTTCTGGATACTTTTAGTAAAACATAATCTCACATTAATATAAGTTATGTGTGTGCATAAACTGACACTATTAAAAGAGATTCAATTGCATTTTTTCCCCCTCAAAGATTTATCCATTGTACTGATGATTCCCCAGATCCTTGTATGGAATATGAGGTAAGAAACTTTAAAAAAATCTGAATGAAGTTGATAAACCTACATGAAGAAGTATTGAGAACTGCTATTCTTAAGTGAAATGAATGAAAACTTTTGGATTAATTTCTTTAGGCACCTAGGATCATTGAATTTTTAAATTTATTAAATATACATATAAAAATATACATTCTCTTTTTATAGAGTGTATGTAGGAAAATATTGTGTCTCAGTATAACTCCTGAGGATGCAAAAACCTAGTTTGGAAAGCTTAAAAACATAATATTCTTAGAATAATTAAAATGAAAAAAGTGGCAAGCAGAATTCTATGTATTATGTGCTCTTGTCTGCATGTATCTACAAAGACATATGCATACGTTATATACTCACATATTCCTAAGAATACTTCTGAGAGCTTTATGAGAAATTGACAACACTGCTTGCCTCTGAGGAGAAGGACAAAGGGGTTCGATGGCATAGATTCACCTTTTTGTAATTTTTTTTGGTCATCCACAATTTATGTAGTACCTGTTCAAAACATTATTTCAATAACGCTTATGCAAATTTTCTAAAAATTTAATATTAGTATGTAGCAATTGCTCATTTCTTTTTTGCTTAAAAAGTTACCAGGGCTATAAAAAATATATGCTAGCATAAGCTTTTAATAGATAAGAATATTTTAGTTTGGGGTTCTTTATTTAATAATTAGTTTTGTTTTGTTTTGTTTTTAAATAACTTGACACATTCAAAGCTTAATCTAGAATATACAATGATGAAAATTTAAATCAGTGCATTTTAACCCTAGCCGATTCGGCTCGGTGGATTGGCCTGTGGACTGCAGGGTCTCGAGTTCAATTCCTGGCTCCGACCCAGTCCATGTTTTTTCCTCATGTCAATATTTTTTTTCTCTCTCTCTCTTTTTCTCCCTTCCAAAATTCAATAGAAAAATATCCTCAGGTGAGGATTAAAAAACAAAAAAGAAACCAGTGTATTTAAATTTTCCAAGTCATCTTTTAACCATATAGTTTTTTAAGAAAAGCAAGTTATTAATATTTTTATATTTTAAAAATATAAAACTATAAGGAAATATGAAACTAGATATTTCCTCAGTATTAGCATTTGAGGGTGTGTGTGTGTGCGCGTGCGCACACGCGCATACACACTTCATAAAGCCATTTGTGCACTGTTTTCCCATCACACTTATAGCATAGTATGGGCACTTTCCTAGATCATTAAATATTCTTTTTATCATGATTTTAGTGTCTACTTATTTTACACGTTTACTCTTTTATTTGACAAACATTTCCTAAGCACTTGCTGTGTATTACATACTTGTGCTGGAACACAGAATGAATTAATTTCTTGCCCTTAAGGAACTTACTGTTTAGTAGGGATGAGATACTTATATAAAATTTTCATATAACAACATGATATGTGCTTGCTATAGAATATTGTGCATAGTAAACTGTGGGAAGCACAGGATGTGGGGAAGGAGAATCCTGAGCCCACTGGGTGATTTGGAATGGCATTGAGAGTAATTCAAGTTCTTTCTCACAGGTTTTAGAGGGAAAAGAACAGTATGACAGGATAAGGGAAGCTGGAGACAGTAACCATTTATTAGAGTTAATGTTCTCCAAAGAACATTTTAAAACAGATTCAGAAGCATACATTTGTCAATTGTTCTATTTATAAAATTGTAGCAATTCAATAATGTATAAATAGTATATTAAGTAATAATTACAGTAAGAAAACCTACTTGTGACTTGGTCACTGATAGAATTGGTATAATTTAAAATAATGCCAACATCATGGAAGGGTTGTACTGATTCTTTGTAATAAGCCATAATAATAATTTTATCAGAGTACGTGTTACAGAATGGTGTATAAGGTAGATAATTTGAAATTATAGTATTGATTATATTCTTTTTAAAAAAATTTTTTAAATATATTTTATTGATTTTACACAGAGAGGAATTTAGAGGGACAGAGAGTTAGAAACGTCGATGAGAGAGAAACATCGACCAGCTGCCTCTTGCACACCACCTACTGGGGTTGTGCCCTCAACCAAGGTACATGCCCTTGACCAGAATCGAACCCAGGACCTTTCAGTCAGCAGGCCGACGCTCTATCCACTGAACCAAACCGATCTCGGCTGATTATATTCTTAAAGGAGAGAAGAACATAGGAATACAGGGCAACTTATGGCAAAGCAGTGATAAGACTTGACTTCATCATCCTTGGGGGTTTATTATATCGGACCTCAAAAATAAATGACAACGATGCATTTTGTCATAAAGAGTTTAACACAATTTCCTGTTTATTAGACTAATAGATCACAACTCTGTTCCCTGTATCTCACATTAATGTTTTCCGATGCCTCCTTTTAAAAAGATTTTAATAACGCCAAGTGTTAAGACATAGTCTGGGCATAAAATTGTCTATTAGACTAGTAAACATCCCTTGTTGTATAGTTACGTTACATTTTTTCTTTTTTCTACAGCTTGTTCTTCGAAAATGGTGTGAATTAATTCCTGGAGCTGAGTTCCGATGTTTTGTCAAGGAAAACAAGCTTATCGGTAAGTTCTTTTATCCTTGAAAGTAATTGTTTAAAAAAGACAAGCTTTTGATGGAAGGAAATTTCTAGTAATTAGGACAATCAGTTTTTTATCTCAGATTCTTCCTCTAACCAGTCGAACTGACTTTGAAATGCTGAGGCCATATTCAGTTTCCACAGAACATACTATTGTCAATTCACCATGTCTGGATTCTGGGTTGAAAGTAAGGGTCCTTATTCTTCTCAATTTAGGATATGTCTAATGCTACCTGCTTTCTCTTTGGAACTATTCTAAGTATTACTAGCTATACACTAGTAATTATTTCAAGCATCATAAAAAGTCAATTTATTTTCTATTATTGGAACACTTTATTATTCTAGTAAGAGAAAATATGTGGACAAGTAAGTGTGTTATTTTGAAAGCCACCCATTTTCTTTCAGGTTGTTATTTTGTTTGCTATGATCAAATTAAATATGAAAGATAATTTGTTTTCTCTTTTTTTTTTGTCTACATATTTTTCATGAACTAAAATTTATCTTCAGACAAGAAAAGTGTAATTTGAACAAAATCAAATTAATATTACTTATTTATTGAATTTTATGTTGGAATTTATTAACTTGGTGTGTTGGAATTTATCATATTACTAGGTATTCCTGAAAAAGCTGCACTTTAAGTACAGCTAAAGAAGGGAGCATATTAGCATGTGATTAAGAAATTGGGTGGAAGCCCTTATTTTGGCACACAGAACTTTTTCCTATGCATAGAGCAAATTGAGGGAGTTCTTCCAGTAGTCTCTTTAGTTTATTTGGAATAATATCAGCAAAGCACTCTGAAGAAAGGAATGTTTACTTTTCCATGCCCTTAAATATCAGGCTTGTGAAGGCAGGATAGCATGTATGAACAAGAAAAATAGACTGCTTCTATGAAGTACAATATAAATATTAAAGACATATAGCGAGGAGTATTTTACATTTTCCCAAAGAAAGTGCAAAAGAATAGCAATTTATAGAGTTCATTGGAAAAAGTAAAGAAAAGCAATTGACTATGTGTGCAGGTTAAAAATTGGTTCATTAATTTTTTTTCTTACATAATAGGTGTATTTATGGCTTTGAATTCTTTCCATTATATTAAATAAACAACTACTATTTCTAAAGTAAGAATGCATGGCAGTATGGAACTATGGGATTCACCTATCCATATAAACCTTTACAATTGATACTTCTATCATTCAGTCAGTATTTTTCTAACTGGTCTTCTGATCTATTTTAACGGTTCTGTCAAGAAGAGTTTAAATCATATTTTAGTGTTTTCTGAATATTATGTATTAATAGAATATAAAATATTTTTTGCAGGTATTTCTCAAAGGGATTATACACAATATTATGATCATATTTCTAAACAAAAGGAGGAGATTTGCAGATGTATACAAGACTTCTTTAAGAAACATATACAATATAAATTCTTAGATGAAGATTGTAAGTATTTTTTAATGACTCAATGAAATGAAATGAAATGCATAATGGTAATGAACCTTATTTCATAGTGGCACTTATTTTAAAACTAGAGGCCTGGTGCACAAAAATTGTGAACTGGGGGTGGGGGTCCCTCAGCCTGACCTGCGCCTTCTCACAGTCCGGGACCCCTTGCTCCTTACCATACGTCTGGTTGCTACTCCTTAATGCTGCTGCAGAGGCAGGAGAGACTGGCTTCTGGTTGAGCGGAACTCCCCCTGTGGGAGCACACTCACCACTAGGGGTGGCTCCTGATTTGAGTGTGTGCTCCCTGGTGTTCAGTGTGCATCACAGTGACCTGTCATTGTGGTCTTTCAGCCATAAGCCTCACTCAGGCTTTTATTATATAGACTAGAGGTCCAGTGCATGAAATTCGTGCACTGGGGGTAGGGTTCCCTCAACCCAACGTGCACCCTCTCCCATTTGGTTCCTCACGGGGGATGTCCGACTGCCGGTTTAGGCCTGATTCTGGGGATTGGGCCTAAACCGGCAGACATCCCTCTCACAATTCTGGACCACTGGCTCCTAACTGCTCACCTGCCTGCCTGCCTGATCACCCCTAAATGCCTCTGCCTGCCGGCCTGATTGTCCCCAACTACCCCCTACCCCTTGCCAGCTTGATTGCCCCCAACTCTCCCCCTTGCTGGCCTGGTCGTTCCACACAGCCTACTGTTCAGTCATTTGGTTGCCCCTCGCTAATCCCCTGCCGGCCTGGTTGCCCCAAACAGCCTGTTTGTTTGTTGGTTACGATGCGATGGTTGCTTAGGCTTTTATTATTATAGACTAGAGACCCAGTTGGGGGGTCCCTCAGCCCAGCCTGCCCCCTCTCACAGTGCAGGAGCCCTCAGGGGCAGGAGGTGACCCGACGATCAGGGGAAGGTGACACCCCATCACACCTCTGCTGCCAAGAGTGCAAGCCTCACCTGGCCCTGATTACCTGTGCCTCTAGTAGGCCCTGGGCGGCTTGGGGGCTGAGAGGTCTGGGGGACTCCGGAAGCAGGCACGCGGAGCAGCTGGACCCGCCTGGGGTGGGCCCGGCTGTGCCACATGCCTGCCACCTTGGCAGGGCTGAGGGGACTGGGTGCTGTCATCTTGTGGCTGTGGGCATGCTCATCTTTGAGGGAGTGAAGTCAATTAGCATATTCCCTCTTTATTGGCTGTGGGTGCCATCATCTTTGTGAGGGTGTGATGGTCAAATAGCATATTCCCTCTTTATTAGATAGGATAGGTTTTGAAATACTATTTTAAGTGTTTTGCTATATTATTATTTGGTATTGCTGATGG
Organism: Pipistrellus kuhlii; assembly: GCF_014108245.1. Classification (NCBI taxonomy): domain Eukaryota; kingdom Metazoa; phylum Chordata; class Mammalia; order Chiroptera; family Vespertilionidae; genus Pipistrellus; species Pipistrellus kuhlii. Next base: position 77,793,924 of record NW_023425404.1, on the reverse strand, counting down.
TTGCATGTTAATTTTACCTTATTTGATCCTTTTTTTCTTTCTTTTTCGATTAGTTCTCACTGGAGGATATTTTTCCATTGATTTTTTCCCCCCCTATGTGCCAATCTGTATTCCTTGATTTTTAGAGAGAGTGGAAGGGAGGATGAGACACAGAGAGAGATCAACGTGAGAGAGACACATCGATTGGTTGCCTCTTGCATGCACCCAGACCAGGGTTGGGGATGGAACTTGCAACCAAGGTATGTGTCCGTGACCAGAATTGAACCTGGGACTGTTCAATCTGTTGGCTGATGCTCTGTCCAAACTGGCTAGGGCTGGTCAGAGTCCTTTTTTAATACTAAGAGTTTTTTCGCTTGCCATTTTAGATATTTTATTATATATTTCAAAGGATCTATCTACAGATGACATAATGCTTTTGTTATTAGGACTAAATTAGCTAGGTGACTGATCTGCTTTCTTAGATTATTTCTTTAAATGATCAGATAGCATCAGTTATATAGTAAACTTTTGTGAGTTGGCTTTAAGAATAGAAAGTTTTTATGCATTTTAAAATTATATCTACTATGATTTACCCTTTTTACACTTGCCAAGCCTGGTTCTATGGGAGATTTAATTTAAAAAGAAAATTAAGCATAGCTAGATTTTATGCTTCTGTACTACAAAGTTTACTCATTTCATTCCCCATTCCATTGATTGGTGCTTCTTTTATTGGAACATAAACCTATTTATTATGATGAACTGGTTTAGATGATATTGGTATTTGGTTTGAATTTTAAATATAATGGATTATAAACCCTAGCCAGTTTGTCTCAGTGATAGAGCATTGGCCTGTGGACTAAAGGGTCCTAGATTCTATTCCATTTCCAGGTTGTGCACTCAGTCTCCATTAGGGGGCATGTAGGAGGCAGCCAGTCGGTCATTCTTTGTCATCATTGATGTTTCTATCTCTTTCTCCCTCTCCCTTCCTCTCTGAAATAAATGAAAGTATATTTAAAAGAATTTTAATTATATATATTGGGTTATGGTTGAGGGTAAAGAAAGGAAAAACAAAATTTTATAAATAAAACATTGCAGTTTATGTTTAAAGTTTTGAGATTTAGAATTATGAAGTCCTCTAGGTTAATTATATTCTATTGTTGGACTAATAATAAAATGCATTTTAATTTTCAAAAGGAAGCTTAGATCAGTGGTCGCCAACTGGTGGTCCACGGACCACTGACGGTCCATGAGGTCTAAAAGATTGGTGACCGCTGGTTTAAGGAAATCTTTGGAGCAGTGGTTGCCAACTGGTGGTCCATGATGTCTGAAAGATTGGTGACCACTGGCTTAGATCATAAAACAAGTAGCTTGTTATTAACTTTTAATTTTTTTTTTTTTTACAGTTGTATTCGATATCTATAGAGATAGTACGGTAAGTAAACACTATGTATGATTACTTTAAAACAAGGACTGATTTTATAACTGGACTACATAGCCATTATTAATGTAAAGGGCCTACTGCTCAAAAAAATACTTTCTCAAACTAAGGTGTTTGAAAGTCACTATGGTCAAGAATCTTGTCTTAAAATACACTTAACATTAGAAGACATGCTATCAATAATTATGTACAATAAATTTAGGGAGTTTTCAAGAATTTAAATTATTTTTTATTTTTCAATTATAGTTGACATACAATATTATTTTAGTTTCAGGTGTACACCCCAGTGATAGATATTACATAACTTACTACTAAGTGACCATCCTGATGAATCTAGTAACCATCTGACACCGTAACCTGGTTATTAGAATATTATGCTGTATTTTACATCCCCATGACTATTCTGTTACTACCAATTTGCACTTTTTAATTTTTACTTTTTCACCCATCCTTCCAGTTATCTTCCAATCAGGCAAAAATCAAAATGTTCCCTGTATCTATGAGTCTGTTTCTGTTCTGCTTCATGTATTTCATTTTTATAGATTCACTTGTTGATAGATATGTATTTATTGCCAATGTATTGTTTATAGTTTTTATCTTTTTTTTTCCTGCTTCTTAAAGAAGACTAACATTTCATATAATACTGGTTTAGTGGTGATAAACTCCTTCAGTTTTTTCTTGTCTGGGAAGCTCTTTATATGTCTTTCCATTCTAAATGAGAGCTTTGCTAGGTAGAGTAAAGTTTGTTGTAGATTCATGCTTTTCATCTTTTTGAATATTTTTTTGCCAATCCCTTTTAGCCTGCAAAGTTTCTTTTGAGAAGTCAGGTGGCAGTTTTATGGGGGCTCCTTTGTAAGTAACCAACTGCTTTTTTCTTGCTGCTTTTAAGATTCTTTTTAACTTTTGGCATCTTAATTATGATGCATCTTGGTGTGGGCATCTTTGGGTTCATCTTGTTTGGAACTCTTTGTTCTTCCTGGACTTGTATACCTATTTCCTTCACCTGTTTTTTTTTTTTGTTGTTGTTGTTGTTTTTTTTTTTTTTTTTTTTTTTTTTTTTAATAGGTTTTCTATTTCTTCCTGTCTTCTCCTTCTGGCACTCCATGATGTGAATGTTGGTACACTTGAAGTTGTCCAGAGGGTCTTTACACTATCTTCATTTTTTTGGTTACTTTTTTCTTTTTGCTATTTTGATTGGGTGTTTTTTGCTCCCTTATATTCCAAATCACTGTTTTGATTCTTGGCTTTACCTACTCCCCTGTTGATTCCCTGTAAATTATTTTTTTTATTTCAGTTGTTGTATTATTCATTTCTGACTGGTTCTTTTTTATGCTGTTGAGGTCCTCACTAAGTTTCTTGAGCATCCTTAGAACCAGTGTTTTGAACTCTGCATCTAGCAGATTGCTTGTCCCCATTTTGTTTAGTTTTTTTTTCTCTGGAGTTTTGTCCTTTTCTTTCATTTGGAAAATGTTTCTCTGTCTCCTCATTTTTCAGCCTCCCTGTTTGTTTCTATGTATTATATTAGGCAGAACTGCTACATCTCCTGAGCTTGGTAGAGTGGTCTAATGTAGTACGTATCCTGTAAGGTCCAGTGGCACAGGCCCTTGATCACCCAGGCTGGGCATTCCAATTGTGTCCCTCCCCTTATCCCCAATGTGGCTATGTACACCCTTCTGTTGTATCAATAGTTGAGCCTTGATGGCTGTTGGCATATCAGTGGGAAGGATTTACCCCCTGGCTGAGCAATTGCAAGGACTGGCTGCAACCACAAACAACTATGGAGAATTAGCTATGCAGTAGCACTTCACATAGTCGGTTTTATTTCATTAGGGCTGCAGTGCCCACTGAGTCTGCCTCCTGAGTGTGTCATTGTGGAGATGGTTGTATAGTGTTTTGATGTCGGTCTCAAGATATCCACCAGGTATGCTGGGGCCTCTCAGGAGGTATTGGCGAAGGTCAGCCAAGGCCCCTTTGTTCTGCACACGGCCACGTGGCTTGAGCTACAGAGTGATCTGCAGCTGCTTGCTACCTGTGCTGGGCTTGGAGATGCCCAGGGGAGGCTCATCTGTGAACTAAGGCCAGCTGCCACTAGGGCCAGACCTGGGGTCACTTAGGAAGAGGTATGGTGCACGTTGAGGCCAGATGCTACTTGTTTGAGAGATTTTAGGAAAGTCTGAAACATGAGCCAAGACAAGTGGTTCATATGGAAAAGACATGGAAACCAGTGGAGTAGGCTTGCAAGTTTGGTGGAGTGGGATATCAGGTATTTACTAGGGTGGGACAAACAGTGATAGCCAGGTTGATGTAGACACATAGATGGCTCCTGCTTGCCGTCTCTGGGGTGGAGGTCTCATCCAAGGAACAATAGCCTCTGCCAGCACTTTCGTCTGGGAGAAAGTTACACTCCACTCTTAGCTCAGGCCCTCTTGCCCACAACACTTCAGTTTCTCCCCGTATGTCCCTGGTGCCTTTTAGGCTGCTGTTCCAGCACTGGAGCTCAGAGGGAGTGAGTCAGAATAAGTCTGTGTGCAGGACCCTTAAAGGAACTTCCTGGGAATTCAGTAGCCCTCCCTCTCACTCAGCCTCAATTCCCACTGGTTTTTACAGCCAGAATTTATGGGAACTTCTCTTCCCAGGACTGGAACCCTGGACTTCAGGGCCTGGTGTGGGGCTAGGACCCCTTTCTCTTCAGGGTGGACCTCTGCAGCCAAGATATCCCTCCTGATTTTTATTCAGTACATGTGTGTGTGGACCATTTCGTTCCATATGTCTGTATCTCCTAGCAGACAACATGTTTCTTTAAATTTCTAGTTGTAGGACTTATATCCAGCTAGATTTCAGGTGGTTCTGAGTGATGGTTTTTCTGTTGTTTAGTTGTAATTTTTATATGGTTGTAGAAGGATGCTACATTAACTATGTCACCATCTTGATTGAAAGTCTCGATTATTATTATTATTATTATTATTATTACTATTTTATTGATTGATTTTAGTGAGAGAAAAGAAGGGGGGAGAGACAAACATTGATTTATTGAGCCCGCATTTATTGAGCCCGCAACCTTGGCATAGATGACAGTGCTTTAACCAACTGAGCTAGCCATCCAGGTCTCCATTACTGTTTTTAATTTAAAAAATTTTTATTATAGTTGATGTACAACATTATATTAGTTTTAGATGTACAACAAAGTTTTAAACATAGTACTCACCTGACTTGGTTATTACAATATTATAGACTATATTCCTTATGGTGTACTTTACATCCTTATGATTGTTTTTATAACTAGCAATTTGCATATCTTAATCATTTACCCTTTTCATGCATACCCCCAACACCATCATTTGGCAGTCTTCAGTTTGTTCTCTGTATCTGTGAGTTAGTTTTTGTTTTGTTTGTTCCTTTATTTTGTTATTTAGATTCTATATATAAGTGAAATCATATGGTATTTGCCTTTCTTTGTCTGACTTGTTTCACTTAACATAATACCCTTTGGGTCCATCCATGCTGTTGCAAATGGTAAGATTTCGTTGTTTTTTTTATGGCCAAGTAATATTCCATTGTTTGTATACATATGCCACATCTTCTTTATCCACTTGTTTATTGATGGACATTTAAGTTGTTTCCATATCTTAATTGTTATTAATAATGCTGCAGTAAACATAGGGGTGCACATATCTTTTTAAATTCATGTTTTGGATTTCTTCAGATAAATACCCAGAAGTGGAATTGCTGGGTCATAAGGTAATTCTATTTTTCATTTTTTAAGGAACTACCATACTGTTTTCCACACTGCCTGCACCAATTTATAATCCCACCAAACGTGCACAAGGCTTTTCTTTTCTCTATATCCTCACCAACACTTGTTTGTTGATTTATTGATGATAGCCATAATGACAGATGTGATACCTTTTTGAGGTTTTAATTTGCATTTTAGGCATTATTAACTTAACAAATAACTAAATGGCCACCTTATATCCTACTTTCCACTGTTGTCAGGAGTCTGGGTGTGCTTAAAATAGTTTAGTTTGCACACTTTTATTTTCTTCTCAACAAAGCTTCTTTTCAAGATAACATTTAGAAATAATCAGATATTCCCCCCTACCCCCTCTCCCTACAAACAGTTTTTCCAGTCCTTGACTAGTGAAATTCTTCTAGAGTGATTTTACAGGTCTAAGCAGAACTGTAGAGTTCTCTCCCAGCCTGTACTAGGATGAGCAGACAAAAAGCAATCCAGGGCAATCCTCCTGATCTGACCTGTTTGCATACTTAAATGTGGCCAGGAATTTGTCATTTGATATTTAGGTAATTATTTTTAGCATTATTCGAGAACCTCTGATGTGTTAGATGCTATGCTTCTAATAAGAAGCTTCAAGATGATCTGCTGTGACCTCGAGGAGCTTAATCTCAAGACTTGAAACCCAGGGTATTGGCATGGTGGCAAGCTGGATCAAGTCAATTAGGGAGTAAACTTAGCCCTTTGCCCTGAATGTGCAGCACAGAAGAGCTTTATTCTCATTTAATTCAGTATCTCAATCCATATACCCCTGTGAGGTACATATTATTTGTTCCCAGTTTACAGATATTAAAATTGAAGCAACTATGTGTTAATGCAACTATAATAATGGCATTTGAAAATTTGGAATTTACCAGTCTCTCAATATTTCCCTGGCAAATATCCAGTTCTGCAAATGTCTTAATTGAAGTTGGAGACGTGCATAAGTAATTACTGCTATGATCTTACACAATGAAAATTATTGAATATTTTTAAAGTGAGAAACATACCGGTATAAACACCCTGAAAGTTTCTGAGATTTAAACCATGATGTAAAACTAATTTGCATTTAGTTAGTTTCACCATTTGTTAGGCACTTTCTTAAATATGTATTTTTGTGACTTTTCATAAGGAAAATTAACTCTTATTTTATGTGGTCTCATGAAATATATCTAAAGTGTGTGGGCTTGGCAATATTTTGATGTGTCTGCTTTCTTACTGTGGCTAGCAAGTTGAGTCAGTGTTGATAGATTCTAATTTCATGTATGTAAAGCAATGGTCGGAACATGTATTGTAAGATGCTCTGTAAGTGATGCTCTTGCACCACTAGAATTTAGAGTAATTGCCCTTAGATATTTGAAAAATTATTCCAGGTCCCTTATATTACTGTCCTGGTACTGTGTCTGGTCTTGAGTCTTTAATGCTGTTGAGATTGGCTTTGCAACTTGGTCACTTTTTTATAGCTGTTCTATGTATGATTGAAAAAGAACCACAGTTTCTAATGTGTGTCAGGTTTCTGCAGCTGTTTGTTCGATTAAGCTTAGTAATGTTGTTAAAGTCTTTTGTATCTCATGAATGAAATGATGCCTGACAATACCTTCAAAATAATACAGATTTTGGGATCTAGATGAAAGATCAGCCATGGGGATCAACAAGATTACTGGAAACTGAGTGTTAGATACATTGGGTTCTTTAAACGATTTTTTCTACTTTTGTGTATGTTTAACCTTTACATACAAAAATATTTTTTAAAACTGTAAAAAAATCTTAATTTTTTCTCTCTACTTAATTTATCAGTTACTGAACAAGTTTATGTTAACATCTCCTCTTTCTAATTCTTTTAGCTTTTGTGTTATAGACTTTAAGGTTATATTTTTCAACAAATGCTAGTTCACAGTGGCTTTGTTTTCCCAGTGAATTCTCATGGTCAGGCAGTGATTCTATCCCTAAGAATGCTTTTGTGCTTTTGGCATTAAAGTATGTTTTGCTCTGATATTGACTGTGTTATTACAGTTTTCTTTTGGTCTTAGAATTTATCTTTTTCAGTCATTTTTTTTAATAGCTGTTAGGTTTTAGGTGTGTGCACAGGTCTTATAAGTAATATATTACCGGTTTTGTGTTTTTAATTACTGATATTTTCTGGTTTTAACTGTCAAGTATTGTTTACATTTATTACATTGGATATTTGAATGTTTTTCACTATCTTATCTTGAATTTCAGTTTGCTTTGCTTTCCTATGCCTTTTTTCTTTTAATTTATATTACTGGTTTTTCTTTATTCTTCCTCCTCACCCCTCCATACTCCCTTCCTCCCCCTCCCCCAGCCAATAATTTTGAAGTTTAGTTTCTTATTTCTGTTAATTTTGGTAGAAATTAACAACTAAATCTTAACATAGATATTTAATAAGCTCTGAAGTTAACTTTATATCCTGTTGTTTTTGTGATACAATGACTTTCGTACACTAATTCCCAGCATCTGCTTTTGTCTTACATGTGATGTCTGATTTTTATTTTTTAGATATATTTTTATTGATTTCAGAGAGGAAGGGCGAGATTAATGATGAGAGGGAATCATTATTGATCAGCTGCCTCCTGCACGCCCCACCCTGGGGGGGGACTGAGCCCACAACTCGGGCATGTGCCCTGGCCAGGGACTGAGTGATCTCCTCGTTCATAGGTTGACAACCACTGAGCCATGCCGGCTTCACGTGATGTCTGATGCTTAGTTTACGTGGTGTTTATACCCCTAACTTAGTCATGCTTGTTGCTGTTCAGTGTCTTTGTACCGCTGCTTCTTGCCTCTCACTGCTTTCCGGATCCAGTTCTTCCTAGCAGTATATTCTTCAGTAATAAAACTCCTTAGCCTTTGGCTTGGCTGGAAAAGATTTTGTTTACCTTCATGCATGATGACAGGCTTAGCTGGGCATAGAATTTTTCAGTTGACCATTTCGGTGGCCTCAGCACTTTGAAGACACTGTTCCATTGTTCTTTGGCTTCTTTTCTTTTTTGGGATAATGCTTTCTAGATCCAAGAATTCACTTCCTTTGTTAATTGTGGAGAATGTTGAGCTGTCTTATCAGTATGGCCTCTTCTATCTTTTAGCCTTTGAAACTTTATTTATAGTTAGGTATGTTAGAGCTTCTCACTTTATCTTCTTGTCTCTTGACTTCTCATTTTCTACCTCTTTATCTCTCTGTACTGTGTTTTATGTTTTCTCAGATGTACCAGTTTACTAGTTCACTTTCAGCTTTGTCTGATCTATTTAACCTACTCACTAGGTTTTAAATTATATTAGCTGTATTTTTCATTTCTATAAGTTCTATTTGATTACTTTTAAAATCTATTTATCTTTTCACTAGAGGCCTGGTGCATGAAATTCTTACAGTGGTGGGAGGAGGGGTGCCTCAGCCCAGTCTGCACCCTCTTACAGTTTGGGAGTCCTTGGGAGATGTCCGACTGATGTCTGAGGCCCCTTCCCTATGGGGAGGAGTCCTAGGCTGGCAGTCAGACATCCTTAGCGCTGCTGTGGATGTGGAAGAGGCTCCCTCCACCGCCTCTTGCTCACCAGCTGTGAGTCTGGCTTCTGGTTGAGCGGCTTTCCCACTGTGGGAGCGCACTGACCACCAGGAGGCAGCTCCTGCATTGAGCGTCTGTCCCATGGTTGTCAGTGTGTGTCATGGCAACCGGTGGTTCCACTGGTCAATTGACTTGCATATTAGCCTTTTATTGTATAGGATATTATCTTGTGTTTTAGGGTTTTGATTTCCATTATATTTTAAATCATTTAAAACTGCTGATCTTTTTTCTTTAGATCTTTTTGAGATATAATTTATATAGAGTTGGCATTGACCCTTTTTAGTGTATAGTTCTATGAGTTTGAAGAACACAGCTGGTTGTGTATCGGTCTAGTAATAATTAATGTCGTTTTTAAACATTCGTTTAAAATCTTGCTTGGCGTTGACTTGTATTGACATAACCTTCAAACACGTGGTATCTACAGAACGTGTGAAGTGCAATTAACAAGTTTTGCTTGAAAAAGTTTGTGTTTGGTTTGGTTTTTGTTGCAAAACTAGGGCTAAGAAGATGGCGGATGAAGAGCATATTCGGCACTGCATGCTTTACGAGTTCCAATTAGGAAGAAAAGCAAGTGAGGCTGCAAAAAACATCTGTAGTGCTCTTGGTCAAGATGCAGTTAGCGCCAGAAAATGCCAGCGTTGGTTTGAGAAATTTCGCGAGGGAAAGTTTTCGTTAGATGACAAGAGTGGTCGAAGCCGTGTGTCCAATTTTGATCAAGAAGCTCTTCAAGCTCTTTTGGTGCAAAATCCTCAAATTACCCAACAAGAGCTTGCGACAACTTTAAATTGTTCACAAAAAACAATTTCCAATCAATTGCGTGCACTTGGCAAAGTCCAAAAGTTTGGAAAATGGGTTCCTCATGAGTTGACCGACAACAGTAATCAAAGAGTCACAATTTGCAGTTCGCTCCTCTCTCGTCAAAACCGTTTGCCGTTTTTAGAGCAAATTGTTACCGGAGATGAAAAATGGGTGCTGTATGTTAATTTGAAAAGGCGGCCTCAATGGTTGGACAAAAATGAGGCTCCGCAGCCCACGCCAAAACCTGACTTGCATGCGAAAAAAGTGATGTTGTGTGTTTGGTGGAATTTTAAAGGAATTCTTCATTATGAACTTTTACCATCTAACCAAACCATTACAAGTGCAGTGTATAGTGCCCAATTGGAAAGGTTAGCCCAAGCTTTAAGAGAAAAAGAACCCACGCTGATTAATCGGAAGGGTGTAATTCTTCACCACGATAACGCACGACCGCATACTGCAAGAATCACTGCTGAAAAACTGCGCCAGTTGGAATGGGAAGTTCTCCCTCAACCTGCATATTCTCCTGATATTGTCCCTTCCGATTACCATTTGTTTCGTTCTTTGCAAAACTTTCTTCTTGGAAAAAAATTTATTGTAATAATGAAGAATGCCTCAAAAATGCATTGACCGAATTTTTTGCATCAAAATCACAAGAATTTTACAACAGAGGGATTAAAATGCTTCCTGAGCATTGGGCACAAGTAGTAGAAAACAACGGCAACTATATTGTTGATTAAATTTTGTTGTATTGTTTAAATAAATTTGATTTAAAGTATTAGAAAACGACATTAATTATTACTAGACCTAATAATTACTATTATAATGATGATGTAGAACTGCTTCACTCCCCAAATTTCCTGATGAACCTCCCAGAACTCTAACCCTTGGAAAGCACTGCTTTGTAAACCTACTGAGTTATTTTTAAGTTTTTAATTTATAATACATTTACACTGCTTAAAAAATCAGTGTGAAAATATACCCTTGACCCTCTGCTCTCCTGCAAGTTCACTTTTATTCATTTTTTTATATCCTTCCAGTATTTCTTGATGCCCCCAAAAAGGTAATGTACTTATTTTTTCATTTTTCTTATATAGAGTTAGCATATTATATACAGTCTGCACCTTGCTTTTAAAACATTTTTAAAAAACAATGTATCTTTGAGAGCTTTCCAATTTACTGCTGTGGCACAGTGTTTTGTGCTGTGGATACACCGTCCAGTTTGTTTAGCTACTTCACTATAGACGAACACATAAGTTCTTTCTAGACTTTTGCAAATTGTGCTGTGATGAACATCCGATATATATTTTACTTCATACATCTGCAAGTATATCTACAGGGTAAATTCCTAGAAATGGGATTGCTAGCTCAAAAGGCTAAATGTATTTTAATTTTGATTATCCTTTGTAGAAGCTACACCAAGTAATTCCACCAGAAATGTACCTGGATATTTCCTTAAAGCTTGCCCACAGAGTATGATAGATGAAAAGTGATGTTTCAGTATAGTTTCATTTTCTTTTTTTCTTATTATGTTTTGGATGCATTTTATCTTTTGTAGGGATCATTTCTATGTGTTTTCCATTTTTTATTGTCTTATTTATTATCCTTTAAAATATAGGAATAGGATTATCCCATTTTATTAGTCTTTTACCATGAAGATAAAATGTTATTTATTTTATGACTTCTGAATTAGAGTCATAATTTTAAAAAATACCTCCATTTATTTTTTAGCTTTTATGACTTATTGCATGTATATTTAAATCTTTGATCTACTTTGCATTTTCCCTGGTGTGTGATATGGATCTGTCTTTTTCTGGATTTTTACCCTGTTGTCCTAACACTAATATCTTTATTTTATACTAGAGGTCCGGTGCATGAAAATTCATGCTCTGGGAGGTGGGCATGGGGAGTGGGCTAAGCCACAGTCTGCTCCCTGTGCGGGCAGCAATCAGACCAATCATGGGAAGGCACTGCCCCCATAACCTTGCCGCTACTGCTACTACCTCTAGCCTCCCTCTGTGGGAGGTAGCCAGGCTGATCAGGGGAAGAAGACAGCCCCATAACCCTGTTGCTGCTGCCACTGCTGGCTGCTGTGGCTGCCGACCCTCCTCAGCCCTCGCAGCCTCAGTGGCTTTGTCCAGGAGACATCCAGTCTATCCGGTCTAATTAGCATATTACCCTTTTATTAGTATAGATTCTCCCTTAGGTTGATGATGATTTTCCTCAGTTCTTGGGGCTTTAACCTTTGGTTGCTCTATTTGCATATTCTCATTCATTTTGATTATTTTTGGTTTTGTAAACTAGTCTATTTTACCATGGGTTCATCTTCAGTGAGCTTGTTTTTAGGTTTGTTTGTTTTGTTTTTAATCTGTGAGAATCTCAAAGATTCTCAGTTTCAAGTACTTCACTTCTTCCACATTCCCAGACCCCGGTCAGAGAAAGGCAGGCAGGCTTCTTTGTTCTTTTCCAATCATTAGTTTTATCTTAAACTCCCTTTACTGACGTGGCAGCCCTCCAGAGTTACTTCTTGGTTCTGATTCCCTTCTTGTGGCTAGTCTCCTGTTCCTGTGCGCATGTTAAACCCCCGCCCTGAGCTTCCTGGTAGGAGGCTCGCCAACTGCACGTTTGTATGATTGCTTCTGTTTTTTAGGTTCCTCCTAATTTCTGGTGCCTGGGACCCCCTTTCAAAATCTTATTTTATTAAAGGGATTATTTTAACCATAATTTCATCTGATTTAGAACTAGAGATTTTTGAAATTCCATAATTTTCTGGGACCCCCTTATATTTTACACTCTAGAAAATAACCTGTGTCCAGAGTGGACTGTCTTTTCATGGCCTTCACACCTGTTAGTTTTTATTGTTGTTCCCCCTGAAATGGTCTGCTTTCCTCCCACCATCCACCCTCCTCCCAGATCATCATCCATCATCTTCAAATTCCAAGTTACTAAGGGGAGCTTTTCCAGCTTCACCATGCAGAGTAGGTAGGTTCTCCTTACATTCTACTAGTCTCACAATACCCTGTTCACATCTCTATTGGATTATTTCCCCGTGTACTGTGATTGAAGGATGGTTTTTATTTCTCGTGTGCGTGTGTGTGTGTGTGTGTGTGTGTGTGTGTGTGTGTATCCCCTGGTTCTGGACTGAGCTCTCTGGAGGAGTAGATTCTGTGTTATTAGTCTTTACGCCCCAGTGCCTGGCACAGTGTCTTTCTAGCGCACAGAGATTTATTTGGGCTGTGGGGCTGGTCTGGTAGATTTCAGGAAGGGCCGATCTTATCTCAATGACTGCCTAAAAATAGAATTTCTCAGGATGTCTCCTGTCTGAGCTATCACCTGAAACCATGTTCTAGCTATAAGATCCTCATCTTGATAGTTTTATACCTGATTACAGGTGCTTTTATTTTTCATTGAGTTAGAGAATGTCTTCTGAATTATAGAACAAACTGCCCATTACTAGTTCTAAAAGTAGTGATCTGTTTAAGTTTTAATTATTTTTACAGTATGCCATATTTTTATAGAACATAATATTCCTATATTAATTGGCCTAATAGTGTTTTCTTTTTATAATGAGATGGTTTTACTGGTTATAAAACTCAAGTAGAAAGTGTTTGAAAGTTAGAAAATACCCATTTTGTTAAAATAACACATAGCATGTCAAAGACATCTTAGTTAATGCTCCAAAAGCAAAGCTGACTTTATACCAAGAAGTTGATGGCTGACATTATTTCACAGTAACGGACTGTGCGAGAGGGTGCCGAACTGCTGTGGGGAAGCAATTCAAGCAGCCTGAGGAGTTGTAGGCTTTCTCCTGGGATTATATAAACTAAGAAACCCAATGGTGTGTGGTGCAACTTCTGGCAATGGTTCTTTGCCACTTACCAGATGTTTCAGCTGTTGGAAGCAACTCCTAATTAGATATTTCTTAATATTTTTTCTTTAACTGAGATGAGAAACAGTGCTAGATATTGGTAATGGTGGCTCGACAAACTAGTTCATTAGGCATATGAAATTTTACACACTCATGCAGACATTGAAAACATGATAACTACACATTTACAGGAAAACCTAATTATCAACAACAAAAAAACCCAACAACGATGCAATGATATGAACATTTTGAGAAAAATCAAGAGGAGCAAAGATAAAATTTTGAAGGAAACGGTTATTATCGATACTAAATGTCACTGTGTCTCTGTGGTTATCTGTTGGCTTCAGTCTCTTGGCAGGACTTCAGGTCCCAGTGCTGTCATGTCAGCACCCTGCCCTTTATGCCGAGGTGCTCCTGACTCTAATTGAACTCAGTCTGACCAGCTCAGGGGGATCCTTTCTCTGAGCCTGGAGCTGTCATATTGCCCACCTCTGCTCTCAGAGTACAAAAAGTTAGACATTTCTCTTAAAAGTTGATGTATTTTTTAGATCTCCCCTTCATGTGCTCTAACATATAGACAAACCAATATTACATTAAAGTTAAAGAAAGCTGAGCATTTCCATTCTTCTTTCTATAAAAAAAAAATGCTTAAAAAAAACATGCATCCTTGGCAGCAGCGGCCTTCGGGGGAAAGGAATGGTGTCTCTGGAACTTCCGGCTCTTTCCTTCCTCTGTAGGGCGAAGGTAATCTTGAAAGATGATCAGAGATACCCCCTGAAAGCATTTGGTCATGCTTGGTTTAACTTCTTGTGAAATTTTCCTTTTTCCTGTTTGGATTTTTTACCTAAAATTTTCATGTGATCCAAGCAGGACTTGAAATCTATGTCTTTGTCAGGCTTTTATTTTCTAGGTCTCTCTTTTACAGAACTTCCCTTTAGATAAAGCTGTAGCCCTTTTTCAATGAAACCTGGAGGACTTTCTCTGGTGGGACCTAGAGGACAGCTTATAGAGCATAAATGTTTGATTTTAGTCTATGCCTCTTAATTTTTCTCTCTGTCCTACAGGGGAAGGTGTGGCTAATCGATTTTAATCCATTTGGTGAGGTAACAGATTCACTGCTGTTTACTTGGGAAGAGCTGATATCTGAACGAAACTTAAAAGGCGATTTTAGTGAAGGAGATGCTCTGGAGCAGGTAAGACAGTAAAAGTAAAAACGTAAAGGAAATATTTTAATCTTAACAATTGCTAGTTCTGTAGGCACTTGGACAGGCAGTGACTTGTACCCTTGGGAAGTACAGAATATGACAAATTTACTAATAGATTCTTGCCTATAGAGGTGAGTGAGAAAGGGTGTGCAAGTGCTTCATTCATTTAACTTCATTTAAAGAAATAACGGTCATCTGATATGTATTTTTTCTGATAATTTTTCTTCTTGGCACCTGCATCCTTGACCCCAAGTTCAAGTGGGTGCTAATTACACTGTCTTGTTTCCCTCATCAGCTCCTCTTCCATCAGCCACAGTGGCAATTTCACATCTTTCCATGCTCCTCTGAACCTCTGGCTTCCTTCTCTTCTCGGCAGAGATTTCACATCCTTCTCCAAAAGAAAAGATAATTCATTGGTGGGATCACTCAGTTTCATTGTCAGTAAGCCTCCAACCTTGTCTGCAGCCGTCCTAAGTCTCACCTCCACCGCCTCCCATCTCTCCACATGCTTTGTGCTGTCATGTATCTTCTTTCCTGTTTCTCCTGTCTCTTTCTGTCTACCAGCTCCCAGCTCTCAGCAGTTAATCATGTTCAGATCTCTCATCTTAAAATCTTTAAGCCTCGCTACTGTCTCCTTTCCTTTGCATCACAGCCAAACTTTCTTGAAACGACGACTTTGGAAAGCTTTGTTCTTCCTATAAAAGTACTACCTGCTCATTTTTAAAGAAAATTCTAAAATTACCCTTAAAGCTACTGCCTTGAGACCCACTGCTTATATTTTAATACTAACATGCCTTTTCCACATACAAATAAACGTGCTTAAATAAATGAGATTACACTACATATGAACTTATGTATCTCAAGTTTTTAATTTAGTCTTGTGAGTATTTGGGTATTTTACATCTTTTTAAAAACAGTTGTTTTTGCCCTGGCCGGTGTTCTCAGTGGTTAGAGCATTGGCCCACACACTGAAGGATCTGGGGTTCGATACCTGGTCTAGGCCATGTACCTGGGTTCCAGGTTCGAATCCCTGGTTAGGGCACATGTGGGAGGCAAGCAAACGATGTTATTTGGATCATAGATTCAAACGATGTAAACTATTCAGCACAGGGTTATTTATAAATATGGACACCGTTATTGAATAGAAACAGTTTGTACAAGGTTGAATCTATGATCCAAATAATATGATCAGATCTTTCTTTTTTCTTTCTCATCGCTCATCGATGTTTCTCTCTCTCTCTGTCCTCCCTCCCCCCCTTCCACTCTCTCTGAAAATCAATGGAAAAAATATCCTCAGTGAAGATTAACAAAAAATTAAAATTAAAACAGGGGTTTGTTGTTTAGCGTGGTCATTTAAAAAAAAGAGAAAGGTAAGACTGGAAATCCTGCCACCTCCAAATAGTCATTTTTATCACTTGAGTTAATATATTCTCCAGACATTTTTTTCTATGGATGCATCATACATTTTTTTACATAGTGGGATCATACTAGTTTCCCTCATGCTGCTATGTAACTTGCTTTTTTTGTAACTACAGAGTAATTGTATATCCGTCACAGCCACTTCCTTACATGGTCATCTGTCCTTGCTTCCTGCTGCTTCTCACCCGTCTCACCTGTCACTCCCCAGCCCAGTGAGCCTCAGTCCCTGCCACCCACATCGACTGCTCTTAGCAAGGGCTCCCCTGCTTTGTTGCTAATTCCAGTGAACGTCCCACTGCTCTTCTCTCACTCAACCACTCGCCACCGTTTGGACATGTTTCCCTCTTGTTCTTATAGCATCTCTTCCCCCAGCTTCCCTGACACGTCTTCCTTCTGGGTTTCTTCTGGCTGCTGCTTTGCCTTCAGTGTGACCATCTTTCCCTTTGTCCATCTTTGAAATGATCTTTTTCATCATTACTCTGTCCTGGGCCTTCTTTGGTCCCGTTTCTCTAGATCTGGCTCAACTAGATTTTTCCCCTATCAAGGCGCTTGCCACTACGTGATGCCTGCCTGTTGCCTTGCCTGTGTCCTGCTTTAGACTGCAAGCTCTGACTCCAGGGATAGAGTCTCTTGCTCTCCACGTAGCTGAGGGCTTAGCTCAATGCCAGGCACAACTAATGAGTGTTGAGTTAGTGAGAGAAGGAATTTTGTCCCTGATGGCATCGTACAGTTGTGGGCTGTTAAAGTGGAGTGTCTAGGAGAAGAATGTAAATTATTCAGCACAGGGTTATTTATAAATATGAAGGACACCGTTATTGAATAGAAACAGTTTGTACAAGGTTGAATCTATGATCCAAAATAATATGATCAGATCTTTCTTTTTCCTTTCTCTATCTCTCCTTTCTCCCTTCTTTCTTTTTTTTGCTTAATTTAAACAGCATTATATTGGCAGTTGGGGAAACAGGAACTGGGTCCTGCCTTTGCTCAGCGTCACTTCCTGCCTATTTTCACTCCATAGAAACCTACCTGTCCTCTGTTTCTTGAAGCTCCAAGCCCTGCCTCTCTGCACTGGTTGTTCCACTGCCTTCAGAGCTGTGCTCTGCTCACAGACCTCCGGGCTAATTCTGTCATACTTTCCATCTCTCAGTCCAGACATCCCCTCTTTAGCAAGGTTTTCCCTGGCAGACCACCTGGTTCTCTGTGATAGCAGTCTGTGGCTTTGTTTTTGTAACATTTTGTACTATCTGAAATAATCCTATTAGTTTATTTGTTTGCTTGCTGATTGGCTGTCTATCTTGTTTATCGGTTTATCTTCCATACCTAGGAAAAGGTCCAGTACAAAGTAGGTATTTCATAAATATCTGTCAGATGATTGGTCTGTCTGTCAAAACTATGGCCTGCTTTCTAGGTCTTGCTCCATTCAAGCTTCTGGCCTGTCTCCATCTTCCAGACTCATCCATCCCTCAGCGAGGTATCTGTCACCATGGAGTGTGAAACCCTATTTGACACAAGGCAGCATGTAAATATCATATGCAGCCTCTAAGCAGATACAGCTGATCCTTGAACAACATGAGTTTCAACTGCGTGTGTCCACTTACATTGGATATTTTTCCAATTGACCCATGCAGTTCAAACCCACATTGCTCGAGGGTCAGCTCTGCGGTTGGGATCTGCATACGCTGAGGCCGATTGTAGTTACATGGAGATTTTCAAGTGCTCAAGTGGTCGGTGCCGCCACCCTCCCTGTTGTTAAGGGCAACTGTACATGAAAGAATGTAAAGACTTGTTCAGGATGATACTTGAATTTGCAGTGTTGCTTGCAGTTTTGTGTAGGTAATGAGACAGATACATAAATAAGGTAAATGACATAAAAGAAGTATTAAGGTGTTAGGAATTCAAAGCATTTGCTTGCCCTTACTATTAAGCCAATAAATCTTAACTGCACCTGAAGAAAGTGATAATATTTATAAAGCATTCTGGTTCGGATGAGATTGCTCGAGGCAGTAAGTAGCCTGCAGCCTGTGACCCATTGGGAACTACAGAGACACACACCCTGTTTGTATCACACTCGGGCTGCAGGCAGGTAGCTCTTAGGGATTGGCCTCGCCCTCCAGGACACTGTTTGCAGATACCCATGTTTATGTTATATTGAATATCTAAAGATGTTTTTGAGCCATTGGTGCCTTCTTTTACTTCATAATCTTATTTCTTTCTTGCCTAGTACAAAAAAGAAGATGAAGTTGAAATTGTTATGATAGAACCTTTTTCAGTTTAGAGAAGAGACTTAAAATTCTCACAGACTCCCCCCCCCCCCTCTTTTTTCCCCTTCTTTTTGTAAAGGATTTTCCAGCTTTCCGTTGTACAAACAGTGAAGCTACAGTCCAGCCAAGTCCCTATCTAAGTTATCGAATGCCCAAGGACTTTGTAGACCTCTCTACTGGAGAAGATGCTCACAAACTCATCGATTTCCTTAAGCTGGTAAAGTCTATGTGTACTTAGCATCTTTGTTTTCAAATTGGCTTTTTAATATTTCATCTTAGTTTTATTCTACTTAGACTTTAAAAAGTATATATATTTATTGATTTCATAGAGGAAGAGAGAGGGAGAGAGATATAGAAACATCAATGATGGGGGAGAATCATCAGCTGCCTCCTACATGCCCCCTACCTGGGGATTGAGCCCACAACCTGAGCATGTGCCCTGAGTGGGAATCAAAACATGACCTCCTGTTCATAGGTTGACGCTCAACCACTGAGCCACATCGGACAGGCTCTACCTAAACTTTTATTTTACTTTAGAAACAGAAGTACTGAATTAGGTCACTTAAAGTGATCATGTAATATGAACTGAAGGAATAACTTATTTAATAATGAGAATGGCAAAAATGTTTTTATGATGTGCATGCTTTTTGCATAATTTCCACAATACTTCTAATTTTAAAGTATGTCTACTAGAGGTTACAGGGCTAAGAGAAGATCAGAGCTCTGCTGTGGTGACTCAAGGAAGAAAGTGAATATGTATATTTGTGTGTGTTTCTGGATGGGAAGGTTTACACCTGTATAAGAGAGAATAGAAAATATTCAAAGGCCTGAGGATAACATACTCTGGAACCAAAGTGGTAAACTATTTGAGTAAATAAGTCCAGGCATGTTTTTCCATGATAATTTGGCAAGGCCTCTAGAAAATAAAACTTGCTGACAGAACAAGTGACTCTAGGTGAACAAATATGCCAGTTAGAATGTGTTATTTTAATGTAGTCTTGGTTTCCTTCTTTTCTTTCAGAAAAGAAATCAGCAAGAGGATGAGTGAGTAGAGTGCTGGAGTTCAAGACCAAGTTAAGGAGGAAACCACCGCTCCTTCAGGAACTGTTCATGACCCACAGCTTCCTAGTAACCCAGTCGGTGGGTGGGGTGGGCAACGTGGAAATCAGTTGCTTTTTATATTCATGCATATTAAACTGGGGGAAAAACAGGGACTTTGCTACTTGTAAAAATAACATAATAAATAGAATTTAAATTTAGGAAAGCATACTGTTCTGATGATGACATAATTTCTGTGAAATACCTTTCTCAGTCTATTTAGATGTATCTGTTTCTTATGCTATTTTTATACCTATCAGGCAGATGGGAAAATTTATATTTGTTATACAGAAGTGGATTCTTTCTTAATCATTCCTTTTCCATTAAAAAAATAGAACCTCATATTACTATAGAAAATATTTTTCCTACTCAGAGGATTTTCATATAATCTTTCTGTCAGTTTAGCTTCAATTTGGGTATAACTAAAAGAATGCAGACACCTCAAACTAAAATAACCTTGAAAAATTCAGTATATTACAACCATCTCAATATATCCTATGTCAGTAAAACTAACACAGATTTAATTAGAAGTTGGCATTTTAAAAAAATACTGGAATTGTTGGGAGGTAGATTCACTTTTTAGGCCGCCATTTTAGTGCTTTTTCGGTGGCCTGATTGATGAGGATGATCATGGTGCCATCATAGTGCCTGGGCACTGACTACATGCAAGACACTGCTGTGTGCTCTTTGAGTTATTTTACGTCACAGAAGTTTGAAGAGACAGATATCACCATTGCCCTGAGTATCTATTTAACTTGATATCAAATAATATTTCACTAGTTGGAGGGATGTTTCTTAGCACGGGAGACACATATGAGAGCTGTCCAAGGAAGATGTGGAGCCACCGTCTTTGTATAGTTAAGTCAGCTTATGTATAATGCTGTAACAGATCCTTCCGTTTTACACTATCTCAAAACTGTACCTTTCTGTGTGGTTTCTCAGTTATAATTCCTTGATATTCATCTTCTAAATAGAAAGATCAAGTTGTAATCTTTGTACTCAGTGTCTCAAATGCCATTTCTTTTTTTTTTTTTTTTTAATATATTTTATTGATATTTCACAGAGAGGAGGAAGGGAGAGACATAGAGAGCTAGAAACATCGATGAGAGAGAAACATCGACCAGCTGCCTTTTGCACACCCCCTACTGGGGATGTGCCCGCAACCAATGTACATGCCCTTGACCGGAATCGAACCTGGGACCTTTCAGTCCGCAGACCGACGCTCTACCACTGAGCCAAACCGGCTTCGGCTCAAATGCCATTTCTGAGGTCTAATTTTTGCACTAATTTCCTTAGAGAAATTGAGTTCAATTCTCACTTTACATTTAAAATGTGATTTTTGTTCATTGTTTATTAAATTTAGTGTTCCCGTACATGAATTTATGCACATTGAAAGGAAATTAACTAGAAGAATTTTAATATCACTACCCACCCTTTCTCTATGACAAAAGTGCCAATCAAATTCACGATTGACAATGACACACCAGCGAGAGGTTTATATATATAGCACATGTGCGAGTCAACTTAGCCTTTTATATATACATATAAACTTGCTTAATTAGACCTGCTTTCTGATGTAGCTAAACTTTGTCCAGCCCAGTGAAGCACCCCAACTTCTCTTTCAGGTAATTGTCAGCAACACAGTAGTAAATATCACCACAAAGAAGATTATTATTGTAAATCACGCAGGGAGAACAAGGGTAAAATATTTAACTGCAGCAGTGTTTGACTATATTCTGTGCAGTGAGAAAGTCTGAAGTCATTTTCAAGGTTTATCATTTCTTACTTTTTTTCAATAGGGTTAAGTTTCTAAGCTTTCTAAATCTCCATTTTCCAGCTAATGAAAAGAAAATAAGATTCCACTGAGTTTCCTATCTATCTACACCAGGACTTCTGTGAGGAACAAATGAGATGAGGCACAGGAAAATGCTTCACAGACATTTGGTTAAAGCGTGAAATGTTTCCACCTGGCTATAAAACAAGTCGTGTTCCTGGGCTGAAAAAACTCCAAGAAGGCCAATCGCTAGGGAGAGGAAGCTAGGTGATGTCTTTACCCGGCGCCCACAGCCACTGTTTCTAGGCTGGGCTGGGCTGTGAGCCACATTTTGCACCATGGAGTCTTGGCAGTGTTGGCTGTGATTTGGTGTGGTGTTGCTCTAGGGTGGTGGCGGGGTCTGTGTCCCACTTGGGGGAAGCTGAGTGTTGCTTTGTCGGTGCCTGGTCCACAGTGCCATTTCTCTATAAATGGCCAATGTGTGTCACATAGCTCCTGCATTGAGCATCTGCCCACTAGTCGTCAGTGTGCGTCATAATGAGCAGTCAGACACTTAGCATATTATCCTTTTATATATAGACTAGAGGCCCGGTGCATGAAATTTGTAAGGGGGGCTGCGGGGGAGTCCCTCAGCCCAGCCTGCACCCTCTCCAATCTGGGTCCCCTCAGGGGTTGTCCCGGTGATCGGCCCTAAACTGGCAGTCAGATATCACCCTCACAATCCAGGACTCCTGGCTCCTAACCACCCTCCTGCCTGCCTGATTGCCCCTAACTGCTTCCCTGCCGACCTGATTGATGCCTAACTGCTCCCCTACCAGCCCAGTTGCCCCCAACTGCCCTCCACTGCCAGCCTGATGATCCCCAACAGCCCTCCCCTGCTGGCTTGTTCACCGATAACTGCTCTCCCCTGCTAGCCTGATCACCCACAACTGTCCTCTGCTGGCCTATTTGCTCCCAACTGCCCTCCCCTGCTGGCCATGTTGTGGCAGTCATTTTGTGACCATGTGAGGGCGGCCATCTTGTGATGATGTGAGGGTGTCACGCAAGGGCGTGAGGACCACCTAGGCATTTATGAGTTTGGATTTTAGTGTACTATCCTGATGTTAATATTAAATATAGGGCGCTGAAACTGGTTTGGCTCAGTGGATGGAGTGTCAGCCTGCGGACTGAAAGGTCCCAGGTTCAATTCCGATCAAGGGCATGTACCTTGGTTGCAGGCACATCCCCAGTGGGAGGTGCTGATCGATGTTTCTCTCTCATTGATATCTCTAACTTTCTATCCCTCTCCCTTTCTCTCTGTAAAAAATCAATAAAAAATATTAAAAAAAAATTAAATATAGGATAACATATAAGAAAGTATTCTCTTAAACCCAAATACCAATTACGCCTGTCTAAAGATTAGTTTTGAATTATTCTTTTATTTTATGGCATTACCTGTTTCTTTGAAGTACCTTAGGTTTGTGCTTGCTTCTTTTGCCTGGTTCTGAAATCCTGTCTTCTGAAGAGAAGACATTGCATCTGATGATTGGGCAGGTTGGGATAACATGTTTGATTTTTCCTGCAGGCAGTGGCATGTAGCAGGGGCCTCTAGTACAGTGGACTTAAGTTTTTTTCTTACCTATAAAATTGGAGAATAATAATCATTAGTAAATGGATTTATTAAAAGAGATAACTATGTAAAGCTTTTCATATAGTGCATCATACTTAATGAGTCCCCAACAATGGTAGCTATTATTATCATTTTGCTCGGCAGACCTCTGTGTATTTATTAAAGGCAAGGTCTTCTTGACAGAATTAAGAAAACTTTGAGTGGAAAGGGACTTGAGAGATCATTCAGCTCAGTGTCTTTTCCCTTTTTCTCCCTTCCTTCAGCTTTCCCTTGCTTCCTTCTTTCCTTTCTTTCTTTAAAAAAAAAAAAAAAAAAAAATATATATATATATATATATATATTATTGATTTCAAAGAGCAAGGGAGAGAGAGAGAGAGAAACATCATTGATCAGCTGTCTCCTGCACACCCCCCAGACCTGGGATTGAGCTGCAACCTGGGCATGTACCTGACTGGGAATGCAACTATGATAGGTTGACACTCAA
Source organism: Pipistrellus kuhlii (assembly GCF_014108245.1). NCBI lineage: Eukaryota > Metazoa > Chordata > Mammalia > Chiroptera > Vespertilionidae > Pipistrellus > Pipistrellus kuhlii. The sequence goes on along the minus strand of NW_023425404.1, from coordinate 77,770,650 downwards.
CCAATGAGCCACACTGGTTAGGGCCCCCCCCCCCCTTTTTTTTTTAAACACAGGAGAAAACAGTGATCCTGAGGCGTTGCAACTTGTTCAAAACCTTAATTGCAGCAGAACAAGGACCACAAAAGAACTTCTAGTCTAATGCTTTCCTTTGAGGAATTTTCAGCCTAATTTTTTTTATAGCTGTTTCAACTACGTTATAATACAATTTTCAAAAAAGAATTGTTTTTTAAATAAAAATAAATACAAATTAATCTCACACATTTATATGTCAAATAAGTAAATAGAGATATTAAATACAGAGAAATTAAATGAAAAATTACTGTGTCTTTGAAAGGTTTAATTTCATTTTTATATTAACCAGGCTGATCTTAAGAGGTGACATAGCCAGTTTTAGACTTAAAAAAAAATACAAGAAGTTTATTTAGAGAGAATCCAAGATGGCTGCTCGGGTAGGCACCTAGCCGCAGCCGCACGCAACAATTTCAATAAAATAAAACTAAAATATAAAATGGACATTACCCAGAACTACTTGAAAGTCGACTGACTGGAAATTCTACAACAATAAGCAAGGAGATAGCCAGAAGGAAGCGCGGAGGAGCTGTAAAAGCCCAAGGTACCGAGACACGCGGTGCGCGCGGAGAGGACAGAGCCGGAGAGGAGGGAGGCTGAGTGCCTGGCTGGCGTTCCCTAGCAGGAAGGAGATAAAAGCTCTGACTGTGCTGGGCCTACTCCAACTGCTCTGTACCCCAGTTCTAGGCCAGACCCCAGGGACCCAGGCTCATCCAGAGGGAGCTGGGCTGTAAGGCGGAACCCGGGGGAGCGGTGAAAGGAGGTCCCGGAGGTGCGCACATTGCGCGCAGAGAAGGGACAGCCGGCTGTGCCGCAGGATTGCCCTGGCTGGAAGGAGACGGAGGCTCCAGACTGCTCTGAACGCCACCTCCAACTCCACTTCCAACTGAACTGAACCCAGTTGGGGGAGAGACTAGACTGTTTGGTAGCAGGCGATCGTGGGCACCTTTCTCTCAGAGGCGCTTGCAGCGAGTACTGAAGGACCCTGAGTCTCAGGAGTCGCAAAGGGCGGGGCTGACGGAAGCCAAAGCTATAGGCTCCACCCTGAAACCCCGCCCCATCAGGAAAGCTGCCTGCGAAAATGCCTAAACCAAATAGATCACAAAAGAAATAAATGGAGGACAAAAAGCGACTGGATATAGAGTTCAAAACCACACTGATAAGGTTTTTCAAGAGTTTCCTAGAAAAGGCCGATAAAATAAATGAGACCTATGAGGATATGAAAAGGGATCAACAAGAAATAAAGAATACATTGTCTGAAATAAAAAATATTTTATGCAATCCTAAAAACAGAATGGAAGATCGCAAGAATCAAGTCAAAGATTTGGAACATAAAGAGCCAGAAGACACTCCTCCGCAGACGCAAGAAGGCCAGAGAATCCAGAAAGTTGAAGAGAATGTAAGAAACCTCTGGGACAACTTCAAGCGAACCAACATCAGAATTATGGGGGTCCCAGAAGATGAGAGAGAGCAAGATATCGAAAACATACTGAAAGAAATAGTGACAGAAAACTTTCCCCACCTGGTGAAAGAATTAGACTTACAAGTCCAGGAAGCGCACAGAACTCCAAACAAAAGGAATCCAAAGAGGACCACACCAAGACAAATCATAATTAAGATTCCAAGAGCAAAAGACAAAGAGAGAATATTAAAAGCAGCAAGAGCTAAGCAAGTAGTTACCTATAAAGGAGCACCTATACGATTGTCAGCTGATTTCTCAACAGAAACCATGCAGGCCAGATGGGAATGGCAAGAAATATTCAAGGTGATGAAGAGCAAGAATCTACAGCCAAAGATAATCTCTCCAGCAAAGCTATTACTCAGATTTGAAGGTCAGATAAAGAGCTTCACTAATAAAAAAAAAAAAGCTAAAGGAGTTCATCACCACCAAACCAGAATTATATGAATTGCTGAAGGGGGTTCTTTCAGAAGAGAAAGTAAATAAAGATAAAAATTATGAACAACAAATACGTAACTATCAACAAGTGAATCTAAAAGCCAAGGAAATTATTGTAAAAAAAAATCTGAGGAACAATATTAACTGTTGAATATAATAGAATCAGAGGTATGGAAGGGGAGTGAACTGATGATTCTTGGGGAAAAGGGGAGAAAGGGATGTGGGAAGAGACTGAACATAAACTGTGCACCTATGGATAAGGACAATGGGGGGTGGGGAAAGGGCAGAGGGTGGTGTGGGAAGGGGGGGAAGGAACAATGTAATAATATGAACAATAAAAATTTAAAAAGAAAAAAACGTTTATTTAAACAGCAAAACACTTGCCATGAAGATTAAACTATCTAGGACTCATTTCTTTTAGAGTAATTTGTCCCTAGTTAAAGATAGATTGTCCCACAAGTAACAGATATATACAAAAAATTATTAAAACTCCTTGATTTCACAATGATAATGAAAAAGATTAAAATTCTCCAAAAAAGGTATGCAAGGATTTTTATGTTGTTGTCAAACAGTGAGAGCAAAATAACTTACTGGAATCTATATATATTTATAAAAGCCTAATATGCAAGTGCCCCTTTGAGATTTCAACCAACTGGGAGTTCAATCGCTCGCTATGATGTGCACTGACCACCAGGGGGTGACGCAGAATGAAGGAAGGCCCTTGCAGGCAGCCAGGGAAGGGACGCCCCGGCCGGCAGCTGGCAGCTGCTAGGGACCCTACCCGTGAACAATTTTCATGCACTGAGACAAGTATAAAGATAAGAGCTGAATGAACATGCCACACTTATGGAGAAAGGGGATGTTTTCATTTAACCAGTTTTTTCTCTCATCATATTTTCATTTGATGATCAAAACATACCATTTAGTATATTTAAACAAATCTTGTGCACATACTTTATGTACAATAAAGGAATGAGGAAGGGGAAAGTGAACAGAAAAAAATTATACCCTGTTTTCCCGAAAATAAGACAGTGTTTTATATTAATTTTTGCTCCCAAAGACTCGCTAGGTCTTATTTTCAGGGGATGTCTTATTTTTCCATGAAGACGAATACGATACACATTTGTTGTTAAATGAAAATAAAGGAAATTTGTTACCTGTATACGGTAGTATGGTAGTTGTCAACACAAACCAGACAAAATGAATCCTACAGTATCAAGAATTTATTCATTTATTTAATGACAATCATGTCATCATCTTCTGGAACATCATCATAACAATCCAATTCCTGAATTTCCTGGTGAATTTCTTGTGACTCCATTTCTTTCAGAATCAGTGGACCAAATCTCTCATGTTTAGCCTGTGGGGATGGAGGGCTTATTTTCAGGGGGATGCCTTATATTTCATTCAGAAGGAAACCTGTAAGTAGGTCTTATTTTCGGAGGATGTCTTATTTTCGGGGAAACATGGTAGTAGTCAGGATATGGTTGAATTCCAGTTTTCTAATTGAGAATGCTTTCTTGATCTGGAGAAACCATGTACGACGGGAGCAAAGTAGTAGGTTCCCCTTTTTGTAGACACTTCCTGTCTGCTTCTGGAACACACTAGTGTATCCTCTGTGTCCAACTGTCCAGGTGTGTTTGTTCCACTGATTGGCTGCTCATCAAATCAGAATCCGACCATTCAACAAAATAATTAAGTTACCTAGGAATAAACTTAACCAAGGAGGTAAAAGACTTGTACTCAGAAAACTACAGGATGATGAAAAAAGAGATAGAGGAAGATAGAAACAAGTGGAAGAATATAACGTGTTCATGGATTAGTAGAATTAACATAATTAAAATGTCCATACTACCCAAAGCAATCTACAGATTCAATGTAATTCCTGTTAAAACACTAACAGCATATTTCACAGATCTAGAACAAATTCTCCAAAAGTTTATATGGAACAACAACAACAACAACAAAAATCCCTTTCAATCTTTAGAAAGACACACAGAGTTGGAGGGATTACAATACCAGATATTAAGTTATACTGCAAAGCCACCATAATCAAAACAGCCTAGTACTGTCACAAGAACAGGAATAGAAATTAATGGAACAGAACAAAGAATCCAGAAATTAACCTAAGTCATTTTGCTCAATTACTATTTGACAAAAGAGAAAAGGATATACAATGGAGTCATAACAGTCTCTTCAATAAAAGGTGTTGGGAAAATTGGACAGATACATGGGAAAAAATGAAACGAGACCACCAACTTACACAATACACAAGAATAAACTCAAAATGGATAAAATACTTATATGTAAGTCATAAAACCATAAAAATCCTAGAAGAAACCATAGGCAGCAACATCTCAGACATCTCTCATAGCAATATATTTACTGATACATCTCCTAGGGCAAGGGAAATTTAGGAGAAAATACACAAATGGGACTACATCAAAATAAAAGCATCTGCACAGCAAAAGAAACCATCAACAAAATGAAAAGGTAACCAACTATATGGGAGAACATATTTGGCAATGATACATCTGATAAAAGTTTAATATCCAAAATATATAAGAATCCCATACAACTTAACAAAAGGAAGATAAACAATCCAGTTAAAAAATGGGCAAAGGACCTAAATAGACACGTCTATAAAAGGGACATACAGATGGCTAAGAGACATGTGAAAACATGCTCCAAGTCACTGATTATCAGAGAGATGCAAATTAAAACAACAATGAGGTATCACCTCACACCTGTCAGAATGACTACCATTAACAAATCAACAAATGACAAGTGCTGGCGAAGATATGGAGAAAAGGGAACTCTAGTACACTACTGATGGAATGGAGATTGGTGCAGTCACTGTGGAAAACAGCATGGAGTTTCCTTAAGAAATTAAGTATTGAATTGTCATTTGAGCCAATGATCCCATTTCCAGGAATATATTCTAAGAGACCTGAAACACCAGTCAGAAAGAATGTATGCACCCCTATGTTCATAGCAGCACAATTAACAATAGCTAAGATTTGGAAACAGCTCAAATGCCCAGTAGATGAGTGGATAAAAAAGTTGTGGTACATTTACACAATGGAATACTATGCAGCTGTAAAAAAGGAGGGTCTCTTACCCTTTGAGAGAGCATGGAGGGACCTGGAGAGTATTATGCTACATAAAATAAGCCAATCAGAGAAAGACAAGTATCCCATGGTCTCAACCATATGTGGAATCTAATGAACAAAATAAATTGATGAACAAAGCAGACATAGAAACCTAGAACAGGCTGTAGAATCTCAAAGGCAAGTCGGGGGAAGGTGTGTGGGTGAGTGAGAAATCAACTAAACTTGTATGCATATATGCATAAATTATGGACACAGAAAATAGTGTGGTGAAGGCCTGAGGTGGGGGATGGGGGTCGGCTAGAGGGGTCAATGGAGGGGTTAAAAGGAAACATATGCAGTACTTTCAACAATAAAGATTTAATTAAATAAGGTAAGTGCAAATCTCTCTTCCCACAACAAAAGTTAATAATAATTTGCAATGTAATTATTTTGAGTTTTGCTAATTGATCATTATTTAATTTTTTAAAGCCTCAGTATGAACTAAAGATGACTTAAATTGTATTTTGTGCATCACTGGCTTTCATGAGTATTTGAGATTCACATATAATGTGTAGAGTTTTTAGGTGGATTATCTCACCATGCATCTGTGGTAAAAACTTAAACTGAATTTCTCCTACTATGATAATTACAAGTGACCTGATAGCCTTTTGAGAGAAAAAAAAATCTATAGAGTGAGCAGCTGGAGTGTGAACTATCCATAGCATATATATAAGCAATCATTGAGAACTTGAGTATAATTACAGATTAACCTTCAAAATAAGCTAAAGCGAATCTTAGTAATTTGAGGAGAAACATTTCTTTGAAGATCTGGTGAAAGCTATGGGTTCTCAGAAAAATTTTACACATGATTTCAGGGAGTTATAGACCCAAGATTAAGGTGTCCCCCACATTTCCCCGCTAAAGTAGTGTGAGATGTGATTAGAAGCCATGGCTTCTGCAGTTGTACGAATGGTGCCATTTTTTAGTGCACTTCAAAGAAGTAAAGCACACAGATTTATTTAGTTTTAACTTAAATAAAATTTCTAACAACAGTGTTTATGTAATTAATTCATTTATGGTACATTTCATAGTACATCCCCCTAGTAGAATAATGTTAACTCCCATAAAGAAAGTAAACTGTGTTAGAATTCAACCAGAGCAGTAGAGCCAGTATGAGATGTATATGTACAGACATAGATATGTGCATATAAAATTTTACTGTGTGGCCGAAACCGGTTTGGCTCAATGGATAGAGCCTTGGCCTGTGGACTGAAAGATCTCGGGTTCGATTCTGGTCAAGGGCATGTACTTTGGTTGTGGGTACATCCCCAGAGGGGGTGTGCAAGAAGCAGCTGATCAATGACTCTCTCTCATCGATGTTTCTAACTCTCTAACCCTCTCTCTTCTTCTCTGTAAAAAAAACAATAAAATATATTTTTTAAAAAAATTTTACTGTGTGTATATCCTACATAATAAAAGCCTAGGAGGCATCACATGCAACATCGTCACAAGATAGCCATCATAAGATGGCCGTCCTCACTTTATCACAAGATGACTACCCTCACATTGTCACAAGATGGCCGCCACAACTTGGGTGGCAGGGGAGGGCAGTTGTGGATGATCAGGCCAGTAGGAGACAGCAGTTGGGGGCAACCAGGCCTGCAGGGGAGGGCAGTTGAAGGCAATCAGGACAGCAGGGGAGGAGTTAGGGGCAATCAGGCAGTAGAGTGGTTAGAAGCCAGTAGTCCCGGATTGTATGGGGGGGTGCCCAACTGCCGGGATCAGGCCTAAATTGGCAGTCGGACATCTGAGTGGTCCCAGATCAGAGAGGGTGCAGGCTGGGCTGAGGGACACCCCCTCCCCATGCACAAATATGTACTAGAGGCCTGGTGCATGAAATTTGTGCACAGGGATGTTTACTCAGCCCAGCCTGCACCCCTTCACAATCTTAGAACCCTCAGGCAGGCAGGCGGTGGGCAGAGTGGTTAGTTGCAATCAAGCAGGTAGGCTCTCTCTTCCGAATAGTGTATTCTGCGAGGAATGGGACTCCCTCCTCTTTTCATGGTCCAGTTTGAAGATTGGCCACACCCCGAAAGTTGGAGACTCAGAATTCTGCAGCACCCTCGAGGCCCAGGGCCCACAGACCCCTCTGGCCTCCTTCCTTCGGTGGCACAGGGTTAAAGACCCTTTTCACCACCCCTGCACCTCGGAGGCCCAGGGCTCACAGACTGTTCTTGCCGCCGCCCTATTCCAGAAGCCCAGAGCCCACAGACCTTTCCTGCCTGTGTGCCTCGGCGGCCAGGGGTCCACTGGTCATCTGTCCTGATTGTGATGGCCTTAGGCTATTATTAGTATAGATGAATTCACACATATATGTATGTATAACTAAGGGATTGCTATATGTAAGTGAGAGGGGCTGGCTATGCAAATCCAAAGACTAGGACAGGCTAGAACTCCATGGGCATGGGCATAGAGCTCTTGTCCACAGCTGGAATTTCATCTTTCTCAGGAAAGCTTCAGCCCTGCTTGGAAAGCCCTCCAGCTGATTTAAGTCAGGCTCACCAGGATAATCTCTCTGAAGGCCAATTGATAGAGAGTTTAATTACACCTGCAAAAATTTCTTCTCAACTGGAGTTAGATGAGTAAGAGTGCATAATGGGACTATAGCCTAGCCAAGCTGACACAGGAGAACCATCACAAACTTGTATTTACAGAAGCTAGTTTTGGTGATGGATTGCCATAAACCTATTTCAAGAACATGCTGTGAGATATCCTATATAATAAAGAGCTAATATGCTAATTAGACCATTTGGAACGACCAGTGGGCAGGGGGCAGAGCCATGGGTTGCAAGGGCTGAGGCAGCCGGGCTGGGAGGGACTACACTTGCATGGATTTCATGCATCGGGGCTCTCATAAGTAATAATTGTGATTTTAAATTCTTTTAATTTCTAAAGTAAAAATTCAGTTTATTCATCTGTTTATGACACATTACATAAGAGGCAAGGTGTTTTGCACCATAGATTTCACTTTCAGCTCCTTCAGATGTGCATTTCTTTGGCTAAAAAAGACAGAAGGGAAAGCAATGCAATGCTTAAGCAATGGAAATGAGGATAGGCAGGGGAACAGTGCTAACACCATCCTCACAGGGATGGGTACAGGGAGCTCTTAGTTATAAGCTTATTTTCTAAAATTAGCTGGAAGCATAGGAATACCACTCCTGGATGCTAGAGCCCCTGCGAGCCTCACTCATCCCCACACACAGGTACAGCAGGGCTTTCTGATAGTCACCCTGGTATCCTGTTGGATGTAGTAGTACAGGGACTCGCCATACTTCCGTTTCAATTCAGACAGACCTGATTTCAACATGCAGGAGACCATGATTCTGCTCAGGACCTTATCTCGAGTCCCATTGCCTTTCATTATCTCAGCAAAATACAGGGACTTGTTCTGATTACTCTGCACCAGGTTCAGGAAAGCATTTTCCAGGTCTCCCTGACTTCCTTCTTGATGCACTCCAACATGTCATAAGGGGCTCGTTCGGTTGATCTCTTATCTCCCCCAGATCTCCCTACCTTCCCTGCTGTAATTTGACAGTCTGCTTGTTGCTTTACTGTTTTTATATCTATCTGTTGGTTCATCAGTTTATAATGTTCTTTATTATCCATAAATGAGTGAGGTCATGTAGTATTTCTCTTTCATTGACTGGCTTATTTCACTCAGCATGATGTTCTGCAATTCTATCCAGGTTGCTGCAAATGATGAGAATTCCTTCTTTTCTATGGCAGCATAGTATTCCATTGTGTAGATTTACCATTGTTTTTTGATCCAATCATCTGCTGACTGGCACCTAGGCTGTTTTCAAATTCTAGCTATTGTAGATTGTGCTGCTATGAACATAGGGGTGCATATATCCTTTCTGATTGGTATTTCTAGTTTCTTGGGATATATTCCAAAGAGTGGGATTACTGGGTCAAATGGGAGTTCCATTTTCAGTTTTTTGAGGAAACTCCATACTGTTCTCCACAGTGGTTGCACCAGTCCGCATTCCCACCAGCAGTACACGAGGGTTCCTTTTTCTCCGCAACCTCGCCAACACTTGTTGTTTGTTGATTTGTTGATGTTGGCCATTCTGACAGGTGTGAGATGATTCCTCATTGTTGTTTTGATTTGCATCTCTTGGATAATTAGTGACTTTGAGCATGTTTTCATGTGCCTCTTGGCCTTCCTTCTGTCTTCTTTTGAAAATATTCTATTTATGTCTATTGCCCATTTTTTTAATTGGATCATTCATTTTCCTTCTATTTAGTTGTATAAACTGTCTATAGATGTTGGAGATTAAACCTTTATCAGTGATAACATTTGCAAATATGTTCTCCCATACAGTGGGCTTTCTTGTTGTTTTGTTGATGGTTTCTTTTGCTGTAAAAAAGCTTTTTATTTTGATGTAGTCCCATTTGTTTATTTTCTCTTTAGCTTCCATTGCCCTAGGGGCAGTATCAGTGAAGAAGTTCTTTTGGCATATGTCTGAGATTTTGCTGCCTGTGGATGCCTCTAGTATTTTTATGGTTTTCCGTCTTACGTTTAAGTCCTGTATCCATTTTGAGTTTATTTTTGTGTATGTTGTAAGTTGATGATCTAGTTTCATTCTTTTGCATGTATCTGTCCAATTTTCCCAAAACCATTAATTAAAGAGACTGTCTTGACTCCATTGTATATTCATGCCTCCTTGGTCAAATATTAATTGAGCATAGTGATTTGGATTGATATCTGGGTTCTTGATTCGATTCCATTGATCTATATGTCTGTTCTTGTGCCAGTACCAGGCTGTTTTGAGAACAATGGCTTTGTAATACAGCTTGAAGTCTGGTATTGAAATCCCTCCTACTTTACTCTTCTTTCTCAGGATTGCTATGGCTATTTGAGGTCTTTTATTGTTCCAAATGAACTTTTGGAGAGTTCTTTCTAGGTCTGTGAAATATGCCATTGGTATTTTAATGGGGAATGCATTGAACCTATAGATTGCTTTAGGAAGTATGGACATGTTGATGATGTTGATTCTACCAATCCATGAACATGGTATGTTCTTCTATCTGTTTACATCTTCCTCTATCTCTTTTTTCAGTGTTGTGTACTTTTCTGCATATAGGTCCTTTACTTCCTTAGTTAAGTTTATTCCTAGATATCTTAATTTTTTTGATGCGATGGTAAATGGAATTGCTTCTTTAGTCTCTGTTTCTGTAATTTCACTGTTGGTGTATAGAAATGCCATAGATTTCTTGGCATTAATTTTGTATCCTGCTACGTTGCCAAATTCATTTATTAAGTCAATTAGTTTTTTAATGGAGTCTTTTGGGTCTTTTATGTACAATATCATGTCATCTGCAAATAAGGATAACTTTACTTCTTCTTTTCCAATTTGGATGCCTCTTCTTGTCTAATTGCAATGGCTAGTACTTCCAGCACTATGTCAAACAGGAGTGGCGAGAGTGGGCATCCCTGTCTTGTTCCTGTTCTTAGAGGGAATGGTTTTAGTTTTTGCCCATTGAGTATGATGTTGGCTGTGGGTTTATCATATATAGCTTTTATTATGTTGAGGTATGATCCTTGTACTCCCACCTTGTTAAGAGTTTTTATCAGGAAAGGGTGTTGGATTTTATCAAATGCTTTTTCTGCATCAATTGATATGACTATATATTTTTATCTTTCAATTTGTTTATGTGATGTATCACATTTATTGATTTGCAGATATTGTACCATCTTTGCATTCCTGGAATAAATCCTACTTGGTCATGGTGTATGATCTTTGTGATGTTCTGCTGGAGCCGATTTACTAGACTTTTGTTGAGGATTTTGGCATCTATGTTCATGAGGGATATTGGCCTGTAATTCTCTTTCATTGAGTTGTCTTTATCTGGTTTTGTATTAGGGTGATACTGGCTTCATAGAAGGAGTTTGGAAGTGTTCCTTCCTCTTGAATTTTTTGGAATAGTCTGAGAAGGATAGGTTTTAGTTCTTTCTCGAATGTTTGGTAAAACGCTCCTGTGAAGCCATCTGGCCTTGGCTTTTGTTTGCTCAAAGCTTTTTGATGACTGTTTCAATTTCTTCCCAAGTCACTGTTCTTTTGAGATTTTTAGATTATTCCTGATTGAGTTTTGGAAGGTTGTATTGTATTTTTCTAGGAATATGTCCATTTCCTCCAGGTTGTTCAGTTTGTTGGAATAGAGTTGTTTGTAGTATTTTGTAACAATCCTTTGTATTTCTGTGGGGTCTGTTGTTATTTCACCTCTTTCATTTCTGATTTTGTTTATTTGAGTCCTCTCTCTTTGTTTCTTGGTTAACCTGGCTAGAGATTCATCTATCTTGTTTATCCTTTCAAAGAACCAGCTCTTGGTTTTGTTGATCTTATGTATTGTTTCTTTGGTTTGTATGTAGTTTATCTCCACTCTGATTTTTGTTATTTCCTTCATTCTGCTTACACTAGGCTTTTCTTGTTGCTCTTTTTTCTAACTCTTTCAGTTGTAGAGTTAGATAATTTGTTACCATTTTTTTCTTGTTTTTTGCAATAGGCTTGTAGGGATATGAACTTCCCTCTCAAAACTGCTTTTGCTGTGTTCCATAGATTTTGGATAGTTGTGTTTTCATTGTCATTTGTTTCCAGGATGTTTTTAATTTATTCCTTGATTTCTCTGGTAACCCAGTCCTTGTTTAATAGCATGCTGTTTAGTCTCCATGTGTTTGATTTCTTTGGATTATTTTTATTGTAGTTAATTTCCAGTCTTATGCCATTATGATCTGAGAAGATGCTTGATATAATTTCTATCTTCTTGAATTTGAAGAGGCTTTGCCTATGTCCCAAAATGTGGTCTATCTTTGAGAATGTCCCATGTGCATTTGAGAAGAGTGTATATTCTTTGGCTTTGGGGTGGAATGTTCTGAAGATGTTGATTAATTTCATATGGTCTTGTGAGTCATTTAGGATTGATATTTCTTTGCTGATTTTTTGTTTAGATGATTTGTCCAAGGGTGACAGTGGGGTATTAAAATCTCCTACTATGATTTTATTGCTATTAATCTCTCCCTTAATGTTCTCCAGCAGGTTTTTTTTTTTTTTAATGTATTTGGGTGCTCCCGTATTTGGTGCATATATATATTTACCAGAGTTATTTTTATTGTTGTTGGATTGCTCCCTTTAGTATTATGAAGTGGCCTTCATTATCTCTTGTTATGTCCTTCACTCTGAGATCTAATTTGTCAGATATAAGTATTGCTACCCCAGCTTTTTTTTCATTTCCATTTGCCTGGAAAACCTTTTTCCATCCCTTCACCCTCAGTCTGTGTGCGTCTTTTTTTCTGAAGTGGGTTTCTTGTAGACAACAGATATATGGGTCTTGTTTTCTTATCCAATCTGTTACCCTATGTCTTTTGATTGGAGCATTTAATCCATTTACATTTAAAGTTATTATTGATAGGTACTCATTTGACGCCATTTTTATTCTATACCCTGTGTTCCTTCTTCGCTTCCTAGTTCTTTATTTTTACAGTAAACCCTTTAGCATTTCTTGCATTGCTGATTTGGTTGAGATAAATTCCTTTAGCTTTTTTTTTTGTCTGTGAAGCTCCTGATTTCCCCTTCAATTTTGATTGATAGCCTTGCTGGGTACAGTATTCTTGGATTTAGACCCTTCCTTTGCATTACTTTATATATTTCATCCAATTCCCTCTGGCTTGATGAGTTTCTGTTGAGAAATATGTTGCTAGTCTGATGGGGGTTCCTTTATACGTAACTTTCTGTCTCTCTCTGGCTGCTTTTAAGATTCTTACTTTGTCATTGGTGTTTGCCAGTTTAATTATAATATGCCTTGGCATCGGTCTCCTGGGATTCATTTTGCTTGGAACTCTGCGAGCATCTTGGATTTGTGTGGGGTTTTCTTCTCTATCAGGAAAGTTTTCTGTCAATATTTCTGGAAATACTTTTTCCATGTCTACCTCAGTTTCCTTTCCTTCTGGAACTCCTATTATTTGAATATTGTTTAGTTTTGTATTGTCCCAAAGCTCCTGTAGGCTCTCCTCATGCTTTTTAATTTTTTTTTCTTCTAGAAGCTGCTCTAATTGGGTATTTTTTTTCCATCTTATCTTCTAGATCACTGATGCGGTCCTCTGCTTCTTCTAGTCTACTCTTGATGCTTTCTATTGAGTTCTTCATGGTACCGATGTCATTTTTTCATTTCTTCTTGGTTCATCTTCATTTCCTCTTGGTTCTTCTTCAATTCCTCATGGTTCTTCTTCATTTCTTCTTGGTTATTGTCAAATTTCTCTTCCATTCTTTTTAGCCATCTTATGATCATTACTCTGAATTCCTGCTCTGGTAGGTTGCTTGCCTCTAACTTGTTTACTTCCTTTTCTGGTGATGCCTGCTTTTCTTTCATGTGCGAGCTGTTTCTTTGCCTGTCCATGGTCTCTCTTTTCAGGATGTCTGGATATGTGGTTTTCTTTCTCCTGAGTTGATTTAAAGACACAAAATACAACACTACCAGGTACAACACAAAAAGCACTGAACAAGAATGTATTTGCGATATTAATAACCTCTACTAAAGGTGACCACTAGAGAAAGACAAATTAGGGGATAGGAGAGAAAAAAGAAAGGTAAAAAGAAAAAAAAAAGGAGTGATAAATAAAGAGATAGAAAAAGAAGAAAAAAAGTAATGTTGAAATGAAGTTGGGCCGAAACCGGTTTGGCTCAATGGATAGAGCGTCGACTTGGGGACTGAAAGGTCCTGGGTTCGATTCCGGTCAAGGGCATGTACCTTGGTTGAGGGCATATCCCCAGTAGGGGGTGTGCAAGAGGCAACTGATCGATGACTCTCTCTCATCGATGTTTCTAACTCTGTATCTCTCTCCCTTCCTCTCTGTACAAAATCAATAAAATATATTAAAAAAAGAAAAGAAAAAGAAAAAAGAAATGAAGTTGGGAAGCAGGAAGAAGAGAGAGAGAGAGAGAGAGAGAGAGAGAGAGAGAGAGAGAGAGAGAGAGAGAGAGAGAGAGAGACAAGAAGCAGACTAAGAGAGAAAGGGGAAACAAACTATATATATATGTGGAGAAAATTCCCATAGAACAACCACTAATCCCAGCAAATGTCATCAATAATACTTGGAGATTAATACAAATTACAATATCCACTATTATTAAGCAAGGCTACGATAAACAGAAGTAAAAAACAAACAAAAACAAAGGAATTTAAAAAATACTAAGCAACAATAACAACACAAGAATAAGCATAACAATTTCACTAAAAATCATAAAAATTCACTATAATCAATATTCACGCAAACAACAACAAAAGGATAGAGAGGAGAACAGGTTTTTTTTTTTTCTAGTTAATATATTGAAGAGAGTGCTATTTATACACTTGGAGCAAGGGGTTGGAAATTAGGTCTATAATTATGGTGAGCATTTTAGCAGGGGGTACACAGAAAGAATAGGGGAAAACTAAAGCCAGAAAGGGATAAGATAAACAGGAGATGAAAAGGGTAAAGTTTAGTAAGAGAGTGATGTTGTAAATGTCAAGTTGAGTTAGGGTTGAATGATGCTATAGTAGAGATTAAAATAGAATGAAGACTAATCCCAATGTAAAATAAAGAGAAGATAAAATGGTACTGAAGAAAAAAAAAGAAGAAGAAAAAAGAAACAAAAAATGCAAAATAGCAGTAGTAATAATGATGATTGAGACTGAAAAATGTAATAATTGAAAAGGTAAAATCAAGTAAGGAAAAAAGGAAAAAATTCATTTCTTAAGTAAAAGATGTAAAAAATGAGAATAAAATAAAGAATAGAAAAATTAGCATAAAAATGTCCAGTAGTGGTCATTCACTTCCTCAGTTATTCTATTTGGCCCGCCTGATTCTCGGTCCAGACAGTATTGCAGTTCCCAGCATTCCACTGTACCTCAGTTTTGTAAGCTAGTTCTTAATTTTAAGTAGGCTATATCTAGTTATTTGTGTCCATTTATTTTTGATTAATTAAAAGTAATAAAAAAATTTTAAAAAAAGGAAAGGAAAAAAGGGGGGAAAAAAGTCAATTTGTAATTCAGCCCCTAGGTGGCAGTGTTTCTGGTTTGACTTCCCAGTCTTTTTGGCTGCTCTAGCCTTCTTTCTCTATAGCTCTATGTTTTGTCCTGGTAGGCTGCCAGGGTGCTGGCTCCCAGATTGTCTTTTCTTTCTCTGATCTCCTATTTTTAGGAAGGCAATTTCCCCCTGCAGTCTTTCAGGATATGCCAAACTGGGCAGTCCTTCCCTAGTACTCAGAAGAAGGGGATCAGGCACAGGATGGGTCTGCACCAAGGTGTCCAGATGTTCTGCTTTTGGTGGGACGGTCCCGATTCTTAACAATTTGTCCCGCATCCCTTGGTGTTTTTTAAAAAGACCCGATTTAGGGGAAGATCGCGCCACACCCAGCACTGGGTCTTGCAGCGTGCGATTCTCTCTGTAGCCGCTGTCTCTTTTGGCACAGCTCCGGGCGTGGGGCCACTGGTGGCGCGGGGCCTCTGGAGCAGGAGGCGCTGGGGCGGGGGGCCGCTGGGGCGTGCTGCCGTTACAGCCGCTGCCTGCGCCACGGTGACCCAGAACCCTCACATTTCCCCCGCAAACTCTGACCTTTCCATGGGTGACTGAAGAACTCCCTTGAATTCACGTGTTTGCGCCATTTGGGGAGTCACAGCTGCTCGATGGTCTCCTCTGCTGTGGGTTTTCCAGGCCTCAGAAAAGATCCTTCTTTCCTGGTAAGATGGTGTAGCTTTCCCTCTGAGCCCGTAGCTCCGGGAGAGGTCTCCGCCGCCACAGTGCTGGCTGCTTGGTCAGGAAATCCTGTCCAGAGGACCCTTACCTTTTTTTTTTTTTTTTTTTTAGTTCTGCTACCCCTTAGCTTGCCAATCTATACTCCCTGAGCGACTTTTAAAAGCTGATTCTATCTGTTCTGAGACTAGGCTCAGAGCAAATCCATCTGATTGGTTGCCATCTTGTCCCAAGCTCTTTTTATGAGTGCAAGTTGATTTTTCACTGGAATAGTTTATCCTTGAAAGTAGGTGTTTTAGAGAAGACTCTCAGTGTTTCCCAAACTTCTCTCATAATGAGAATCACCTGGTGGAATTGTTAAAATACAGATTCCTGAATCCCAACTAAGAAGTGCTAAACTAGAATTTTTGGGAACATATAGTGCTCTAGCACTAGTTAAGTATACAATTTTACCTATATGTTCCCAAAAATTCTAGTTTAACAACTCCACCAGTGATTCTCATCATGAAAGAAGTTTGGAAAACACTGCTTTACACTTATGTTTGTGATGCTGCCATCACTCCAAAACCTTTTCCTGAATTTTTTGGGAAGTTTCTTTAGATCCATTTAGAAGCCACAGAATAAAATTTAACATTTTATTCAATACCTTGTTTTTTGACCAAATATCACACACAGCTTCATATCACACACTTTTTTCATATTCATCAGACTTGGTTCAATCCCTCCTCCCCCCCAAATTTAAATGTCCACTTCAAAAAGCTTTAATTTTAGGTACTACTAGGACATTAATTTTTCTGAAGCACAATTCCAGTCATTCTGATTCTTAAAGCCTCTCAGAGGTTTCCCATTTCTTAAAATTTTAATTTTCTTTAATTTTAAAGTACAGACTTCTCAGATCGTCATTCAAAGCCCTATGCAATATTGTCCAACTTATCTTGGTGGCCTACTTTCATTCTCACCAGCACATACTGCTCTCTAACCAACCTGGGTTACCTGAGAGAGCCAAGGATGTCTATCTCAACTGTTTTGCTGTGCCTCACCACTTGCACCTCCTCTAACCCCCAGTTCAATCTTGTGCTTAGGAAAAGCCAGCCTTCAAGGCCTGGCTCATGTGGCTTGTTTCTCATGAAATTATCCAAAGAATGCTTTCTGTGCCAGGATTTTCATAGCACCTTGATATTACTATTCCTTTTGTACCTGGAACCCTATCCAGAATGTGGGATATATTGAATAGATGTCATAATTAAATAATATGAATTGCAAAAGTAGAGAGAGTGAGAATGGTATCCTTGCTTTTTCCCCTCACTGTGCTTTGCCTGTGCTCTATCTTGGCCACAAGGAACGTGATGCAGTATCACTGAAGGTGTTCTGACTTACAAGCAACTCAAAGTGACTCCCCAAAGCACTTTCCACAACAGGAAGACCACCAGAACTGAAGCATCACTCCCAAGTTGGCACACTGAATAATGCAAGATCAATTATGTATTTTAATCTGTCTTTTTTACTCACATTATGCAATCATGAACCTGGGTATTAATGAGCTCTTGTCTTTCCTTAATTGAACCAGCCCATCAAAAACCTTTTGCCGAGATTCCATCTCATGGCACTCATGCTCCAACATGTACTGGCCCTTAAACTGTGAACAAGTTCCAACTGTGTAATTACTTCTGCCTATTTGTTCTTAAAAAAAAATCTTCAGAACTTCAGTATGTTCTATGTGTGCTTTCAGCTCATCTTTTTTTTTTTTTTAATATATTTTATTGATTTTGTACAGAGAGGAAGGGAGAGAGATAGAGAGTTAGAAACATCGATGAGAGAGAGTCATCGATCAGCTGCCTCTTGCACACCCCCTACCGGGGATATGCCCTCAACCAAGGTACATGCCCTTAGACCAGAATCGAACCTGGGGCCCTTCAGTCCCCAAGCCAATGCTCTATCCATTGAGCCAAACAGGTTTCGGCTCAGCTCATCTTTTAAGACATTCTGTCTCCTTCCCGGTCCCCATTCCCCAGCTCTTAACAAACCCTGTCTCAACTAGAGCCATCACAGACACCGTGACCACTGCCTGGGGAGCCATGCCTGCCATACATTGAAGGCTTTCAGAATGCTAACCTCTAAGGAAGTAATTCTGTTTGTGTTTTGTATTTAAGCAGAAAATCAGGCTTTTGGGCTGTGGTTGCCTGTTAGCACATCCCAAGGATTTATCGGGTGGATTCTACAGCTAGGCTGCCTTGGTTAGGATTGGCTCAGCAGCCTGCTGACAGCATGATACTGGGCAAGGTGCAGAATCTCTTGTGCCCTTGGTTTCCTAATTTATGAAAGAGATGGCAATAGTACCTGTCTCACAGGGTTGTTGCCAGAGTCAATGTAGAACAGTTCCTGGCATCATACTAAATTCTCAGTAAATAGAAGCTCTTATTCAACTATATCATCATTGTGTGATTTCAGTCAGCTATCTATCTCTATAGTATAACTAGTGGCACGGTGCACAAATTCATGCACATTGAAAGGAAATTAATTAGAAGAAATGTTTTAACATTGCTATTAACCCTTTCTCTATAATTGAAGTGTCAATCAAATTCACAATTAACAATGATAGACGAAAATACATCTGTGCAATTGGCGCCAGTGAGAGCTTTATATTTATCATGTATGTGTGAGCCAACTTAGCTTTTTATTTATATACTAGGGGCCTAACACATGGAATTCATGCAAGAGTGGGCCTTCCTTCCCCCAGCTGCTGGCACTGGCTTCCCTCTGACACCCAGGACCCGGGCTTTCCTTTGGCCTCTGGCGGACAGCTGGGACCTGGGCTTCCCTCACAGCCCCAGCTTCGTCTGAAAGATTATCCAGAAGGACATCTGGTCTAATTAGTATATTACACTTTTATTATTATAGCTAGAATAAACTTGCTTAATTAGACCTGCATTCTGATGTAGCTAAACTTTTTCCAGCCCAGTGAAGCACCCCAACTTCTCTTTCAAGTAATTGTCAGCAACACAGTAGTAAATATCACCACAAAGCAATTATTATTGTAGATAATGCAGGGAGAACAAAGGATAAAATATTTAACTGCAGCAGTGTTTGATTATATTCTGTGCTGTGAGAAAACCTGAAGTCATTTTCAAGGTCCATCATTTCTTACTTTTTTTCAGTTGGGCCAAGTTTTTAAGCTTTTTAAATCTTCGTTTTCTAGCTAATGAAAAGCAAATAGTATTCCACCAAGTGTCCTATCTACCTACACCAGGACTTCCATGAGGATCAAATGAAATGAGACATAGGAAAACGCTTCATAGATGTTTGGTGAAAGTGAAATGTTTCCACATGGCTATAAAGAAAGTCATATTCCTGGGCTAAAGAAACTATAAGGAGTCTAGTTATCACTAGGGAGAGGAAGCTGGGCTATGTGAGAGACACAGAATATTAGCCTTTAATATATATAGATAATCCAGCAACATTTTGTACTTTCTGTCTTCCTTTCTGTTTGGGAAAGGGTTATAATGGGAGAGTCCTCAGTGCTTTTATTTGCAGTTCACAGGGTGTCTAACTGCTAAGATGTTCAGCCAGTGATTACTCTGAGCAGGTGGAGGCTCGCCTTCCTCTTGATGGAATGATTTCTTCAGAAGGAGTAATCCTGTTCTTAATCTCATTGAGTTCTTCCTAGTCACATCATTCTACAAGGCATAGTTCATTTTTACCTCCCTCCCTACCCCAAATAAGAGAGGGGCTGGCATCAGGGTAAGAGAGTGCAGATGTTATGTATGCACCTGTACACAGGCACTTAAATATAAATCTAAAATTGGTTTGCTT
The DNA here is from genome assembly GCF_014108245.1 of Pipistrellus kuhlii. NCBI lineage: Eukaryota > Metazoa > Chordata > Mammalia > Chiroptera > Vespertilionidae > Pipistrellus > Pipistrellus kuhlii. The sequence continues at coordinate 77,750,993 of NW_023425404.1, read as the reverse complement.
TGGTGTGTGAGGCAACACCTGAATTTTGAATAAGAAAATGGGCCAATAACACAAAGGAAGGATCATCCAAAAGCTGCGTTCCAGGAGTTTGAAGGGTGACTGGGAATGACCTAGCCTCTGTGGAAACTTCTCAGTGTGTCATTGTGTAGGGTAAATGGAAGTGGAGCTGAACCAGAACCCTGGAGAGTTTTCCCCGACTCTCAATATTCTCTGGACAAATAATAGCTCTTCTCCTCCCCTCACCTCTCCCCCTATTTTCCTCACAAGAAGTCATCTTGTTCAGCCACAGTTTATATTCAGGGCCCATTGTTTAGGTCTGAGAAATGAGACAGGATGATACTCCGCATTATACATTTATTCTTCTGGGAAGAATGAACAGCTCATTCTTTAATGTTTACAAATTGCTTTGTAGATGAAAAGTGTTGAATAAATGCCAAGTAACATTATTGCTTCGAGGGGTGTTTGTTTCCAGTCTGTGAAAAGCATATATCTCTAGGCCGAATGGAAGCTTAAACTTCCATAGCCAGAATTTATATCTGTTTCTCTCACATATAATAAAAACAGAGCCTCCTGTGTGCACACTGATGATGCTAAGAGCATTGTAAGTTTTGGTTACTTAAAAAAAGAACCCATGGAAAGAAGACATCGGGTAGGGACAGGGAAGGAGAGAGGGAGAGGCATATCCTCAAATACTCTTCAAGGGCATGCAGTTTGATGGCAAGGGAATTAAGAACTGGAAGAATAAATGGAGTTTAAACTACATTTTAAACAACTTAAAATATAATCCAGTGCAGAAGGATCCCAGGTACCTCTTTCATAAAGGAGTAGGTATGGCAAAAGAAAGCTGAAAGGGTGTCAGATCGCTGCTTTCCATCACCACAGTTGTCATGAAGTTGTCTTCTTTGAAATAAAAATGAGAATCCCTGGGTTCAGCCTTAGAAAAAGGAGAAGTGCCATATCACAGGATGTGGCATGCTTACTTCTGGATTTTTGAATGCAAAATAAAGCTGTGGCAAAATTGAATAATGGGAAGAAATGTGTTCAATCTGTTAAACTTTAGTGCAAACTACAGAAACCAACTCTGGTTAAGGGTACAAATTGGAAGGATATGAAGTACCTTAGAGAACTAATAGCAAGTCTGCCTGAACAGGCCATGGAGAGGACAGGGACCCAAGCAATTTCAGAGATCTCGTGGGAAGTGAATGACACCAGACTTGGCCATGAGAAAGCTTCTGGTTGCTCAAGGCTCAGAATCCCAGGAGAGAGAGTCTAACTGGCCCAGTTTAGGACAAGGGACAAGTACTGCTCGTGTGAATAATATGTATCATAGTTCCTTAGAAATTCAGAGGAGGGGGATGGAAGACACAGTGGTTTGGCAAGGCCTCAGGGAAGAGGACAGGTTTAATATCATGCACAATGCCTGAAGTTTAAACAGTAGTTAAAAACCCAGCCAGAGTGAGGCACAGCACTTTGATTGACAGTCCAAACAAGACCACATGCACTGGGAAGTTCTCCAAAGGAAAACTGAGGAACCAGCAAAGGGTGACAAAAACAACAGATGTCATTACACATGAGTGGGCAATGGAGAAGAGAAAGAGGATGCTGGATAGAGAAGTTCTTCAGAGATTCTTACCCATTATTATTTTATCCTTATTAGATATCTAGGGCATCATTCAGAGGGCTCTGCTGTGCTCAAGGCCTCAATTCTTACCTCTTCAGCCTTAATTTCTCTTTTCTGTCCTGAATGTCTACTTAGGTGTTCCAACTTTATCTCATTTAATTCTAGTTAACCAAAATGTATCGAGCAGTTGCTGCATACATCATGCTAAGTGTGAATAAATGTTATTCCTGACTTAAGAAGATTCAACTCTCATAGAGAAGCTCATTGTCTTGCCAAATTCATGCTCTTTACTCCACATCAACAATTTATTTTACTCATTAGTGTTTTAATAGTATATGCCCAGACCTGTTCTAATCGCTCTCTACATATTAACTAATTTAATCTTCATGACAACATATAAGGTATATACATTGTTGTCCCATGTTATGCACAAGAACACAAACACACAGGTTACATGACTAACTCAAGGACACCTTATTAGTTAGTGGCAGTTGTAGGATTTGAGTCGAGGCTTTGTGGCTCCTGAACTTTTGAACCCATCCACTAGGACACACACACACACACACACACACACACACACACACACACGGGCAGGTACAGAAATACAAGAATAATCATGAACATTCTCTGACGTTGGAGAAATGCATCCCAGTGGAGAAATAGACATACACATACAACTATACCTGTAAGAAAGAGGAAGCTTGTGTGGTTTGCATAAAGAATAGCCAACCTGAATTATGTTGACCCAGATCCAGCCATTTCTGCAGCTCTTCCTTCAATACTTAAAGGTCAAGTTTCTTTCCCTCTTGGCATAATTTCCCTTTAGCCCAAAGAACTTACTTTAGCAGTTCTAGATTAGGACAGCTGGTGGCAAATTCTCTCAGTTTTCCTACATCTGAGAATGTTTTTATTTTGCCTTTTTCCCTGAATAATATTTTCATGTGATACAAAATTCTAGATTGAGAGTTCTTTCCTTTGAGAACATATTTTTTCTTTTAAATATGTTTTCATTGATTTCAGAGAGAGGAGGGGAAAAGGAGAGAGAGATAAAAACATCAATGAAAAGAATCATCAATTGGCTGACTCCTGCACACCCACTACTGGGGATCGAGCCCTCAACCTGGGCATGTGCCCTGATGGGAATTGAACTGTAACCTCTTGGTTCATGGGTCGATGCCCAACCATTGAGCCATGCCAGGCTCCTTTGAGAATTATTAAAATGCCGTGCCAGCATCTTCTGAACTCCCTGGTTCTGAGGCTTAACTGCTGTGATTCTGATAGGCAAGGTGTTCTGCACTAACTGCTTTTGAGATTTTTTTCCTTTCTGAAGTTTGACTTATCGTGTGCCTGTGCATGATTTTCTTTGTATTTATTTTGTTTGGGGCCCTCTGGGCTTCTTAATCTGCAGGTTTATATCTTTCACCAAACTTGGGGAATTTAGGGTTATTATTTTTCAAACATATATTCCTCTTCCTCTGGGAATCCAACGACACAGATGTCAAATCTTCTGATTGTCTACAGCTCCTGAGGTTCTACTCCCTTTAAAAAATATACTTTAATTTTACTCTTCAGACTAGATATTTCTATCTTCAATTTACTGAGTTTTTCTTTCCCTTGCCATCTCCATTTTTAATCTTTCCCAAGTGTTAGTCTTTCATATCTGTGGACATTTGCATGGAAAGCATCTATAAACGCACCACCTTCATTACGTCTGTATTCTCCTCCGCAGCACCGGATGTGTGTTTCCATCGGGGGAGTTGGAAGGCTGGGCGGAGGAAGCGGGGAGCCACAGAGAAGTAACTTCCCTAGGGGTGTTCAAACCCAGCGGCCTTGACTTTAGCAGACCAATGGCAGCCAGCCCTCCACCCCAAGGGCGTCCCTGCCACCAGACCAGCAAGAAATGTGTTACACACTGTGAGTTGAGGGCAACAGGGAAAGCAGTGTTGCTTCATGGAAAATTCTGCTCTTAGAAAAACCTTTTCATTGTTTCCGTTTTGCCTTTCTTTTTCCTCTAAATTTGTTATTGAGAAGGGCCCCAGGAGAATTGGCATTCTCTTTAGGGGGACGGAGATGAAGAGTATGGAGCAGAATACTTGTATTTTTCCTTTTATAGGGTGTCATCTGTTCTGGATGCAGTTCCTCTGTACCTGAGACTGAGTTTGTGACTTAATCAGTGACCTGTGGAGGGGGCAGTGCCAGCGGGATTTGCGGAGGAGAGGGTAAGCAGCGGGAATGGGACTTTCTCCCCTGTTCTGCACACACATCTGTCTCCCTTCTCTCCCAGTATGACTCTGTAAGCACTGCCTTCAATTCCTCTCTAGGGCCTTGCAACAATTTCTACTGCTTATCCCAAGCCCGTTTTCCCTTCTCCAACATGCTTCCCAATGCCTAATTATGCCTTTGGAGTTTCTCCTTCCATCTTCTCTCCCCTTCCTTCAGTTTGGTGTATCGCAAACATGTCCCCAGAGCTTTTGGTAATGGAAAGGGAAGAAAATGGACAACCCAAATCCGACTTAGTCACCACCACACTCTCAGCACCCTTAGTTCCTTGTGTTAATTTCCTTTTCCTTCTAACATTTTCTCTTGGCTGCAAACAACAAAAAAGAATGTTTCTCACTTTAGATCTGTGGTCTTGCCCCTCCACCAAATGGTAGTGAGCAGTGAAACTGGGCAAAGGGCAGGAAGGGAGCTACAAAATCCTCCTGCTCCTTCATCTAGTTAATGACCTGTCAACACACTTTCCTCCTTTGTTCCACCAAAATAACGTCTGCTTTTGGGCTGCCTGTGGCTTCCTTTGATGGTCTTGCCTTCCTCAGAAGCTGATGGCCAACTTCTAATCACATTCCTCACCGGGCACTGTCTGTGGCTTTCGCTGTCCCACCTTTTGAGCCGTGCCCAGCACCTGCTATCTAGAGAGCTGAAGTGAGTTGCTCTTTTGACCCTCAAGATCATTTTCAGGCACCCCTCCTCCAATTTCCTGGAAGCTAATTGTGAGGCCCCTCACCCTTCACTGCTTATTTCTTCCAGTAGAGTGACTTCCCTTCACAGTGATCCATGTTTACCGAAGGATGGCCTCAGTCAGCCAGGCTGTACGAATTTAGCCACAAGTGAACTTATATGTGGCTATGCCTTGAGCATACCAGTGGGCATTTAACAAATATTTGTTTAACCTTAATCTGATCAAAACAACTCAGGCTGTGGGCAAGAGAGACTTCTGAGTAATTTTTTAAAAATGCAATCAACAAAGTACTTATTTAATGACCATTATGCTTCAAGCATTGGGTTCTTCTGTGGTTCACTGTGATGAGATATGTCATCACTCAGCCAGTCAAGGGCACTCACTGAGCACCTTCTGTGAACTTGACACTGTCGTATAATCATGAAGCAAGAAAAGGACTTAGGAAGCTTTTTTGGGCTTGGGTGATTTACAGGTGAGTGGGTTGAGGGGTCTGTTTGCTGTAAGGCTAGGTGGGCAAATAAAAAATCCTGAGAGTGGCCTGGAGTTCTTCAGTCCCTAGCTGGACAGGGTTGGGTGTCCTCCTCAGCTCTACCCCCATGACTACCCCTCCGGAGATTCAATCTCTGATTTCATAACCACACAAAATGCAGAACTTCACCCCCTCCTAACCAGTGTGGGTTCGTTATCTAAGTTGAGAACTTAGATCTACAGCAAAGACTGTGCGATGAGAAATGAGGAAACCGTACTTTCAGTTCTGGTTCTGCAGATACACAAACAATTGTGTGAAGTTTTCATGAGTGAAGGGGACACCCTACATCCTTTCTGTAAGTTTCAGGGAGACCCCACAGGGTAACCCTTCCTCAGGTTAAAAATAGTTGGTGGAAAAGCCCAGAGTCCTTGTGCTCAGACCGTAAGTTCCTTTCAGGTTGTTTGAAACCAACCTATCGATGACCATACCTAGAAAATTTTCCTTATGTTTAAACCATTCAGACACAAGATAGTACAGCTTAGTCTAGAGCCTGAAATGCCGAATGAAGTTTTTTCCCCCCTCAAAGATAGGTAATTGTCATTAATTTTTTTTCTTCTGTGAAACAGTCAGATTCCTTCCTCAAATTTTCTTTCTGGATTCTGTGATTGCTGACTTTCAGGTAGGAAAATCTCAACTAATATTTATTAATTCTTAGATCAATAGAAAACGTGCCATAAATGGTTTTGTTTTAAATTAGGAAATGGAAGTTTAAGCTGTTCTTAAACTGGCCAAAAATAGTCTAAATACACTACACCTCACAAAATTCATAAAGTGGAAAAATATTGGCCTTTTGTTTCTTTCAAATTGCTAAAGGGATTTGCCACAAGATGGCACTATGAAAATGGCAGTTAATAAAAAGGAAGGCTTAGTATCATTTATCTTGCATTAGGCCCTCAAACTTAAGAGCATGACATATGGCATATTTGATAATGCTATTTACATGAAGACAGATGTCTTTCTTGCTATGTGGGTTTTTTGTCACTAGAGTCTGCCTCTTGTGTTCTTTATATGTGTCCCGCCTTTCAACCAAGCCTTTCTAGAAACATGCTATCAACACGACACCAAGCCCACATTTGGGTTCACAGTTTGAGAAGGTGGCTCTGTCAGGTTCATCTCTGAAGGCATTTGCTGTTTCCCCCTGAGCTGCGGATGAATAGTGTGGGAAGGATTGCATTCAGCATGTTTTGTCTTGTGGATTTGTTTAAGTGGCAAACACTTGCTTTCCTTCATCTATCTGTGAGTGTAGAAGGTGAGCAGCAGAGCTAAAAAAAAGTCATAGTGTTTGCGAATCTCATTTCTGAGAACAGAAGGATGAGAATGAACTCCAAGGCCAACGGACACCTTTTACTTCACATCTGAAAGCAAACCTTCGATATTTATTTCATCCTTTAGAGCACATGTGTCAAACACAAGGCCCGCGGGCCAAATCCGTCCCGCCAGGCCTTGCAATGTGGCCCGCACCGCGCTGTCATCACTGCACTCCGCTGCGTTTCCATCACAATGACAGTTTATGACTGTTCAGTAAACCATTCGGCCCGCGATTTAGGCTGGATTTTAGATTTTGGCCCCTTCTCTGATTGAGTTCGACACCCCTACTTTAGAGAGAGTCAAATCCTGGAGAACTGGATGATTTGGGAGTTAAAGGGGCCCAACATTCACATGGTTTTTTAACACTTGGAAAGGTAGCCATCGGAAGGGCTGTAGCTTTTTTTTATGTGTGTGAAGAGAATGGAGTTCAGGGCGTGTGTCTTTGAAGTTAAACAGCACCTGTGCTGCCCTGTTGCCAGGTAGCTAGGTAAATATTTGCAAAGTGCCTATTGCTTCTCTGAATTTGGGGCACATGTCTACTGGATATGAAGCAATCTCTGTGGGGAAGTGGCCTGCCCAGTGCTTATCTCTTCACTGAACATGACACAACCTCCAGAGGGAAGAGAGGCCTATCAGTTCTTATCTTTCTTTCTCATCTAGCACTGGGGCATTGACCAATGGGGTCCCCTGCAGGAGCCCTGGAGAGAAGAGATGGTATCAGTGGTTCATCTTCTGAATATATATTCCTGGAGTTGTGGTATTGCCTAAGGGCTCATGATGAGAATTCATTGAGGGATAGACTAGTTAGCTCCATGGTTGTTAGGGGTGACCATCTGTAAGAAACACTGAAAAATCATGGGAATATAACGAGATGGAAAATCATATTTTTCAGAACCTTTTGGAGGTAGAATATTCCAAGGGGTAGGAAGAAATACGTTTATAAGTAGCTTACTGTGAAGATTAGATGCTCAGCCCCCACCCTGCTGGAGTCATAACCACAAGCTGCCCAACTGCCTTCCAGCTGAAGAACTTGTTGTAAAGGGGGGCTCACAGTGGGGGGCCTGAGCTAATGCTTGGGAACAGAAGAGCAGAGGCTGAGTTATCAGACGCCATCTCCTTCTCTGCCTCCCACTACCATCCTCACAATAGGCTTTCATAATCATTAAACAATTCCTGAAAGACCACGGATTTAGAGCAGTGCCCAGTTCTGGACCTGTTAAAATCTCCAGTGTCTTTCCCATGTCAGGTGAGGCAGAGTTGCTGGAGGAAGGGGGGGGGGGCGTGGGAAAGGGGGGTACTCAGCAAAGAGAAGCAGAACAAGAAACAGTTCCTGTGAAGGGGTATTATTATCTGCGTGCTCACTAGGAAGGCTTTCAGCTTTACACACCTGTTTTTTTCCTCTTCCCCGAGACAAAAATAGAAGCCATATATCCTGAACTCTCAAGAATTGTCCGGTTTTAAACATTTTGTCCATTTTGTTGAGACAGTGTATACCAATTTGAGGATCAGTTATATCCTGACTTTTGGGCCAGAAGAGTAGTCACCACAGACTCAGGACTTGGAATTCAGCGGTTCTGCTTGTTCTGCAGGAGGAAATCCCCTGCAAGATGATCAGAGGTGGATCCTGGGGAAACCTCTGAGGCCAGGGGCTGGATATGGCAAGTGGGACACTGTTGGTGAAGGTGGTAGTGAATGAGCCACTGTGGGAGAATATGAGATGGATCAGAGACCAGGCTCAAGGGAGATCCATATTTTTAGAGAACTATGACTTTTTAAATAAAAGCCTTCTCAAGTGTGAATGGACCCATCAGAACAGAAATTAAGTTTTTTGGTTCTAGAACTTTTTGCTGCCTGACAGAGCACTGCAGACGGCTCAGCCTGGTGGCACGTCTTCTGGCCATCTGTAGCAATCCATCTTTCTTTTATCCCATTTCTTTCCCTTTCTTAAATTCCTCTTATGTTTTGCCAAAGTAGTTTCTTGGATAATCTTTCCATGGTGGGTACATGAGCGATAAACCTTCTGAGTTTTTGCATGTATATCCAGCAATGTCTTTGTGTCCCTTTAGAATAGTGAATTGAGTGGGTGGAGAACTCTTAAAATCAAAGCCATTTTCCACAGAAAATTTGCTTCAGGCTCGTCTAGCACAATTATTTAAAATTTTTAAAATTTAATGAGTTTTCTTTCAGGCCATTTCTTTCATCCATCAAGCCTCCCCACCCCTGTTTATTTCTGTTTCTTAGGCAAAGCATTTCCTCATAACCGGGGTGGGGTAGTCACTTTTGGTCAGAACTCCCTCTGAGAGTGTGCCTGCCTCCAGAAGATCAAACATTTATACTCAGGATGAAAAGTCACTAATCTTCAGTGTTAGGGGCTGAGAGTTGGGCCTTTTATGGAATTTGTGACTCATCATTCGAGAACCTAAAAGATTAAATTGCTTCTGTTGGGCTCCTAATTGCACAGACTGAACACCAGCTAGTGGTCTGAAATCCAGCATCTAGACACCATTTAGCCCAGGAGCTCCGTTTTTCTGAATGGATGTCAGAGTACAGAACACCTGTTTGGTGAATTGTCAACATCTATATCTAAAAGTATCTGCAGCTTTTGCTGAGTCACAGGGTAAGAGACAACTAGGGACGTTTACACCAGTGCAAGGGATAGGAGTACTTCATGTTCATAGCAAGAGGTGAGAGCTGATTATAGTCCCCTCAGCATGCCTGATTAATGGGAATTATGAATTAAGCTAAGGGAGGACCTCCTAATGGTCAGAGCTGGCCTGAAGTGGGATGGACTGCCTTGGGAACCTCATGAGAGCTCTTCTTGATGGAGACATTGTAAGTCAGAGCCAACAACCTATGGATGGTTAGAGTACATGTTCTTTAACTCCTTTTTTAACCCTGAGAATGTATTTGCAGTACTTAGTGTAATGCTTGGCACACAGTGGATGCTCAGTATGTGCTAAATAAAACATCTGTGGACTGCATGACGCCTCAAGCTCCAAGATGAATGGTGTGAAACTGTTTTCATTTGCTGTGATTCAAGTTTATTCTAAGCAGGTTTTAGTCACAACTACCATCAGCTACTTATATTGAAAAAGGAATAAGCCTTGTTCTTCCTCAAACAATTGCTTGAACTGGGGACTCAATTTTGGTCCCAAGCCCTCTATTGCTTAAAGTCACTTATCTGTATGACCACAAACTTGGTGTTGTGTTGACATAACCAACCACAGAGGGCAAGAAGCAGTTAAACAGCAAAGCCCTGCTTAATCGTCTGGATTAGGCACCGCCTGAAGGGCTTTTGAATAGGAAAGAGGCTTTCAGGCAACACCTGGCTTGGGAAATACAGCTTTGAGGAAGGCATACCAGAGTGTGGCCCATCTTTCTGTGGCTCTTTTGTGTACTTGCTTGTGTGATGTGGTTAGGGACAGAATCTGTAAAGGTAAAGACAGTGGAGACACAGTCAACATGCCCATGAATTCAGTGAGAAAGCTTGAAAAGATGGAGCCTTTAGTCACCACCAAGAGGCGACTGGCCTTCTGGCCCAGTTGATGGTCAAGGACAACAAGCAAGGGAGAGATCTGGCTTCCCAGGAGGAAGCCCTCACCTCTCCCAGCTTCTGAATAAAAAATTGGAACTTTTAGGCTGAGAGAGAATGTTTCCTGTTTGGGGAATTAATTAACCAACTAATTAATTAAATATATCTTTATTGATTTCAGAGAGGAAGGAGAGAGAGAGAGAGAGAGAGAGAGAGAGAGAGAGAGAGAGAGAGAGAAACATCAATGATGAGAAAGAATAACTGATTGGCTGCCTCTTGTAAGTCCCACACTGGGGATCAAGCCCACAACCTGGACATGTGACCCAACCAGGAATCAAACCATGATCTCCTGGTTCATAGGTCTACATTTCCACGAAGCCATACTGTCTGGGCTGTGAATTTGTTTTTGAATATGCAAATAATATTATAAGAACGATGCAAAAGAAAATTTCTCCATAATCTTATTATCCTAAAACAACATTATCAAGCTCATTTATACCTCCCTGCAGTCGCATATACTTTTTTAGAAGCAGATGGTTTATTATATTGCAATGCAAATATTTTTACTACTTAATATATCATATGCATTTTGGTAAATGTTTCTCTAAAATATTCTTTAAATATTTCTCATGGCTAAATGGCATTTTGTCAAGCATAAGGGATTATAATATCAAACATGTACTATGTTTATTATATACTAAGGTGACTGCCATGTGCTTTCCATGTTTATCTCCAATTTTAGTATATGTGCTGCCGAAGCGAGCACTCCATGTTTATCTCATTTATTTTCCACAACTTGAGGATGGCAGGTGATATTATTTACTTCCTCTTTTTAAATTTTCAGATGAGACATTTTGGAGGGCACAGTCATCGAGGGGCAGAGCTGGTGTCTGCTCAGGTCTGATTCCAGGGCCTAAACTTTATAAAAAGTATTTTAATTGATTTCAGAGAGTAAGGGAGAGAGAGAATGAGATAGAAACAACAATGATGAGAGAGAAGCATTGGGCAGCTGCCCCCTCTACCCCTGGCAGGCCCCCTACTGGGGATGGAGCCCATGACCTGGGCATGTGCCCTAAGAATCGAACCCTGATCTGCTGGTGCATAGGTTGGTGCTCAACCACTGAGCCATGCTGGACAGGCAAGGGTCCTAAACTTTTAACCAGAATGCCTAACCATTTCTTTTCTGTCTGAATATTTAAATTGCTCCATTTCCCCCTTTTGTTATAATAACTAATTTTATAAAGGACATCTTTATCTATAGGCCATCTGCAATGAAATGCTGTTGACTCTAAGCAACAGTCAGAATAATTTGATGACAATTGATATCTTGTGCCAAAATGACTTTGAAAAAAATTCTGCCAATTTATAGCAATATGTAATTATATATTGATTCTTTATACATCTATTTATAAACTACCTCTTTGCCAGCATTAGGTATGTTAGTTAAAAATTTATTTTGCTAATTTAGTAGCAAAATGAAAATTTAGTATTTTAACTTCTTTTGTTAGAACAATTTGGATACTATTTTATTTATTTGTTGACTGGATCTAGTTTTTTGAATGTTAGGTTTATGTCCTTTTTCCATTTATTCATTGGAGAAATTTAAAAAAATCAATTAAAATGTCTTTTCTCACCCTAGCCAGTTTGGCTCAGTGGATAGAGCTTGGACTGTGGACCAAAGGATCCTGGGTTTGATTCTGCTCAAGGCATATTTATTGCCGGCGCCTCCCCAGCTCTGACCCTGGTCAAGGCTCGTGCAGGAGGCAACCAATAGATGTGTTTTTCTCACATCAATGTTTCTCTCTGTCTTCCCCTCTCTCTTCTACTCTCTCTAAAAATCAATGGGAAATACCATCCTCTGATGAGGATTAACAACAACAACAAAAAGGTATTTTCTCATACTAATAAAGATATTGACCCTTTGTTAGATTTGGTGCAAATTTTTTCATGGTCTCTTTATATTTAATTTATTTTATTTTTGACATGTTTTCAAGAGTTCATGTAGTTAGGAATAGTCTTTCTAAATTTTAACTTAATATACTGCTTCTAGACAAAGCTATATCCTCCAAGCTCTCCTCCAGGTATTTCACAAATATTTTATTTCTCTCTAGTTTTTTATTTGGTTAAATAATACTGTTTGGAATTTATTTTGCTTTTTGGTGTGACATATATATGCCTAACATACTCAAGGCTGTGTCATAGCAAGCAAAAAATCCATATCCCACGCACCCTCTAGCTACTACGCTTTCTTCACTTCTTTACCTTCCTCACACACCTCCACCCACTCCAGTTTGGATTCCATCCCAGTTACACCTACAAAACATCTTTGCCTCTCAACTTCCAATGACCCATGTTTTCATTTCTGTTGAGTAAATTCCTAGGAGTAGAATTGGTGGGTCATATGGTAGGTGTATGTTTAACCTTATTTCAAAACTCCTGTCATCCAAGTGGTTGTAATAACTCCCACTAACACTGTAAGAAAATTACAGTTGCTTTACCTCCTTGCCAACATTTAATATTGTCAGTCTTGTTAATTTGGTAATGGGTGTCAATGACACATTGCTCTGGTTTTAATTTGCATTTCCCTAATGTGTAATGATTTTGAGCACCTTTCTACAGGCTTATTGATAATTTGTATGTTGTCTTTTGGGAAAGTCTTTATCCATTTAAAAATTGGGTTGTCTTTTTATTTTTGACTTGTGTAAGTACCTCTGTAGAGATCTTGCACATCTTTTCTTTTAAAATATATATTTTATTGATTTTTTTACAAAGGAAGGGAGAGGGGTAGAAAGCCATAAACATCGTGAGAGAGAAACATCGATCAGCTGCCTCCTGCACACCTCCTACTGGGGATGGGCCTACAACCAAGGTACATGCCCGTGACTGGAATCAAACCCGGGAACTTTCAGTCCGCAGGCCCACGCTCTATCCATTGAGCCAAACCGGTTTTGGCAATCTTGCACATCTTATATGTATTTCTAAGTATTTCATAGTTTTGATACTATTATAATTGTATTGTTTTAAACTTTTATTTACCACTAGCATATATAAATACAATTGATTTTTAAAAAAATATAAACATTATATCCTGTAATCTTGCTAAAATTCATTTATTAGTTCTTTTAGTGGGTATTTTAAAAATTTATGCGATCTGAAGAGAAACCAGAGCATTTTTTAGTGGGTATTTTAATTTGTGTTATACCCCCACCCCCAAATTCCTTAGAGTTTTTTACATAAACAATTATGTTATGAGCAATAATGAATTTTACTTCTTCCTTTTTAAACTGTTTACAATTAATTTTGCCTTATTGCACAGGCTAAGTACTCCAGGATAATGTTGAAGTACTCAATTTTAGAATGCAATCATTATTTCAACCTTAAGTATCATTTTTATTTTCATGAATGTCATTGAAATTTGTCAGATGCTTTTTCTTCATCCACAGAGATGGCCATATAAGTTTTCTTATTTATTCTGTTAAATTGGTGCAATACATTAATTGACTTTTAAATGTTAAACCAACTTGTTACACCATTCTTGGAATAAACCCAACCTGTTTATGATATTTTATCCTATATAATAAAGAGGCAATATGCAAATTGACCATCATGCCCTCACAAGATGGCAGCCTATAACCAGACCAGCAGGAGGTTAGTGAAGGATGACCAAATGACTGAACAAGCAGGCTGTGTGGAGCGACCAGGCCTGTAAGGGGTTAGTGAGAGACAACAAAACGACTGAACAGCAGGATGTGTGGGGCAACCTGGCTGGTGAGGGGACCCTGAGGGGCGACCAGGCTGGCAGGGGGGCAATTAGGGGAAACCAGGCAGGTAGGCAGATGAGCGATTAGGAGCCAGCAGTCCATGATTGTGAGAGGGATGTCCGATTGCCAGGTTAGCCCCGATCCTGGCATTCAGACATCCCCCAAGGGGTCCCAGATTGGAGAGGGTACAGGCTGGGCTGAGGGGACTCCCCCTCCCCTTGTGCATGCATTTTGTGCACTGGGCCTCTAGTTATAGATATAGTTGCTTTATAGACATCCTTTGCTTTGCTAACAGCTTGTCAATAACTTGCATCTTTGTTCTTGAAGGATATTGGTCTGTACTTTTCTTTTAATTTTAAATGCTCTTATCTGGTTATTCGATGTTCAATGGACACAGGCAATTGGGTAGTGAAGACCTGGAGTGTGGTAGGGGCTGAGAGAAGGGGAGAAGAGAAGGAAATGGAAGATATCTGTAATACTACCAATATATTAAAACAAAATAAAATAAAATAAAAGGATTTCTGTTAGACTATTTGTTGCAATCCCATAGATCATTGAATCTCTGCTCATTACTCAATCTTTTTTTCTTTTCATTGTTTAGTTTAAATGTTTCTGTTCATCTCTCTAGGTCTACTGATTCTTTCTTCTCAGTGAACTATCTCCTATAAATTCTATGTTATAAATTTTCATTTCAGACATAGTTTTCTGCTGTGGGATTTCCATTTGGTTCTTTTTTGGAGAAGAGTATCCATATTACTCTTAAATTCACCATTTCTTTCCTCTTTGTACCTACCTTCTCCTCTACAATCTTTACCATATTTGTTTGCTAGCACCAACAAATAGGTAATCTGTGGGCCTGCTTTTATTAGCTGTTTTTATTTCTTTTGATAATGGATACACTTTTTTCTTGTGTTTATAACTTATTGGCAGGAAGTTCATTGTAAGTTACTGGTAGAAGAACCCTTTCTTTGTTTTCATTTCCACATTGAACAAGTCAAAATGATTTTCAAAAGTTGTAGTGTGGGTTCTAATCCCATTTCTACTATTTGATAGCTCTGAGATCTTGGACAAGTTACTTAATTTTTCTGAGCCTCAAAAAAATTCTCATCTTTATTTTTATTGTTGTTATTATGATTACTATTAATTTCCTCGTATTTAAAAAGAGAAAATTAGAATATGTGGCTCTAGCTATCTGATTTGGAGATTTTATGATTGTAAGGTGTTTGGTGCTAGGACTCAAGCACAGGTACTGGAGAACAAAGTTTTAGTGCTTTTACCTCAGAAAGTTCTGCTGATGAGTATCTTCTTTACCTCTGAGCAGTTTGCCTGGGTGACTTCCTTTGCTTATGCAGGCAGCCAACTGCAACTAACCCACCCACAAGGCCTTCATCTTTGAAGTAATTTTTTTTTTGGTCCTCATATTTCTTTCTCAGGAGCAAGGTACCTTTGAACTAGAAAGAACATCTGTGAAGGCAGGTAAGCATGGATGAACATCACACAGCAGAGAAAATTGGTGTCACCAGAAATTCATCATCAATGGGAAGTTTTAGTTCCATCTTGGAACTACTGAGTTGAAAAATGCAGGGAGTAGGCCTCAGCACTGCACGCCCAAGTGATTCAGTGAACACTCAAGATTGAGAACCACTGGTTACGGGAGAATGGCCGAATAGGGCAGGAATATCACTCTTTTGCTTGGGGTGGGGGCGGGAATACAACAGGGCAATCACATACAGGCATTTTTTTTTTTAACTTTTATTTTTAAAAATAAAAACTAGAGTCTATTTTGGTATTTGGAAAGTGGTCACTCAAAAGAGTGGGTAGCATTTCATTGGGTGGTATTTAGGTTGTTTTGAGAAGTAGAGGATGAGGCAAGGGCCACATGGTCAGAGTAAGCTTTTCTCCAGGTCATTTTAAACCAAGCCGCTTCTTTGGTCCTTTGAGGGCAGAAGCACCTCAAGAGGGCGGCCTTGCAATCACACTAGCTTCTATATGGATGGTGGTTTGGTGTTGGATGTGCCCAGTCGGAGTTCAGATGTGTTTCCCTAGACCAGTGGTTCTCAGCCTTTCTAATGCTGTGACCCTTTAATACAGTTCCTCATGTTGTGGTGACCCCCCAACCATAAAATTATTTTTGTTGCTACTTGATAACTGTAATTTTGCTGCTGTGAATGAATTGTAATGTAAATATGTGTTTTCCGATGGTCTTAGGCTCTACAGCAGTGGTTCTCAACCTATGGGTCACCTAAGACCATCGGAAAACCCAGATATTTACATTACGATTTATTCACAGTAGCAAAATTACAGTTATGAGGTAGCAATGAAAATAATTTTATGGTTGGGGGTCACCACAACATGAGGAACTGTATTAAAGGGTCTAGGTATTAGAAAGGTTGAGAACCACTGCCCTAGAACCTTATGGAGCTCACTGCCTCTGCTCCTGTGGTGGCCTGAGGTTGGCCTCCTAGTCCAAGGTGGGGCTGGGAAAGTAGTCTTAGGAACAGTCCAGAAGGTTTGGCTGACCCAGTGTGAAGCACACAGCATGTGTTATCCTAGGAGCACAGCAGGACAAACAGTTTCCTTTCCAATCAGGAGGAAATGGAGGTATTTCTCTGGCTCAAGAGACTGTTGAGCCAACATCTATGGAGCAAATTCAAATACATGTAGATTAAAAGAGGAAGGAGGTAGGGAGGAGGAAAGCTGATTAACAGGGTAAGAAAGAGTCTTTGTTTCAGATGGTCTAAAACCACAATAGGTTAGTTAAAACAAGGAATGTAGTCTTGTCCAGAAGAGGAAGAACATACTCTCTTATGTTTACTGGTTTCCTAGGGAGGACTGTACTTAAAATTGTATTGAGAAATTTTTGCTACCTCGTAGAACATTGCTTTCATTGAACCACTCGCTTGCTCAAGACCTCACTCCTGTCTGCCTGCCATGTGAAGACTGCTTTTTGCTACAGCCTCAGGCCTGAGCTTTTTCCTAAGGTTTTAACATTCTTCCTTAATTGGCTCAATCCCACCTTTCTAACCTCATTTCTGAATTCCTACCAACACTAACCACTGCCTCCTCCAGGCAATCTCTCATCTCCTACTCACACCACCCTCTTGCTCACTGTGGCCTGTTTGTCTTCCTAAAGTGCCTTTCTCTTTCCTAAACTAAACTGTCCATCTTCCGTGACCCAGCGACCCCTCCATGGCTACGTCAGTCCATACTAGACTGTCTCCCTAACCCCGACATTTGTAGGCTCTGCTCTCTATTTAGTTGATACATAAATACTGTCTTGCATATTTACAGATTGGCTTTCTCTCTAACTGGTTTGTTCCATGGAGGGAGGAAGCTTAGAGTCTACTTCCTCTGGGTTCTCCAGAGGAGCTGGCATAGGGCTGGTCTCAGGGAAAATGAAAGTCAACTCAGTGGTTGGCAAACTGTGGCTCGTGAGTCACATGTGGCTCTTTGGCCTTTTCAGTGTGGCTCTTCCACAAAATACCTCGGCCTGAGCGAGTCTATTTTGAAGAAGTGGCGCTAGAAGAAGTTTAAGTTTAAAAAGTTTGGCTCTCAAAAGAAATTTCAATCGTTGTACTGTTGATATTTGGCTCTGTTGACTAATGAGTTTGCCGATCACTATGTTACCTGGATCAGGGGTTCCAAGTGTGTTCCAAGGAACATGTCGTCTGTCTACCAGATAGATTGGGCACACCTGCATCAATGGCCACTGTTTCTTCTCATCATATGTGTAGTTCTAAGTGAAAGCCAACTGGCTGAAGCTCAGAGGACAGGAGAATGAGGGGGCATGTTTATTATTCTTTCTCTTTTAATTGTAGTGATTTTTCTACTTTGGGAATATATTAAGAAACATGGAGGATGGACTCATTAAAACTTGCTGAAAGGGAGGAGAGGGAGATACACCAAGAGAAGGGAGCTAAAGAGAGCACAAGTTTCCAAGGGGCTTGTTTTCTCACTTGGCCATTTCTGGTAAGGTGGTTTGGGCCAAGCTGCTGCCCCTCATTGTTCTCTGTATTTTGCTGATAGTCTGTGGTGAATTTTCAGTTTCTGAGAAGTGGTGCTAGATATTTACCCCTCAAATATGTGATGGCTATAAAAATATCAAAAGGTTATACTGATAGCATTGCCTCTCTTAGGATACATTTTACTAATGTAGAGGTAGATGGATAAGACACAAATAGAAGCCAAACCCAGCCCACTGTTAAAAATCTGGGTACCTCAGCAATCGTTACTCCTCTCAGACAACGTTTGTGTGTGCACATCCACACACACCTGTAAATCTTTGTTTAACCAGACAAAATTGACAACTTCATTCAGTCATAAATGACTAGTCCTGCCCCTCATTACCTTTTGTATTGATGAAGTTTTTTTTTAAACTATATTACTTTTGCTATGCAAATAAATATGATAAATTCATGAATATTAGAAATGTAGATAGAAAGAAAGCATTCAACTTGAAATCACATCATCCAGACATAGCCACTCTTAACATTTTTCCAAATGCATCCTAGTCTTCCTTTTCCTATGAGTGTATATATAGAAATAGACAAAATTGTAAGAGTGGTGTCACAATAAACATTGTTATCAAGTTTTTCACTAATTGATATATTTTCACATAATTAATCTTTTATATCCTTTTTAATGGCTCATAATCATTCCTTTGTCTGGAGGTACCATTTTCTATTAATTTATATTTAGGATTTTAAAAAGTTCGATAAACAAGGTTTCTATGAACATGCTTTATACATGTCTTGGGATTCTAGTCTGATGATCTCCTTAGGATAAACCCTTCTGCACAGACTTACTAGGTCAGAGTATGCATTCTTTTCATATTTTTCCTGTATGTATTATAGGAAATTTGCTCTCTGTAAGTGTCCATCCCTAAGATTAGTGCCAATCATAGGCACTATTCCTGTCTTTAATCTGATAAATTTTATTGACTTGATATAAACTAGTGTTTTGATAGCCATAACAACTAGATCCAGCTGTACAGAGGAGCCCAAGAGAGAAAGCTGTGGATGAGCCTTAGCCCGGAAGACATTAGTGTAATCACCATAGAGTTGTGGGCAAATCACTGTGTGATTTTTGCTTCTGTGCCTTGAAGACAAGCTTCACTATAGGCCAGGCCCTGGGTATAACGAAGCCATTGACTACATTTTATTCACGGCCCAGTCTCCTTTCGTTTTGTTTGCTTTTGTAAAATAAACTGCGTGGAGCTTATGGAAATATTAAGATGCACCTGATTACCTAGGAAGTCACAACCTTCCACATAGACCTTACCCAAGTTAACGCTGGGTGAGGGAGTCTCCTCATAGGTCTCAGGAAGGTGTCTGCTCTCTGTGTTTTAGATCCATTCCTTAGTCTGCACCGGTGGTAGGCTAGTAAATCAGCTTTCCAAGGGGAAAACTCAGTGCTGACTTGTGCATTTGTTAATTTCCATAGTGTAATTATTTCCACATGACAGATTCCTAACTACCAACTGGCTCACTATATTCCTGATGTGGTAATAATCAGCTCTTTGGTCAAGATAGTGGTTGCTTTTACAATAGAATCTTTTAAAAAATATTTTTATTGATTTCAGAGATGAAGAGAGAGAGAGAGAGAGAAACATCAATGATGAGAGAGAATCATTGATCAGCTGCCTCCTGCACACCCCACACTGGGGATGGAGCTTGCAACCCAAGCATGTGCCCTGAGCAGGAAGCAAACTGTGACCTCCTGGTTCACAGGTCAATGCTCAATCACTGAGCCAATCAAGACCAGGGCCTCCCCAAGCATTCCCCCATACGCCCTGAAAATCTGCGTCACATTCAGCTGAACTGCTGATAAAATGTAGATTCTCGGACCAAACCGAACCTACTAAATCATAATAGTGGTAGGAAGGGCTGGAAAGTGTACCCTGGCTGGGCTCGAATTTTTTTTTTTTAAGCTGGTGTTCAGAGACTACACCTCTCTTAACTGTTTATTGTGAGGGGCACACCTGAGGAATTGCTTCTCAATATTACACACACGTTAGGCACCACATGAATTCATTTTGTCATCCTGGCTGTTGACAACTAACACCTTGTAATTTAAGGCAAAGTTATCTCTTCTGTACTTTATGGGGCATGACACTGGGCTATAACTCAGTGCTCATGAGAGGTTTTAGGCAGGCACATAGCTCTTTATTGAGAAAAATTTGGATCCTGCCTCTAGGAACTATGGCCTTTTTTTGAGAAAGAGTTTATTTTGGACCCTTTAATCTTCACAGCCGTTGGTCAGTTCTGATAGCTGGCATCAGGTAACGAAAGAATAGGGAACTCTTCCTATCTGTCAATGCAGACAATACGGGAGAAAATGTGTATGAGGCCACTCATACCTATTCTTTTCTTGCTCACAGTGTTTTAGGTTTAGTGGACGTCTGAGTATTGTGGGAGTTTCAAAAGTGTAGGTACACTTTCCAGCCCTTCCTACCACTATTATGATTTAGTAGGTTCGGGTTGGTCCGAGAATCTACATTTTATCAGCAGTTCAGCTGAATGTGACGCAGATTTTCAGGGTGAATGGGGGAATGCTTGGGGAGGCCCTGGTCTTGCCTCCTCTGACTCTCACTCTTGTATTAAGGTTGGTGATCAGATGTGAGTGAATATGTTCAGACTGGTAAGGTCCCCATTCTTTGGCCACAATCAATGTTCTATGCCCCTGGCTTTAATCAAAGACCAATATATGAAAGAGCCACACAAAGTAAATGCATGTTTTCACTCTTGTTTAGATTTAATAATAATTTCTATTGGAATTTAATTTTCATGGAAATAACTTTTATTTTTTAAATAGGGAGCCATCACATTTTTTGTTTAGTTTTAAGATGCTCAGAGTAAACTTAATGTTTTTTAATTTATTGATTTTTAGAGAGAGAAAGGAAAGGAGAGAGAGAATGAGAGAGGGAGAGAGAAGCATCAATTTGTTGTTCCATTTACTTGTGCATTCATTGATTGATTCTTATATGTGCCCTGACCGGGAATTAAACCCATAACCAAGATGTTGCTCTAACCAACTGAGTTAACCAGCAAGGGCCAGAGTAAAAGTAATTTAGTATTTAATAACAATACTTGTCTAGCCCTGGTTTCTGGCATAATTATGACTGCCTTTTTCTCCATAGTTTCTAATGTCTCAGCTTTTATTTTAAAGTGCCTTAAATCCTTGTTGGAAGTACGCACTGTGTAACACAGTAAAAAATAGATAAAACAGAGAGAGATCTTTTAGATATCATTATACTGCCAAGGGACATAGTTCATCTCTTAGTACATCCAAAGCCGTGGAAAAAGTAAAAGGACTTCATAAAGTTTTCCCAAGCCACTTCTGTCTTTTAACATCAAGTCCCCCAACCCCTTTTTTTCATTAAAAAACACTGACTAAATCTTCCATAAAGCCACCATGAGTGCTATAGACGGAATGTTCACATTCCCCCAAATTCACAGGATGAAGCCTTAATCGCCAATATGATGGTATTTGGAGGTGGGACCTTTGGGAAGCAATTAGCTTAGGTCCCAAAGGTGGGCTAGATGGGGTTAGAAGAAGGGTTAGAAGGAGGGTTGGACCAGTGTTTCCCAAAGTGTGGTACGCATAACCCCAGTGATACGGGAAGAGTTTGGTGGGAGTACGCGTTGCACCGGAGTTTGGTGGGGATATGCACTGCACCGTGCTTAGCTGCACCTAATTCTACGTTCTCATGCGTACAAGGGGTACTCAGCGTTACGAAAATTATAGAAGGGGTACACATATGTTAAAAGTTTGGGAAACACTGGACTAGACCATGAGAGTGGGGTCCTCATGACACAGTTAGTGGCCTTATAAGAAGAGAAGAGAGGTCATCTGAGGACACAGCGAGAAGGTGGCCCCCGGCCAGTGGGGAAAAGAACTCCAGCAGGAACCTAAGTGGCGCACTCCTTGACTTTGGACTTCCAGCCTCCAGAGCTGTGAGAGAGAAATGTCTGTTCAAGCCTCCTGGTCAATGGCATTTTGCTATGGCATCCCGAACTAACTGAGACAAACAGCATTTATAGGCACCTACTTTATACCTAGTACTTTGTTTTGGCCACTCTTTCTCTGAAAAAAGGAAAAGATAGGGCAAACGTCTACAAATGGACATGTCTCACTTTCACATTCCCTGTTCCCAGAGGGGCTGGTCTCTGTGGCTCTTTCTGTCAAGCACAGCTTCCTGGGTAGGCAACTGCTCCAGGAGAAAGGGCGATCCTACTTTGCACTAGAAGAAGGGAGGCCCCACCCCCCCTACCCGCTGAGGCCTGTGGGCTCCTCACTCTCTGGTGGTGGTGAGTGCCTCTGTAGACACCCCCACCCCCTCCCCCCACCCCCCAGCCCCCAGCCCCCGCAAGGTGACATCAGAGTCTAAGGTGCTCTGAAACCCTGCTCACCTCACTGGCACGGGCTAAGCTCTGAGCTATCACGCACTAGAGTCCTTTCCAACTTGGAGTCATCCAAGGTTTCTCAAACAATTTGACCCCAGGACCATTCCTTTTGGAATCATGCCTATTAGATATCAGCCATCAAAGGGCTGTGCTCAGGACTTGGCTCCAAGGATTGCCAACAAAGGCCCTGTCCTCTCTGGTGGCTCAGCTTTACCTGCCAACACAGGCTCTCGCTGCCCTGAAGGAGAAAGCTTCCCCCTGAAAGAAACGCTTGTGTTTTCTTTCCCCTCTGTCTTCTGTTATTGTTTACACTTGTGTGTTATTAAGCTAAACAGAGATGATTCTGGAATTATAAGGCAGTTATGGTGAGGCCAAATATTTTATCTAAAAGAGGCTGGAATGGTCTACTGGTGGGAGACACTGTGAAGAACACAATAGCTGGAAGAAAATAATAGAGATTTAAAAATCTGTAAAAGGGAGGGAAGTGGGGAGTGGTTTAATGGGTACAGAGTTTCAGTTTTGTAAGATCTTCTGAACAATGTGACTATTTAAAACGCTACTGAACTGTACACTTAAAATGATTAAGATGATACATTTTATGTGCTTTATTTTTTATATCACAATTTGAAAAAGTCTGAGAAAGGTAAGGGAGGAAGGAAGGAAAAAGGGAGCATGAATACCTGGAAAGTGCGTAAGAGTATTTTAATAGATCCAGCATATAACTCATAGCAAAAGCTAGTTCACTCTCATTTGTCGTTTCTCTGTCAGACCCCCTTTTTTCTTATTATTTTGTTCTGCAGAACCTTCTGGAAGACTGGACAAAACTAAGGTGGCCAGATAGCAGTGAGGGCTCTGTCATTTTGGCCCCTCCTTTCTCAGAAGACCGAAGGCTACTTGCTTTTCTTGTTAGTCCTCAAGGCATCTCACGTAGCTTGAGTTCTTGATTCCTCCAATGCTAAGTCACTGATGGAAGCCTAAGGTTAATGGAGAGGGGAAGAGTTAATTCATGGATTAGTACATTGGTTCAGAGCCAGGCTTTTGTTTATGCTGAGTTGCACTTTGGACTTAGAAGTTCTGCCAAAAACCAAAACCAAAACCAAAACCAAAACCTGTGGCAGTGCCATCAATGTGACACTGGGACCATTGACTGGAAACAAGAGCAACTTTCTATAATGTTTCTGGGTTTCCCCAGTGAGCAGGAGAACAGGCCCTTCCCTTCATACAAAACTGAAGACACCGGGTGACTAGTGAGACTCGAGCCATGGGTAATAATAATTACATTATAATAACAAGCAGTGTACATTATGTTTGAGGTCTTCTACCTAAATCCTCTCATGTGATCCTGACAACAACCAGTGGAGATGGGTCCTGGCATTAATTGTGAGGTTCAGAAAGGAGCTGTACTTAGTTGATAATTTGTCTAAAGTGCAGAAGCAGTGATGGAGATAGGATCTGAACTCTATGCTCTCAACAACCTAGAGCAGGTGGCGGCTTGGTGGTCACAAATGCTTCAGAGTTGTATTGATAAAAAAAACTAAGAAGAATTGCACTGATGGAAGGGACCCACAGCTGAAACTACACTTGAATTCTGTTTACTTGCTTGACCTTACTAGTCCATTATGCTCAGCTGTTCTCAAGGATCTTATGAGGCCATGTGGTTTACTAAATACAACTCAGTTGTAATATGTTTGGGGACCTAAGGACTGAAGGATAATTTCTGTAATTCTGGAGCCTCCAATCATTTTCCTAGAGTAAGGGCCAACACAGAGGAAGTGGCTCTTTTTGGTCCCAGATTCCAAGTCATACAGTGCATGCTGCCAGCTCTCCACTGTCCCAAGGCAGAAGGCCAGGATTATAGATGTAGTGGATGGGCAACTCACCTGTGAACTTGCCTAGTTATACAGGGTCTTTGACAAGAAAGGACATTCTAGTGATGGAGCTGAAATGTGTGTCAATCAGAACCTGCCAAAGGTGGTTCTACTCTGTCTGCTGGGTAAGCACCAGGCTGCAGGGACAAATAGTCTGGTTTCCATGTACAAAATTCAGATCCTTGAGGGCAAAGATTACACTCGCCTCCCCCCACCCCAAATGCCAGCTGATAATGCTGTGAAGAGATTTGATAGAGTAATCTTCAGATGTCAAATATTTAAATACAGATTTTCTTTAATAAAAGGTTTTTCTCCACTAATTATATTACTATTAGTATAGAATATTTTACCAAAAGAAATGATCCTAAATAAATGGGGTACATATATGATTTGCTCTTTTACTGAAAAAGAAAAGAAACTTTTGTTAGTATTATACTAGTACATAGGTCTTTTGGTGCACTTACGCCTGCAAAATTAGCTGTAAGTTTTGTAAAGTGCATTGAAGAGTGAGAATGTCTTATTAAATTAAAAAACAAACAAGGAGATCCAATATGGCTGCCGATGGGACAGCAAGCTGCAAGGGAGGCTTCAAGATAGTGTGAGAGTGAGAAAATAAAAGGTGAGTGTGTGGATGTGCAGGGAGTGTCAGTGTTTGTGAGTGAGGGACAGCTATATTCCAAGGGACTGTTGGGGACTGGCGGACCGAACCCCCCTCTCCCTCCCAGCAGCCTCTACTGCGGCTGAAATATCTCCTGGAGTGGCCAGCTCTGCCACAGAGGCTGTGCCATCTTGAAGGGGTGACAGCTGTGATCAGGAGACAAACTATGATCAGAACCCCAGGCTTACCTTCAACCGGGGAGATCTCAGATACCTCCTGGGACCTTACAACCACAATGCCCAGGGACCAGTTCCCTCATCTGTGAACCCACGAATGCCAGAACTACAACCTGCCTGACCACAGACACCTGGGAGATCTGCTCAGGGGGACAAAATGGCATGAATTCGCAAATTGGCCCTATGCCTTCTTACAGAGCAGAAGGAACTGCTGAATCAAAGAGCACCCACCCAGAACTGGCAAATTAAACACAGCTGGCAATCCATGGATGGAAAGATCAGATATTGTCTAGAGCAGTGGTCAGCAAACACATTAGTCAACAGAGCCAAATACTGACAGTACAATGATTGAAATTTCTTTTGAGAGCTAAATTTTTTAAACTTAAACTTCTTCTAACACCATTCTTCAAAATAGACTGGCCCAGGCCATGGTATTTTGTGGAAGAGCCACACTGAAGGGGCCAAAGAGCCGCATGTGGCTTGCAGGCTGCAGTTTGTCCACCATAGGCCTAGAGAAAGGTGAGATTTGGGATCCAGGCTAGAGGGAGAAACACATGCAGTGGGAACTAGAGCCTCAAAGGAAGACTGCCTCCATAAAATCCACGGCTGTTGGGGTCAGTGTGGAAGGGGGTCCACAGGACTGCTGGCAGAAGGGGATTCTAGATATTAACCCGCAGCTGGACTGGACCTAGAAAGGCAGCCTGAAGTTCTGTATCGGCTGCTCAGAGCCAGAGGGAAAAACATGCGCAGAGTCATGTACATAGACTCGCTCAGAGATGCCACAGAACCAGGGTAGAGAGGCCTTTTAGCTCCGGATATTCAGACAGAAACACTGCCATCCAGGGGCTGTATCAGAAATAGATTCTTTTGTGTAAATACAACTAAAGACACGCTGCGAACCAAAGAGAGCAGAAAGATCCTGCCTGCTTGAAAACAAGGTTGTGGTTATGACATAGAAGAGTGGTGGATTGCAGGGAACTTAAATACTGTGCTGACTACCTGAAAGGAAACAGACGTGCCAAGCAGAACAGTGGAAGACATGAATGACCTTCACTGATTCACATTTTTATTTCTTATCTTTTACTTAAGAAAGTAATTGTTGCCGAAACTGGTTTGGCTCAGTGGTAGAGCGTCTTCCTGTGGACTGAAAGGTCCCAGTTCAATTCCGGTCAAGGGCATGTACATTGGTTGTGGGCACATCCCCGGTGGGGGGTGTGCAAGAGGCAGCTGGTCGATGTTTCTCTCTCATCGACCTTTCTAGCTATCTATCTCTCTCCCTTCCCCTCTGTAAAATCAATAAAATATATTTAAAAAAAAAGAAAAAAAGAGAAAGTAATTGTTTTCTCTCATTTGATTTTACTTTGTCTTTTTAAAAATTATATTTTTATTTTTAACTATTAGTATTAATACTATTATTTTACCCTTTTTTAAAAGTTATATTTTATGTTATTTTTCTTTATTTTATTTTGGGATTAGTGTTCTACATTCTATTATCATTTTCCCTTTAGCATTATTTTACTCTACCTCAACTTTTCCTTTATGCCAACACTCTCTTCCTCACTTTCCCCCTTTTTTTGTTCTGTTTCTCTTACCCTGTTCCTCCTTTAGTTTTTCTCTACCCTCCCTTTTTTTTACTCCGTGTTAAAAATTGATCTTACTCATATATCTAATTTCCTATCCCCTGCTCCAAGCCCATACACATTCTCTCTTCTCTTTCTTCAATATTCAAATTCTTTTTAAAAAATCTTTTTCTTTCTTTATGTCTTATTGTTTGTTTGATTATTGCTTAGTTTTTCTTCTTCTGTTTTTCCTCCCCTTGCTTGTTCTCTTCTTCCACTAACAGCTTAACTAATTCCAATCACCAATGCAGGCCTATTACTCTCTAATATCCTTTTCCAATAATAAACAAATACATAGATAGATTAAATAAGGAGAAATATATTTTCTTTTTCTTTTTTTTTCTCTTTTTGGTATTTTGTTTTTTACTTTTCTTCTTATACACTCATTCTCTTTCTACCTCCTCTATACCGAATTGTGGTAATTTCCCCATTCATTCAATTCTTTGACCTTACATTCTGGAAATAAGCTCTGCCTCTGCAGATTCATCTGGGTATTTGTTGTCTGAATATTTGCTGTGTGAACTTTTTGGATTAGTTGTTGTTTGTAGTTTGTATTCAATTCTGGCTGTTTGTTGTTTGCATTTTTTTGGATTAGTTGTTGTTTCATTGGAGTTTTCTCTCCATATACATATATTTTCCCCTTCTTTTTTCTTCTTTTTCTTTTCTCTTTTACATTTTTTCTTTTTCTCAATATCATTGTTGTACTCTTCTCTGTTCCAAAATTCTATTTCCTCTGATGGTCTCCTTTATTTTGGGGTATTATTATTGTAAGTACATTTGTGTTTGGTTCCCCGTGTGTTGTCTTGTTGTGTTGTATTTTGTGTCTTTAAATCAATGCAGGAGAGAGAGAGCTACATAACCAGAAACCCTGAGAGGAGTGATCATGGGGAGACAAAGAAACAGTCCACAAACAAAAGAAAAGGAGGCATCACCAGAAAAGGAAGTAAATGAAATGCAGGCAAGCAACATGACAGAGTAAGAATTCAGAGCAATTGCCATAAGGTTGCTGAAAAGAATAAAAGATAAATTCAACAATATGTTTAAGAACCAAGAGGAAATGAAGAACCAAGAAGAAATAAAAGATGACATCGCTTTAATAAAGAACTCAATAGAAAGCATCAACAGTAGAGTAGAAGAAGTGGAGGACCATATCAGTGAACTAGAAGACAAAGTAGGAAAAAAATACCCCAAATCTCCAAACAGAGCAGCATCTAGAAAAAACAAACAAACAACAACAACAACAAAAAATCTTAAAAAATAGGAGGAGAGCCTAAGGGAAATTTAGAACAACACAAAACAAAACAACATCTGCACAATAGGGGTACCAGAAGGAGAGGAAACTGAACAAAGAATAGAAAACCTGTTTGAAGAAATAGTGACAGAAAAATTCCCTGATATTGGGAAGAAAAAACTCACACAAGTCAAAGAAGTTCACAGAGTCCCAAATAAGATGAACCCCAAAAGATCGACACTAACACACATTATAATTAAATTTGCAAACACCAATGACAAAGAAAGATTCTTATAGGCTGCCAGAGAGAGAGAGAAAGTTACCTACAAAGACTCTCCCATCATACAATCAACTGATTTCTCAACAAAAACACATCAAGCCAGAAGGGAATGGAATGAAATATACAAAGTCATGCAAAGCAAGGGTCTGAACCCAAGAATACTGTATCCAGCAAGGCTGTCAGTAAAAATTGAGGATGAAATCAGGAGCTTCACAGACAAAAAAGGACTAAGGTAGTTTATTACCAGCAAACCAGCAATGCAAGAAATGCTAATGGGTTAGTTGTAAAAAGAAGAAATAGGAAGGGAAGAAGGAACACAGGGGTAAAGAATTAAAATGGCGACAAACAAGTACCTTTAATAATAACTTTAAATGTAAATGGATTAAATGCCCCAATAAAAAGTCATAGGTTAGCTGAGTAGATAAGAAAACATGAATAATATTGTATATCTGCTGTCTACACGTAACCTGCCTTAGAACAAAGGACTCACACAGACTGATGATGAAGGGATGGAAAAGGTTTTTCAGGCAAATGGAAATAAAAAAAAAAAAAAAAAAAAAAAAGCTGGGGTAGCAATACTTACATCTAACAAATAGACCTCAAAGTAAGGCCATAAAAAGAGATAAGAAAGCCACTTCATAATAAAAAAGTGAATAATTCAGCAAGAAGATATAACTCTGGTAAACATATATGCATCCAATACAGGAGCACCAAATATTATACATAAAACAAAACAAAACAAAACAAAACAAAAACTTCTATAGGATATGAATGGAGAGATTGACAGCAATACAGTCATAGTAGGGGACTTTAATACCCCACTAACACCACGGGGCAAATCATCTAAACAAAAAATTAGCAAATAAACATCAAATCTAAATTATTCATTAGATCAGATGGAATTAATTAACATCTGAACATTCCACCCCAAAGACACAAAATATACATTCTTCACAAGTGCACATGGGTCATTTTCAAAGGTAGACCACATATTGGAGCAAAGGCAAATTTGTTCACAGGCAAAGTAACAACTGATCCCACAGAAATAACAATGGTTATGAAAAATACTATCAAATTCAAGAAGATAGAAATCATATCATGCATCTTCTCAGATCACAATAGCATAAAATTAGAAATCAACTACAAAAAACAAAAAAAACCAACCAAACACCTGGAGGCTAAATAGCATGCTATTAAACAATGCTTAGGTTACCAAAGAGATCAAAGGAGAAATAAGACGCATCATGACAACAAATGACAATGAAAACACAACAATCCAAAAATCTATGGGACACAGTGAAAGCAGTTTTGAGAGGAAAGTTCATAGCTAACTCTACAAGCCTACCTCAAAAAACAAGAAAAGATGGCAATAAATAATCTAACTTTACAATTGAAAGAGTTAGAAAGAGAGCAACAAGAAAAGCCCATCATAAGCAGAAGGAAAGAAAGAATAAAGATCAGAACAAAGATAAATGACATAGAGACCAAAAAACAATAAAGATCAACAAAACCAAGGGCTGGTTCTTTGAAAGGATAAACAAGATTGCCAGGCTCACCAAGAAGCAAAGAGAAAGGACCCAAATAAACAAAATCAGAAATGAAAGAGGCCAAGTAATAACTGATTCCACAGAAATAACAATGGTTATGAAAAATAGTATAAACAATTTTATTTCAACAAAATAGACAACCTAGATAAAATGGACATATTCTTAGAAAAATACAAGCTCCCAAAACTCAATCAAGAAGAATAAAAAAACCTGAATAGGCCAATTACTGCCAAAGAAATTGAAGCAGCAATAAAAAAATCTTCCAGCAAACAAAAGCCCTGGTTTAGATGGCTTTACAGGGGAGTTTTACCAAGCATTCAAAGAAGAACTAAAACATATCCTCCTCAGACTATTCCAAAAAGTACAAGAAGAAGGAACACTTCCAAGCTCTTTCTATGAAGCCAGCATCACCCTAATTCCAAAACCAGATAAAGACAACACAATGAAAGAGAATTACAGGCCAGTCTCCCTCATGAACATAGATGCCAAAATCGTGGTAACTCGGATCCAGCATTATATTAGAAAGATCATACACCATAACCAAGTGAGATTTATTCTGGGGATGTAAGCGTAGTACAATATCTGCAAATCAATAAATGTGATACATCACCTAAACAAATTGAAAGGCAAAAATCATAATCATGTCAATCAATGCAGAAAAAGCATTTGACATAATCTAACACCCTTTCTTGATAAAAACTCTCAGCAAAGTGGGAATAGAGGGATCATACCTTAACATAATAAAAGCCTTATATGACAAACATACAGCCAACATCATACTCAATGGGCAAAAACTAAACCCTTTTCCCCTAAGAATGGGAACAAGATAGGGATAGCCACTTTCACCACTCCTATTTGGCATAGTACTAAAAGTATTAGCCATAGTGATAAAACAAAATGAAGATATAAGAGGCATCCAAATTGGAAAAGAAGTAAAACTGTCCTTATTCGCAGATGACATGATACTATACATAGAAAACCCCAAAAACTCCATCAAAAAACTACTGGACTTAATAAATGAATTTGACAATGTAGCAGGATACAATATTAACACTCAGAAATCTATGATCTTTTTAAACACTGTCTAGAGGCCTGGTGCATGAAATTCATGCATGTGTGTGTGTGTCCCTCAGCCCAGCCTGCACCATCTCCAATTTGGGACATCACTCTCACAATCCAGAACTGCTGGCTCACAACTGCTTGCCTGCCATCCTGCCTGATTGCCCGTAACTGCTTCTGCCTGCCAACCTGATCACCCCCTAACCACTCCCTGCCAGCCTGATTAATGCCTAACTGCTTTCCTGCTGACCCAGTTGCCCCTAACTGCCCTCCCTTGCTGGCCTGGTTACCCCTAACTGCACTCTCTTGCCATCCTGGTCAACCCTAACTGTCCTCCCCTGCCAGCCTGGTTTCCCCCAACTGCCCTCTCCTGCAGTCCTGGTTTCCCCTAACTGTCCTCCCCTGCTAGCCTGGTTGCCACAATTGCCCTCCCCTGAAGGCTTGCCCCCACTCCCTCAACTGCCCTTTCCTGAAGGCCTGATTGCCCCCAACTGCCTTTCCCTGCCAGCCATCTTGTGGTGGCCATCTTGTGTCCACAAGGGGACAGCCATCTTTTGTCCACATAGGGGCAGCCATCTTGTGTGTTAGAGTGATGGTCAATTTGCATATTACTCTTTTATTAGATAGGATAATGAATTCACAGAAAGAGAGGTGAAAAAAATCCAATTTATCATTGTACCAAAAAAAATTAAAATACCTAGGAATAAACTTAACTAAAGACGTAAAAGACCTATACTTGGAAAACTACATGACATTGAAAAGAGTGATAAAGGAAGACATAAACAAATGGAAGAACATACCATGTTCATGGATTGGAAAAATCAACATCATTAAAATGTCCATACTACCTAAAGCAATCTACAGATTCAATGCAATACCCATTAAAATACCAATGGCATATTTTAAAGATTTAGAACAAACTCTTCAAAAGTTCATCTGGAATAAAAAGGGGCCCTGAATAGCCATAGCAATTCTGAGAAAGAAGAACAAAGTTGAGGGGATCACAATACAAGATATCAAGTTATATTACCAAGTCACAGTTCTTAAAACTGCCTGATACTGGCATAAGAACAGACATATAGACCAATGGAACAAAACAGAGAACCCAGAAATTGACCCAAGCCATTATACTCAATTAATATTTGACAAAGGAGGCAAGAGCATACAATGGAGTCAAGACAGTCTCTTCAATAAATGGTGCTGGGAAATTTGGTCAGATACATGCAAAAAAAATGAAACTAGATCATCAACTTACACCATTCACAAAAACAAACTCAAAATGGCTAAAGGACTTAAATGTAAGATGGGTAACCATAAAAATCCTACAAGACTCCATAGACAGCAAAATAGCAGATATATGTTGTAGCAATATCTTTACACACATAGCTCCTAGGGCAGTGGAGACTAAGGAGAAAATAAACAAATGGGACTACATCAAAATAAAAGCTTCTGCACAGCAAAAGAAACTATCAACAAAACAACTATAAACCCACTGCCATATTTGCCAATGATATTTCTGATAAGGGTTTAAACTCCAAAATTTACAGAGAACTCATATAACTTAACAAAAGGAAGATAAACGATCCAATAAAAAAATGGGCAAAGGATCTAAATAAACACTTTTCAAAAGAGGACATACAGAAAGCCCAGAGACATATGAAAGCTTGTTCAAAGTCACTAATTATTCGAGAAATGCAAATCAAAACAACTATGAGGAACCATCTCACACCTGTCAGAATGGCTATTATTAACAAATCAACAAACGACAAGTACTGGTGAGGATGTGGAGAAAAAGGAAACCTCATGCACTGTTGGTAGGAATGCAGGCTGGTGCAGCCACTGTGAAAAATGGTATGGAGTTTCCTCAAAGAGTTAAAAATAGAACTCCCATTTGACCCAGTGATCCTATTTTTAGGATTATATCCCAAGAAACCAGAAACACCAATCAGAAAGGATATATGCACCTCTGTGTTCATAGCAGCACAATTTACAATAGGTAAAATTTGGAAACAGTCTAAATGCCCATCAGCAGATGAGTGGATTAGAAAACTGGTACATCTACACATTGGAATACTATGCTGAGGTAAAAAAGGAGTTCTTACCATTTGCAACAGCATGGGTGGAACTTGAGAGTATTATGCTAAGTGAAATAAGCCAGTCAGAGTAAGATAAATATCACATGATCTAACTCATGTGTGAGATATAATGATCAACATAATTTGATGAACAAGAATAGATTGATCTAAAGACAAATGGTGGTGGTGGAGGGATAGAGAGCAACCACAGGACTTGTATGCATGCATATTGCCACATCCAATGGACACAGATACTGAGGCGATGGGGGCTTGCCTAGGGTGGGAATGGCTGGGGGGGGGGAGGAGTTAATTGGGGGAAAAAAAGCCAAATGTAATTTTAAAAAAGCCAAATGTTAAAGAAATTTATGTAAATGGAAAAATAACAAAAACAGCCTGCAAGATTTTCTCAAGGCAAATTCCCATATATTGAACAATTTCATTGTTCAATATATGGGAATTTGCCTTGAGAAAATTCTCCAGTTTATGAGGGGGATTCTGACTAAGTGCCATGGCACTTCCCTGAGAAATGTTTATACATTAAATAGAAAAACGTTTCTTGACTTTAATTTGATCCTCAAGGATTTAAAGATGTTTTCGGTGCAACCATGGCAATGCACAAAACTGGAAACTTTTAGAAGGCAAATTAAACCACAAGAAGAGTAATATATCCATGAGGAACAAAATAATATATCAATTTGTCAGCATTTGAACTCCCTCAGAATCGTAGTTTTGAGGCTTCCACCTCCACAGCAAACTATTTGACTTTTCGAGAAACTTTGACTAGAGAGGACCCCTCTGTCTCTTAGCAGAACTTGACTTTAAGGTGAGCTGTTCTGCCGAGTGAAGAAGACTCTCTCTCCCAGAGTGATGCTATTTCAGTGGGTCCCAAGTTTGCAGCCAATAAACTCTTGCAAATACCCCAAGGACTAAAACATTGGTAGGTGTTCAATACATGTTTGCCAACTTAGGTAAACCAGATGTGCTAACTTAGAACACCAAAAACCTAGGATTTTTACTTTCTTCATTTTTTGGATTCTAACTAGCTATTCATGCATTTTAGTCCTCAATGGCTCTACTGCTCCTCTGATTTGTCTTCTCTCTTTTATGATCAGCCAAGGCTGGTCTTGTACTTTCCCTACAGGCGATGGGGCTTTCCCTTCATATTCAGGTGGTCTTGCTCATTTGTCCACTCAACTCAACTTTTCTTTGGCTAAACTTGCCAGCCCTGATTGCTCAAACATCATGGTGAACACCTACAGGTACCCCTTTCTCTCTCCTCCAAGTGGTTAAGCATTTACCAGATTTATTCTTGACCCTCCGCATAGCAGTAATCGATGACTATTCCCCAGAAGGCTCCTGTGCAGTGAAACTTTCTTACTTTCTGAATTGTCTTCATAAGTAGAAGCAGACTCAATTTTCACAAACAGTAGAAATATCAGTGCCCATTTCCCATCTGACACCACAGTGGTTACCCAACCTGTGCTCTTGGCATAATTTCCACTGCTTTTGGTACTCGAACTGGACCTAGGAATGAACAAGATAGAGTGGCAGTGTGCAGAAAATGTAGTGAGAAAAGAGCCAAATAGGCCCCCTCCCCAGGAGGCGTTGCCTAAATGCTCTAGAAAATAATGGTTTTTTGGAGAGTGAGAGAAGGATTGTAATTGGGGCTTATCTTTTCAACCTTTTCCTTCTGTGGTATAAAGGCTGTTGGTGTGTTTTTTGTTTGTTTGTTTGTTTTGTTTTTTTGACATGAAAGTTACTGAGAAATATTATTCTTACTAAGGCAACTCATATTTTCTGGGCACAGACCAGAAAGAAGGCAATTGAAGAGACATATCGGTAGAAAAAGGGAATGAGACCAATGGTTTTAAATGAGTTCCTTTGCCTTTCTTGGTCCCAGTTTCCTCATAAACCAACCAGAGGTGATAGTGATTGCAATAACACTTCCCCTAGAGCTTTGTTGGGAAGAGTAAGAGATGAATAAGCTTTTAGCACTGTAGGAAGTGCTCAGTGAACAGCTGCATTGGGAGGCTAGTTCCCCAAAGTCTTTCCTCTTTGCCACAGGGTTTCTGTTTAATTACTCAGTCTCCTTGGAGGCCAAAATTCCTTGCTACAGTCCTCCTAGGGAACCTGCTCTGAGACTTCATAGTTTTTATGATAAAAGTAATGACAACTAATGTTTACTGAGCACCTATGTGCCAGGCACTATCTAAATTAGGGGTGTCGAACTCAATCAGAGAAGGGGCCAAAATCTAAAATCCAGCCTAAATCGCAGGCTGAATGGTTTACTGAACAGTCATAAACTGTCATTGTGATGGAAACGCAGCGGAGTGCAGTGATGACAGCGCGGTGCGGGCCACATTGCAAGGCCTGGCGGGACGGATTTGGCCCGCGGGCCTTGTGTTTGACACATGTGATCTAAATGCTTTATATGAATTAACTCAATTCTTGCAACTATGCAATGATATAGAAGTGTTATTATTTCCGCCTTACATATGAGAAAACTGAGGTCTGGGAAGATTTATTTTGCTGTACTGCTACTGAAACTGTTATAAGATAGCAAGCCACCCGTGGAGGCCACGGGGGCATAGGCTACCAAGGAAACAGAACTGAACCTCACATCACCCTGCTTAGCCCCGGAGGATGGCTGGTTAGCCAGAGACAGGTAAGATTCCTCAAGGAAGGAACAACCTAAGACAGACACAGTCACAGAGAGGCCATCAGGAGAGAACTTGGGTATCAACAGAGGTGGGGCACAGACCTTCACTCCCACCCCAACTTTGCAGGGGCCTGAACCCTCCCCATTCTGAGGGAGGTCTCCTGCCCCCATGGCTGCTTTGCTTCCAATGCCCAGCTCAAATCAGGATCTAGGTAACAGACAGAGACTTGGCTGACAACAGCTGCCCTCTCACTGCAATAATACTTCTTTGAGTTGTCTTGTACCCATGGTGTGAGGAAGTGGGTTTAAAAATATATATATTATTGATTTCAGAGAGGAAGGGAGAGGGAGAGAGAGAAAGAAACAGCAAAGATGACAGAGAATCATTGATTGGCTGCCTCCTGCACGCTTCTAACTGGGGATCCAGCCTGCAACCCAGCCATGTGCCATTAAAAAAAAAAAAATCTATTGTTCAGTTTATTACAGGTGTTCCTCCTTTCCCCCCCCTTAGCTCCCCTTCACCTGATTTCCCACTCCACCCCATGCCCTTACCCTCCACCACTGTCTTCATCCATAGGTGTAAGATTTTTGTCCAATCTCTTCCCACACCCCTCAGACCTCTTTCCCCCTGAGAATTGTCAGTTCACTCCCTTTCTATGTCCCTGATTCTATTATATTCATCAGTACATTTTGTTCTTCAGATTTCTTATTCACTTGATTTTTAGATTCACTTGTTGGTAGGTATATATTTGATATCTTTTTGTTCATAATTTTTATGTTTACCTTTTTTTTCTTCTTCCTCTTCTTTAAGAATATTCTTTAGCATTTCATGTAATCCTGGTTTGGTGGTGATGAAATCCTTTAGTTTTTTTTTCTTGTCTGTAAAGTTCTTTATCTTACCTTCAATTCTTAATGATAGCCTTGCTGGGTAGAGTATTTTTGGTTATAGATTCATCATATTGAATATTTCTTGCCACTCCCTCTGGCCTGCATAATTTCTGTTGAGAAATCAGCTGATAGTGGTATGGATACTCCCTTGTAGGTAACTAACTTTTTTTCTCTTGCTGCTTTCAAGATTTTCTCTTTGTCTTTTGCCCTTGGCATTTTAATTATGATGTGTCTTGGTGTGGTCCTCTTTGGATTCCTCTTGTTTGGAGTTCTGTGTGCTTCCTGAATTTGTAAGTCTATTTCTTTCACCAGGTAGGGAAAATTTTCTGTCATTATTTCTTCTAATAGGTTTTCAATATTTTGCTCTCATTTTTCTTCTGGCACCCTCAAAATCCAGATGTTGGTATGCTTAAAGTTGTCCCAGAGGCTCCTTACACTATCTTCATATTTTTTCTTTCTTTTTTTTTCTTTCTTTCTTTTTTTTTTTTTTTTCTGGTTGGGTGTTTTTTGTTTCTTCATATTTCAGATTTTTGGTTTGATTCTTGGGATATGTTGATCTACATTTGAGTTTCTATATATTCTTTATTTCAGACAATGTATGCTTAATTTCTGACTGATCCTTTTTCATTTTTTTTTTTTTTTTTTTTTTTAGCATCCTCGTTAAGGTCCTTGAAGTCTCATCAAGTTTCTCAGCAGTTTTTAGAAGATTTTTGAATAACCTTATAAATGGGGTTTGAACTATATGTCATCCAGTAGTTTGCTTTCCTCCATTTCTTTCATTTGTGACATGTTTCTGTGTCTCCACATTTTGACTGCTTCCCTGAGTTGATGGAGTGGTTTTGTGTGGTAGGTGATGTATAGGGGCCAGTAGCTCAGCTCCCCAATCACCCAAAGTGGATGCTCTTGGTACACCCCTTTGAGGGCTGAGTGCAAAGTCTTGGTGTAGTTACCAGTAAGCCTTTATTGCTGTTGGTACACTGGGAGGAATTGACCTTCAGGACCCGCTGTGTTTATAATGGAATAACTGCTGTGCTGTGGAGACATGCTTATGGTGCAGGCCTTGTTTCAGTGGGGCTTTGGTGCTCACTGAGTCTGCCTCTTGAATGTGTCACTTATGGATGTGGGGAGTTGAAATCTGGTGTCTCACACTGACCACTAGGTACACTAGCTCCTGGATCTCCAAGGGGGTGCAGGTCAGCTACTGTCTGAGGCCACCCTGTAGGAGCTACAGAGAGAACTACAGTTTTCTCCTCTTTGCTTGGGGTTTGGAGGTTTTGGAGCTGCCTGAACTGGGTTGCAAGTTTTCTAGGTTAAGCTGTGATAGGGCAGGCCATTCATATGCAAATCTGCTGCTTGGATCTTAGATGAGTTTGTAGTTTGTTTGGGGTGGGGTCTTAGGGCGTCACCAGGCTAGGGCATTGCAAACAGCGATGGCTTCCAGCCAACTGTCCCAGAGCCTCCAACTGCATGCCTGTGTCCCACACCCCAGCACAGCAAGCAATTATTCCTGAGTGTAGCTCTGCAAGCAAGCCACCCTCACTTTCTGACCCGAAGGCAGACAGTTCAGCTTCTCCTCACAGAAGTTTGGGTCCCCTGCTCCCCAGAAACTGGATTTCAGAGAAAAATTGGAGCTTATCTCCCTTCAGGTTGAAGAAAGTAATGCCTGATTCCAACCCCGGATTGTGCACACCTCTGTACCTCAACTTTTCAGCAGTTATGCTCTTTTCTCTTTACTTCTAGTTGTAGAACTTCCACTCAGCCAGCTTTCCCGTGGTTCAGGGTGATAGATGTTTTGACTTTTAGTTGTAGTTTTGAAATTGTTGTGCAAAGCAGCAATTTAGGTGATTACCTGCACCACTATCTTGGATCCTCCTTGGGAAGTGGGTTTTTGATATCTAAATCTAGCCTAATACCAGGAATGCTCAGGGCCTACTTAAGAAGGCAAACAATCCTATCCACTAATATTTACAGGGTAAAATAAGATTGTTGTTAAAGTATTAAATTTGATAGTAAAATAGTAGTCAAGTTTTCAGGCTAATTTAAATTGGCTAATTGAAATAAGCGAATATTCTAGAAAAATTAATTGTACTAGGCAAAAAGCTGTTCCTAAAGTGTTAATTAAATTTTTATTGTTAGTTCATCTCATGGTAAAATTGAGTAACACGTAATGAACCTAAAGCAGTCATATTTTAGTGCAAAAAATTAAAATTTAAAAGCTATCAAGACTACATTATAAAATTTCCAAAGCCTCCTAATATTTAAATAAAAAAAGGGGGGGATAGTAAAAGAATATCACTTAAGTAAATTACATATAGAAATTTTTTAAATATATTTTATTGATTTTTTATAGAGAGGAAGGGAGAGAGATAGAGAGCTAGAAACGTCGATGAGAGAGAAACATCGACCAGCTGCCTCTTGCACACCCCCTACCGGGGATGTGCCCACAACCAACATACATGCCCCTGACCGGAATCGAACCTGGGACCTTTCAGTCCGCAGACCGATGCTCTACCACTGAGCCAAACCGGTTTCGGCTATAGAAAATTTTTACTTAAAAAAAAATTCTTTATTGGTTATGGTATCACATAATTGTCCTCATCCCCCCATTCCCATCCCAAACCTCTCCCCACGAATGCCCACACCCTGTTGTCCATGGCCACTGGTTACGCTTATATGCATGCACACAAGTCCTTTGGTCAAGTCTGGGTGGGCTCCTGGTAATGAGGTGAGAAGTGGGGCTCCTGATTCTCTGTTGGGGCTGCGCTGGGTTGTAAGGTAGAGAAGTCACTCTCCCCCTCACAGAACTGTGGCTGAAATGATCATCTTCCACATATCCTGGGTGTCATTCTTCTAAGTCAGTGGGTCTGGCAGGCTTCCAGCAATGGCTTTATGCTTTTGTTCAGTCCACCTGACTGGCCTAGTTTCCAGTGGCTTCCTACACATTACTCTCTAGAGAGAGCTGTGCTGTTTCAAGTGCTGCCTCCCAAGTGGGAGGCCTGTTTCACAGAGTGGATGTTTAGGTTATCTAATATTTTAACTATTCCTTGTCCCCAGCATAAAAGTATTTTCCAAGCTCTGTTCACATGTTAGCAGCTGGGAAATAGAAAAGCAATTTTATTTTTTTCTGTCTCTTCTTAATGTAAGGGAAGCACTTAATGCCTGCTTACAAGGAATTCTTTACTGCTGATGATTGGAATAGCCCTTATTTCATGAGCCTGTCTGTGCCCTGGGCAGTGGGCCCAGGTCTTTATATACATTCTCATCAATTTCACAGATGAGGACACTAGAGCACAGAGAGTTAAACCACAGGTAGAGCCAGTTCTTTCTAGTGCCAAAGCCTGATTTCTTAACCACCAGTCTCTCCTGCCTGCAGTTGCTGTGTGTTCTCTGCAGGTAAATGGGTGCCTTTGTGCTAATCCAGACAACAGGAGACTTAAAAAAAAAATTCCCATTTGCTTCTGGAATCCATTATTTATGGTATTTTCTTATTTTACTTAGGCTAATACTGAAATTAATGTGCATTTTGCGAGTTTACAGCAGCTCAGGGTATGGGGTGGCGGGGTGGGGGTAGAGGGGGGACGGATAAAAATCCAGCCTAGGGACCCAGAATCATGGGAAAGAACTCAGATTGAGGTTAAAAATTAGCCTCAGAACCAACAAAACGAAGGCTGTAGGAGTGGGTAACCAGGGCTGGCTCTGTGCCCAAGATTTATGGCAAATCATAAAAAGATGAATTTCAATTTGTAATGCAGTTTCATTGAGCTCAGACACTCCTTATTTGGAATTCACGGTGACTGAGTCAAAGCTTTCCTGGGTTTGCTGAGTATAACCATGTCTTTAACGATCTGACAAATGAACAACATAAACAAGGACCTGGGCTATTAAAAGTAAACTGGTTTTGGTGAGTTTGATGCCTTAGCTACATTTCTTTCCAGATGATAGTAAATATAGCTACCTGTCTCATTCCCGGGGTATTAGAGTTACATAGATTCCCTCTAGTAGGGAATATTACTCCCTTTTTAGGCAGCCTTCTGTTAGCCCAGTTATTTCTTTTTCTAAACAACCCTGAGATTAAGATGGAATCAGTGTGAACAGCCTTCCTACTGATGTAACTAATGGTTTGACTGGCCTCTGAAATGTTTCATTTCTGCACCTGCAATACTTTAGTGATGGTCAATGTCTGGTGTGCAGTGCGGTCATATATATACTTGTCATGTATATAAAGCAGTGAGGAAATCGCTGTGAATGAAGGAAAACCAACTAATCACCATAAAGAGGGCTGGATCCTCACTCAGGACTGCCATTTTTTAAATATTTTTAAAAATCATGGCAGTTTTGGGACAAACTGTCCTGAATTCATACAATTTCAGGGCTGGAAAGGAGGTTAGGTGTAACCAATATCCTCATTTTTATACATTCTTAAGTGACACCTATTTCCTTGGAAACACAACCCAAAGAAAATTGGATGCCTCATGGGTCTGTTTTCCCGGACCAGTGTTTGTTCTCAATGGCGACATCTGTGTACCTGCTACCATGCATAGGCCTCTCCCTCTCCTCATCCTATTTACTCACCTACAGAAAACCTGAGGCTGCCTTCTAGCTCCAAGAAGACGAGGATGCGTTACTGCTCACCACACATAGTTTTTTGACATTCTTTTGAGAGTTTTCAAAATACAAAGCAAGATGAAAGTAATCACATACATAGTTAGGCCATGTAGAAATGTCCAAATTGCTAAGATCATGAGTATAACAAATGCTAACTACTGTTGAGTTCAGTCCCCTGGTAACTATCTTATGAATGTCGCAATTCATTCACTCACTCATTCATTATTCATTCATTCATTCATTCATTCATTCAAGAAGCTTGTAAATACTGATGGTTAGATGCCATCCATTGATAGTACTATAATAAAGCACAGACCTTGTCCTGCAAGAACTCAAAACTGAGCAGCTGAGGCAGATTGACTTACCTCATCTAAAAGGAGGGCCACCTTGATTGCTTCCTAGTGATGGTGATGGGTTGCACTGACTCAGCTTGCTCAGAGTTTGCTTGTGAACCAGGGCACTCATTTCCTAAGACTAATTGAGAGGGTGCAAGGATTGTAGGAAAATGAATAAGCAGGGCCTCATTGGCACCATGTTGTGATCCAATAGGCTGGTTGGACTCAGCTGTAAGGTAACGTGTGATGATAGCAAAGGCTATAAGGCAAGGTGGTTTCAGTATGTTATACATGGATGTGGTGCTGAAGGATTGGATGGATTGAAATTATCCATCACTAATAGGAGTGGGGTTCTCAGGGTAACACTAGAATAAGAATTTTCAAAGGCCACATAGAAGGATAGGATGTGGTAAAAAGTTTTATTTTCATAGAGTTACGTCCTTCGGTTTGCAAAGTCCCATTGTCTTTAAACCAGTCCTGGAAAATATGCAGCTGGGGCCTTAGCAGAGCCAAAAGCAGGGCCAGTGTCCAGAGTTTTCATGGTGGGGTTGGGTCCAATGTAGCATCAGGCTAGTTAAAGTCCATTCGTTTATTGCATGGAGTCCACATGGCTATGGGTCATGTGGGCAAATGCAGAGTGTGCAAGCCCTGTAAGACAGGAGTCGGGCACACAGACACACACACACACACACACACACACACACACACATTGAGAGAAAGAGAGAGAGAGAGAGGAAGAGAGAGAGGAAATTCATTTTGTTTCAGTGTTCACGCCTATTCTGGCCACTGACTTGGTTAGCTCCTTCTCACACATCACCTAGACCTTACTGGGCATTTGCCTATATTACAGCTTTCCTTTGTGGTTTCCATTTAAATAATAACCAGGTTATTATAATGGTATCAGATGAAGAACCAGATCCCTGATAGTTGATCCTACACTGAGGACGCACCATTGCTGTGCGACTTCAGAGAGGACTTTGAGCCCTAGTGAACAACGTTCAACATATAGCCAGCGATTCATGCATCATTTCTAAAAAAGTGCATTCTGTTTCACTTCTCCATTCACTGCTTATCCCCAAAGGTTTTGGTTTAAGAAAGTAAAGCTCCAAATATCTGAACTTTTTACCTCCAATGCTTAGCTTTGGGATGCACGTTTCCTTGAGGATAACACACATTTCCAATTTAAAAA
This sequence comes from Pipistrellus kuhlii, assembly GCF_014108245.1. Taxonomy (NCBI): domain Eukaryota; kingdom Metazoa; phylum Chordata; class Mammalia; order Chiroptera; family Vespertilionidae; genus Pipistrellus; species Pipistrellus kuhlii. The sequence goes on along the minus strand of NW_023425404.1, from coordinate 77,708,689 downwards.
CTAAATCAAAGCAAGCTTTTTTTTAAGATTTCACTGCTCTGTTGTTTTCATTTTTTTCCAATGCAATGACTGTTCCACTGTAATAACCAGACCACACTTTTTATTTTTAATTTTATTTTCACTAAAGAAGAAGCACAAAACCACAGGATCCTTTCTCAGGTTTAATCCAGACATGTTTCTCAGAATGTTTGTCTTTTATATGATATTACATGAATAATAACTAGGAAAAAAGAAATAAGAGAAATGAATTGTCTTTATTTTCAAATAGAATTATTTATGAAAGCACATGCACACAATATCTTTGAAACCACGAAAAGTTCTCATATGTATTTTGCAAATTTACAGCAATTAAGGCCTAAATAGTAAAACACAGAGAAGCTAGCCAGGGAGCTGATTCCAGAACACAGACAAGAGTATATGACAAAGGAACTTTACAAATCATTGCTAACAGGATGAATTTATTTAATGAACTATTTAATGAATAAATGGTGGGAAAATGGACTACCTGGGAGAAGTCTCAGGTTATAGTTACTTTCACCATTGAAGGTAAAGGAATGTCAAAATTAATTCTGGGTGGATTAACAGAGAAATTTAAAAATGAAAGCATAAAAAAAATCCAAAAGAAAACATAAAAGATCTCAGAATAGAAAAGGATACTGTAAAATTTTTTAAAATCAGTGGAAGAAATTAAAAAGAGAATTATCAGTAGATTGAATTATATAAAATGTAAAATATTTTTTTGGTCAAAATATCAAGCAAAATTAAAACATAACAAGCAAACAAATATATTAAGATATTTTGAAATGTAAAATGACAAGTGCTTTGTAACAATAAAAATGAGCAATAGATAATTCATGGGAAAATACATTAATAAAATACATGTAAAATATTTCAAACACACAAGTGACAAAAATGATTATTTAGATCGGATTCTGTAAGTTCATTTTTTATTTATCAACTGAGTAAAGATTAAAAAATAATAATTAACTCTAAGGTACATCTGATGCAGGAAAACAAGCCCTTTCTTGTACTCCTGATAATTGGCTAAATTGACGAAATCCTTTAAAAAATTGTCATATATATATATATATCAAGAGTCCTAAAAATACTCACACCCTTTGTTCTAATAATGTCACATCACGAAGTAACTGTAAAGGTGTAGACCAATCTGTAAAGATTGGCATGTTCACAGCAGCATTATTTATAATACTGAAAAATTGAAGGCAAGTTAAATGTTTAACAGACAGCAATCATTAACGGCATTTGCCAAGAAAATGGAATATTACACAGCTAGTGAAATTGTGTTTTCTTTTCTTTTTTAGTAAAGAAAAAGTAAGGATTAACACACCCTTTTATTTTTATTTGTTTTAAAATATTTTTACGGTTTAAAAGTGTTTAAAGTTTGTAATTCTTAGTAGAAAAACATCATCTGAATGAATTTCATCCATTGGGTCATCTAAGTTGCTTTTCTTTCAGTGAGTGCTTTATTTGTCAGAGAGGCACTATGCTTGACCTCCAGATTTGGTTGTCAATTTACTGATGAGATTCATAACTTTGGGTTCCTCTGAAAATCCGGAATTTTTGCAGGATTCTGGGCCACATCCTGGAAGTCCACCATGACTTCTGGATCCTGCATGGCTGCTAGAACCTCTGGATCACTAAGAATTTCATTGAGCTCAGGTATCCCTGCCATTCAGGCATGCCTCCTCCCCATCAGGCACGCCCCAGGAAAGCCACCTGGGAAAGAGACACATTGAGCTCCTGATTGTCTTCAGGCTTCCTCTCCCCTCTGGACTCTCTCATGTTCTTCTGGAGCCTTCTTAAAGCTTTCCAGTCTTTCTTTGATCATTCACTCTTCACATTTTTGCTCATACTTTCTGGATGTTCTGCAATTTTCTGGGTCCTTGGTTGAACTTCCTTCAGCATTGCACCAGCCTCTTCATCACATTCCAACTTACATGCAAGGGCAAGGCTATGGGCTGCTTCTTTGCATGGCCCAGGAATCTGTGTGCTTTCCCTCACCACGTGTCAGGCTGAGCTGAATCAGGATCACTTCAATTGCTCTGCCACAGTCTCTGATGGCAGCATTTGGCTTCTGTACTTTGGTGAAGACTCTGGCTCTCTTGGCATACAGAATGGCCAAGTGAGGATTCAGCTTTTTGGCATCTGTGGACAAATCAGTGGCTTTCTGTAGTTTACTGTCATTTAGGGCATAAGTGGCAGTCTGATCCATCACCTCCTCGGTTATCTCTACATTTTCATCTCCTATTTCTTGAGGGACGTGGTGTCTGATCCAAGCACACCTTTGCTGTCAGTTTCTAGATCACTTTCCTCACGTGATGGTTTTTCTCTGTTCAGTGTTTTCCTGACCTCCTAATATCTCTTTTCTTTCCCTTGATATTTTCTTCTGATTTAGTTGTATGAATAGCAGGTGGTAATTTACTGCCCCCCCCTCCCCACACTCCCCTTTCCCTTACCTCTCTATCCTCACTCCCTCAGGAAGTGCATTCCCTGGGTGCAGAGCGCTAGAATCTTGCTTACTACCCCTTTTCAGGAAGGCCCAAAGCTCACTCATGGTCTGGAGGTAGAGGGCACGGCTGAGGCCCCATTCCAGGCCCAGGTGCTACAAGGGGAAGGGGGACATCATGTTTTCAAAGAATATACATTGACAGTAAAAATACATACACTTGTGCCATTTTTTGAAAACAAACAAACAAAAAAAACACCCAAAAAACATTATGTTTAGAAATAAACAGGAAGGGGTGGGGGTGGGAGAATCAATGGGGGAAAAGGGAGATATATGTAATACTTTCAATAATAAAGATTTAAAAATAAAATAAAACAGGAAGAAAACATGCCAAAATGTTAATAGTGGCTATCACTGGTTGATGAATTGCAGCTTTTAGATTTTGCTATCTTCCAGATTTTCTAGAATAAACCTGTCTCATGTGACGCAGAGTACAAGTAAGAATGAAATGGAACTAAGTCACAATGTTTATTTCAGTAAGCTGAAGAGCACTGCCCACATGAACTTTCATTATATTTATTGTCTATTACTGAGTCAGACAATCCAAAGACCTTTAACTAGAATTCAAGTCCCTTTTTGATGGGTTCCCTACCTACTTTTCTTTTTATTTCTTTTTGCTCCCAGCTCATCCTCTGGCCCTCCAGACTCAGACCTCCTGCTCCCCAGGCCCTTCCGCCCATCTGGAATTTCCTCAGTGCTGCTCCCTGCACACCCAGGCTCCTGTGGTCACCTCTGCTGCCGAAACATCCTCCCAACACAGCCTCTGGATTCCTGCAAGCCTTTCTGACATTTCCCTGTCATCCAACGGTCTTGTGTGGCTGCCTGTTTCTGAAACTAGAACTCAAGTACCCGCAGAGCAGCCACCATGTGCCATCTGGTACGGCACTGGGTACACAGGAGGTAGTCTAATACCCAGTAGTGCTCAATAAGTATTGCTGGTTATCTCATTCCTAATCCAATTGTGGCAATACCATTTACCGCTGTTTGGAAAACATGTTTTGGTATGTCTCCCTTCCAACCCCGCCCCCCGCAATAAGCTCATTTACAAATCAATGGACAACCGGTGAGCCAATGAGCATCCCAGATGAGATGGAAAGTAGCTTAGTGTCCTCCTCACTTTCTGTGCTGTTTTTAGATGTCCAGGATGGTAAGAAATCACTTTCTATATTAACTCCAGATAGGCGCTTGGACTCCTCTCCTTTTAACCTTGCAAAGGAGAGGGGATTATAAAGCATAAAGACTTCTTTTTACTACCCTTTAAAATAAATGAAGTCATCCTTCAGCTTAGTTACTGGAGTTTTAGGGAGGGTGGGGCCTACCTCACACAGCCAATGCCAGCTGTGTTTATGCCAAAAATCAGGGTTGGAAGGGTGGCAGGAACTGTGGGCCACAAGATATAGACAAAGGCTCACATACAGAGGATTCTTGGGGCAGGCAGGCAGCACATGCAGGCACCAGGCTGGGGGTACAGCCAGAGGCCAGGGGTGAAGCCTGAGATGGATTGACTGTGGAAGCTCATGACATAGTCTTTGAGATCCCTCACTTACTCAGGTCCTTAGAGCAACCCTAGCAATTTTATAGTTAAAATTGCCAAGATGTTAAGTTGATTTATTTTTTTTTAGAGTGGTCACCCCCGAGTTACATAAGCTTCAGATCCTCCAAAAACCTGGGTCGGCATTGGTAGAACTTGGTGGTTGGAGTGCCCTGCCTCAAAATAGGACTATTCAAGCAATGACAGCTCATCAGAAGTGTTGCCACAGCTTCTGATTTTGCAAGAGCAGCAAGGAATCCAGGTGTTTGTATGAAATCGCCTACATTTTAAATGTTGGCAACTTAAAACAAAAACATTCTTTGGCCAAAACAAGTCTTATCTATCGGCTCAAGTGAGCCCATGGGCTGCCAGGCTGTAATTTCTGGTTATTTGAGACCGTAGGAATCATGGAGTTGCCAAATGCTAAGGATACCTGTATGGCAGGTACATCTACCCTCCTTGTCCTCTGCACATTAAGAACAGGTTTGGCCAGGTCTAAACCAGGGAGCTGTGCTCTTTTCCATGGCTGCAGCCAAAAGCCAGACATTTTCTAAGTGTTTGCCACTGTTACAGAGCAGGGAGCTAACCAAGGCTGTAGATGAAAGTATTGGTGTAAATTCATCCTCACAATCTGCAAAGCCAACCAAAGCATGTGGCCCACAGTGATGGAGCAGCAAAGTTAACCTTGGACCATTGAGGACAATGAAGGTAGCTATTCTTCTGGGCATAGATTGGTTACTTTGTGCTCCCTTGTAGGGCTGCAACCAATGATGATTGGAGAGAGCTTTATATAACTGCTTAAAGGGACAGCAAGTCTCTTATCTGTAACCTCCAAATCCTCCTGGGACCATGCAATCCATCATTTCATAACTGTGGCTTTCCACAACATGAACACCCCTTGAGACTATAAAAGGTCCCCAAGATGAAGGGGATTTCTCCTGGGTACCACTTCATGTGCAGAGCGCGAGTGTTCTAATGACAAGCTCCTGGGGTAACAGAGGACATCAGGTGGGGCCCCAGGCTAGGATTTGAGGCAGAATAGGGTAGGAAGGCCATGGGGGCGGGGGTAGGGGAGAGAGAGAGAGAGAGAGAGAGAGAGAGAGAGAGAGAGAGAGAGAGAGAGAGAGAGAGAGAGAGAGAGAAAGAGAGAGGAACGAGGGGTGGCCTGTGACAGCCCTGTGTGTGTCCCTGTGCTGTCAGCTCAGATTGGTGATAAAACTGCTTGGAGAAGCTGCATTTTCATCACTAATTAGCTTGTTATGGGATCTGCTTTGCCACAGAGTGGCTTTGGGGCTGCAGCTTGGCTTGCAGCTTCTCAGTTCTGGTGACTAAAAGCGTCAAGCGTTGGGCCATAGCCAAAGGGGACCTGTTGTCTAAACACTGCTTCTCAGGTTCTGACAGAGGCAGAAACTGAAGGAGGGGAGGGAAACACAGAGGTGCAGGGGGCATTGCAGCACATCTGGGGACCTCGGGGAACCCTGCTCTTGTGTCTGGGCTCCTTCTGGGATTGGACCTGCCAGAAAGAGAGAAACACCCCTCATCACTACCTAGAGGTTTAGCAGAACATGCCCATTCCTGCTGGCCCCTGCATCTCCCCGTGGTTTGTTCTGTTCTAACCTCTTCTGTTCTGCATCTGAGGCTCTGGGTCTGGTTATCTCAGGGCTGAACCTGGGCCGTCTAGTCCAGACTTCTGGTCTAGTGACCTTCCAACGAGGTCCTGCCCTTCCCTGCGCAGGATCATGGGGCTTCTATAAGTTGGGAACAGGAGCCAGAGACCCCAGGGAGGCTGTTTGGTGTAGAATGGGGGGATATGCCATCGCACTATGCCTATTTCAGGGTCATGGCCATCTTTTCCTGCTCAATAGGGCTGGTGCTTAGGTCCAAGCACAGGGTTGTACTTCTTGAAAGGACTCAATACACTGTAACTTTATGTAATTCCATTTTCATCCTACGTTTAAATAATCTTTATATTGTAAGAACCTGCAGCAAATAATGTATAATTTGGGAGAAGGTTAAATAAATAAGATGAAGTTTTTCTTTTTCCTAATAAGTTATAGAGTCTGTCTGACACCTCTGTGGTAGTCAATATTCTTGCTAAGTGCTTGGCAGAATGGCCTCACTATGTGAGAATTCACTCACTCACAAATTAATGTATGACTTCCTGCCATAACTTGTATTGTCCTTGTCTTATCTTCTGCTGGCCCTTGCTGATTTGTTTGCTTTTATGGGTTAAAAATTCATTCTTCTCAGCCCTCTGGTTGAAATGGATATTTCATCATTCTAACTTGTAGCAGCGTTTAGAAATGTTTTGGAAACAAATGGTGTTTCTGCTTACGTAAAAAGAGAGCCACTTAAAGCTTGGTGTAGGCCGCCGCTCACCGGAGGAGAGTGGGTGAGTGGAAAGCAACAGGGCCCGTGCTGAGGCTCTGAGAAAGCGGGAGAACTCCACAGTTCGCCACGCTCTGGGGTCATGGTTTCACTTTGGCTTCCTTGATTACTATTTCTCTACGTTGTACCTAAGTGTGGCTTTAAAACAAAAAAGAATTATATTGCTTGAGATCTGTTGGACTCTTGAAACTGAGTTGATGTCAGTCATCAGTTCTAGAAAATTCTTGGCTATTATCTCTTCAAATATTGCCTTTGTTCTAATATCTCTTTCCACTCTGGATGCCGAATTAAATGTATGTGAGACCTTTTAACTGCACCCCACTTTCCAAGCTGAATTCTGCATAGTTTTTTTCTGACATATCCTTCAGCTCACTGATTCTCACTACAGCACGTCAGTTGTGATAATCTGCTGTGAACCTGGTCACTGGGTTCTTTAACTTCAATGATTATATTTCCCAGTTTGAGATTTTCTATTTGGATCTTAAATTTTTTTTTTTAAATGTTATTTTCTATAGTTGCCAGTTCTCTGTCAAAATTTACAAGTGCAGCATTTATGTTTCTGAATATTGCAAGTAGAGTTGTTTTGTAGTTTATATATAAGAATTCCCATTTCTAAGATTTTTGTGGGCCTATTTCCACTCTTGGCTGTTTCTACTATTCTTACTTATAATGTCCTGTTTTCTTGGGTGCTTCAATTCTCTTAGTGAGCATTAGTCCTTGAAATACAAACACACACATGCACACAGAGTTATACACTGTGTAACAATGTTTCAGTCAACAAGGGACCATACATCCAACATTGGTACCTTGTAATTATAATGCAGCTGAAAGATTTCTGTCGCCTAGTTATATAGTAGCCATTGTGATGTCATAGTACAATGCGTTACTCATGTGTTTGGGTGACGCTGGTGTAAACAAACCTACTGCCAGTCATATAAAAGTATAGCACATGCAATCATGTAGAGTACGTAATGCTTGGTACTTATCCTTCTATATAATAAAGAGCTAATATGCTAATTAGCCTGACCAGCAGAAGGACCCTCCGGAAGACCTTCCGGATGAAACTGGGGCTGCAAAGGCTGAGCCCCTTGCACAAATTTTGGGCATCAGGCCTCTCGTATTCAACAACCATGTTACTACTTTATGTATTTACCATACTGTACTTTTTATCATTTTAGAGTGTACTCTTTCTACTTATATACGAAGACATTTGCTGTAAAACAGTATGTTGTGTTATGCTGGCAGCAGCCTCAGACCTCTCCTGTTTACTGCGTCTCTTGATTGCACCATTTTCTCTTGTGCTTGCTTTGATCTCTTGTTATTTTGTACAGTATCATGCTGTATGGGTTTGTAGCCTAGGAGCAATAGGTTGTACCATGCGGCCTACGTGTGTAGTGGGCCATAGCACCCAGGCTTGTAAGTGTACTCTATGATGTTTGCACCGTGATGAGATTATCCAATGACACATTATTATGTATATGTAATGTTTGTGTTATGCATTCATGAATAATGGTAGAATATTATTCTAGAGAGGCTTTTCATGTGTGTCTGCCAGGTGCTGAGGGCACTTCCCATCTGAAACCGTGTAAAGCTTAAGATTCCTAGGACTCAGTGATGAAGTCAACCTGCTGGTAAGCTTGAGGGACACATATCTCACCCCCACCCTCACCCCACCCCATGGAGAGTGGTTTGTTTGAATCCTCAACTTGGGCAGGCTTGGGGCTTTGGCCTTGTGAGGGTATTAAAACAAGATCTTATTTTCAAAGCTGTTTTCTTTCCAGATAGACAAAGGCCTTTGGAAAAAAGCTTTTCTTGGGTTTGTCTTCTCCTAGATTTGGAAGGTATTAGTTCACTACCTTTTTATTGCTTTGATGATTTTAAGAAAATTAAACAAATACTTTATCCAGCTTTTTAAGCTGCCTTTGGTAGGAGCGTTGATCTGAATTACTTAGTCTGCCATTGCCAGAAGTGAAATACCAGATGATCTAGATTCAGATCCTGGTCTGTCACTTACTGGTTACCTGGTGTTGGCCGTTCCCTCACCTACCAGATGTGTTTATTACACCCTAGCTACTTGACAGTGTGGCTGTGAAATTTAAATGTGAAATTTTTTGGTAAAGTGGTATAATAACAGGTTCGTTTATTATCTCTGTCCCACATTAGAATGTAAGTTCCAAGAGTATGGCAAAATTATTATTTTTTCACTATTGTTTTCCCAACAATGCCTGGTGCATAGCAAATGCTCAATAAATACCCAATAGAAATACCGGTAGTTGCTTTGGAAAAATAACCAAGGACTTAATCCAAGTTCATGATTTTAAAAGAAAAATATATTAGAAATATGTACTCTTGGGAGTTAAGTTCAATTCTTTGCAACAGCTTCTACTATTTAGAAGATCTGATTTCCTTTTATTATTTTATAAACCTGGTTTTTAGATGGATCAGTCTTTGTTACTGTGTTTTAGTACTTCAGTGGTATTGTTTTGACTAGAGTCTTTGCTGTAAGTGAAAGTATCATATTTCATTGCTTTGTGAAAACATGGTCCAGACCTGCTGAACCTGTGGGCTGGTTCTAGTTTAGGGCTATAGATAATGCTGGCTGCTCTGTTTGCTGATGATAGTGAATAGGATAAAATGAGTCTATTGTCAAGCCTCTGTTTAGGCTTATTTCAAAAGGAGCAGGTCTTTGAGTGCTTGAAGCCTGGCATTTTCTGTATTATGAACAAAATCAACAAAAACTAATCCCGAGTCTCCCAGAGGGAAGCTCAGGCTGCTTCCAAAGCAGATCAGGGAAGGGGGTCGTGCAATATGGAACGCAGGGTCACTGTTACAGCCTAACCATTAACTTGCGGATTTTCTTGGACAAACATTTTTTTTTTTAAATAAATGCTCTATCAGCTATTGTGGCCACAGACACATTTTTTAAACCAAGGGGTGATTTAAATATAATAATATAATTTATCTTAAGCCATAGAAGGTGAAGTGCTTGATGACCTCATTCCATACTCCCCTGCAGCTTTTGAAAGAGATAACAAAAGTAATTTTGTAATCAGAATGACTGAGTAACCTAAATATGCTTTTATTTAATGTATCAATACAAATTATTTGGGTGAAAAAGTCACTCTAACAATAAGATCTACCAGTTATCGACTGCCTTTGTGTTAGATGCTTTACAGTTACTAGTTAATTTTCTTAGAACAATCTAGTAAAATAAATACTATTGTATTTCCATTTTCCAGATGGAAATGGAGACTGAGACAGGTTATGCAACTTGCCCAGCAGTTAGAGAGTGACCGAGGCAGACCAATGCTGCTGGCCCCAGAGCCAGGCTCTTTCCCAGCTCACTGCCCTCTCACTTCTCTTTCCATTGAAAGAGACACTGGTCTTTCCTATTGCCAGGAGCTCTCCAAGCTGCCCTGTTTGAGCTTCCCCAGGCCCAGCTTTACTTTCCCTCAGGGATCTGGGTGAGGTGACTTGAAGGCACAGGAGCCATGAGAGATGATATCTACCTTTGGGGGCTCAATGAAGAGGCTAGACATCTGTGAGAACAGAAATAAACCAGTGGCCAATGGGATGATATGATGGACATCAGTGATAGGAGAGGTGCTGATGCTGGCAGAGAGAGGGGAGCCCTGACTAGTTCATCTCTCAGGACATGCAGAGACCAGGGTCCGAAAGCCCCATTTTATGGATATAAAAGCTCAGATAAAGCTCCCCAGTCCTTGATGATACAATTTTGAATTAGCACCCAGAGCCAAATTCAATGTATGTAGTCTTTCCTGAGTGTGCTGGGATGGCATAAACCTGGGAGCCGGGGTTGGAAAGTAAAAGATAGGAAACTCTGTGGGCTAGCAGCCATTTGCCCTTTCTTCCCCCCACCCCCCCATTTGCCATTTGCCATTCACAGGGAAGGTTGTGGGAAGAGGAGATGGCAGGTGGAGGAGGAGAGCACCCTGAAACCCTCCTTCCTCTTGGCTCACTTCTGCACTGAGCCCAAGCTCCTGCCCTTTACGGTCCAGGGACACTGGCTTCCAGTGAAAAGGCTGCTGCAGAGGGTCAGACGCAAACTTTGGGCTCTCTGTGGGCACAGTCACAAGAAAGTACCAGTGTCTTATCCAAGGGTACGTGTCAAAACAGGAATAGAAGTCAGGTCATTGGCCTGCCAGTCTGGGATGCCTCATTTAATGGTCCCCATGAGTCACAGACTCATCCAGTATAGGAGGCAACCAAAGGGCTCAGCATCTCATCAAAACCCTCAGTAGTGGGGTTGAGGGAAACAGAAGTTTTTGTTCATGAGCTCATTCCAATCAGAATGTGTCCAGATGCCCAAATATTTGATTTGAGCCCGGTTGCTAAGAGACCTCCCACTGGGACCCAGCTGCCTGCGGGCAGGAGGGCGGTATTGGCATTGCTTCAGATTTCTGCCAATTTATTTTGAAACCAGAAAACCTGGAACCTCAGCCTCCTCAAGGCAGCCATGGGAAGAGGAGAGATCTGAGTCAGCCAAGCACCAGAGGGAAACACCCCACTGACCTTCTGCCAGGGATCTATAGGAGGATGTAGGATGGAATTCTTACACAGCGATTGCTTACTTGATGTGAAATATGCTGGTATTGTAATGAAGAATACATTGAAGCTCTGTGCCTGGTCATGCAGGGGGCATCTTGGAGCAACCTCAGGGACAGTGCTGGATTTCTGACTTTTAACTGGACATTGGGAAGGGTGCCTCAATTAAAAATAAGAGCCACACACCCAGAGTTTTGGATTTCCATTGGTGATGACTTAAACTCCCTAAGGGAATGCCAGAAGCAAACATGCCCTTGATAAGGCTGTGAGGGGTCAGGGCAGAGGGTGATAGTTGGGGAAACCCCAATTCCTCAGCAGAAGGCAGACAGCTGAGCATAATAGGCTCACCATCCTTACTGATCCCCTGAAGAGCTGTCACTGCTTCCCCACACTACAGCATAACAGGACCCCCAGGCAGGACCCTGGCCCCACTGCCATTCTCAGAACCAGAGAGTTCTTTTTCCAGAGTATTTTGTTTCTGAATTTGGCTTTAGTACTTATTTGTAAACTAGAGGGCCAGTGCACAAAATTTGTACACGGGGTAGCGGGGGGTCCCCTCAGCTCAGCCTGCACCCTCTCCATTCCGGGACCCCTTTGGGAATGTCTGATGGCCAGTTTAGGCTTGACCCCATGGGTCCTGCAGTCTGGGTCTACTGGCTCCTAACTGCTCACCTGCCTGCCTGATTGCCCCTAACCACTCAGCCTGCCTGCCTGATTGCCCTTAACTGCCCTCCCCTACAGGTTTGATTGCCCCCAACTGCCCTCCCTTGCAGACCTGATCCCTCCCAACTGCCCTCCTCTGCTGGCCATCTTGTGGAGTCCTGGATCAGGGTGGGAGTTCCCTTTATCCCCCGGATCAGGGTAGAGTGGACTGTTTGAGGTACCTGTGGTGGTTTGCAGTCTTGTCACGCCCCCCAGCGATCCAAGTGGAGGCCCTGGTATCTGGGATTTATTTATCTTCTATAATTGCAACTTTGTAGCCTTAAACGGAGGCCTAGGCCAGCCAGAGTGTGGGAAAAGCTTGGCTTCCTCCATTGCTGGGGGCAACTCAAGCCTCCTGCTCTCTCCAGCTCCGTGGCTGTCACCATTTTTGTTGGGATTTATTTATCTTCTATAATTGAAACTTTGTAGCCTTGAGTGGAGGCCTAGGCTGGCCAGGGTGGGCGGAAAGCTTGGCTTCCTCCATTACTGGGGAAACCCAAGCTTCCTGCTCGCTAAGTGGCTGCACAGGTATCTAGCTTGGGTTAATTGCATACTCGTTCCTGATTGGCTGGTGGGCGTGGCTTATGTAGAGGAGGTGTGGTCAATTTACATATTACTCTTTTATTAGATAGGATGTTTTTATGTGAGAAACATATTTGCTCTCAGAGTTTTTAGTTGAGATTGTAATTTGATGTGTAAAAGTCATGGATGGTTACCCTTGGCCTTCACCCAAAGCTCTCCTTGACTCAGAGGTAGTGTAGTCAGGTAGGTTTTGCTTTTGACTAGAGCTGCACTGTGGGCTTCATTCTTCTCTGTGAAGACTTGTGCCCTTGGCAAGTTCTGATGTCTCAGTGTCCTCATCCATCAAAAGTCACCTAGAAAGAAGTGTTTGTCAGGTTTGAGAAGAGTGGGAAGTAGTAGCTGGTGCTTGGGAAAATCAACTGGGAAGAGGAAGGAGCTTGAAGTTAAATCTGGAAACAGCAAAGGGATGAGATTGGGGTTGAGCCCCATTTCTAAAGTCATTCTCGATTTGCCCGACTAAAAGGAAAGATGAGAAAGGAGATATATGCCCAATTCCATGAAGAAAGGACTTGAATGAATAGTTTGACTGTAATGTAGAAAATAAGGGGGAGTCACAAATGCATCACATGGGTTTTGTGGTTCTAGAAGGCATCCAATCAGTAGGTAATACAAGTTCCATCTTGCAGACCAGGGAAAAGATATTCTTCAGAATTGAAATATACCTACTATATCCAGAGAGAGAGCTTTTAGTGCAGCAAGTTTTTGCCATTAAGTCTGTGCGCTAAAGAAATTTGCATGAGATATTTAAATTTGTACCCCCTTCTACCACACTGGTTAAATATACCACATCATCTGAATGATTTGTTTCTGTAAAAGAAGCTATGACATCACAAGGGCTGCATTATGATGCCATCACAAGATCCCTTAAGCACCTGCCCAAGACAGAGAGCCTCTCACTTTGAATACAAACATCCTCGCCCATGAAGAACAGTGGCAGGCAGGGGGAGAAGGCCACTCCAAGAAGATAAATGCGCAGATGGAGGGCCAAATTCTACGTGGAGATGCTGAGTATTCCATGAGGTATTCAGCCAAAAGCTGTCTCTTAGTGTTTCAATAGTGATAAATGACAAGCCTGGAGTAAAAATAAACCTACTCCCAGTGTGGTTTCTGGCTGGTTCAGTGGGAAACAGGGTTGTTAACCTTGAGGGGAATGCGGAGCCATCTGAGATTTGGAAGCTGGGCTTCTCCAGGGAGGAGAATGACTGGGGAGGCAGAGGAGCTCCAGACTCAGGCAGACCCCACTCCCTCACTCTGCCCTTTGCTGTCCTGTGTAAATTTAATTGGGAGAAAGGCTCTGGTAGTTAAACATCTTTCCTAACACGTCAGGCCAAGGCCCATGGTTGCACTAGGTGGAGCACCTACATTTTGTCATAGTGTAGTCAATACGCCCAAATCCCACAAAATTCTGTCCATCTGGGGTATAGCTTCAAAAGACTCCACCATCTGTGAACCCTGGAAAGAGCAGTTGGACCAGGAACGCTGAGCAACATGAAACTGAATTTTTTGCCAGGTAACGTGCGTGGATCCTTTGCCCAGAGGTTTCCTCTGGTTTTAGAAACACTTGGAGAAACAGAAGGACCATGGTAGCTTCCAGGGGCACTTTGTCAAGTTGAAGGAGCATATCCTTAGAAACAAATTAAGCAGCAAGCCATTTGCTTTTGTAAAAAGATTGGTTTCCACTCGTACGCATATGACTTAAATATAGAAACTGTATGTTTCTGATGACAGATTTTTAGTGTTGGTTTGAAAGAGCTCATGCTCACAGCATGAAGGAGTCATCCATGAGCAGGATCTGGCTCATTGATAGGTTTTCCTTCAGCTAGGAAACCCCTGCCGGAAACAAGAATCTGAAACAGTCCAAGATTAGTATAAAATGCATTAGTTTGGAGGAAGTCTTGTGGGTGGGTGTGTTTGGGACAGAGTATTTTTTCTTTTTAAATCCTTCATCTTATAATCTAAGCAAAAAACCCCAAAGAGCCAGATGTAACAGCTATTAAAAAAAGAGGCATCTATTAATACCCCATGTTTATTGATTGCTTTTCTTCTAAGTCCATAGTGCTTACATGTTATCTCATCTATCCCCATATGTTGTCGTCATTAGAAGAGAAAGGACTGGAAAATGCCTGAAGTCAGGGAGTGTGTAGGATAGCAGATGAGACCTAGATCCGCGCCCCCCCCCCCTTTTTTTTTGGACAGCACCCACCTTGCTCTGGTTCCAGAACCAATATTGGAACACAGAGATATGCCTTTCACCCAAGTTGTATTTTAAAAATCCCCTCTATCACACCCATTTTCACTGTAGCCCCACGGCAAAAGCCTGAACATTGGAAACAGCTCACACCGGACCTACTGACAAACCCAATTATTTGTTGGCTTGTTTCCTGTGCCAGGCTGTTCGCAAAGACGTTTTTGCATGGTGTACCCACCTGCTCACCAATAACGTGATCCCAGGGCCTCAGCTCCATTGGACTGGAGTTAGCACTCAGGGAACTGTCCCTGACTGTCTCTGAGACTGACGCCTGCAGAGATGCCCGGGTAGTAGTGAGCATTTCAGAACGCTGGGTAATTAGTTCGTCTTTGGCACATCCTTCAAACTTCACCCCAGACTTAAAGAATCCTTAATGAGTAGAAGTTGAAATCTATTGCCAACTTTGAAAGAAGGAATGTTGGAAGTGATACTGGAGCTTTTTGTCCGGATTCCTTTACGGTGTACAGTGTGTTCTGTTATGGCAAGTCTGTGTCCCACCAGGATTAGAGAGGCAACCAGGAGCCCATAGAATTTCTGTAGGTGACAGAGCCATTTTGGAAATTCCAGGGTAGGAGGGAAGTGTGGCAATGGCAATGATTTAACCCTGCTTGTCACACTTGTTGAAGCACTTAAAAATGTTTATTCTTGGGCTCAAAGGAAGGACAGCCAAGGGCTTGTGAAAACAGATCCTTCAAGATTCCTCCAGGCCATCTGTCTTCCCCCTCTCTGCTTACTGCACTCTAACTGCCATGCCCCCTTTCCCCCCTCCCCCATAACACCACTTCTGAACATGCCTCCTTCTGTGGCACCTCTGTGGTGGTCATCAGTGCTCTTTTGCCAAATAGATTTGGCTTTCCCCCTTTGGGGCACATAAGATTCCACTTCCTGGCACCCCTGTGGTTGGGTGAGGCTGTCACTAGCTGTGGACAATAACTTGTGAGTGGAAGTAATGTATACCCCTTCCAGGGCAGAGCAATTAACTGCTGGTGCAAGACTTGCTGGATTTCCTTCCCCAAAGTGACCAGCAAAGTTCAAGATGGTGGCTGCTCTGCCAGCAGGTGGGCATGAGAAGCAAACCACTGAGATTAGGGTCCCTCATCTTACTATTCTAATGGATATACCTTTCTTTCATTGTTCTACCTCCACCCATGCTTTTCCTTGAACCACATCCAGCAGGGCCAGTGGTGAACCTGAGGAGGGTGAAGGAAATAGACAAGAGAATACAGTTGGGGCCAGGTGGGTCACTGTGCCTGAATGAGGAAACAGTGGCACAGCCTGTAAGCTGAGTCTTTATTTTATAGTCGGATCACACAAAGCAAAACAAGGGCAAGATGTTTACAATGTTCACGTGAATTTCAAATCTGCTTCTTTTCTGTTGTTGCCATTCTCTGAACTCTATCAAGCCTTGTTTAGGCAGCACTTGCTTCACCCCCTGCAGCCCACATCCCTCAGCTTCCTAGGACTACAGAGTGGGACTATAAGATCAAGCTTACAACCAATAGCCTTTTGGCTATAATTGTGCTGGGAGGGCTTTGCCCTCCAAGCTGAGACCTGTATGTAAATTTGCCATAAGTCAGTCTGAGGCTTGAACCTGTCCAAATGCTGTAGCCACTCTCTACATTTCCTTGTGCTTGAAATTTGTACTCTCGCTTCTCTGCTTGGCAAATTCTTACAGATCCTTCCAGATGTAGCTCAAAAGTCCTCTTTTCTGTGAAGCCTCTTCTGACACCTCCAGGAAGTTGGACCCCCTCTAATCTGTGCTTCCCAATCACCCTCTGCACACAACTCCACTCTAGCCTTCATCACACTTTATTCTCGAGATCTGTTTACAAGTCTGTCTTCATCTCTTAGACTCTGAACATCTTGAGAGCAGGTACGGAACTTCATTCATTTTTTTCCTCTCCAAAGTGTCCATTTCAAACAGAGAAACTCAGGCACGTGAATGGGTGAGGGACATAATGAAGGTCAGCCCACTAGTGTTACAACTCATTGTCCCAATGTCCCCACATATACCAGAACTAGTAACTTACCAAATATTGGAAAACATTTCTTAAAATTGATTTCTCTTCTTGCCTCAACACTATTTAAGTAGCTGTTCTATTTATTTTTTATTTTTTTTTAATAAGGGGATTTGGGCAAAATTTTTTTTAGGTCATTGTGGCTGCTTGCTTAGGCCTGGCTCTATTTATATGAAACAGTATATTTATTGACTCAGTGCCCTCAATGTTTATGAATGTGTTTATGTACATCATCAAATGTACTTCTCTCAGTTGTTTGGAATGTACCATTAAGTTAAAGTATTAGTTGGTGAGATTCTTTTTCAATGTCTGTTATAGATCCTGTTCTGGGTAAAAAATCAGGGGTGATCCCATTTTTATGTAGGCCTAGTTCCCCATATAAGAGGCAGCATATTTACTGTTTTTAGTGTCCTTACTTCTATGAATGCACCTGTGTGTACTGCCAAGTGCATTTTTAATGAAGAATAGACTCTTAATTCTAACATGAACTGACAAAATTGCGTTTCAATGTCAGTTATAGAAGAAGCAAAATCTGGGTCTGAGAATATCAAGAAAGGCCCCACACTTGTTTTAGGTCTAAGATAGAAAGATAAAGGCTAATGTCCACTAGGTAAATATCCGATGGGAGATGTTCTCTTGAGGTTTGAAAAAATCAAACTAAAAAAGCCTAACTCTCACTTCCAAAAAAATACATTTGTGGATTTAGTAGTCATTTGATTTTCCTGTTTTGGTTTTTAAAAACTCAATTCTCCTCTTTTTCTTTATTGACTTTGGGTGGTGGGCACACAGTGCAATCAATATCCATATCATGTATCATAGGCATCTACACTTGGAACCTATATAATCACATTAACCAGTGTTATCTCAATAAATTCAACAAAATAAAATAACTAAAAAGAAGATTATTTTAACATTGTGATGGACATCTATTATGTTTGCCTGCTCAAAATCCACTCCTTCTCCTCCTAGTAATAGCTTCTCAGGGTTTATCTGATGACTCTGAGTAACACTCTGCCAGAGGATTATAGTGCAATAGTTAAGAGCAGGGCTCTGGAGCCAGGCTGCTTGGTTTTATTAACTCATGCTGTGTGATCAGGGTGTGTGACTTAATCTTTCCCAATCTTGGCCTCCTTTTCTTTAAAATGGAAATAATGATATTATCTACTTCATAGAATTAATGTGAGGATTAATTTAAAAAAGCACTTAAACAAGGCCTAATAAGTGGTAGCTATTATAAAATTTTTATATGACAAGTTGACTTCCTTAGGGATGGTATAAACATATCTTCTCTCATTGACTATGGCTATAGAAGTCTGTAACAGGCTGATCTATTTTTTGACTCAATACATGTGACATGATTTTTTTTCATTCTGAGAAAACAAAAAGATTATTTCTTAGAAAATGAGTTTTACTAGGGCATGTATTGATAATGATCACCCATATGTGCTCTTCAATCTGTAGATTAAAATCTTTCTTTATTTCTGGAAAGATGTTATTTCTTGAATAACGTCTTTCAATATTTTTTGTTCCATTATTTCAGCCTCTTAAGAAGGGATAACATTTCTGAATATATTGAATTTCTTTTATGTTTCATATATGTTTATAGCAGATATTTGTTTCCATTTTATTTTCCCACTATAGTGGTCTTTTGGTATTTGTGGAGGATTGGTTCTGAGACCCCCCATCGATACTAAAATCTGCAGATGCTCAAGTCCCTTATGTAAAACTAGAGGCACAGTGCAAGAATTTGTGCATGGGTGGGGTCCAGTGGCCCAGCCCCAATCAAGGCAGATCTGGCTGGGCCTATCAGGAGGAGGAGATGGTGGGAAGTTGGTTGACTGGCCTGCCCAGGATCAGGGCTGGGCCAGCTGGGGGGAGGGGCTGTGGGCCAGTGGGGTGGTGGGGGCCCACCCAGGTTTGGGCCAGCCAGAGAGAGGGGCTGCAGGAGGTTGACTGGGCGGCTCCACCTCCTATTGGTGTAGGAGGGCCCATTGGTTGGCCGCCCTGCCTCCTCCCATCAAGGTGGGAGAGGCTGATCCAGGGTGGGGCCAGTGGGGGGGGGGGGGCTGAAAGGGTGGGGAGGATGGAGGTTGGCCACTGGCCCCCATCCTCTGATCAGGCCAGTTGGCTGTCATAGCGACCTTCTGGTCATTTTGGTGGTCCAGTCACTGGCTTTTTAAATATACACTGAGTGGCCAGATTATTATGATCTCTGAATGTATAATAATCTGGCCACTCAGTGTATATATGAGTGGTGTATGAATTCATGCATGGGTGGGGTCCAGCCAGCCTAGCCAGGGCTAGGGGACATGGGCCGTTGGCTGGCCTGCCTGCTGGTTGAACTCCTGGTTGAGGGGACAATTTGCATATTAGTCTTTTATTACATAGGGTTTATACTTAGTGGCCAGATTATTATGCATTCAGAGATCATAATAATCTGGCCACTCAGTGTATAGATGGTACAGTATTTGCCTATAACCCTGGTACATTCTACCATTTAGTTTGTCATCTCTAGATTACTTATAATATCTAATACAATGTAAGTGCTATGTAAATAGTTGTTATACTATATTGTTTAGGGAATAATTTAGGGAATAATGACAAGAAAAACAAAACAAAACTCTGTACATTTCAGTTCAGATGCAACTGTCATAGGCCTACCTAACTATATTTCCTATAGTGCATATCAGCAACAAGGTAACTTTAAAACAAATATTTTTTCGAGGCAGGGTTGGTTGAGTCTGAGGATGCAGAACTTGATATAAGGAAGGGCTGAGTGTTTTCTTGATTTTGTCCTCTGTATTTTTAAAAATATATATATTTTATTGAGTTTTTAGAGAGGAAGGAGAGAGGGATAGAGAGTTAGAAACATCAATGATAGAGAAACATTAGCTGCCTCCTGCACACCCGCCATGGGGATGTGCCCGCAACTAAGGTACATGCCCTTGACTGGAATCAAACCTGAGACCTTTCATCCTGCAGGCCTATGCTCTATCCACTGAGCCAAACTGGTTTCGGCTGTCCTCTGTATTTTTTAAGTAATGGTCCTTAGACATTTTCCAGGTTTTCAGCAATTTCCCTTGTGCCATTTCCACTTCAGTCCTTATATTTATGGTTGTTTTGTTCCTGCTTGTTTCCTGAGCTCCTCCAGGTCATGTTTTAATTTCTTCTGTTGTCTTCCCTGTATTTCCTGAGAAAATGCATCTTTGTTTTAAGTTTTTGCTTTATATAAGTTATTTTTTGGTGCATTATATATTTGAATATAAATTTTACATATTCTCTAGTAAATTTATTTCTTGTATTGATGCTTCACTACCATTTGTTTTTTCCTATTCACACTTTTTTTAAAATTTTTTTTTAGTTAGAGGAATTTTGTAAAGATTTTGTTCTGGGTCCACCTTGAATTTATTAATGTGAACTAGATGAGTTCTCCTATGAAGATGACTCATGTTAATGAGTGGGCTTTAGACATTGTCCAGGCTAACTGGAATTTTCAGTGGATTATGCTCAGGTTCTTTATGACCCAAATTCATGACTGAAGGTTCCTTCAGTCTTTACTTCTTTGGAAAGAGACCTGAAAGAACTTTGCCTTCTTGACAGCCTGCTTTTTACAGAGTGGTTCCTCATTCAGAGTGGTTCCTCATTCCACCTTTCCTAGGTGTTATTGTAGTGTGCCGTGTCCATGGCTTATGTTAATTATCAGTTATAGGAAATATGTGCAAGCAACTCTCAACTATTTCTAAGAACTAAGTATACAATTCAAGATGCCAAATTTTTTGCAGCATTTGTGGGATGAGGCCTCTACCACCCAAGTGTTGTCAAACAATCTATTCAATGGGAGACTTTTAATAAAGGAACACTTTTTTTTGCACGCAATAATTCTTGTTCAGATTTAAACAAGTTTTTTTCATGTATGGCGTATATATAAGAGGTCACCTGATAAAATATTTTTGACCAATATGATTTTGGACCAAAGAGTTCTTAAGTTTTCAAAAATAAATGGTATTTTGGATAAGCTTTTCATCATGTTTAAAAACAACAATACCGATTTACAAGTTCCCCAAATCACTGATCCTTAGGCAAAGAGCAAGGGAGGTGGGCAGAAATAGAAAGGAAAGAACTGAATAAGGAGAAGTGGAGAGAAGGGAAGGAGAAAAAAAAAAATCAAGATGTTTATGGTGAGGTATAGGAGGGTACAACTGGGATCTCAGTCACACCTGGTTCCTAGTCTTCACATCTAACTTCTAACCCAAATAAAAAATTATAATTCTCCAAATATGTTTGAGGGAGGTGCTGTTAGCCTATCCCAACTTTGAGAGAGGTTCTCAGTAATCCATCTTGGAAGCTGGGGTTGTCAATCCAGACTGTGTTTCTGAGAGCCAAGCATTCCCTATTTGCTTTCCTCAGCCTGGAGAGCCCAACATGGAAGAGCGGCCAGGCTGACTTCTCACCTCTTTGGGGTCTGCTTCCAGGAGAGCAGCTAGCCTGCATTCAGCTTGTCAGAACCAGGCAGAAGGTGCTGGATGAAGTTTCCTTTACAGAGAGCAGAAATTTCCCCTTTCACAGTGAAATTGGAACAGTGCTGGGAAAATGGGACAGGTGATTTCAATCAAGAGTCAGGGTTGTTTATCCAACCCGGCCCAGGGGGCCCCTAAGGGAGTGGTCGTTTGATACAGGGAAAACTGTAAATTTTCCGGGACAAGAGGCAACCTCTGCGGGTTGGGGCCTGGGGATCCGCACGTGCGTGCCCTCTGACAGGTGGACATGGGAAGGAGGTGGGCAAAGTGCACCTCCTCGAAGTAGGTCAGAGGGAACTCTGGGTTGGTTTCCCCAGCCCCAAAGGAAGGATGTTTCCAGGTACAGATACTGCCACCTGGGTCTCCTACTGAGCAGGGTGGGGCTGTAGAGGGAGTGGGGCAGGTGTTCACTTTCCACTAGGTTTCTGGGTTTGCAAGACGGAATAGCCGCCAGAGGAGAGAGGGAGCGATCAGGAGGGGGCACAGAGGAGCTAGGGCCGGCCTGGACGCCCTGGCCGGCTGGGGGCAGCCCGAGAGGCGCTCGAAGCCCATGCCGGGCCGCCACCCCATCCACCGCGCCCAGCAGCCAGATAACCCGGGCGTCTTGCTCCCCCAGGGAACACCAGGCAGCGCCAAGCTTGTCCTGAGCGTCCCGGGTCCCGAGGCTCCCGGTCTGGTCTGTCCTGTCGCCACGCGGTCCCCTCCCCCGCCCCGGCCTCCGCTGGGCGCCAGCGCCTGTTTGCTGCAATGCGAACGGCTCCGGCCGCCCGGCCCGAGGGACTGACGGGCTCGGGGGGCGCCCGCGCAGGAGCCCAGCCCACGCCCACCTCTGCTCGCACCCCGGCCGACGCCTCGGTCGCCATAACAACCAGCCCCCACCCTCAAGGCCCGCGCAGCCCGGGGTCTCGGGGGCTCCCGACCGCCCCGGCAGGTGCCAGGGCGGCGGAGGGAGAGGGTGCCCGGGATCCCCGCGGCCTCGCGTCGCCGCCCCGCCTCGCTCCGCGGCCGGCAGCCCAGAGCAGAGGCGCCCCCATCCGCCGCGGGGAGGAAAGCCCTCGCGTCCCCGCGACTCCACTTTGCAGAATAAAGTGTCCCCGGGGCCCCTGTGTGCCGCACCTGCTCGCGGGCCCCCTTTCCCCCCCAAGTGTCCTCCAGGCTGCGGGGCGCACGCGGCGGCCGGGAGCGGGGCCAGGCGCTCGGGGCGCAGGACATCCCCGAAGGCGGCCGCGCGGGCGGCGGGAGGAGGGGGCGGGGAGGCGGCCGGGCGCGGGGAGGCGGGGAGTCCGCAGCAGCAGCAGCGGGAGGAGGAGGAGGAGGAGG
Organism: Pipistrellus kuhlii; assembly: GCF_014108245.1. Classification (NCBI taxonomy): domain Eukaryota; kingdom Metazoa; phylum Chordata; class Mammalia; order Chiroptera; family Vespertilionidae; genus Pipistrellus; species Pipistrellus kuhlii. The sequence continues at coordinate 77,686,290 of NW_023425404.1, read as the reverse complement.
AGAAGGAGGGAGCAGGAGGGCGGCGGGGAGGCGGAGGAGGGAGGCAAGAAAGTAGCAGAAAGTGAGGCTGGCAACCCGCGGCCAGGAGCCGGGGAGCGGCGGCAGCAGGAAGTCTGAGCCTGAGATCGGCTGACAGACGAGCCAGGGAGGGACCGCGGCGGCGAGAGTGAAAGAGGAAACTGCAGAGGAGGAAGCTCCGCCGCCGCCCGCAGCCAGGCTCCTCCGGCTCCCGCGCCGAGCATCCCCGCGCCACCCGCCCGCCCCCGGGACCCCGGCCCGCGCCGCCCGCGCCCCCAGCTCAGCGCCCCTCGCCCCACGCGCCCGGCCGCCCGCCCGCGTCTGCCATGGCCCGGGAGAACTGCGAGGGCAGCTCCTCCTGGAAGAAGCAGGCGGAGGACATCAAGAAGATTTTCGAGTTCAAGGAGACCCTCGGAACGTAAGTGGGGGCCCGGGGAGAGGAGGGCGGAGGGGCCACGGCCGCGGTGCTGAGGCGGCTGAGCTGTCACCCGCGCCGCCGCCGCCGCCGCCGCCGCAGGAACGCCGGTCGCCACGTCCTCGTCCTGGGCTCTCGGCTCTGCCAGCTGCCCGCGCGCCCACCGCGTGGGTCTGCGACCCGGGGGTGGGCACGGCCACGGGCCGGGAGCTCCGGGCTTCGGGAGGGGAGCCCCGCCGGCCGGGCGGGCAGCTTTGCTCTTCCCCCGACACCGCCGCCCGCTCCGCTGCCTTTTCGTCACGCGTGCCTGTGGGCTGCGATGGTGGATCCTCTGCTTGTTGGCTGTGCGCGCTTGTTCACTGTGTGCAGGGCACACCGTGCGAATGAGAGACGTGGTCGAGCTTCGGTCGCTCCCATGTCTCGTCCTTCCATCACGTATTCTTATAGAATGACCACCTGCACCCAATAGATGTGGGCTGGACTCTGGGCGGCCACGCGGTTGTGGAGGGAAGGATGTCGCCGTGTGCAGGGTCATGTGTGGCCACGCGCGCCGCCCTGAGCCCTGAGCGTGTGTCCATTTCCCAGAGGTTCCGCCGCACACGCCGGGCGCCTGGCTGCGGTCGGAGGGCTGGGAGCGTCGCTGTGCGGGCCGGTGCTCTCCAGGCTGTGCTCGGTAGGAGCCTGGTGGCTGGCTGCGTCTCAAGAAAGAAAGAATCACAAGTCGATGGCAGGAATGCAGCAAGCGTGTGCCACTCTGTTGAGCTACTGTTCCCTTTCTGCCCAGGAGTTGGTTTTTGTTTATTTTGTTTTAAGCGCCAGAGAATGGGGTGGGGAGGCTGGTTGTGAAAGAGAAGCAGGCACTGCTGGATGAATCTGAAGTTCAAGTTGTTTTCTCCCCTCATGTGATCAATATCTGTGGCTGATCAATATCTGTCAGTATATGTTCACACACTGGTGCCACATGAACTGGGCATTTTGCAGGGATTCACGGAGGAGGCGGGGAAGAGAAAAAGGGAGGCGTTTGCGTAGGATAAACAGTGCGCTCTTTCTTTCCTTCCTTTTCCTCTTTGTCTTGGTTTTTATTTGCTCTCCCAGAACCATATTTTGAAACCCGAATCGTCTTTGCTCCACACCCAGGGCCCATTGCTATTGTTTGGTCATTTTCCCTACCTCTGCCCCTCTGTATCTGCGGTGGGTCCCCCAGAAAGAAGTTTGATTTCATTCCCCGCCCTGCTTCTGATTCCTGGGAAAGCACACTTGCTGAGGTGGAGAACAGGGTCTCCTAGCTTCCCTGCTTTGCTGCAGGGAGGCACCTGTAGGTGTACTACACCTTCTATCCTTGTTGCAGTGAAAACAGAATAGACGCAGTCTGTTCATAATGAGGGGTTTGAGGCTGCCTCTCAGCATGACCAGTTATGGGGTGAGTTTTGGAGAGAATTTTTGAAAATTGACATTGAGGTTTATTTGGGCATTCGGGGGTTGTGACTCTGAGGTGCTCAGGCTATCAAGAGACTAGAAGCAGCCCTGACTTGTGGTCCCTGCATGGGTTATGTGACTGTGGACCAGGGGGCTGGAGAGAGTGGAGTCTCTTCATATGAAAATGCATCCCTTTGTATGGTGTGTCGCCACCTGAGCCCCTCTCACGGTCCCTGGGCCTGCAGCTTCCACGTCGCGTGATGCAGTGTCCCCTAAGTGACTCCTGCTCCCCAGGAGAGCCCACAGCCGCACCTCTGCAGTGGCAGGCTGCAGCCGAGGCTCAGTGAGCTGTGGCTTCATTGAGTTGCAGGAGCTGCTTGGAGATGACTGCGGTGCTTCCACCTCTGGGAAGAATGGGATTTGTCTTCTGGTGCAGGAGAGACTGAGAGCTCTTGCCAACAAACCTCTTGGATTCTGGCCATGTTCCCTGTGAAGTTGGGTATGGGTCTCTTTTGGGGTCCCAAAGCTTTGCCTTCAGCTTAAATAAAAAAGAAGTCTTTGACAAGGAGCTTCCCACCAAGGTCCTATAGTGCTGGCAGGAGTTCTAGAAGGACGAAACAAACAATAAAATGATCAAAACATCTTTACTCACTGACATAATGATAATAGTAATTGTATGTGACTTTATTAAATGAAATTTATGTAGCAGACATCACACTAGTGCTTACATGTATTATGTCATTTTACTATCATAATAACCTTATGAGGTAGGTATTTACTATTATCCCCAATTGGCAGATAGGAAAACTGAGTCGAGAGAGAGTAAGCCACCTGCAAAACATGAGCTAGATACTAAGTGGTGTAGCTGATATTTGAATCTAGGCAGAATCACTCATGATTACCCATACAGGGTTGAGCCACTTTGTGCATTATGTAATGCCAAATGTTTAATTACAATGTGACTTAATTTTAATATTTGGAAAGCTAATCTTAACATTAATGTAAAGAAAACATAATTGTGGGGCAACCTGCTATCTAAATCTGTAACATTTCAAAGCTTTGGGGTTATCAACATTGTCTCCTCAGACTTTCTAGAACTGGTTTGAAGTTCAGGATGCCTGTTTCACCGTGGGTCTATATAGAGAGGTAATTTCCAGTCCCTCAGTGTGGATGCTGAGTAATGAAATCTAGCATAAATCAAAGGCATCAACGGTTACGACTGGCATTCATTTCCAAGGTACTCTGCAGGCTCAGTCATTTTGTTTGTCACACCTTCACCATATGCCTTTAAGATCCTGAGGCAGAGAAGCCCTGCCAGGAGCCAGACTGTCAGCTTGCAGTGTTAAAATGCTTTTCAAATAAAGCATTGTAAAGGCCTGACGCACACTCTGCCAAACTTTGTCATTTGATAGTTGGCTGCCTAACCCAGGTACCTTTCCTTGCAGAATGGAACACTTACTGTTGAAGCTTAAGGGTCTAGCTATTTAGTCTGTGTGGTCCGAGGGCCCTTGCTGGATGGTGAGGCCAAATGGGAGTGAAGGCTTGCCCAAGAGGGTGGGAAACAATGCTAAGGAAGCAAAGGGCAACAGAGGGGAAAGGACGGTCTTTGAGGTTTGGGCCTGGGTTAGCAGACACACCTCTGAGTCAGGCCTCACCTGTGGGCTGCAGGATGGCTGACTTTCAGAGGGAGTCCTGGAACCTAACCTTATCTCCTGATAAGGTGGTAAAGACTTAATTACTAGTTATTAATCAGTGACAGGTTTTCAGATCCTTGGCATACTATGAGAGCAGGTAAATGCTGTGTAACAGCAAATTGGGAGTGGTGAACATTTCTGTTGGTGTATTTGCTGAGGCTCTCAGACCACTTCTGCTGTGGATAACTTTTAACAACTTCTGAAACAAGAAAATGAAAACATGGTGTTTGGGGAAGAACACACATGGGAAGAAACCTTTGGTGTGGTGTCCAGCAAACACCCAGACTCATGGAAGTCCTTCTGTAATTTCCACGTCAGGAACAGCATCTGAATAGAGAAGGCCTTAGCACTTGGCAGGATGCAGAAGGATTCTCCCTCCAATGGGCCCCATTTGCCCTGGAGTGCAGGAACTGGCATGTCCCTGAAAGCAATCTTCATCTCTGCAGGGCACCAATACATGCCTTTCTCAGACTGAACATGCTCCATGGAAATAACTGCTATCTGTAGGGGGCTGGAGCAGGCACCGTGGAGGATGTGAGCCTTGGTTCCTGGTCTGGCTCAGCCACTATGGGGTGTGTGGCCTGTGGGCTGATCGGTCTCCTCATCTCTAAAACCAGGGAGGCAGGAAAGGTGAGGTGGTTTTCAAGTGTCCTGATGGACCTGAGATTTTTCAGGCTCGACTGTATAAGGAAGGCACTTGCTATTGTTCTTCAGGAGTTTTCCATGCATGAGTAGGTACAGCTGATTCCTGTGTAGAGGGGCAGTTTTATGTCCAAGCTAGAAGCAAAGTGAGATGGCTAAGTATAGGAAGTCTTGTCCAACTTACTGTTAGGAGCACCGTGTGTTCCCTTTTTCATTAAATGAGAGCCTGCTGGGTGCTGCTTTAGGAAGGTACAAATAGGAGTTTCTGTGGACAAGTACTGTCTTTTCCCACTAGGATAATATTTATATTTTTTATTCTGAAATTGCTCATTCAGTACACCTGTGGAGGACAGATGATTGATTTATCTGAAGGCCCAGATGGAAAAGAGATTCAGCTGTTCTTTCCTATATGTAGGGGGAGAGAAGGAGACTGCAAAGCTACTTGAGGTGGTTTATGTATTTGACTGCCTGGATTTTTAGATAGTATGTATTTTGGGATTATTCTGAATTTCAGAGTCTGGGAGAAGTATTTGAAAGCATATTACCAAGAGTAAAATAAAGATGGCAAGTGCTTAGATTTCTACCCAAGGTTATCCCAGCTGCAGTATTTATTAGAGGCTTGCACCCCCCCTTCTTTCTTTTGAAGCATGATATCAATTCAGCTTTGCATACATTTAGAAATATCTATTGCACACCTGCTATATCCTAGGCACTGGGTGGGGGTGTTTGGCACTGAATAAACAGATAAAAATGCCTGCTCTCCTAGAGCTTATTGGTGAGGAAGTCGGAAAATAAAAAGTGTGAATAAGTAAAATGCAGATTGTGTTATATAGTATACACGTTAGGGGGAAATAAATCAGGAAAGGGATTTTTGGAGTGGGAGAGATTGCAGCTTGAGGCAGGGAAGCTGGGGATGGCCTCACTGAGGAGCTGGCATTTAAATAAAGCTCTGCCAGAGCCATGGGAGAGCTGAAAGTAGAATCTGCCAGTTGGAGGGAACAGCAAAGGCTGAGGGCCTGGTGGTTTGAGGCCTGGTGTTCAAGGAGCCTTGGGTGGTCAGGTGGAGGGGAGTGGGAGCTGAGGTGAGACAGGCATGGCAGTGGAAGGGAAGTGTGGGGGAGCTCAGTAAACCTTATAGATCATAGGAAGGACTGTGTTAGCTCTAAAAACTTGGGGAACATTGGAGGGTTCTGAGCAGAGGAGTAACTTGATGTGACTTAGGTGTGTCCATCATGGCTGTGGTCGCTGTGCTGAGGGACTGGTGGTCTTTAAGGGCGGAAATGGGGAGATTAGTTGGGAGGCCATCGCAGTGATGCAGGGGAGAGATAGTAGTGAGCTAGAACTAGGAGTCCCGATGGAGGTGATGAGAAATGATTGGATTAAGGATCTATTTTGAAAGGAGAGCCAATAGTAATTGCTCTACTTTGAGGTGGATTGGATATGAGCTATGAAATTCTCCAAGGATTTTTGGTTGAAAGAATGGTGTCGTTGGTGGTTTGGGTCAATTTTCCTAAGGGTTTTTTGAGCATCTGTCTGTGCTTTTGGAAGCTCTTGAGTACAGTTTAGAGCAGTGGTTACCAACTTTTCAGACCTCACGGATCACCAGTGGTCCATGGAACACCGGTTGGCGACCTCTGGTTTAGAGGGTAAGCTCACACCCTTTGGACTTCTGGGCTCCCTTTGTGGGGGCTTGTTGCATTTTAAGGTAAATTTCATTCCTTCCAAGAGCTTGTGTCTGGAAAGGCCTTTTGAAGTATCTCCTCTTCTGTCATAGGGAGAAAGTTGGGATAGGCTAGACATGTTAGCAACTGGAAAAACTGCTTAACTTTCTGTGAAAATTCTGGGTTTTGCCTTTGGAATGATCAATCTAAACCACCTTGATGGTAGGCCTAGAACCTGTAACTTTTCACTTGATTGGTGAATTTGAATCCTCCAAATTCTGTGAAAAATAATACATATAAGAACTCTAGCTACTCTTTTCTTTGATGGGGTATATTATAATGTTTTTGGAGAAGAAAAGCCAATAATTTCTCTTAATTGAAAAGAGATAACAAACTCTAGTGTCCTTATTGAGTAGTAGGGTGGGATTTTGGAAATTTTGTTTTTTGGATAGAGCTTGTCCCCGGAAGGGCTAATGAGGACTGTCTCAAGTAGACATTTCTGGCTCAAATGTGGCAACTGAACGGGCAATAATCAGGCTTGGCAGACATTAGTGACTTCTCAGGGGGTCAGGGGAGGACTTTAGGGGTTAATTTGTTAGGTCTTTCTCTGGCTGGGTTTCCATAATCCCCTTTCATCTTTCCTTTCCCCCAGATAAATCTCCTTAAATCCCCTCCAGACTCTCTCCTCCTCTCTCTGCTGGGAGGGCTTAGGCAGTGGTCCGGTGGGGATTTGTCATGGTCAACTTGTACCCAGAGTGGCAGACCCCAGGACCTCAAGCCTCCATCCTTACCCGATTTCACAGGAATCATCAGGGAGCCCACTGTGGACTGATGGTGGCCAGCATGAAGCCTGGTGCCCTAGTCAGCTGACTCAAGTTTCTGTTTTGACTCAAGATGGCCAATTCAGTGCATATGTCTGTTCTAGGAAGATGTGGACTATGGGAGAGATGTTGTGAGGATCCTCTTTGCCAGTTCATGGGATTATGTCCCCTTTATTTTCTGTGGTGCAGGAGATCACCTGAACTTATTTATTTATTTATTTATTTATTTATTTATTTATTTATTTATTTATTTATTTATTTATACTAGATCCTTCTTGATTTTAAAAAAATGTTTATTATGCAGTGTATGAATTATTCAGGCTCCAGGGAGACCAAGAGTAATCTCCAAATGGATACTACAGGCCAAGTTCATTCCATGGCAGACCAAGTTTGTTCCACAATCAGCTGTGTGTTTTGTGCTGTTTTTCCTACTATTTCAGCAGAACTTAGAAACAGAGGAATTCTGTGTCTTGGATAAATCAATCTTGAGGATAAATCTTTAAACCAGAATATTGGCTGCATCCAGGTTGGGAAGGCATCAGGAGGCAATGATTAGAAATAATAGAAAGGTGGTTCCAAACACAACCACTCATAGCTGTAGTGTCTGTAGAGGCTCCTTAATCTTTTCCAGATAAGATGGAGATGGAAGCTGCTGCCCTGTGGGATTCTAGTAAGGGTCCAGTGAAGTGCATGAGTTGCCTGGGACATAATTGGGATTGAGTAAACAGCAACTGTCATCAAATTAGCTACCTTCAAGCAGCTATGGTTGATATTGACTATCTTTGGACATTTAAGGCCAGTAGAGTGGGAAAAGCACATCAGTATCTGTTGGAAATTGATTTTGGAAGCTGTTGTTGAGATTTTACAGAATGGTACATATTTAACCTCCTCCCAAATTGTGGTGAGAAACCATCACAAGTCGTCGGCCAGCCAGGGAAGGACAATTTCTGGTTGTTCTCCACAGCACAGTACCGAGCAGCTGAGAATGTAGACTCTGAGGTCACCAGGACATGAATGAAAATTCTGGGTCCACTCCCTCCAAGCTTTAAGGTTTTGGGCAAATTATTTTACGATTCTCAGCCTCATGTCATCATCTATAAAATAGGAAAAGACTAGCACTTAATATAAGAATTGTAGTGAAGATGAAACGAGGGGGGTGGAAACTATAATATTTAGTGCAGTACATGGCCCATGAATATGTCCTCAGTAAATGCTAGTTCTCTCTCATTGGTCTCTGTGGTGCTGGAACACTGCTCCTTGGAGGCCATTTGTTCAGATTTGGATGGTCCATTGAGCCATTCAGCATTTGCTCCCCATAGGAGAGTGATTAGCGCATAGAGTGCTAGCATTAACCAAGGGACTCAGTCTGAAACGTCCTCTGGGCCAGCTCATGTGGTGGAGTGACCTAGTTTGCCATTTATCACAGGCTCGTTCTTTCCTACAGTTATCTCATCAGCTTTGCCTCTGCACTGCTCCTGCACCCTGAGCCAGTGTGTGTGTGTGTGTGTGTGTGTGTGTGTGTTTGTGTGTGTGTTAATCTGTCCCCATCTACATCAGCTGTGCAAGAGTCTTTTCTAACTGTACTTTCTGTCTTCTCAAGTGGCACAGAGGTCTTGGTGCAGCTGTGGCCCTTCTTCAACTTAAACATGTTTTTTTCTTAAGCAATTCAGTGCTTCTTCTTTGTTTATAAATCAAAATAATGTTTTGATTTATTAAAAGGACTTAAGTTCCTTTTTTATAATATCTTTACATGTGGAGTTTTAAAATCTAGATGTACTGAGTATGTTTTAGTATTAGCATATTTAAAAATGGCAGCAAATATATGCATACACCACATAAACATATGAAGCAGTTTGTTTAAAGCCTAACCGGTGTGGTTCAGTGGTTGAATATCCACCTATGAACCAGGAGGTTGTGGTTCAATTCTGGTCAGGGCACATGCCTGGGTTGTAGGCTTGACCCCAGTGGGGGGCACGCAGGAGGCAGCCAATCAGTGTTTCTCGATCATCATTGATGTTTCTATCTCTCTCTCCCTCTCCCTTCTTTTCAGAAATAAATAAAAAAATATTTTAAAAACAAATACACAAATACACATACAAACACATCCATTTAGGGGACTGTGGATGAGGTGTGAGAGAAGATATCAAAAGATTAATGTCCCAGGTTCCAGGGTGTAGATATGATCTTGGGGAGCTGATGACTGAGTTGGGAGATATCCCTCATCTTGACCTATTTTAGCCCTTTGGATGGCCAAACCTGGTCTTTGGGTCACAGTTTATTGGGACCTCTACAACAGGGTGAGCAGGGCAAGAGGAGGCTCCCAAGCTGAAAGTAGTTGATGCTACTACTTGCTGAGAAGACCTCTCTCTGTCTTTTGTAACCACAGCACACGTCACTGAAATTGCTTTTACACCAAACTGGATTTGGTGCTGTAAATGGTACCTAAAGGTTACACATTCAGTCAAACCTCAGACAGTCCCATTACTGCCTACTTCCTACACAACTTTGTCTTCTCCCATTGTGGCCCACAGTGTTGTAGGGGAAAAACCTCCCCCAAACAAAACAAAACCCCCAGATCTTTGTAGCTTTAGCAATTGTGTGGGTGGGAGGAAGAGAAGCTGTGCACAGCATCAGGTCTGGCAGAGAGGTGGAGGCGGCAGACACCCCAGGCGGGGCCAGGATCCTCTGCCATACACAGGGAGGGGCAAAAGTAGGTTTACAGTTGTGAGTACATGAAACAGAGTTCATTCTTATATTATTATTTATTAATTAGAGGCCCGATACACCAAAATTCATGCAAGAATAAGCTTTCTTTCCCTTGGCTGCTGGCACCCCCTTCACTCTGGCCATCGCCTTCCACCTTCGTTCCAGCTGGTGTCGTCTTCTGCCTTCTGCCTTCGCTCCAGTCCTGCTGTTCTCCTGTAGCTCCCTCTACCCCCCGCTTTTCCCCTCATAGCAAGTGACCTGCCCCTCCCCATCCACTTTGCACAAGGGTCCAGGCCTGGCCACTGCCATCTTTGTAGTGTCAATTTGCATATTCCCTCCTTATTGGCTGTGGGTGCCGCCATCTTTGGCACAGAGTGATGGTCAATTTGCATATCCTGTCTTTATTAGATAGGTCTAGAGACCTGGTGCATGAATTCATGCACCAATGGGGTCCCTTGTCCTGTGGTATCAGGCTGAAATTGTCTCTCCCACATCCCGACAGGGGTCCCAGATTGCATGAGGGTGCAGGCCAGGTGGCTGGGAGGGATGTGGGAGGTTGGCCAGCCAGGGAGGGACAGGGGGTAGGGGGAAGGCTCCAGGGCATGTCTGGCTCTTCTCGCTCAATCCTGATTGGCTGGACCCCAGCAACAAACTAACCTACCAGGCATGCCTTGGAGCCTTCCCCCCCCCCCCCCCCCCCGCCTCCCCCTGGTCAGTGCACATCATAGTGAGTGGTTGAGTGGCCTTAGCCTATTTACCCTTAGATTGGTTGAACAGCTGACAATACAACCGGACGCTTAGCATATTATATCTGTTTTATATAGGATTCTTGTATTATTTTCCTACAATCAACTGTAAACCTACCCTTGCCTCTGCCTTGCATAGGCTGACACTTCTTTAACCATGATAAAAATGACTGCTTGACATTTGCCTTAAAGCATTAGAAGATATAAATACCTTTACATAGGCTGAGGGATAGGCATTTATGATGTAAGGGATTTTAAAGAAAGTACATTGTCTCCCACACTTAACTGGGAAGAATTAGTGTTTGAATGAGAGACGGGGGGGGGGGGGGGGGGAGGGAAATGGGTAATTCTAGCCTTGGAACTTTGGAGGAACTGAGGAGGCTCAGATGGGCTGCAGATGGGGAAGCTGAAGGCCGAGTGAGGAGAGGACCCCAGGCTTACTGACCTTAGGCATGACAAAACTGGGGCTAGCTGGCCTGGACCCTGGAAGGCCTCAGACAGTCCCACTCTCCTCCCTCTCCCTAGTCCTCAGCTCAGACTGCTCTCAGACACATGCCAAGGCCGGTAACACTGTAATTCAGCCAGAGCAGGGGCTCAAGGCTGCTCTGGGCCTGAGTAGGGTCCTGACTACCATGAAAATGTTCACTTCTCTAAGAAGATGTCCTTCTAACACTACACTTGAAATGAACTTTTGGAGAAGACCTTGTATAAGTGTTGGTGACAGTCTTTTTCTGGCAGTAATGTATAAGGATGATACTGCTTGGGTTTTTCCTACCTGTGTTATCTTGGTCAGTAAAAATGGAGTTTGTGGTCCTAGTAATGATGAAAAAATATTGTTGGCTTTTTGTGGTGCTCTTTCAGTTCCTTTGGCACTGGGATATAATATCAAGACCTCACATTTGTGTGTGTATTTTAAAATATGGTAAAAATACACAAGATTTAACATCATAACCATTTTTAAATGTATAGATCAATGATATTAAGTTCCATTCACACTATTGTGCAACCCTCACCACCATCCACCTCCAGAACCTTTTTATCTTCCCAAAAGGAAACTGACCCCATTAAACATTAACTCCCCATTTCCCCTCCCCTACTCCTTGGCAACCACCATTCTGCTTTCTGTGTCCATGAATTTGACTACTCTGTGTACCTCATATAAATGGAATAATGCACTATTTATTTTTTTGTGTCTGGCGTATTTTACTGAGCATAGTGTCCCCAAGGTTTATCCATGTAATACTACAGGTCAGAATCCCCTTCCTTTTTAAGGCAGAATAATATTCCATCCTATGGATAGCACACGTTGTGTTTATTCATTCATCTGTTCATGGACACTTAGAGTTGCTTCTACCTTTTGGCTCTTGTGAATAATGCATCTGTGTATGTGGGCATACAAATCTCATTGGATCTCTGTCTTCAATGTTTTTGGTTATACCCAGAAGTGAAATTTTTGGATCATATGGTAATTCTAGGCTTAATTTTTGAAGTACTTCCATACTGTTTTCCACAGTCATGTGGTGTTTTGCAGCTTGCAAAATGTTTTTACAGTATGTTCATGATTCCTTCTGAGTCTTAGAGCAGCCTGATGAGTGGGCAGCAATTGTCCTCATTTTAGAGATCAGAAAATGGAGGTTCAGTAAGTTAATTGTCTTGGGTGGAAAAGTTGCTAAGTGGCAGATGGAGATGGAAGTCAGTGCTCTTTCTCCCATGTCAAGCTACTACCAGCTGGTTAGCAGAGGGAATAGAGAATACTAACAGGATTAAAAAATATCTCCTCCTTCTGTGAACTTGTCATGGTACCATAAGGAGAGTACTGGAATCAGTTGTGTGCTGGTAAATCAGCTCTGATTTGTAATAATTGCTGAATTCCATGTGTAAATGCTCCCACCTGGAACAATTTCAAGCTACCCATGGTTTAACAATTTTCTGCAAAATTCTTGAATTAGGCTCTTATGAATGGGTATGAAGTGACACGAACACACCTCTGAAGGAAGTAGAGCCAGGAGATCTGAGTTTAGTCCCCGCTCTGTCATTTAGGAACTGTGAAATCCTGGCCTTATCTTCTCTAGGTCCTGATTACCTTGTTTGTGAAATGGGGATAATTATACCTGAATTATACCTGCTTACATCACAGACTCTTTTAAGTCCCAAATGAGATAACTATGTGTAGTAGGCATCATACAAATAGAAGGTATTATTATGTTATAAAGATTACTTTAGCTTTAAAAATACTTCTTTCTCATAAAGGTTAGTACCATGCACCCTTTGAAACCTGGCCATTATCTTTGGGGCATGATTTCCATAGAAGTTGGGCCACAGTCAACTTTGAAAGCATCAACACAAACCCAGCGTTGCACAATATATTTTTTCTGGCTCTATTCAGGTGTATGTTGTTTTTATTCCTGGTGTTTAAGTGATTGGTACCTTAAGAAAAACTTTAAAAATTATGAAAGCAACATGTCATTCTAGTAGAGAATTTGAAAAATCTGGAAGAGTGCAAGGAAGAGAGTAAATATTGACTAATTGGCTAGACACGTGCTGCCAACAGTCCCTCTAGGGCAGTGGTTCTCAACCTTTCTAATGCCATGACCCTTTAATACAGTTCCTCATGTTGTGGTGACCCCCAACCATAAAATTATTTTCGTTGCTACTTCATAACTATAATTTTGCTACTGTTATGAATCGTAATGTAAATATGTGTTTTCCCGTGGTCTCAGCCATCCTGAGACACTGACAAGGCCTATATACCTACAAATTAATGTTGCTGCTAATATTAGAACAAATAATAATTATACTTGTTCTTTAAGCTTTTCTCAAATTCTATGCATATATCACAACTGTTAATAACTACGGAAGGTGTATAAGATAACTTTCTGAATTATCAATAATATTCTTTTTATGGTTTCTTTTTTGAAATGTAGAAAAATGCTATTGCAAAAAGTAAAATTAAAAGAGAAATATTAAGAATGGAATTTTATCCATAAACCTCAAAACCTAATTATGAAAGTGTGCTTACCCCCCAACCCAACAAAGACTACTCACTATATTAAGTCTAATAGAAGCTGCGATGGCTATAAAATCATGGCTGAAATTTTACTTATAAAATTCTTACTATCCTCATCCTCTTGGCCTTTGGAATTTTAAGTGGTAATTGTAATTTATAGCATTATGTTCTTACAGCCTTGGCCCCAATTAAACACACACACATACACATGCGCGCGCACACACACACACACACACACACACACTCTGTAAGCTTACACTTTCAATTGCACAACTAGCAATAATCAGATTAATAACTGCATCTAAATGTTTCCAATGGGAAGTAAATGATCCCTAGTAAATAGAAACCCATCTCATGGTCAGATTATAAAATCTGAAAAAGTGCACTTAAACTATAAGTGAATATTATACTACGTAGATGCAAAATATTAAATAGTGAGACAGGCAGCAAAACCTGGAACATAATAGCTTTCAGGTTAGAAATGATACAGAGTGTTTTTCTTAATAAAGGCCCATAAGACCTTACTCCCTTCCATTTACCTGCCTTTCATTTTGGAGGAAAAAAATTCGGCTTTGATTTTGATCCAAGGTTTGGTCTTGCCCCAGCCCTAATGGACAATTGTTTAGTAAGACAAACACCAACACTGAGGCTTCTTAAGAATGAGCCTTCCCAGCACATTGGGACCTCCTTATCCACCCAAAAGGTTGGTCATCAATGTATCCTTTGGACTGATGTATGACCAAAAGGGATGTGTAGACTGAAAAGGGGCCACATACTAACCTGGCAAGCTCGGGGAAGGCCTGTGTAGCAGTAACAGCCTTGCAAACTCAGAGACCTAAAACAACCACAAAGAATTGTCTGAAATTAAAACTTTTTAAAAAAGCAGTTAGTGGCTAGTTATGTCCTAGGCTAGAATCTTCCCTGATAAAAGTCAGTCTTTACCTTAACTGGCCCTGTCTATAGTCTTTTGAATCTACGATAACATACCTTTGGAATGTCATGGTAACTCCTCCTTTTCCAGACCCCTCATGACACAACCAATGCAGCAGGGAAGAGACCACAAGTCCTTTTTTTGTTATTGTTCTCATATTAATTATTGACTGTTAATTATTCTGTACCCTCACCTCAGTAAAAGAAATAAGTGACTTTCATTTTACTTGTCATCCATTCCCACAGGTTTCCCTGCTTTGTTTTCTCCCACCTCCCAAATCTATCACCAGTGGACTTCAGGTAACCCACTTGCACCTTCTCTTTTGATTTTAATGCATAAAATAAGGTGCAAAACTGCCCTTCTCTGGAGCTTATCTAAGTGCATTGAGATTTTGCTTCCTGGCAATTGTTCACAGTTTGGCTCAAATAAACTCACAAAACCACATACATAAATAAAATAGCCACCCAGTCTATGGTATTCTTTTATGGCAACCTGAACAGACTACAAGACTTACAGGCACAAGTCCTGCCTTCTGCCAAATTGCTCACTCTGAAATCTTCAAGTTTTCATCTCTTTAGAACATTGTGTTCACATTCAACTCATTCTTGGGGTTAGAGGGTGAAGTCTTTCTAACATAAATGGAGGCCTGCGAGGCCGTCTCCCTCATCTTGTGGGCCATGAAACTGAGGTGCTTGGAGCTGAAGTGGCCTGCTTGAGGCCCACAGTTACTCATGGCCACATCCAGAACTCTGGTGCTTTAGTTGGGCCTCTTCTTGTTTTTCCCTGATGAGGGCTGCCGTGAATGTCAGGCATCGTCCCATCACCATCGATGTAACGGTGATTACCGGAGAAGAAACCAGCCTATGAGAGGCTTCCTGCTGCAGTCATTGTCTCTCCGTTCCCTCTGTAATTCATTTGTGGATGCTGTAAAATGAGCTCTCAAGGATGCATTTGGCTCCTCAGAGAATTTGGAGCCATGCACAGTGGGTGCCTTGGGTCCCTCTGCCTGGTATAGCTCCCAGGCCAGTTATCCTTAGTTGGTGGAAAGGAACCTGAGAACTGAGCAGAGTACAGGCTTTTGTGATCCCTGCAGGGTCTCAGACCTGAGTCAGGAGCCTATGGGCAGGCTTTCCCGTGCACCAGCGGAGTAGGCCTCACACACAAGCAGCACCTACCTCGTATGTGACACCCATATGTTTATTGAGTTTGCTGAGTAAAAGAATGGATAAGTGGAACAAAAGATGGAGCACTGGCTTTGATTACAATAATCAAGTTCAAATTCTAACTGTGCCATTCTGAGTTGAGAGACCTTGAGCAAATTATGTAATCTTCTTGAGTTTCTATTTTCCCACATTAATGTGGGGATAGCAGTAATTACCTTTCCAGCTTTTTTGTGATGTTTTGTTGCAGAAACAATAAGGGATATAAATCATGCTACATATTATAGGTGCTAATTAAAGGGACACTGATTTGGTGTTTTAAGTGAATAGGTATTAGGTCTCATTGTGTGATTTCAACTTCATTGAAAAATCTCTTTATTGGATGCCTTGGAGAATACCTTTAGAGAACCATTTCTTTGGCTAATGGCATTTTCTCAAGTATAAGAAATTAAGCACTATTAGCCACTTTTAGGACAGTGTTGAAGAGTTTATATTTTATTATAATGAGCTTAGAGAAAGATATGGAGAAGATATTTTGAAAGCCATAGGGGTTGGATTAGAATTAAGGAATGTTAGTAGTGTTGATTATGCCAAAGAAGAGATTGGAGGCAGGAAAATCATCCAGAGACATAGCATTCATTTATTTGTGCATTCATTCAACAAACAGCTTTTGAAATCTTACTCTGGGAAATATTGTGAAGGCCTGGTATGTTCTGTCTCAGTGGCTCTGATGACCACACTCATTGTGATTCAGTCAGTCCAGGTGGAAGCCCCAGGTGAGAAGAATGTGACGTGTCTTCTTGTTTGCAGCATCCTTTTTGCAGCCACTCTGTTGCTCAGATGGTTCAGGAGAGGGAGGGGCTAGGCCTTGGCCTAATGGGGGCATGGGTGTGGCAGCCTCTGAGTCTTCTTTCCAGTCCCAGGCTATTCTGGTGGCTGTCTTCTCTTGTAGAAATTATTGACGGAATACCCCCTGGGTGTAACCTTATTCTGGGATTGTAGGAATAGGCCATGAGATGCAGGGACCTCCAGAAGGCTTGGTTCATGCTGAAGGTCTTGCGAGCTGGGTGACTTCAGAAGCTCTCCAGGGAGCTGGAGTCTGGTGGTTGCCGTGTGGGCTCCCAGCTGGCTGGCTTGGGGTAGTATCCAGACAGTTCCTAACACTGTGGAAAGCTCTTGGTTTATTGAACACCCAGTGAACCGGGCTCCTCTTGATAAGCCCTGTCTGCCCCATAGGCATGAGAGAAACTTGAACTACTACTGATGCTAGAAATTTGAATGGGTTTGTCTGGTCTAAGCCATCTGTGCCTTCCTTTATTCCTCTCAGGCAATATTTTGAGAATTATGAAACAAAATCCACAGCATGTTTTCTTTTAAAAAATTCAGTAGGTCGAGAGTCTCCATTCTAGGCACTAAGGAAGTATTGATTTGAACAAACAAACAAATCCCTTTCTTCCCCTCAAAAAAACTTATTCTTGTCTTTAGGGAACTTTCTAGGGAGAGAGACAAATATGTAATTACAATTCAGTGTGATAGTGCTGCCATGGGAGGGGGGGGGAGCGGAATACGATATGGATGCCAAGAAGAGGGGCTCCTGTCAGAATTGGGGCTTAGGGATGGTGAGCTGGGCTATTGCCTAAGAAAGTTCTAGAAATCCTAATTGAAAAAGAGCTTCACCCAGCTGTTATGGTTCAGTGGTTGAGAACCATGAACCAGGTTCTATTCCCCATCAGGGCACATCACATGCCTGGGTTATAGGCTTGATCCCCAATGTGGGGTGTGCAGGAGGCAGCTCATTGATGATTCTCATCATTGATATTTCTTCTCTCTCTCTCTCCTCTCTCTCTCTTCTCTCCCTTTCTCCCTCTCTCTCTCTTCTCTCCCTTTCTCCCTCTCTCTCTCTTCTCTCCCTTTCTCCCTCTCTCTCTCTTCTCTCCCTTTCTCCCTCTCTCTCTCTCTTTCTCTCAATAAAAACATATTTAAAAAATCAAAATCCCAAATTTCCTCTGAAAGGGGAATGAATTATGTTAAAAAATTTGCCCTCTGAACACTTAGAGAAAATCGGCTATGTATCCATAAACCCACAAGGTGATCTAGATAGGTGCTAAGTGTTTTGGGAGTTTTCAGGAAAGGGGAACAATTTTTAACAGAGGTAACAGAGATAAATCATAGAGCTGGTAGCTGAGGTTTCTCCACTCTGTAGCGTCTCTAGCGAACCACTTCCTAAGGTTGGGCCTGTGGTCATTAGCCCGTGGCTGTTAGGCTCTGAGGCATGGCTGGTGCTGTACCAGCTGGGCTTCAGTGGCAGGTGAGAGATGGAGACCCTGGAGTCCTACAGAGATGCTGGCCTCATCCCAACCTTCGTGCCCTATCGTAGGACCTCCTGTTGCCACCACCCTCCCCACAATTCTCCAGGGCCCCGTGAGTCTGGTCTCTTCCCAGGTCTCCCCAGATGTAAGCAGCCCACGTAGGCTTCCCTGCCTCTGTTCTTCCATCCTAGACTCGTGCTGCTGAGGGCACTTGTCCCAGGTTTTCCCCTCTGTGACCGTTTACCAACGGCTGGAAGCTCCTTGAGAGTGGGGACATTCCCGCAGAGGCGGTTTCCCCCGTATCCCACAACACCTGAGCAATAACAGGTGGAGAGTTTGTCTGGTTCCGTTGGAAAAGCCTTGAGTAATGACATCTTCTCCAAGGCCTCTTAGGAAGCTTGCTTTTCTAAATGTTTTCATTACTGATAAGCACTTCAGAATGTCCCGCCCACATTTTCTTAGCCTGGATTCCGTCTCTCTAAACTGTCACCACTTTCCCCTGTGTGGCTGGCTCGCTCTGTGGATTAGCTGGGGTGAACGTTTAATCTGTGGGGCTTTTCTCTCAGCTGCCTCGGGACTGTGCTCAGAGGAAGCAAACTCGTTGTCAGGCTCCAGATAACGTCCTTCCGCTGCAGGGTGGCCCCGCGGACAGAAAGGATACTGGGTCCTCACGTGCTCCTGGGGGAGGGCGGTCACAGTGGGCTGGGGCCTGCGGCCTCCTGTGAAGCACTGCTCTTCTCCGTTACTTTCCTTCTTGAGATTTTCGTGCTCAAACAAGATTGTTGCAGTCTTGAGATTAGCCACCGAAGCAGTGTCCGGTTGACTTTTTTCAATTTTTCTCTCGCAAGTCAGGCCTTTAGTGATTTCCTTCCCTTTTTTCTGCCTGCTAATATATCTAAAACCCAAGGAGGTCCTTGGCAGTAGTTATCGGCTGCACTCTTTCTCTTCAGGAGATGTGGCATCTGCAGAACTGGAAGAGGGGATGTAGAAATTCCTTGGCATGTCCTGTAGCATTTCCTGATGTTCTCTCCCTTAGAATTTAACAGATTCTTTGTCTCTATGTTCCAGATTCATTGACTCTGAGATAAAAGTTTTCCTTGTCTAAACTTCTGAGGGAAAAAATGTGCAGTTTCCCCTTTGCCAGCACCTGCTTTCTGAATGTACTGGAATTTCCGAGGAGGTCGCCAAGGCTGGTGTTAACGGGAAGGTGTGGACGTGGTTTGAAAAAAAAAAAAAAAAAAAAGAATCAACAGCTACCAATATTTGAATATCTGCTCACCACTAGACACTTGACTGGTTGGCAGGTCATTTATTTTTTATTTTTTATTCCTCACCTGGGCATTGAACCTGCAGTCAAGGTGTGTGCCCTTGACCGGGAATTAAACCAGCAACCCTTTGTTCCATGGGCCGATGCTCTCTAACCACTGAACACTGGCCAGGGCTTGGCAGGTCATTTAATCCATTCGCAATGCTGTGAGGAAGGGACTGCTTGACAGCTGTGGAGTGCTGACTAGCCCCAGGTCACACAAGGCACAGCACAGTGATTTGAACCTAGATCTGCCTGAAGGGGCTACTGGAAGGCGATGTGCAGCTCACAGCTGTGCCGTCTGGTGGAACAGGCTTCTCAGGCGGTGTCCGGGTAATCTGCGCCCCTGGCCAGGTCCAGAGGTGCCGGCAGGGGGGCATGTGTGCTTGTGTGTTATGACTGCTGTTATTGAGTCTCCGAACTTCATCCCGGCCACCCTTCTCTTCGGGCACCCCAGAGGCCTGGCCTTGCACCTGGAGCTGGAAGTTGTATGAGGGAGGATGCTGGGGCTTGCAGCCTGTGAGCCGGCTCAGTTCATCAGAAACCTTTGAGCTGAGAGAGAAATGGGCTTAATAACTATTTTGCAGGTCAAGGATATATTTTGTTATTGAATTGCTATTCCTCTACTGGCAAAATGAATAAAATCATTTTCAAAACCTCAAGAGAACCCTGAGATTTCGAATCAAACCATTTGCAAAATAAACAAAAAAGCAACAAAAAACTGGAGTGCTCACCCCAGGGTTCTGGCAAACAGAATGAAGTGTTCTCTGGAACTTAAAATAATACACATCATTTATAGCTTAGGTATCCATTAGCAAAAGGTCATGGAAAAATCTGGAAGATACCCAGAAATTCAGACAAAGTCTGCTCTATTGTTTCAAACGGTAAAATATGTACAGGAGAATGAGTTCTGTCCCCGCCCCTCCTGCTCCAGCTGGAGCTGAGCGGGTCCCTTGTGGGAGCTGAGGGGCCAGGGGACAGATAGGCTCGGATCACCTTTACTCAGGCTCTTGGTTGTCGCCTCTGTTCACACGAAAATAATTCTTTTCTTGTTACAGTGCATTGTAGGAGCTTTTCAAAAGTTTATTAGATCAGATTTACTTTTTCTCAGAGCTTGTAATTAAAAAAAAAATCATTATTAAGTGTGCAATAAATGCCTCATTATATATTATGTACCTCAAATGGTTTCTTTATATTTTCATTAATTAGAAAACATCAGGAGATAGCCAACAGGAATATTAAAAATTTTGAACACCTGCTCCATTAAGAAAGCTATGTCAGCATGATACACGACATTACTCTTTGTTTCTCTTTAGGATATGTTTTGAAATATGCTTCTCTAATGATATCTATGCTAGATGACCTTTTCTTGCTGTCACAGGCAACTTCGTGGCATAAGAAGCAGTTAAAACGGTATCTTGTATTGAGCTCACATTCAGAAGTATCAGGAGCCAAGCTGTTTAACATTCCAGTCCGAGATTTCCATTTTGCATGTGGCTAATTCTGCAGAAAGCCTCCGACACCTGCAGCTGAGCTCCAGGCCACTCACAGCTGGTTTGCTAAGCTGCTTTCCTCAGGAGTCCAGAGTGACCTTGGGGTCCTGGAGACCGATCCTGCCTGGGGCCGGCTTCCTGGGCTTGCAGCCTTTACAGAGCCCTGTGCTCAGGTGTCCCCTGGAGGCATGTAATTCGCTTCTCTCTTTGTCTTAAACTTCTAATATTTTTTGAATAAGAGTCCCCCTTACCTCACCCCCCACTGTCATTTCACTGGGTTCTGCAAGTTACGTAGGTGTCTGACACTTTTACTTGTAAAACTTTTCTCTCTTCTCCTTTCAGTCTAATATTAAAGACGTGTTACTGATTGATTAACGTTTTCTTAGGGTTAGCAGTTAAAATATAGGGTGTCTCTCCAAAAAAATATATACACACTTTAACAGCGATAGCTCAATTGATGTTTCTTTTCAGATTTATCCATCGGAATTAATAATGTAAAACACGTCTGCATTCATTTTTGGAGACACCCTATAGTTTGTTGATTATTAAGGTTTATTGCATACTTGGCAAAGTCTTATATTGTGATATCCTGGGTGGTAAAGTCTATTAAAAAACCTCTGAAGCATATTTTAGTTGATTGGTTTTTGTTTTGTTTTGTTTTGTTATTATTCTCCTGAGGATATTTTTTCCATTGCTTTCCACAGAGGGTGGGGGAGAGGGAGTGAGAGAGAAAGTGAAACAACTGGTTGCTTCCCGCACCCACCCTGACAGGGCTGGGAGCCAACCCTCCTCCCAGGTACGTGCCCTTGACCGGGGATTGAACCCATGACCATGGGTCAATACTCAAACCACTGAGCAGCAATGGCCAGGGCTCTGAGGCACTATTTTGCCAAATTTGAGGTGTTTCGGTATGCTATAGCCTGCAAGTTTTCTCAGTATTACAATGGATCTTACAAGCCCGGGTGGTCTGCGGATGGGGGTACAAGGTCCCCAGGCCTGAGCTCTAGACATCTTACTCACCAGTCATGTCTGCAAAATGCTGGGCCTCTATTTGCAATTCATAAAATGGAGATAATAATGGTACACATGGTTTAAGATTGCTGTGGGGTTTTGGAGATAAAATGATTATTATTATTGTTTTGCATAATGTGTGGTATGTATATGAAATTCTCAATAAATGCTAGTTGAAATCACTTCATGTTGGGCCAGTTTTTGCCACTCTGATTCATGGCCAAATGTGATACTTCCAATGTCCAGCTAGATATCCTTTAAAAAATGTGTCATAAAAAAAATGGATGAATCAGTGTCAATCCTTTAGGAGAACTTTTAAAAATGGGGTGTTATTTAGTTGCAGTCCTTGCATAAGAATGTGTAGGCAGGTCAAGTATCCTAGTGACTGATAAATCAAAGTGTAGCCAGGAATAATATTTGCTGTGTCAGATTGGAAAGAGGGAAGAACACACACACACACACACACACACACACACACACACACACGCAGTGCTATGTCATAGGCCTTATGGATACAAAAATGAAAGTTACAGCCACTTCTCTCTTCAGTGAGCAAATAGAAGGAGCCCCTTGATGTTATTGTCTACAGGTTTGGCAGAGCTGGAATAATGAAGGCATTGGCACGTGTTTTCTTCTCTGATGTCACAGTTCCCGGGCCATTTACCCACAGTGTCTTAGGGCTCTGTTTCAAGGAATGATGGGAGAGGGGTGTGAGTGAGAAGAAATAGGTGAGTGTTTGGCCTGGATAATGGTAAGTGAGGATGGGATGGGATGGGATGGGAAGGGAAGGGAGTGAAGAGGAGGCAGCTGTGGTTTTGAAACCAGTGGAACCCCTTTTCCCGAGGTCTGTCTCCAGCAGCACTCATATTTGTGATACCGATTCAGCTTCCAATTAAGCAAACACATGATTTCAAGAATGAGATAAAGGTTGAAAATGTTGCAAGGTTCCAGTCACACTTGTAGCCTATTTTATGTAATAACTCTTCAGTTTGACAAGAGAAACGAGGCCCCCAATTCCTTTCTTTTATGATGGCAGTCTGCCTTTCATGTGATTGCTGCCCTTACAAAATGGGTAATTGGTTTTTATCTCGGTGCCCTCAAATCAACATATTTTTAAAGAGCACTTGCTGGCTAATTTAAGGCAAACATATTCAGTAATGATATAATGGCTAGGTGGTCATTTATCCATCTCTTTTGGGTTAATATGAATGGTTCTGATGAAAACAAAAGTATGTACTGTGTGAAGTAGTTAATGTATTTTACAAATTTCTTCCATTCTGATTTAGTTGAAAGCCTTCCTTTTTCCTTTAGACTTAAAGAAATAAAAAGGAGATGGGAGTGAAAAGAACCAGCTGTACCTTCAAAACAACCAAAAGGAGGTCAGTTTTGCACATACATTGAGCACTAACAATGGACCAGGCACCTTATAAAGCTGCAGAACTAAAGCGACCCCCTTCCTAGTGTGCTCACAGTGTGGCCTGGGTGAATATGATGGAAACCTGTATCCCTCCAAGAGAAATCTTAAATGGGAAGGAGGAAGAACTAGAAAACACAGAATTTTGTTGTGAAATGTGTCATTATGTTCCTCTGGTAACCAGGCCCAGCACAGGGTCTGTGTCATGCAGGCCTCACGTGGCCTTGAGCAGACCTAGGGACATGCCGGACTTGCAGGCTTCCGAATGTTGACTCTGAAGAAGGGGCTTGTGAACATCTTGTTCTTTGATCAGGTTGAAAAAACAGAGGCTGCACAGCTGGAGGTGGCAGATTCCATGCACTCTCCCTGAGTTTTGTGTGCGGGGCGCTTTCTATGAGTGCACTGGCCTTCCAGATGCTAACCTTCTTCAGGGGGTAGAAATGCACATATCCTCCCCTGAAAGGAGTGGAAATGTCTTTATTGTCCTTCTTCTGCTTCTGTTCCTGATTCTTCATCAAAATCTTGGAGTGGCCGAGGAGTGAAGTAGTCTGGGCCACTGTATCAGGCTGTTTTGGGAATTAAAGAAACCAACATGTGTAAAGTTCTTAGCACAGCGTCTGCCTCTGAATAAGTGCTCAGTCAAAGTCAGCGCTACAGTGAGCTGGGTGAGCAGAGCTGATTGGTGCGCTGTCTTATTAATTACCCTGTGGCCTCAGCCCCTCAGTGCCAGGGCCTGGCTCTCCTGCCCTAGGGGACTGCTTTCTGTCATTGCTTAATGAGTTTTAGTTGTTGGTGAGCAGTTTTCTGTGGCTGACAATGCTAATTGTGAGGTAGCCTGTGTGTGTGTGTGCTAATTGCATATAACAGACATTTGATATTGGTTTAATTATATTTTGTGTTGTCCTCTGGAAAGTCTATGCTTCAGCTAAGTCCAGCATGTAGACCATGGCAGTGACCAGGCCGTGACTATGGAATGAGTGAAAGTTGAGGATCTGGGTTTAGTTTTTGTAGTAAGTGCTACGAAGTGTACAGAGCCTGTTCCTTCATTTCTGTTTTTGTACTCTTCCCCCACGCCCCGCTCCAGTTTTCCATGTGGTGCTAACCCTTTTGAGACAGGAAGTTTTGTCAGGTCCTCACAGTTTTCATAGTTAGGGAAATATATTGTCTTGAGATTCATTCTCAAGCTTTCCTAAGTAGACAGAGCAAATCTCTGAGAATGGATTAGAATCGCAGTCAGCATTTTCTGAAGGCTGTGATGTGCTCACAGCACAGAAGCAGCCTGAGTCACCTGGGCAGAGCTGGTCAGTCCTCATTAGTTTGTTAATCAGACAGTTTCAGATGTGCCAACTAGCCTGTGTCAGGAGCATGCTCAAATGGGAGGAATGAGGGAGTTTGGCAATGCCATTGCTAATTGGTGTTCAGGGTGTAGACATGGCATTCAGGGGACATGGAGATATGAGGTTAGTATAAGAAGTTCGTTGGCTTTTTTCCTATGCTACCCTTTTAAGGAAAGCAGGTAAAGAACAACGGTATTCGCTCATGTTTGAAATTTATTAATAAAAACCTGCTTTAGACTGTGTATAAGTCACTCTCCTGCATCTTTCATGCCTATAATATTATGTAATTATAATGCATGTAAGATCCTCATGGTATGTATCACACTCATTTACTACTGATTGTAAGCTACAGGTGGACGAACCTGACACCCCTTTTGTGAACTTACAGAGAATTCTGCACATGCAGTGCTTGGAAATGAAATGGAAGCTGTAACTGTCAGTCTACCATAGTACAGAGACAAAAAAAATAGTAAGATTGTTTAGAAAGAGTTCCAGCCACAAAAGTTTGAAACCCAGAAATTAGAATGGACCAGATTCATCTATTTTCTAAACAGTTTACTTAGGAAATACTATTAGTAGTAGTAATAGTACCTACCATGTTCCAGACACTTTATGAATCATATGTCATGCAATCTTCACAACATCCTTGCAATATAGAAGTTTTTAAAAAAATATTTAAATATTTATTTATTTATTTTAAACAGCTGGCATAGAGAGGATAAGTAACTTGCCCCAGGTTGCACAGCTAGAAATGGAAAGACAGATTTTTTTTAAAATCCAGGCGGTTTTTCCAATCCCTCTTTATGTGTATCCCAGCTAACCAACATGCTGCTCTAATGTAATTTGTTTAGGGGTCAAACTGGATAATCCAGGTTTCAGGGTGTAGGTTTTGATCTGAAATATTTGGTGTGACTAAATTAGGTAACTGCCAAGTCCTTCTTTGTTCTCGAATTTATGATTTAAATACAATTAAATCTTGCCAATTTTTAAAAAAATGGTATTGCAGAGTTGATTTGGGTGAGCAGTGGAATGAAAGCTCAGGGAACAGTCAAGCAGGAAAATCAACACAGCATTTCAAAACATGCTCAGAATAAAGTCTTCCTTTCACCAGTGAATTGAGAGCCTGAATTCAGTGAACTCAGGGAAATGTCAAATTGACTTTAACTTAATGCCCACTGTTCAGGCTTTCTATGAGCAGGTGTTTATTTTGCCAGACACAGGCATTAGATTTCCTTAACTCTGTCCATTTCAGGTCTTCTTGAACTTCAGAATTACTTGAGATTTTCTTTAACCTGTC
Source organism: Pipistrellus kuhlii (assembly GCF_014108245.1). Classification (NCBI taxonomy): domain Eukaryota; kingdom Metazoa; phylum Chordata; class Mammalia; order Chiroptera; family Vespertilionidae; genus Pipistrellus; species Pipistrellus kuhlii. Next base: position 77,660,906 of record NW_023425404.1, on the reverse strand, counting down.
ACTGTCCTTTTCTACCTATTACAAGTACAAAGAATGCTGAAATTCTGTTAGAGAAATAAATATTGTGGGAGTTATACATTGGAAAGTGGACATATTTAGAATTTGTTATGAGTCGGTATAACACTGATATAACCTTTTAAACCATCCCACAACAAATTTAAGAGTTCTATTTCCAGAGCTAACATCGTACTTCATGGTGAAAAAATGAATACTTTCCTTGGAGATCTGGAACGAGACAAAAATGTCTACTCCTGTCACTTCTATTCAACACGGTACTGGAGGCTTTAGCCAAGACAACCAGGCAAGAAAAAGAAATAGAAGACATCCAGATTGTAAAGAAAAAGTAAACCTGTCTCCATTTGCAGATGACTTGATTTTGTAGAGAGAAAATCCTAAGGAAGCCACTACAAATCTATCAGAACTAATATATAAGTTCATCAAGGCTGTAGGATACAATATCAACATACAATATTAATTGTATATCTAATTTTTTTTTTCTTCAAAGGATGCCAGCAAAACAGTGAAAAGACATTTCACAGGATGGGAAAATTTTTCTGCAAATCTGATAAGGGACTCGTGTCAAATTAAAATGCTTACAACTCAATAATTAAAAGATAACCCAATTAAAAATGGGCAAGGGATCTGAATAGACATTTCTCCAAAGGAGCTATACAAATGTAAGCACATAAGAAGCTCCTCCACATCATTAGCCTTCAGAGTAATGTGAGTCAATGCCACAGTGAGACATTACTTCATGCTTATTGAATTAACTTAAATGTTCATTGACTGGGGAATAGTTAAACAAAATGTAGTATATCCATACAATAATATAGTATTTGGCCATAAAAAGGAACAAAGTTCTGATCTATGCTGTAATATAGTGTAACCTTAAAACAGGAGTCTAAATGAAAGAAGCCAGTCACACAAAACTACATAGTGTCTGATTCTGTTTATTTTAGAGGTCTACAAGAGATGATTTTATAGAGACAGAAAGCAGATTAGTGGTTTCCTAGGATTAAAGGCGAGAGGACTAGAGAGGAAATACCCCACAGAATGACCTCTAAAGGGTATGGGGTATTTTCTGGGGTGATGAAAATGCTCTAAAATTGATTGTGATGATGATTGTACAATTCTATGAATATACTAAAGCCATTATATTGTACATTTTAAATTGATGAATTGTATCTCAATAAAGATTTTAAGAAAAAATTTATCTATGCACTAAGATTTCCTATACAATTGACAGTTGGAAACAACTTATCTTACCTAATAAAAAAAAACCATCAAAACCATCACTTTGCTACGCCCACAGCCAATCAGAATGAGTATGCAAATTAACCCAACCAATATGGAGGTTAATTTGCATTCCTGCTATGAGGGGGAAGTGGGCAGTGGAGGGAGCTATTGAAGTGGTGCTCCAGACAGAAGTGAGGACTTGCTGGCTTCAGGCGGCCAGGGAGCAGGGACATGTTGCCTCCCGGGGGAGGCTGGGAGTGAAGCCAGAGGAAGGAAGGCCTATTCTTGCACAAATATCGTGCAACAGGCCTCTAGTTTAATAATACAAAATTGGTCAAACCTCAGAGGGAAGGTAAGGGAAAGAAGGGGGTAAGGAGGAGAGATCAACCAAGGGACTTGTATGCATGCATATAAGCCTAACGAATGGACACAGACACCAGGGGTTGAGGGCATGAGTAGGGGAGGGTGGGGGCAAAGGGGGGAATAAAGGACACGTATGTAATACCTTAATCAATAAAGAAAAAATAATACAAATTTGATAAAATAAACTATGGCACAGCAATAGAATGTGACACTGCAGACTTTAACCCACAATGAAGGATATTATTTAAGGTTATGGGAACATTTAATAATATACTGTTTAATGTGAAAATAAGTTATCAAATAACATGATCTAAATTTGTGGAAGAACATTTGTAATTGTAGGCATAGCGAGGGGGCTGGAAGTATGTACATCAGAGTGCTTGTAGTCATCTCTGAGTATTAAAATGACAGATAACTTTAATTTTCTCCTTCTTGCCTTGCTGTATTTCTTAGATTTTCTAGGCTATTATGGGTTCATTATCAGAAAAAGAAATTTTATGTACAATTTACATATAATATACTGGCTTAATACTTCAATAAAATAATGAGCTAGAAATGATCTTACCTTCCCATATTTCATTTTCCAATTACTAGTATTCTCAGAATAATAACACATACAAACACACACACTATATAAATAGCGAACTTCCATTGAGAGCTTGAAATAAATACGTAGACATTGTAAGCTCTTACTAAATGTTATATGTATGTTTCTTATCATGTCATAATAATTGCTCAATAAATGCTAGCACTGTCTATTGGAATATACGTTCTAAAATATTTTATTCATTTTAAGGAACAAAACCATCTTTCTTTCACCCCTGCCTTTCTCCTTTGCATTCATGAATGAGCTAGGAAGTAGAGCCTCTGGTGGGGGAGAGGAAGCGCAGCAATTCCTTTCCTGAGCTTCCCCTCCTGTCTGGAGGCACCTGCCACCCAGCAGCTCCCGTGTGGCTGGCGCTCTGGTCCGGCTGGCAGGGGTTTGGCGGCAGTTCCTGGAGCAGCATTCCCAGGAGATTTCCACTCTGCAGCGATGTCTGTGCCAGTGGCTCCTCCTCTTATATTTTGGGAGACTGTTTGGGGGCGCTGGGTTGTTTTCCCCTCTTCTTTGGGAGGAGGAGACTTCGAAGCCCTGGTGCAGTTTCACCTGAGTCATCCTGGAGGACCCTTACGAGTTTGCTCACGTTCAGCTTTTCCTCCAGCCTCCAGCGTCTGGATTCTCTGCCTGAAAATAAATGATGCCAAGTAAAGCTGGTTAACAGCAGGGGAGAAGAAAGCCCTGAGATAATCTGGTGTGCCTTCTTTTTCCAGGAAATGTTTTTGTCAGGTCTCAGTGTTTGTGTCCCTGTTGCGTGCTGCTCAGAGACACGGGAAGAGTTACCGGTGTGCTAACTGCAGAGGTTTAAATGCATCTCATCCAGTGTGCCTCTTAAATTAATAAATTGTGAAAAAATACACACTTGTGAGACTTTTGAGGGCTCACAAGCAGCTCTGGGATAGCTCGGGGCTATAGGTTCCAACAGTGTTTCAGAAAAACTCTACCAACGGGGATGTTTGCCGTGAAAAGAAACACATCACACCCCGAGAAGGCAGAGTTATGGCATGATCTGAGTGTGTGACCATGCTCCCTACTCACATTAGTGTTCTGCTCAGAAACTCACCGTGTTGGAGGAGCCCTGGCTGGTGTGGCTCAGCTGGTTGGGTGTTGTCCTGTGCACTGTAGGGTTGCTGGTTCGATTACAGTCGGAGATGATGCCCGGGTGGTGGGCTCAATCCGGGTGCGCAGCAGGCAGCCAATCAATGTTTTTTCTCAGATTGATGTTTTTCTCTCTCCTTTCCCCTTCCTCTCTCTCTAAAAATCAATAACAAATATGAATATGAATATGAATATAAACATAAATATAGATATAAATATAAATATAAATCGGCTCTTATGGGAGGAAAATGCTTTGTGAGCCTTAGATCAAGGCAAGGCTTGCAATTTCAATTGTGAGGAACATTTTCATTAAGTCTGCATGACTTACAACCCAGGAAGAGGCGGGAGACTCCACCATACTTCATAGAAGGTGCTTCCAGACATGGGACTGGAAGAGGAGGCAAGATCACTTGGTTAGAGAAGGGGCTGATTACTCACTGCATCAGCTCTGTTGTGAAGGACTGTGTCACACAATGCATGGGGGTGAGGTGACCTGAGAGGTCTGGGTGGGGTTGTTGGCTGTCACCTGCGTGTGTATGTAATGCATATGTATCTTTCATGCTGTTCAAGCCTTGCGTGTGAGCTTAAACCTAGCATGGTGTTCTGCCCAAGGCCCTTGGGACACACCCTTTGGGATATCAAGGTCTCTGGAAGTGTCCTGACCCTGCTCCCCTTGGAGGTGTGTGGCCAGGCCTCACAGAGAGATCCTGACCCAGAGCCAGACTCGGCCTCCCACAGCGCCACTCATGCACATGCTGACCTGGAGCAGCCGGTGGCTTTATCCAAGCCCAAGTGGGAACGTGACCCAATTATTGTGCCTCCAGCACATTGGCACAATAACCAGACCATCCGTCCTCCTCTTTTCACAGAAAGATAATTCTGCTGAGCCTCTCGGAGCTGGAAGGCCAGCTTTAGTAACATGCTTTTCCTGGCTGGCTATCATCCAGTTATTAACAGTGAGTGTGAATGGTTACGAGTTTGAAGGTTTATTTAGGAGGAAACCATCTTCCTTGATCCTGGTGTCTGTCAACTATTACCTGCCTAAAGCTCTCTCCTTCTTTGGGGAGAGGCTGACAGCAGAGTGGTCACAAAGTCTGTGGTGTGGACTGCCACCTGAGGTCTTCTGATGTCTCTGATGCCATCCATGTGGATTGAGGTCAAAGGAGGGGGTGAAATCAGGCTGCCCACTTGGATTAGATCTGTGGGAGCACAGCTAGAAGGCTACTCTTCTTGCCGGTCATTTTAGGGCTGGCTATGCTAGCACCCCACTGTGCAAGGTGACTTTAACTCTGAGAGGTGACATCTCAGTTTTATGACCATAAGGGATATAGGAGACAGATTTAACTACTGTTTCAAGTCAGTCTTCTGCTGGATTCTTGTTATTCTCAATACAAAATCAACTAATTTAATTTAAAGCCTGTTTGAGGCCTTGGGAACAAGTTGTAGGTATACTTTCCCCTGGTTAAATCGGAATCTCTATGTAAATGAACTTTCCAGAGGATTGTCTCTGGGAATTCCTAAAGCAGTCTTAGGTTTGGTATCTTGCATAAAGAAAACACCAAGAAGTCAATCTTAGGGGCTTATCTTCTATTCAGGGTTTGTACGTGAAGGAAATTTTACCCCAGCTGGGATCACTGGTTGCTTTGCACATTCTTAATTCTTTTGCCAATTTTCCAGATGCCTTTGGAAATTCATGCTGACCATTTTTTTTCTTTTTCATTCCATTTTGAGTACTGAACATTTTCCTGTCATTAGCTAAACTGGCATGAATAAAATATTCCTTTTCAGGATGATGATTTTCAAGTGTTTTTTTAAAAGGCAAACAAAACACCCAGTTGGTTAAATTTGTGAGGCCTATCAGAATGTTCTTGCAGTGCCAGTGGGTGGTTTTGGGAGTAGGAACCTGCCTTTCGATAGGCCACGTAGTGGCAATCACAGTGATTCCTGGTAGTAGAATGCATGAAGGAATGAATAGAAAATAAACAAATTTGAATAGGTAGAAACAAATAATTCAAGACTCAAAATAGAGTTTTCCCTTTCAATCATCTGGATATCTATACTAGATTTATGGGCGAGTTACTTTCATTAACAATAATATAGGTTAAAAGGGGAACGATTAAAAAGAATATAAAGACAGTATAAAATATTCCACTTATCTATTCATACATGTAATAAATTTTTTTTGAGCTTTTATTAAATGTAAGACCTTGTGCTAGGTCCTTAGAGAGAGAGACAGAAATCCTACATTAAAAAACAACAACAACAACTTGCAGTATTAGTAGGAAGAAAACTTATAAACTTAAATAACTATATTAACATTTGACAAGAAAGGGAAGGTGAAGGAAAACGAAGCCAAGAATTTTCCATATATTATCCCCATTTATCCTCATAAACTCAGTGAGATAGATAGGTTCAGAGATTTTAATTTTCTCACCTGGGCATTCAGCTAGTGAGTGGCAGAGATGGGATTCAAATCAGGCTCTGACAAGACTCTTCTTTGTCTCCTCTAAGTGGAGATAAATGCTACAATAGTTCAGAAATGAAGACATTAATTCTACCTGCAGGAGCCATGGTGGAAGGGTTAGAATATGAGCCAAACTTGGAAGCATGGGGGAGGGGGAGTGTCCGTCTGTGGAAGTGGGAGCACAGATAGGATGAACATGCTGGGCCAGAATCATCCCCGTGGGAGATGGTAGGGTTGACATAATGGGTGGGAAGCGGGTCAGTTGGCTGGGCCTGGAGGATAACTGGAGACCCAGCAAGGTTAGAAGGGGAGGTAAGTGGTCAGATCATGATGAGTTTGAGTTCCAGGTTAAAATGCTTATAGTTTTAGCAGTTGATATGAGCTATTGAAATATCCAGGTGATAAAGCTATTAGAATATAATGTAGAACATTAGAAACTGACCTCACTCTCTGGGGTAGGGGAGTGGAGTGGGCATGGCCTGCAGAGAGAGCTGGAAGGCTGGCACAGTGGCACCAGTGAAAGGGGCCTGAAGTAGCGTGGCAAGGGGAGCCCAGGAGAGGGGCAGGTATGAGACCTGCGGGACAGGTGAGGCCTTGTTGGGGCCTATGGCGGTTCACCCAGGAGCTGGGCAATGTCATTGCCCCCAGTGAGCTCCCCCTTGCAGCATGGTGCCCTCCAATTGGATGAGGGTGTAATTAATTGATGGTAAACGGAACACATACACTTTTACTGAAACATAGAGTGCTTTGGATCAGATTTTACTCAAAGTGCTTTGCAAGTACTCACTCATTTGCTCTTTGTGACAACTCTAGGAGGCAGACTATTATTATTATCCCCTCTTTACAGATGAGAAAATGAAGGTCTGCTCTAGGATTTGTACAACCATTAAGCCTAACCCTCACTTAGGTGGTAATAATACACTTGAAATTCAAATTTTAGGGTATTCTCCCAAATTCTGATTCTATTCCCTTCTTAAAATAAAATGACCTTAGTGTCCACTGGATACATAACAGACACAGTAGAAACATCTAGATTGAGATTCATCATGGAGGTTTATTCGAAATTGGATTGAAATTGCTGGACCAGGAGAATGAGGGGATATTGGTGTGAGAAGGACCAATGAGATTGCCTGCCAACTAAATTTAGTCCCGCCTCCTCAGTGTGTACCTGGAGAGAGGTGCCCATAGAGCAGGTGGTACAAGGACCATCAGCATAGGACTGGAGCCAGGGCTCCTGACAGCCAGTGCACTGAGGAAAGTTCTATTATGTTGGGGAAAAACTTACTGAAGAATACTTGTTTTTTTTTTTTTTTTTTTTGTTTTTTTTTTGTTTTTTGTTTTTTTTTTTAGTACTTGGTAGCTCATGTCCAGGGCTTCTTCAACTGGATTCCCGAGTGGACTTTTGTTGGGGAGGGGATGATGGAGGCCAATGCTGGGGCCCCGGAAGGGTCTGTGTGTCCTGGGAGAGGGGCCTCTTCTTCCTCCTCCTCCTCCTCCTCCTCCTCCTCCTCCTCCTCCTCCTCCTCTTCTTCTTCCTCCTCCTCCTCCTCCTCCTCACACTGCTGCTGTTCTTTCTTCTTTACTTTGCATTATTTTCCTCCTTTCCTATTGTGGGATTAAGAACTTTGGGAACTGTTGTGAAAATTATTATTTTTCTGGTGAGTGTTATGGAGGATTTTTCAACTAAGAGCATGTGCCCAGTGACAATGTATTCAAATTCTGGATCCCCAACCAGAATTTCCTTAAGGGTCTCCTGCTGAACCTCCTTTTTGCTGTTTGTGGGAAACCAGCAGCCCTCCATCAGAGAAAACCCTTCCTCAGAGGCCTCCTGTGGAGAAGGGGTCATGCAGCCAGGGCTTTCTCTCTTTTTCTCGTTTCTTATTATCTGTACTTCTGCCTGAGTTGAGCAGATCCTTGGCATTGTCTTAAATTCTTTTTTTTAAAAATAATGTTTTATTGATTTTTTTACAGAGAGTAGGATAGAGAGTTAGAAACATCAATGAGAAAGAATCACCAATCAGCTGCCTCCTGCACACCGCCCACTGGGGATGTGCCCACAACCAGGGTACATGGCCCTTGATCAGAATCGAACCTGGAACCCTTCAGTCCACAGGCCGATGCTCTATCCACTGAGCCAAAATGGTTTTGACACATTGTCTTAAACTCTTAAAGTCTGTTGGAGTTCAGAGCAACAGTTGTGTTCCTTGCTTCTTTGCTGGTTCCTCCAGGCCAACCCCACCCTTCTCCTGCAGCCAGTGCTGGCGGGCCCAGGAGCTCAGGCACACAGGTGCCCTGCTGCACTGCCCACTGCCCACTGAGGCTGTTCCTGAGGGATAGGTCTTTAACTCATGTCATCCCAGGGTTGGATTATGGGCCTAGGAAGAAGCAGGTTGTACATATCAACTCTGCATTTGGCTCACAGCTGTGTTTTTATGATCTTAAGACAATTTCTGTTTCCTCTCAGTCATGCCCCATCTTGGTCCCCCTCATCTGCTGCCGTTGGTAATCTCAGTTTTAATTAATCTTTCCAAGAAACAGATTAAGATGATTGCCTTCAAGCTGAGTTTTGCTGTACGTACCTTTCAGCTGCCTCCCAGAAGTAATTAAAAGAAAAATTTTTATAGGAGCTTTTAGGCCCAGTTAAGATTATTTTTGGGTCTTGTCTCAATGGCTTATTTTCATCATGTGCCTGTTTTTTAACAGAAGAACTGAAAATGGGGAGCGGGACTGGTTTTGTGGAACTCCCATGGGAGTTCTTTGCTTCTGGACATCCTGCTGTAATCTTTGCTCCTAAATGCCATGTCGGCCCATCTCCCAAGGAGCCTTCCCAAGGTAATCACACTGAGCCACCAACAGCGAAGTCACAGCTTGTCTTAGTTATTTAGGATGCTTCTGGTCCTGCCTTCTCTTCAGCCCCAAGCTTTCACAAATAAAACCATCTATTCCTGATCCACCCATGCTGAGGCCCTGTGGCCATTGCACCCAGGATTTAACTCTATCACTGAATTGAACAGATAATATTGTAAAAGGTTATCTACTGGTCGGGGACCCCCTGGGCTGTCCTGATTGAGGGCAGGTGTTGTGTCTCCATCATCCCTGTATCTCCAGGGCCCAGGGTAATGCCTGGCACACCAGGAGGTGTTCTGTGAGGGTTCCCCTTACAATGTATGGAAAGGTTGATAGAGGATGGTCAGTATTGCTCAGAGCCAAGGAAGAAAAAAATGTTGGCTGGTTCTTGTATTTTCTTTGGCCTGCATGCTGTTTAAAAAAATATTCTGAACCAACATATCAGAGAAAGGTAAATTGTACACAGAAAATCCAGGTTTCCTGCTTCTCTTGTGAAATAAGACCCTGACTATGCTGGAACGGAGGGTGAGTTTCCCTCTGGGGGGCCTGCACTCTGCTTTTGACTATCTGATCCCTAAAATAATTTCGTTAAGCCCTCTGCTCCTCACACACTTTGAGTTGATAGCTCAAATTTCTTATCATAATTTAAGTGTTGCAAAGTATGTGATTCACAGCTTATTGTAAATATTGACATTTAAATAAAGCTGCCACACCATTCTTTTAAATATAACTAGTGGAATCTAAATATCACAGAAATCCGATATGCACTTGGGTAGACTCTTTTTTATTTTTATTAGTTACACGAATGTGTTTTGTGTGCAGCTTCACTCTCGGGTAAACCCAGTGTTGTTAGATGTCAGCAGCAAAGGGCCCGAAAGCAGAGGATTGTTAGGAAGGACTAGCTTCCAGACTCCAGTAACTACTCTTTATACCTCTTTTCTGTCACCTGTGTGACTTGAACTTGATTAATGTGACTTCCCAGTGTGGCAACATGATTCTTAATTTAACAGTGGATTTCATGATCATTTCTTCTAATATTGAAAGTACCTCATAAGTAACATCTGCAAAACAGCAACTTTTAAATTTTATTTATTTATATCCAGACCTTTCCTTAATATTTTCAGATAATATATAGTTGCATCTAATTATTTTTGGAGATATGGCACCCCTTATAAAGTAAATATGCTCTGAATTAATTGAAAAGATAGAAATAAGTATAGGGAAGCTAAGAGAGAAAGCTATTCATTATTGTTAATTATGTATTAGGGCTACACTAAGAATGGGTTCCTCTTGGTATGAACAACTTCCTATGAAACAAAATCTTAGAATTGAAGAGAAGAAGGGATCATAAAAATCATCTTTTAACTACAAAGAAGCTGTACTTTAGAAGCCCCAATTAATTTGTTTTATAATTTTATTAATAAAGGACAGACCAGCTGCCAACAAGGGCTTCCCCTCCCTGTGCTCTCACCACGGCCACTGCTCACTGAGTTGACATAGTTCTGGTTCAACGCAAATGTGTTTTAGCCTGTGCTGTCATATTGTGGGTAAATGTGTGGATTCTGTGGGGCCTTTGAAATACTGAATATGGGCCTGGTGCTTTCCTTGAGGGACAGCCACAGCTGATGCCAGTTCAGCAAGCTCATTTTGCAGACCTCAAGAGTTTAAGTCCCCTGCCCATAGTCACAGGAACTTTTTAAGATAATACAGTGTATCCAGTGTTGACATGGTGCCAAGGAAACTTTGGGGCCAATCACTGATGTTCTTTGTAGAAAATACAATGCTAGAGCTATACACACCACTTTTATGTTTGGTAGGAAGACAGGCAGCGAACTGGCAACACCTCCACTGTTTGCTTAATATGTCTATGTATTGACTCACCTGCCCACAGTCCTCAGCAGCTATCTTAAAAAAATCAGTCGCAGTCTATCAGATCAAAATTAACACCTGTAATTGTCATGCCCTATAAGTACCACATGACGGAACCCCCAATAAATTCTCACCCACCAAGGCCCCCATACATTAGGAATGCCAAGAGATAACAACCAACAGAGGTAAGCCATAGTTGGAGCCAGTATCTATGAAAAAGGAGTTGAGTTTGTTCAGCAAACATATGGTATCAACAGGAACGTGGCCATATTGCTTAACCACTTAGCTTTAATGTTTGCACATGTAGTTAAGTGTTTATTACAAGTGATTTTTACCAGGACCAACAAGATTCCTGTTTAGCAACACTTGGCTAGCCCTCTAAAGTTGTTTATGAATTTCAAAGCATTTCAATTGCGTTTCTCCACGAATGTTTGAAGACCTGCAGCGAAAGGGCAAGTAATAGTGTCTGCCTTGTTTGTACCAGTGCTGACAAGAGTACCTGGCACAGAAGAGACGCTCAGTGCTTACTTGTCGAAAGTATAATCGAGTGTGTGATAAAGATAATGACACTGGTATTGTGGACTAACTCGTCGGAAAAAATAGCACATTGCGTTTCTCAGTGGGAACCTATTGACACTGTGACCAAGATGGTTCTTCCTTTCTGAGCACTGCCCAGGTATTTCTGGACACTCAGTGCCCCTGATGTCACTGCTAAGCAGTGGTATTGCCCACTGAGCCATAACCAATCATAAGGTCCCATTTGCTTCCAGAGACCCCTGGGGGACCAGTGCCATCTCTAGTTAGGGACTGCCACTTCTCCCCAGACACCAAGGACATGGAGCAGTATACCTTAACCCCTTGCTACAAAGGTGTCTAAGGGATAAAAGCCAGCTTCTTTGAAGCTTAATACTGTATTGTCCCGATTTACTCTTACTGTTTGCTCAAAACAAACTGGTATCTGCCTTCTTGTAATAAATGTGCTTCACAGGGCTGAAGACACACAGATAAAAAGTAATACTTCTCTGGAGGGCTGCTGCCCTGGGAAAGGAAATGATATACCTTTTTGTTGGTGGTTCCACAAATCAGAGCAGACACATCCAGCACATGCAGTGTGATAAGGCAGTGGGGTGGTTACATATGTACTTAACAACAGGTGTTAGTTCTCTCTTAGCCAAAACGACACACATTTAATAGGTGGCCAGAGGCCAAGCAATTCTGGACCTCAGAGACAGCCTGGGGTCTAGCCTTCATTGAACATTGGGCTTCTTTTGGTAATTTTTCCTCTGTCCTTGATTATTTTTAATTTATCTCTGCAGATCAACTGAGGACTTTTGCTTTTCTTGGGTTTGTTCTAATTGCCAAAGATGTCAGAATGAATGATTGGCTATCGTGGACACTGTCTGTGGCATTTCTAGAATGCTCATGGTGGACCTATGTCCTTTCCTTCCTCATAAACCCTATCTCACGTTGAAATATGTTCTTGGAAATCCAGTGCACTCATTCATTTACTAAATTTTAGCTGCTTGTCTGGGCTTCCCTGCTACCACTGTACTCGACATTGACTTATGGAGTATTTATTTCTGCCAGTCTGGGTGCTGAGTGAGCAACCATCTCTGGGACGAGTTGACCTTGGGCTAGTTCTCTGTGACTTGTTTGCTTATCCCATGGGCATACCTAAGCCTTGGTAGTTTCTTATTTGGGGGGCAGGCCCACGTGGCGAGAATGCCAAGAACCTGAGCTCAGAACTTTCTGACTTCAATTAAAATGGAATTTCAACTTTACCTTCAGATATTAGGCTGCACTTCCATGATGTGAATCTGTGTTGGAATTTCCATCTTGTGTCATGTGTAGAAGCAGTCACCTGATGGCCATGCGGGTTCTGCAGTTGAGGCTGCCACAGGTGCTGTAGGTGTGAGGCGAGGTGCCGTGGCCGCAGAGATGTCTGCCAGTGCTTTCAGGAGGTCCTGCCACACTCACCTTTATTTTCCACTCCCTTATACACAGAGGGATTTGGAGTAGAAATACTCCATGGTATGTGCATTTTAATTTATAGTGATACTAGAGGCCCGGTGCATAGATTCCTGCACCAGTGGGGTCCCACTGCCTGGCCTGGGCCCCTCTTGCAATCTGGCCAGGGAGGGATCAGGGGAGGGCTCCAGGGTGTGTCCAGCCCTTCTTGCCGAGTCCCAATCAGCCCAGACCCCAACAGCAAGTTAACCTGCCAGTTGGAACGTCTGCCCCCTGGTCATAGCAGCTGGTCGAGTGGTTGACCAAAGGTCAAACCACATAAGGCTTTTATATATATAGATTTTACCTGGCTTCTTAGGCTCATTGTTAATAATAGTCACAAAGCCAGGAACCAAAATCATGATTCCAAAACAAAGCCTAGAACATCTGCTGATGTCTTTTGATCAGTCATGTTTGAGGTTTGAGAATCTCCCCTTGGATTGGTATCTTATTTGGAGAGAGAAACAGAGTAGGAGACTGAAGGCCAAATGTGTCCTAATAATCCAGATGTACTCCTTTCCCACCCATTTCCAGCAGAAGGGGCTTTTCTTTCATGACCCTCACCTCCCGATATTTCCAGAGACTTCTCTATGGGTGGGCTTGTGGCATTGGTGGCTGGGGTGGGGAAGCAGGCATCGGTATCCTCCCTTCCCCCCACCAGCTTCAGCATGCTCACTGCTGCCTTCATAGCCATGAAAGAAAGAAAAGTGGAACTGGTGTGTATTGAAAATGAAACCAACTGTAAGTTACAGCAGATGCCTGGGCTGAGTATAACAGAAACAGGAGGGGTAAAGTGGGGTGTTCAGGACTGAATTTTCCATCCATTTTTTGGGGGGTGGTGAGGTCTTTCCTTTAGATGAAATACTTACTCATCTGTGTTTGGGCTCCTGGGTTCTTTCTGTCTTTGGGAAGAGTTCACAAACATCTTTCTATTGTCCCTTTGGCTTGATCCTCCAATGGGCCTTGCCTGCTTTGGACTGTGTCACAAGGTGGTCCTGGGAGTCTGCAGAGGCAGTGCTAGCCCCTTTCCCTGAGCACATCTGCTGGCAGCAGTCCAGCCCTGGCCTTCCTCTGGAGGGCCAAGCTGTCTTGAGGTTCCAGGAAGAATGCCTTGGCAGGTGGGGAGACTTATTCAAGGGTTGGCCAAGGTGAAGGCTGGTCGTGCTGAGGTGCAGGGGAACGCAGGGAAATCCGAAGAAAACATGGTCTGCAGGGACGTTAAGGGTAGGCCCGCAGGCGACAGAGCACATTACTTGGTTGGAGGCTACCTATGTGGGGCTGGGCTGAGGCCGCTCAGGGGCCGTCTGGGGAAGTGCTGAGAGTCCTGCAGGCTTCTGTGTGTGCTTTATGTCTTCTCAACAAACTGTCAGCCAGCTTGGGAAATTGCTCCGTGGGAAGGAATCTTGTTGCTTTGCATTCTGAGGGACAGAATAAAGGATTGCTACTTTAAAAATGAAAACCTCCTGTTAAGAACACATATTACATGCTCAAAGGTAGCTAACCTGCTCTCGCCAAGCCTCAGGCTTCACACCTGCCAAATGGGGTGAGAGTATTTGTTACTACATCTACTTCACAGGGTTGTTAGGTTGATAGAAAAAAATGAAATCACGAATTTGACAGTTGTCTCAATATATGTGGTCTAGTGTTTTACATGATGTGATAAGGTGATGAATGTGGTGGTGGTGATGGTGCTGGAGACAGTGATGGTGGCAGTGGTGAGTGAGTCCATGCAGAAGGACATAGAACTGTGTGTTTGAAGGAGTAGTAAGCTGGTCATAGCCTGGTGTTTATGGATCTTGAGTTCCTAGATAAGGGATAGTTCTGTTCTATCATCAGATCATATATTTCATAGTAAAATAGTGCCAGAGTTTGTTTGGAAAAACTACCGTATTTTTGCAGTTTTCAGATGAAGAACTTAGGTCTGCCAGAAGTGAATCAGGCTCTCTGGACTTCTTCCTCAGTTCTAAAATCCATACGCTTTATCCCTGTGGCCTTCACACTTCAGCCTGCACCAGAGTCTCCTGGACCTGGAGGTTTTCTTCAAGCTGGTCCTAGGCGCCAGCCCTGGAGCTGTTCAGAGCCTGAGGATTTGCTGCTGGTCTGAGGCCCCACTCTGGGAAGCACTGCTCTGTACCCTCCGGGTCACTTTTTCTTGGTGCTGGTTCATGACAAAGTTTTCATTGGTGTGCAGGAAAATGAGAAAACCGATGTACTGGGCTTTTCAGAAATCCAAATGGAAAAAGGAGAGGAATACCCCCTTCCCCTGGAGATTCTGTCTTTCCTAACTCCTGGTGATAAAATCCCGTCTTTCATGAAATGATGGCAGTAACATCAGTAGTTTGGATGTAGCGATCTTCGTAGGACAAAGAACTGGCAATTCCGCTCCACTTCTTGACTCCTGGGAGAATTCTTCAGGTCTCTGAAACTCCGAAGTCTGACAAGTATTATCTAATCAATACGTGGTTTAGTTCTTTAAATTTTTTTCTGTTCAAATGGGTGGTAGGGGGAATGGAAGAGGTGAAATAAGGGACTTGTATTTATCTTTTCGGCTAAACCTGGCTGTTTTATTTTTCTGATGGTAATTTTTCTGTTTAGCAGCAAGCTCACCGTGCAAGGAAGACAGCGGTCTGTGTCGAGGAATGTACATTGGTTATGACGTGTTTCCTCTTTTTCCTCTGTGGTTTCAGAAAGAGCTGGGAGAGTAGTCAGCCTCATTATCACATGTTTGATGGGCGATATGTTTTGTACAAACATTTTGCATTTTTCTAACTTTTTAGAGCTTTCTCATGTCTGGCTATTCAAATACACGCTCACATCAGTGTCCGCTTGTAGGCCTCTTTCTGGAAGGGGTCTGATAAGCTTTCATAATTTTTTCATAATATTTTAAGCAAAATGTTGAAGAAAATGTTGCCACTATCCTTCATTAATTTGCATTTCGATAGTCTCTTTGAAACAGCCTCTTCTTAGCCGCAGTGTCCCAGCTGTTTGCCTTATGTTGGTGGGCAATTGATGACCTTCATTCTCCACTTGGCTTTGTGTAGACGTGGTCTTAGTTGAGAGTTTTCAGATTTTGCCTGGTGGTCAAATTCAGTTCAAGTTCAGGAAGTAAGTTATAGAGAGTTTATTTATGTTCTGTGCTCAAAGGTTTTATTTAATAACATTCACTTTGAATTTCTACTGACAAAATAAATCTAGCTAACATCCATTGATTTCCCTTTGTAAATCTGAGTTTCCCTCTTTGTCCGTCATTACCTTCCCATGCTTAATAGATTGCCTCTGCTCTTTTCCTGTGCCCCATCATTACAACCAGGGCACCTTGCTTAGCTTATTAACTCCTCCAAATTTTTCTATTTATATCACTTAAAATCTATGTGGTTTTCTTTTAAAAAATATAGTTACTGCCTGGCCAGTGTGCCTAAGTGGTTAAGCATTAACCCATGCACTAAGAGGTCACTGATTTAATTCCCAGTCAGGGCACATGCCCCAGTTGCAGTCTTGATCTCCAGTAGGGGCTGTGCAGGAAGCAGCCAATCAATGTTGGTGCTTTTCTCTCAGCAATGTTTCTCTCTCTCTCTCCCTCCCTCCCTCCCTCCCTCCCTTAATCTCTAAAATCAATGAAAACATATTTCTTCTTTAAAAAAGGGCAGGTGACATTAAAGAATAAATATAGTTACTTACTAAGTCACCTAGTCATTTCTTTTCATATCTTGGAGTGTATGTTGGTGATATACATTTATTCTGTGTTTATATTTTGAAAAAATTATTGCTTTCAAGTGTTATATGTCCATGACTATTTTTCAGGGACTCACTTCTACACATCATACTTCATTATTCTAACCGTAGGACTAAGAAATCACTTCTTTGTTTGTAACAAGTTGGTTGTTTTATGTGTACATAGTTTTTTTTCTTAGAAAATATAGACTAGTCTCTTTAAAAAAAAATCAATGTTAAGTATATTAATGGAGAGGTCTCTGCAAATGTCACTTAAAATGGAAATGTTTAGTTTGGATTTAACTTTTTATGGAGTTGTGCATGTAATTCTACTTGCATTTGCTGAGATTTCATGTTATTAATAGAATAGACAAATCAGCATTTTGTTGGTGTGTGTAAGACTTTCTTATTTTTCTTGATTGCTGGTTTCACATAAAATTCAGAGAAGGAAAAAGAGTGTAGCATAGAGAGGAGGGTAGGTGGTGGGATGACTCAATACTACCAAGTCCAGTTTCCACTTCTGGGCCAGCCTTCTGGCTGGAAGCCTTTATTCTAAAGTGCCCAAGGAGGCACGATAATCCTCATCCAGCACACGAAGTGTGTGCTCAGTAACCCCACAGACTGCATGTTTGAAAGAAAATACACCCAAATAGTCCATTTGATTTCAAGCACGCTGTGGAGTCTGTGGGGTCACTGAGACACTGTAGGTGCAACGGCTTCCTCTGTAGAGTGTGAGCTGCTGTAAGGTGGGGGTTTCACTGGGCACCGGCAGGCAGGGCCTGACTAGCTTTTGGCAGTGGATTCACCAGCAACCACTTGCCATACTCTGTGTCCAGTTTATCCAGGAGGATGGAAGTTCTGTTTGCCTGTGGGTTCTGCTGCCCTGGGTCCTCCCTTCTCTTCTTTCCTTATTTGTTCAGCCTCCCCGGTGCCAGCACCTCTCCAGCTCTCTCCGCTTTCCTGCAGCTCTGCCAGAAGGACTCTCAGCATGGGTGTGTCCCAGCGGCCTGGTGCTGGACTCCCTGAAACCCTGCCAGATGCCGAAAACTGCTGAGGCCCGTGGACATTTGGTGGGTGTAGCATTGTTGGGGCTCTGGGAGTCAGGCTGCTGGGTCAGAGTCCCAGTTTAGTGCTGCAACTTTGTTTTTTTTAAAGTTGCATGTATAGTTTTTCTTTCTTTTCTTTTCTTTTCTTTTTTTAATAATGGAAGACTAATATTTTATTTCAGAATTGGACAAATCTAGTATATAACAAATATGGGATGACATAGGAATTAAATAATGCAACCAATAAACTGATGTAATATCTGTGTATAGAACCTAATATCTCTCAATAAAACAAAACAAAACATTTTTTGGTACCCATAGAATATTTACAAAAATCAATCACATATTTGACCACAAAAAAAACCTTGCCGAAACCGGTTTGGCTCAATGGATAGAGCGTCGACTTGGGGACTGAAGGGACCCGGGTTCGATTCCTGTCAAGGGCATGTACCTTGGTTGTGGGCATATCCCCAGTAGGGGTGTGCAAGAGGCAGCTGATCGATGACTCTCTCTCATCGATGTTTCTAGCTCTATATCTCTCTCCCTTCCTCTCTATACAAAATCGATAAAATATATTAAAAAAAAAGAAAACCTTAAAGATTGTAAAAGCCACATTCTGCTGTCTTAATCCAATAAAGTTTAAAAATAATGTAAAGCAGACCATAGCCATACCTATTGCTTAAACTTTTGAAGCCTCTTTTTCTTATTCTGTGAAATGGGGATGTTAACAGAACCTGTCTCATCTGTCCATGGAAATAATTTAGCCCAGTGCCTGGAATATAAAGTTTTTGGGAAATAGCAGCTATTATTATTGCCTAAACACAGGGTGGTAGACCATAACTTTGAGTTTTCTTCCATTCTCTGTGTGTGAGTGTGCTTTCACTTTTGAGTGAGAGAAAGAGGGAGGGGAAAAGAGAAAGAGAGAAGGGGTTTAGAAATAGCACAATAACTTTATGGATGTTTATGTGGGGGATGTTTGAACAGAGTTTCAATGCCATGTCTTTGAAGAGAGCCAGGAATTTGGGGGCGTCATTGTGCCAGAGAAAACAGTTTCCAGAGAAAGAAAACAGAAGCAAGACCCCTTGCAAAGCAGGAGGTAGCAACACATTGTTTAGGGTGGTGTTCAGCCGGGCAGATTGTTGAGTGGTTCTACTGGAGGTTGGCCTTGGGTGGGAGCACAGGGGAGGAGGCATTTGCCTGGGCTGTGGATTGGGGAAGGTAGTAAGGGACCCAGGTTAAGCCGTAGTGTTTTAGAAAAGAGACCTAGCAGGCCCACAGCTGGCCACTCCTGGTATGTGAGTGACCGGGGCTCAGAGAACTTTGATATAGTGGCCCCACTCTAACGTTGGAATCAAATGGACACTGGGTCCATATTTTCTTTCAAAGAAAACCACTTCCTGCCAAGTGGGCACTCCATGTTCACTGACAGATAGCCAGATGAGCAAGAATGAATAACCTTCCCCAGGGTGTCAGAGTAGAATAAATTGCTTGGTAACCAAAGTAATGTTTAGATCACTCCTTGCCAGAAGGGAGTTGCCAGTCCAGTAGGTCAGATGAGGCAGATGATGTATCATCAGAAGACACCTCTGATTATAATATTGGAATGCCACAGGGAGGATGACGGTTGGCCAGCTGTTGACAGATGAGAGATGCAGATGGACCCACTTTATCACTAGAGATGATGACTCAACATCATTGTTATTGTTCTCATTGGTGAAATTGCATTTATCTAAGTTGGTATCACACTTATTATGTAACTTTACATCTGAGTCTTTTTTCAACATTAGACTTAGAGTAATTTTACCATGAATCATATAGCTGTTTGCAAATATTCTTTTTAATGGCATCTGAATAGTTCATTGACTGGATATATGTAATTTATTCACTCTTATGTTGTTTAACATTGGGCTTGTTTCCATTTAAAAAATATTATCTATCTACACTAATAAAAGAAGAGAAAAATGCTAATTGACCGTACCTTTGCTATGCCCACAGCCAATCAGAGTGAGTATGCAAATTAACCCAACAAGATGGAGGTTAATTTGCATATGCATGCTGGAGTGGTGTAAAGCCTGCTATGAGGGGAAGGGGGCCAGTGGAGGGAGCTACTGGAGTGGTGCTCCAGACAGAAGTGAGGACTTGCTGGTTCCAGGTGGCTCAGGAGTGGGGATGTGCCGGCTCCCAGGTGGTCTGAGAACTGGGACTTGCTAGTTCTGGGCAGCCCAGGAACAAGAGGGGATGTGCCGGCTCCCAGGTGGCTGGGGAGTGGGTACAGGCTGGCTCCTGGGCAGCCTGGGAGCGGGGACTTTCTGGCTCTAGGTGGCCTAGGAGTGGGGACATGCCAGCTTCCGGGCAGCTGGGGTGGGAAGCAGGGACTTGCTGGCTCTTGGGCAGCTGGGATTGAAACTAGGAGCTTATTCTTGCATGAATATTGTGCAATGGGCCTCTAGTCTATACATAAAACCCTAATGTGCAAATAGACCAAACGGTGGAACAGCCAAATAACCAAACAACCAGTCGCTATGATGTGTGCTGACAACCAGGGGGCCTGCACAGAACATGGCTGGCATCAGCAGTAGTGTCAGTGTGTAGAACGTTGGGGGCATTGCCTGTGGAAGGATGGTGGAATAGGTGAGTGAGGGCACCAGACTAAGGTGGGACGCCGGTTGCTATCAAGCTTCTGGTGGCTACTGAAAATTCTTTACTACCACATGCTGAAGTTCTGGCGGGCACTTGCATCTGCTGCTGTTGCTGGCCCCACTTGCATCCACTCCTGACACCAGCCCCAGTTGGTCTGCACTGTCAGTGGGTGCCAGCAGAGCCAGTGTCAACATGTGGGAGAGGCAGCAGGAGCGGGGGCTGCTGGCAGACAGGAGACTGGGTGCCATGGCAGGAGGGTCCAGGCAGAGGTTCAGAGGATGGGCTGAGACCCACCCCTGTGCCCAGTGCAGCCTCGCAGCCCACGGTTCCTTTCAATGTGCATGAATTCATGCACTGGGCCTCTAGGAAATAACATATGCAAGGAACATGCTTGAGCATAAATCTGTCTTCACATGATTGTTTTCTTTCTCTTTTTTTGTTTTGTTAATCCTTACCCGAGGATATTTTTTCCATTGATCTTTTTAGAGAGAGTGGGAGGGAAAGAATGAGGAAAAGGGATAGATAGCGAGAGAAATAAACGTCAATGTGAGGGAGACAAAACAATTGGTTGCCTCCCACACGCACCTTGACTGGAGCTTGGCATCTAACCTGTAGCCCAACTATGTGCCTTTGACCGGGAATTGAACCTGAGACCCATCAGTAAGCAGACAGGTGTTCTATCCATTTGGCACACCAGCCAGGCTGTCTTCTTTATTTATTCTCCTGGTTTTCAGCTTTAGGATGTATAATTAACAAATGAAGTTGTAAGATAAAATGTTTATACATGCATTGTGGTGGTTTGATATACCGTATTTTTCGGACCATAAGACGCACTTTTTTCCCCCCAGAAGTGGGGGGAAAAAGTCCCTGCGTCTTATGGTCCAAATATAGCCTACACATATACTTTAAAAAAAAAGTTTTTTTACTTGCCCGGCTCTGTGTGGTCTCTGTGTGCTTGCCCGGCTCTAAAATGGTTGTAAATGCTGCTGTTTACTTTACAGGGTTGATTACATGTGTTTATGACTGTGATGTTGGGTTTTAATGCACATAAAATATTTTAGGACACTATTTGTTTCAGAATCTTTTTTTCTTCATTTCCCTTCTCTAAAAACTGGTGCGTCTTATGGTCTGGAGCGTCTTATGGTCCGAAAAATACGGTACATATACTATATTATGGAAGGATTCCTCCCATCTACGTAGTTATATATCCATCACTTCATCACATATTTGTCTTATTTTGTGTGAGACCATTTAGGTTTTACTCTCTTAGCAAATTTTAATTATACAATACAGTGTTGTCAACTGTAGTTACTGTGATTTACATTAAATCTTCCAAACTTATTCATCTCATAGCTGAAAGTTTGTACCCTTTGACTGAATTCTCTTCATTCCCCCAACCTCCAGCCCCTGGCAGCTACTTGTCTACTCTGCTTCTGAGTTTGCCTCTCTTTAGAGTCTACATATGAGTGATACCATGCATTTGTCTTTTTCTATCTGACTTATTTCACTTAGTATAATGCCCTCAAGGTCCATCTGTGCTGTCACCGATGACAGGATTTCCTTATTTTTCATGGCTGAATAGTACTAAATTGTGTGTATGTATATGTATACATGTGAAATACCACAGTTTCTTTATCCCTTCAGATGTAAATGGACTCTTAGGTTGTTTCCAAGTCTTGGCTGTTGTAAATAATGCTACAATGAACATGGGGGTTATGATAGAGTCTGGGAAGGGGAATTATGGTAAATGAAATATATTGTTTTTAAGGTCATAGTGGTGCTCAGAATATTTTTTTTACTAATTCACACTTTGACTAGTAATGCAGCAGCGTGCCCATCTGATCACATCCTTGCTAGTGAGTAGCTTTCATTTTTTGTTAACTTGTAAGTCCAAAATGAAGCCTTTAAAAAACTAATCAAGGGCCAAAACTGGTTTGGCTCAGTGGTAGAGCGTTGGTCTGCGGACTGAAAGGTCCCGGGTTTGATTCTGGTCAGGGGCATGTATGTTGGTTGCAGGCATATCCCCAGTAGGGGATGTGCAAGAGGCAGCTGGTCTATGTTTCTCTCTCATTGACGTTTCTAGCTCTCTGTCTCTCTCTCTTCCTCTCTGTAAAAATCAATAAAATATATTTAAAAACAAAACAAAACAAAACTAATCAAGGTATTATAAGAAAACACTTGATGTTCATCTGAATGAAGATGCCAGTTACTGTGCTGTGCCCACCTGGTGGGAGATGGAGAGTGATGGTCTGTCCCACTGAGAAGTGTTCACAGTTTTACTGCAGATGGAGGGCTTCAGTCAAGGCTGGGTGCGGGAAGGCATCACTCTTAGACTTTAGAATAGCTGGCTGGTGTGTTTTTTTTGTTTGTTTGTGTTTTTTTTTTTTTCCTTTGCTTGACTTTCCTGAGTGAATGAACTTTTCTGTCTGTTTTTAACCTAAATTTTAGAAAGGTCCCTGAGAAGTCATCCACTGAGTGGAAATCCATCTTGCTTTTGAAAACCCCAGGGACAGGAGATTTCATAACCATTAATGATTTTCCCATTTATTTTCTTTAAAACTTGCAGACGTGATCTCATCAATATCCATCTCTCCCTGATATCTCCCACTCATTTTTTTTTTAAAAAAAAGATGTATATGCACACATATGTGGACTGCATTTACTTTATCCTTTCCTATATTGACAGACTTAGGTTGTTTCCATGCCTTGGCTATTGTGAATAATGCCTCAATGAACATGGGTGTGGTGAGAGTCTGAGAATTAAGTTAAATGAAATACATTGTTTTAAGGGCTTACCTTATTTTTAAAAAATATCAGTCAGAGACAAAATTGAGAAAACTAAGCCCAGTGAGGTGAGGCTGCTAGCCTGAGGCCACTTCCTGGAGTTTCCAAGAATAGAACGGGGTTATCCCAACACCCAATGACGCTGGGCAGAAAGGTTTTCCAAACTGCGATGAAAAATGGGAAAATTCACCACATAACCAGAGCCAAGTCCTGTTTCCTGACTTTTCCACAGCTTTCATTAACAACATGCAGGGCACACGTTAGAGATGAATCAGGCCCTTAGTTCTCCTGAGGCATAGAGCTCTGTGTGCAAGGAGCTGGCTCCCCACTAGACTTCAGTGGGTTCCGAATGAAGCCACTAAGTGATTCAGCCTTAGATCAAAGGGACAAAATGCAAACATACACCTAAAAGCAAAAAGAGTTCCTATTATGTCTAGATTGCAGAAAATAATAATATTGAAAAGACTGCTTTTTCAGCTTCTTAGGATTTCATTTTAGGCCTGACATCCTGTACATAACAATGTCAATAACGAAATCGAGTTTTAAACATTTATTTTTAGTAAGCAACGAAGAATTGGATATAATTCTTTTCTCCCCAGGTTTAGTAAAAAAAAAAACAAAACAAACAAAAAAACCCACATCTATGCAACTTTTGAAAATATGACACTTTTGTGATAGAGGTAGTGGAGACATGGTATATTTTACATATTTCACGTTGATAGCCCACTTCACATGAATACTTCTTTTAATTGTGTTATAAATTATAATATTTGTTTTCATAGCTCCAACAAGGTTTTATTGACAATGGATTTTCTGGAGTAGTATGAGTTTGTGGGAACTGAGGCTTACTTATTTAATTAACCCTTTGGGACTTTTTGGTGGAAATTTGAGTCAAGTAGATTCCTTTCTTGAGTTGTCTAGAAAAATACAACATCCTAGACTGCTTGGAGTTTGGTGGTTTCTAGCAGCCTCTCTCTTGTGAAGAGCTGTCATGTAATCTAGGGACACTGAAGATTTTAGGAGAAAACCAACTGCATAGCAGCAGGACTGTAACAGCCACCGACCTGCCTTTGAATGTTTCCACTTTCTTCCTGTGAAACAAAGTGTTGGATGTACTTTCTCCCTCCCGGGGGGGGTTGTCATCTTTCCTCTGGGCTCCCGTAGGTATATGGGACCACCGAGCAGTCCTGTGGCTCTGGCCCTTGGACAAGGAGGAGGATGGTGCCAACAGACTCCTTAAGGCCACTGTAGTGTCAGTGAATTTGCCTCTTGCCTTCATCTGAAAAACAAAGACAAAAACACAAACATATTGCTTTTCCTCTTGCCTAGAGAAGTCTCTCACTGGTTTGAACTGTCCACTCAGGGTCCTGCAGACTTTGTTACAGAATCTCTTAGGAGGCGGGAGGCCCTGAACGACATCCTGTGAACAGGAATTATAAGACAGGCGGGTATATTAGTAGGCTCCAGGTGCTTGTACCTGGTCTCCTTCCCACTTTCACATCCAAGTGTAGGAAGAACTTTCAAGTTGTAATCAGTCTGGGCTGTGCTCCATGAGCTCAGGGCGAGGAGTGAAATCCAGTTAAGAAAGCACTAAGCTTATACTACTGACTCAGAAGGTCAATGTAGGCGGAGCAGTATCCACTATACTTTCCATCAGGTTCTCAGGGAGCTTAAAACCTGGTGTTCCTGGCCAGCACCATAACCCAGTGTAATCGGTACAACCAAAGCACTTCCTCTGGTTTCAGTTGTATTCCCCTGCTTCTCTGTCCATTGTTCTGCCAGGCTGATTTGATTGGGCTCTTTTTGATGGTTCCCAACCATGTCCTGGTGGTTGTGTTTTATTCCCTACGGCCAGCATTCAGGAATGATTTTTCATAGATATTTGATAGTTACACCATATAAACTTTTTTCATTGGTTCACACACTAATAGATACCAAGAGGCAAATAAACCTGCTGATGAATCTTTAGTCAGGATGTTTTAGTTGTATATACCAAAAGGAGAGAATGGAGTCTTTTCTTTTTCCAGTTTTTCTTGATTTTCAAGCATGTGATGGTAATGAGATAATTACACAGTGATAAAAAAAAAAAAATAACCTGCCAGGTTGGGTGGGAGAGATTAGCCAGGAAACTTACATGCATACTATGGTAGTAGCCCAAATTTGTGAACTGGTGGGGTCCCTTGGCCGGTGATCAAGGCCTATGGGGGTGGTGGTGGTGGTGGTGGTGGTGGTGCTGGCTGTGGGGAGGGACCATGGGAGGTTGGCCAACTGGGGGAAGAGACTGTGGGAGGTTGGCCAGCTGGTCCCCCAATAAGGACTCTGGGGAAGGTTGGGGGAGTGGGGGAAGCTGGCTGGCAGGGAGGTTGGTTGTCGGAGCGCACTGACCACCAGGGGGCAGCTCCTGTGTTGAGTGTCTGCCCCCTGGTTGCCTGTGTGCGTCATAGTGACTTGTTGACCAGTTGTCGCTTAGGCTTTTATATAGCATAGTCAATGGACACAGACAATAGTGTGGTGAAGGCCTGGGAGGGATGGGTGCGAGGTGGAGGGGTCATTGGGAATAAAAAGGGGCCATCTGTAGTGCTTTCAACAGTAAAGATAGAGTTTTTAAAAAGTAACCCGCCAGCTCTGCCTGGAGGGGCCCCGTGTCCATGAGCATTGCCACGTCATGACAGATGTGACCAGGGGACACAGTTCCCTGGTGAGAATAGTGGCTGCCATTCAAGCCCCAGCTTGTCGTTGTGCACCAGCCAGCATGGGAGAGAAACTGGGAGCTTCCAACTCCCCAAACAAAAAACCTTACAGATAAGTAGAAGTAGAGTATAGCATTCTGGATTACTTATATTTTACCAATCTGAGCTCTCTTTAGGAAATATGTGGGTAGTGATTTTTATAAAAATGTTTATAGTATTATTTCTTTGAGGGGGTTGCTTATGTCCATGGAGCCTGTGTCTATATCTAGAAATGCAAGGTGATTTAGGTGTAGAGTAATGAAGGAAAGGGGGATATCTGTCCTCCTTTCCTGCACTTCTGGGCCCCTAAGAGCTTTCCCCTTGCACTGTTCCTGGATGTCATCTAATGTTAACAGAGTGACCACTCACTGCATCAACATGCGAGGCCCCTTCAGTCCTACCCAATGACAAGACAATTCTGATACCTCTGGTGACTGAGTGAAATGCAGGGAAATGCCCAGGTACGGGCACCTCTGCTTGCCTGGAAGTGTCAGTGGCAGAAATGTAGTCTTTCTCTATCTACTTAGACTGAAGCCAGCGTGGAATGACAGCTGGGAGGTCTCCGATTTGGATGTAAGAAGCATTTCCCTTCAGGTTTGTTCAGACAGCCATGACTGTTTTATCCTGTCTAATTTGGTTATTTTAGGGTTTGGTTCTGTGGAACTGAAATAAAGCAAAAGGATAGTGTGTATTTGAGTTTAAGGAGGCCATTTGTTTATGCCTGGGTTTATTGCCATATGTGTCTACTCAGATGGACCCTGCACCTTCCTGTCCAAAGTTTTGGTCTGCTTTGTCCCTCTGCCCCTGTCAGAGTTCACCCACCAAGGCCAAAGGTCTTGCCTGATTTGCCTCTTTCCTCCTCTCTTCTCCACTCCCTGCAACCTCTATACCTAATCTCTTCCTGGAGACCTCTGTCCTCAAGGTCACAGCCACTTGTTCCATTATGGAGACCTCTGTCCTCAAGGTCACAGCCACTCATTCCATTATCTAGTGTGTGCTGGTAAGTCCCGAGTCTGCATTTCCATCCCATGCCTCTCTCCCAAGCTCCTATATCCAGCAGCTCCCAAGATACCCCTAAATAATCAGGCCCAGCAAGTGACCTCTCCCTCACCATTCCCACACCAACCCGAGTGCTCATCTCCCAGTGGCCCCACAGCCTCTTTTACTTGCCCATCCAAACATCCAGTTAAGATTTGGGCTCCTTCCTCAACCTCTAAACACCATTTCTAATCAATCTCCTACATCTGACATTTTAAATCCAATCTCTTAAATTTGTCTATGAATGGGGACCCTGCCCCCAGCCCAATGCAGTGAGCCCACACCTTCTCTTCCCTATTTCTCTAATGACATCTTCTGCCCTTCCCCGTACTTTAGTTTTGGCCTCTCTCCAGCTTTACTGTCCACAAAGGGGCCAAAGTGATTGTCTGGAAGCACAGATCTGAGTGTGGCACTCTTCTGCTCAGACCCTTCTCATTGGCCTTAATGTGTAAACTAACTCACGTATTGGACCAGCCGAGTGACCATCTGTCTGGCATATCGGGGACAGTCCTGGTTTATGTCTTTTTACCAGTGCAAAATGTCACTCTGAACATGTCCAGGTTTGGATGATAAACTGTATGGTTTTCTCACTTATTAGGCTTTCACCAGGTGCCACCCACCCCCTGGCTCCTCCTCTCCACCATCCCTGTTCACACTCTGCTTTTCCCAGGGCTGCGTCGTGTCTTCCTTGCACCTCCACGTGAGTCCCTTTCCACCTGTGGGTCCCTCTGCCTCGCATTTGACCCACTGTCTCCTCTCGGCCTGGCTCCTGCATGTCCCCTTGGCCTCTGCTTAGATTTCATTTTATCCAGGGAGCCTTCACTGCGCTCTAGCCGCACCAGACAAGATGCTTCTCCTGGTTCTCCCCAGTGTCTGCACCGAGCTCTGAGCACCACTGGTTGCCTTGGGTTTAACTGTACATGTTTATCTCCCTTCTCAAATCTAGGCCTTCCTCTCCTGGAGGGCACAGGACTGTGTTCTGGTCACTGTACTCTACAGTTTGCCCAGCGCCTGCCAATGTCAGCAAAGATCGACCCATATTTGTTAAGAGCATAAATGAGCAAGGTAAAAGTAGAGTTATTCCCAAATAGGAGAATGTGTCAGTCATATATGATAACAGGAAGACTTTAAAATCCTGCACGAGGAACATTTTTGAATGTATTGGTGGATTCTGGGAATAGAACTGGGGATAGAGACTGAAAATTCTCATCCTGCTATTAAATAATTCAGGCTCCCTGATTGTGCTGGAGAATGGGCCGTGCCAGGTGTGTGTCACCTCACCTTTTTAACTTTAGTGGATCCTGGCATTATTTTATTGTACAATTTCCTCTTTAGCACACTGCTCTTAATAAGGTATTATTTTGAGCACTGCAATGATTCCTCTTTAATGATACTGCTTTGGGCTTTGCAAGTAGTTGGACCGAATGTAGTCAGCCCTCTGACACCAGGGAGGCACATCCTCCTGCCTGTCAGCTGCTATGCTTTTGCTGTGGAGGGTCTTTAAGACAATGGAGTGTTTCATGGCATCTGTAGCATTTCAGATGGTGTGCCAGCGGGAAAGAGAACTCACCTCAGATGGTTCTAATGAAGAGACTTTAATGGAGGGGCTCATGCTGAAGTGTAGGAAGGGTGAAGGGAATCAGCAATAGCTATTAGGAAGCCCAAGACCAGCGCCTCTCCTAGGCAAAGGGATAGCAGGAGGAGCCTGCAATCCCTGGAGAACGGGTGCCAGAGTAAACGGTGGCTGTGGGATACACCATTGCTGGAACCCTGGACTGAAGCATGAAGGGAACAGGTCTCGCTCCTCTTGCCCTCTGTTCTTTTGATGGCACCTGTTTGGCCGGCCTGAAGCCAGAGGGCCAGGGAGTCTGGGGGATGCTGTCAGCAGGGTTTGGCTCAGGGACAGAGAGCAGACACAGGAGGGTGGCAGGTGGGAGGGCAGGGAGTAACCAGCCCCCAGTCGCTTTTTCCCCTGGCCATCTGGGAGGCAGAAATTATGTTTCCCTTCATTTTGTATCATGCATTTCACTCCCGGAAATGTCGTAGGGCCAGGCATGGTTTTCTAGCTTTACCAAGCTTATTGTTTATTGAATGAAAAGTGCTGTATTGTGTCTGACCTGCTCCGCATCCTCACCGGCTCTTTGAGCCAGCTCACCTAGGCTGTGGATTTGTGAATCCATGGAGCCAATACAGTCCTGGGAACAGCAGTAAGATCAAGGCACATCCTGTTCCAAAGCTTCAATTGCCTTCCGACCACGTGCAGATGATAAACCAATTTCCTTACCTTGGCCCAGAGGCCTAATGTGGTGTGGCCTCTGTTTACTTCTCCACACTCACTCTTAAAAAAAAAAAAAAAAAATAAAATATATATATATATTTTACAGAGAGGAAGGGAGAGAGGGATAGAAAGCTAGAAACATCAACCAGCTGCCTCCTGCACACCCCTCACTGTACATGCCCTTGACCAGAATCGAACCTGGGATCTTTCAGTCCACAGACTGACGCTCTATCCACTGAGCAAAACTGGCTCAGCCACACTCACTCTTATACTGGAAATCCCCTCTCCTCACCACCTTCAGAAACACTGGCTTCCCTTTGTCTCTTCCAGCACCGAAGCCTTGTCCCATCTCGGGGCCTTCTATCTACTCTTTCCCCTTTTCTGACTCTTCCTCCTTGCCCCCTGTCTTTCTTTCTCCCTTTGCCTAACTGGCTTCTTCTCATACTTTTCAGTTTACAGTTTCAGTGTCACCTCAGAGCATCCTTTTCTGATGACTGAATATCAGAATGGTCCTTCTCTGCCACGTTGTCTCTCCCATGTCACTTGTGACCCTAAGCGTCAATCTCACTGTGCCTGGCACTTAGCACAGGGGCTGGCACACAGTTGGCAGCACGTATGGGTCTGAGGAGGGTGTGGTGGAGACCAGGTGCATCCAGAAGACAAGAGCAGAGGAAGCTGCGCCTGCAGCGAAGGTTTTGCTTCTGTTGTGTCCTGGACTGTGCACACCTGTCTGTGTGCCTTCGTTTCATGTCACTTACTGGTTTAGTATCCAGTGGGCCACATGGGCCAAGGGAAGGAACTCTTAGAACAACACCGCCCCAGTGTGAGGGTCACTTGGGTGGCTACAAGTCACTCACTCCTTTTGTTTATATCTCCCACATTCTATCCTGCTTGCTTCCTCCTCTCGTTTTCCCCCCAGCCTTCTGACTTCCTTGCCTCATATTAATTGCCACACAGCATGATAAAGGCACTGACAGGCCCTTGCCCTCTTTGCTGTTTTGGACAGAAGTCAACATCCAGGATAATCATCAAAACGCTTGTCTCTTCAGATCCCGCTCTTGGGGCATTTGTGAGCATTTGGATGGATTAAGCTGCTGTTGACCTTTGTTCTTGCCATGCAAAGAGGGATTGCTCAGCAAAGTTCTGTGACAAATGTGGGCCCGAGGGAAGCCACGGGAGCAGAATGTCTGGGGCACGTGCCCACGTTCATTGGTGGGTCCATGTCAGGGCTACAGCGTGGCAGCACCGTGCCTGAGTTTTGCTTCTGAAAGTGAAAGGGATCATTGTGCTTGTGAATATTTAGAGCTTACACTACATCAAGTTCCCCTTTACCCCAAGTCTTTTGAATTAATCACACTACTGACTTTCCACTTCTCCTCTTGTGGCTACGTGCTGTCATCTGAAAATGAGGCAGTATGTTGTTGATTTTGTGAATGAGGAAACTGAAGCCCACATGCTTCCGTAGGGCAGAACCAGAGCCAGAACCCATGTGTTGAGCGTTGCATTGCTCTACTGCCTCTTTCTTGGAGCTTTTCAGTTTTGGAGCTTTTCTGCCTAAATGTGACTAATATTTTTAAATGCTTTCATTGGATTTTAAAAACAAATCAGGAGATTTGTCTGATTTTCTTATTTTTTCAAAATTTATGCTTCCTCCACCTTGTTTTTATTGCCCTGTTATTGTAGCAGGGAAAGAAAAAACAAATTAAAACAATAAACCAAAAGTGATATAGGCAGTTTTGTGGGAAGGCTAATAAAACACACATCTCACCTCCTTTATGCTGCTGGGAGCCTGGAGCCGTCTTTCCCTGGTTACTGAGGACACAGGGGAAGCCATGTCCCACTCTTGGCCGGTGTCTTCCTGAAGGTAAAGCAGGTCAGTGGCTACAGGGAGCCAGGACACATGACCGTGTCTGGAAGAATCTGGGACTGTGACCACTCAGTAACTGAAGTGACAGGAGATAGAAATGGGGACCGAGGTGGAGTGAGTGTGAGACCCTAAGGGACTCGGTAAGTCACATACGCATAGTCACATACCAAGAGGTAATAAATTATCCCCTCTTCCTCAAGGAATACACTAATCCTTGGACCTGACTAGGTAGCTCAGTTGATTAGCACATTGTCCTGATACACCAAGGTTGCAAATTTGATCCCTGGTCAGGGCACATACAAGAATCAAACAATGAAAGTAGAACAACAAATCAATCTCTCCTCTCTTCTCTCTCTCAAATCAACAAAAAGAAGAAGGTACAGTACACTAATCCTCGAGAAAACCAGTGTGGCTTCAGAGCGCCAGTCTGTTTCACGAGGAGGGTGGAATGAGTGTGTTCTGACCCCAGGAGTTGGGGTTGTGGGGGCATGTCCACGCTTATGGACATCTCATCTTGCCCATGTGACCATGTCTGATGTTTCTCCTTTTCTGTTTCTGTGAAGGGATTGCCTAGGAAGCTAGAAGTGATGGCTGTTACCCATCTTTTCTATATTACATTTTAAGTTTACAGCCTCCTCATTTCCATTGAGGATTTGAAGCTGCTTTCTGAAACCTCATTCTGTTCCTGTTTTTTTTTCTTTTTTTTTTTTTCTGACCTCAACTGTGACTTTCAGACACACATCAGGGTCTGGGGAGTTGGATCCCACCTGGGAAAGGGCGAGCCAGGAGGCTTGGCTGCATCTTCTTGAGCTGAGCTGGCTGTGACTCTTAGGGTCTGGATTTAGTCATCGGGAAGGAGAATTTGGAGGTAAATTTGAGGGATAATGGTTTCTAGATTCTGTAGGCTTTTGGGAACAGTGGGACTGCCTCTCCTGGAGACTGGGAGCAATTTTCGTCTTTGGTGATGGTGAGAGCAAGCGATGCACTGGAACTTGCCAATGGTGGTAGGGAGTCAGCCCCAGAGAATTTTCTCAGTCCCTGATGCTGTGACTCTGAAGTTCTCTTCCATTATCCTTCTTTTGTTTTGTGATTTTGGGGCTCATTCATCTGCTGTCTGTGTTTGTGCATCTCTGGCAGGTCCAACTGGGGGCGGAGGCCAGGTTTGAAGCCTTTTCTCCAAAATAAAAATGAATGAATGAATAAATGAATGGTCTCAGGTTTCCAATACTCTTCTGCTGCTGGAGATGTCAGAGTTTCTCACTCTCTGAGGGCTCCCCATTGACCAGCTTCTTGGCTTCCTTGTCTCCTGTGTGCTGCTGTTGTTGGGGCCATCCTTGGCACCCCTTGAAACCTAGATCTCAGCCAGCTGCTCCCAAGATGGAGACACGTTAGTGACGGGAATTTTTGCACAGCAAGGGAAGATTTTGGGGAGATTCTTATATGAGATCCACAGAATTAAAGTACAAATGTACTCTAGTGATGACACAATACCTGTCTCCCTAGGTAACTGGAGTCAGATGCGCTACCGTTGCGCCACGAGGTCCTATCCCTAGGTAACTGAAAAGAACCAGGATGGCGTCCAGATACATTCTGGGCCTGGGGGCAAGTGGAATGAGTGCTATGTTAATGTCCAGGGGAAAACTGACAGACCACACACCATGCACTAGGTCAGCTTTCATCTCAAGCAGCCTCAGAATTCCTTTCAGTGCTGCTTTTCTTTTAGAGAGGGGGCGGGGGCACAGAGATCCCATGCTTTCACTGAACAGTTTATGTCAGCTTGTGCCTCACACTTTCCTGGAGGTTTGCGGGTCATTTTCCTCACTATCCAGCACCCTTGTGCAGACCACAGGATTTAATTACAGTGATGGATATTTTTCCTTCTGCCCTCATTTCCTGCTCTAGGTGCTAGGTATTTTTTCCTTTTTCAGATCAAAGGGTTTGATTGTTTAATATTTGCTTTTTAAACAAAATAGTCTAGGCTTTCTTATGGTCCTTTCTTGACATTTTGCTCAGTGATTTAGTCAACAAAAGAAGGTGAAAGAGGGCCAAGGAAAACAGAACCTGATAGTTCCAGCACGTGGAATGCTCTTTTAGGATTCACTTGATGTGAAAGGTACTGGGGCCATAGTATGAGTATCTCCCCGCAAAATCTCACATCTCACATGCGGTCATTCAGAAAGCTGGCACTTGGTGTATCTTCACTGAGCGAAGAGAAGACAAATATCCCAGAAAAGAAGAAAACACAAGGCCATGGATTGTGTTTAATTTTATGTCATTGTGGCTAGGCTATAGGATGCCCAGATCTCTGGTGATTCAATATTTCTGGCCCTGGCCGGGCAGGTCAGTTGGATGGAGCATTGTCCTGGACATCAAAAGGTGACAGGTTTGATTCCCATCAGGGCATATACCTTGGTTGTGGATTTAATCCCCAGACAGGGTGTGTTTCAGAGGCAACCAAACGAAGCTTCTCTCTCACATCAATGTTTCTCTATCCTCCAACCCTCCAAAAAATCAATAAAAAAACATATCTTCAGGTGGGGATTAAAAAACAGAACAAAACATTATATCTGGGTGAGTCTGTGAGGGGGTTTCTGGCAGAGATGAAATTTGACTCAGTAGATTGAATCTAGTGAAGCAGATTGCCCTCCTAGTGTGTGGGGCCTCATCCACCCTGCTAAGGGCCTGAATAGAACAAAAAGCATGAAGAGGGGGCATTCACTCTCTCTTCTTGAGCTGGGATATCCACTTTCTCCTGCCCTCAGACATCAGAGATCCTGGTTCGTAGGCCTCCAGATTCTTAAACTTATACACATCAACACCCTAAGCTCTCAGGCCTTTGCACTCAGACTGAATCACACTGCGGGCTTTCCTGATTCCCCAGCTTGCAAACAGCACGTTGTGGTACTTCTTGGCCTCTATAGCATGTGAGTCAATGCTCCTCTTGTATATGTCTCTATATGGTTCCTGTTGGTTCTGCAACTCAGAAGAGGCCAGACTAATACACAGAGCGATGGACTTTGAGAATACCCAATGTGTTTTCAGCTCTGCTTCTCAATATCTCTCAGCTCTATGTCTTCAGGATGCTGCCAGTTGGTCAAGCCTTACCTTGTGAATGGCTGTGTTTAGAATCTCAGCGTAAATGGGGAAGGACAAACTGTCTATTAGGCAAGGATTTCAGGCTCCCATGCTTCCTCCTAACCAAGCTTAGTTGGCTCCACAGATGCCTCTTCTGAAGTATGAGTAGTCCTTCTTAGTCTAATGGGATGAGAAATATGCTGTTCCTTGTTTCTAAAGGGAAGGGTTGGCTCGTGAGGATCTGTGCTACCACAGCTTAGTTGGTCAGCCACAAATACATATGAAGCCTCCCTCCGTGTGAAAGATCCCCAAGACCACCCCCAGTTTTGATGATCTGCTGGGAAGACTCATAGGATTCAGCATGTAGTCATACACATGGCTCAGATTTCTTGCAGTAAGAAGATACAGAGCAAAATCAGCAGAGGGGTGAAGTCAAGCTTCCACCAGTGACTTCCTGGTGGAGTCACTTAGTTCCCTCGGCAGCAAATTGTGACAACATGTGTGAAATGGTGTCTACCAGAAAAGCTCATTAGACACAGCAGCCAGGGTAGGCACCCTCTGCCTGGAATGAACCAAAATTCTGGAAGGGTCCTGGCTGGTGTGGCTCACTTGGGTGGAGTGTCATCCAGTATACTGGAAGGTTGTGGGTTCAATTTCTGGTTAGGGCACATACCTAGGTTGTGGGTTTGATCCCCCGTCAGGACATGTATGTGAGACAATGGATTGAGTTTCACTCTCACATGTCTCTCTTTCTCTCTCAGCCTCCCTTCCCTTCTCTCTAAAAATCAATAAGCATATCCTTAGGTGAGGATTGAAATATTTCCAGAAGGAAAGCAGAACCTTTCACCCATTGTGGAAACCTTTCTATGCATGGTGCAGTTTCCTCCCTCAGCTCCAGCAGAACATCTGAGACACTTATGGCTGTCCACTATAGGGGCAGTCAGTGCCATGAATCCCAGTGACTTTTCCTTAAGTTTTTGGGATCTGACCTGGGCTGGGACCATTCTTCTCATGATTCCCTAAGTATTTCCAAAGGCCTACTGAATTCTCAAATTGTAGTTGGCTGTGTGATGGTCTAGACTAGAGTCTAGACTCTAGACGGTATGCGATCTGAATGTGATAATGTCTGTGAAGGGTCTGGCAATGAGTCCAGATCAAGGGCATCCAATAGATGTCCATTGTTGTAATGGTGAAGGGCCAAGGGCATGGCTGGATCAAGTGGAACTGTGAAGTAGACTGGGGTCCTGACTTATGTATCCCAGGCTGCTCTTGTTATGAGTTGTGACCCCTCCTTAGAGGCACATAATTAACTAGTTGCTTAAGAGATAATAGCATTTGACAGGCGATTACTTGAAGGTTCCAAAGATTTAAGGACCCAAATGATCAAATTTCCATCCGCAATGGAAAAAAGAATTTCTTGTGATATTCTCAAACCTATAGTCAGAGTTCTTCAAAGAAACAGAACCAATAACAGATGGATGGATGGATAGGTAATAACAGACAGACAGATAGGGATTTATTATAAGAAATCGGTTCATGTCATTTTGGATGCTGAGACATCCCATGATCTGCAGTTAGCAACTCCACAGCTAGTGGTGTAATTCCAGACTGAGGGCAGGAGAAGACTGATGTCCCAGTACAGAAGTCAGGGAAAGAAAGTGAATTTTCTGTTACCTTGATTTTTGCTCTATTTAGGCAGAAACTACTCTGATTACATAATACTGAGCCACTCTTTTTTTTTTTTTTTTTTTTTTTTTAGGTGGTGGGAACTTTCCAAAATCCAGGTTTTCAGGTGCTAGCCAAGGGCCAAATTTGTCAGCAGGCCTTCAGAAGGATAAGCGTCAGGCCTGCTATAACTTTCCTGCTCACCCCACTCCTGCTCTGTGCCAAGCTTATCATAGAGTGATTCTGTGGCAGAAGTCATTTACTCTTCACCATAAGCATCTGTCTTCCTCCTCTTCATCCTGTACCAGTGGTCTGCCTTGGAAAAGAATCTTAATTCTAAACAGTTCTTGTGGTCTTTTGTCCACCTCTGAACTTTCCTTCACATTTGGTAAATGACCTTGTTTGTCCTCTGCACTGGTGGAATTATGTACATAAATATTGTCTTCTCTGAATTGCAAGGATGGAAAAGCATAGCTCCCCAGGACATTAATTCCATTTCTTTCTTAAATGTCAGGTTTAGCTTCTAAGAAAACCCGGGTTCTAAGTACACATTATTCCATCAGATGAAGTCCGTGGGCATGTCTTTTATGAGTGGTCACCTTCCTGTTTGCTGGGGCCAGTTATTTATTTTGATTCACTGGCTTGGGCATTAAACAGTGTAATAAAATTTTCTTACTACTGCTGACCTCTTAGATGGGCTCTACATTTTTGGTGCTGTGCTAGGGATTATTAACCTTGAGATAGAAAATTCTCACCACGGCTTCTGAAGTTTGAGGCATTGTGCTAGTGAGGTGGTGACTTGTTCTCCATGGCATACAGGATGCGCCCTCTTTCCTTCCTGCCTTATACCTTATACCTCATAGGTAAAAGTTTTTATTTTAGTTAAAAAGTAAATTTGCCTTTAACCACACCTTGACCACACTATGTTACTTTCATTTTTTTAGAAAGACATAATACTACTATTGAATTTTGGGTTTTCATGGAATTTTCCTAAGATCTCAGCTTTCTGGTGCAGGATTTCCCCCCCCATATCTCTCTGTCAGTTATTACAATGGAGCCATGCCCCCTCATGTGTAAGACACTGTCATCTTTGTAGGATAGATGTCAGCCACTCTTGTCTGTGTCTACCATGAGCTGTTGTTCCAAGTCCCAATGCCTGGCTGTCTGGGGACTATTGTTCCATATCCCACAGGCTAAAATTATTTTCCTTCTCCACTAATTTTTGCAGTTATTATGACAGGTGCTTTCTGTGGGCAAAAAAGACTGCACATATCTCAGAGACCAGGTTTGTTTGTTGTGGTTTAATATTTATTGAAAGCACTTGTCCTGGGGGTGCATTTATTGACTGGAGGCTAGTCAGGGAGAGCCACATGTTTTCAAAATGATTCTGTGCATGTTCATTCTTTTAGATTTACAGGAAGTTTTATAACCATTTAGTGAGCTGTAGAGACTAAATTGATAAAGTTGAAATATTGTGCATTTTGTTTGCCTGCATTTGAGGGCTTGGTTGCGATGACAACTGTGGATTTATCTCTTACTCTTCATCCCTCCCTTTCCATTAGCATCCTTATGGTGAACATCTGTTGCATGAACAGGCTGCACACCTGTGCTCCTGAGGGTTCTTGAACTGAGGGTCCCAGAGTCCTGAGGGGGGTGAAGACTTACTTGGTTTCTTCTGCTGTGTCTTTGCCAGACAGGCTGAGGAAGTTATTGTTTCTCTCAACAAAATGAGAAAGCGTTTGGTGGTGTGATTTGTCTTCACTTTAAAGAGAGACCAGGTTCCCTTGGTCAGGGATTCAACCCTCCCAACCCCTTATGAAAGTCATTTTTTAATTATGTAGTAATTATGAAATAGTTCTTCTGCTCATTTTTATTCTTCTGCCATTCCTGTTATAGTTTAGTCCTTTTGGATACATTTTTTGGGGGGGTTTAATTTTCTGTGACTAAAGCCAACCCATTTTTTTTCCTCTCTCAGTCTAAACTTAACCTTTCTCTCTGTATTCCACTCAAAGATAGGAACTAAATCCCCTCAAATAAACCAAGAAGCACTCAATAATAGTAAGTTTGAGTAAAATATCCAGAAGATAGAATAGATTGGAAATTGTAAAAAATGAATTTTCTTGCACAAAGGTGAATGGAAATTTGCAATTTATTTTTAAAGTTATGAAAGACAATTTTTTGATGACATAAAAATGCAGCAGTAATACTTCTTCAGATCTTTTTAATGAATTAGAATGCACCAAAACTCAATAAAACCACACGCTCAAAGAGTTATTAAAGTAGTCTTTACTGGTAATTTACTTTTCTTAAAACTCTGATTTCTCTTAAACATGCAACAATGGAATGCCCTTCTACTATCATTTTATGTCAGATAGCTCTCCAAAGACCTTCCATTCACACTTAAAGTTTTTAGTTTCACCCTCAACCTTGAATATTTACCTTTTGTCAAGTTTGCATAAGTCTAAAGTCTAATGATATGGGTCTTTTCTAAAGTGGAAGGTTGCATGTGGAGTGTTTTTCTCTTTTTTGTTTTGTTTTCTAACAAGGAAACAGTAAAAAAAAAAAAAAAAAAAAAAAAAAAAAAAAAAAAAAAAAAAGAACTTTCAATCATTGTTGAGCACTTTGGGAAAAGCAAAAGCCTGCCTCCTCCATTTCATTTGTAAGGCAAAGCATATGAGAAGGGAATATTCCTAAAAAGGTAAAAAATCCAGGAGAGGAAGCAGAGATGGCAGAGTCCAGGCAGGACTTGGAAGAAGGCTGGTATTTATTTGCCTCCTACCCATCTTATTTTTTCTTCTCGTGTACTCTACTCTTTCCACTTCTCCTCCACCACTATTTCTTTCCTTCCTAATATTTCCCTTAAATTTTGAACCTTTTTTTTTTTTTAAACTTCTTATATTTTAGCTCACAGTAGAAGAGAAGATAGTGACTCACCTCTCAGAGAGATCTATTTTGTTAAGGGTTCTGGAAAATAGAGCCAAAGAAATTAACCTTTAATAGTGAAACTTTGGCTTGAGTAGGAAGGATATTTATGAGCAGAGAGTGTTCTCAGGGACTATTTATGACATCATCTCATGGAACAGAGATGATGAATGCCCATTGCGTGTCAGACACTTTGGTCAAATATACAGATGGATAAATGATGTTGCTTGCATTTCAAGGACCCTGCAATGGTAGGGGAGGGGACAAACAAGCATGGGCATTAGTTATAAGCAATGTTGTAACTGCCTTCCCAGAGGTTTGGACCATGGGTTGTGCTCATATGTCAAGCATGAGAATGGCCATGGAAACCTCCATTCCTCTGGTCTCTGAGACATTGAGGAGAGCATGCTAATTGAACTCATGTTAGAGTTCTGAATAAAACCACCTTGGAACCCGCTGAAATACTACACAGTTAGCATTTAGACTTAGCTTTGGTTCCACCATTTTTTGTTTTGGTTCTTTTGGCAGGAAAGGTGGGCATTAGGTTCATGTTACTTGGCCAACTTCCATGTTAGCTTTGCCATCACTGACTATGAGATATCTAGCACCAAAATAGGGCCAGGAAAGGAAAGGCATGATTGGACTGCAGAGGAGATAGACTTTCATTTGGGCATTCAAAGTATCATCATCTAATAATGTTAACACACATTTTTAGACATAAGTCTGTACCCTGGTCTTCTCCTGACTTGCCTTTAGCATTTAAAAACATTGCATTTGCACTATCTGCAGTAATAAAAGGGAAAAAAGTTTTCACTCTTTTTCATATAAACCTTATAAATCATGCCTTGACAACTGCAGAAAATTATATCACTAATTTATTTTTGTTAGTGTAACTTTTAATGTCTTCCTTATCTTCATGCCTGTTGTTTTCTGGGATGAAATTAACAATGTTTTGAAAGTTAGTTCAGAAGTGAATGGATGATATAGTCATAATAGTGGTTTTAGGCATGCTGTCATTTGGTGAAGGTCAAATACTAACTTTAGCAAAATAAAATCCCCCAACTAGTAAAAGAATGTTGTGTGTGATTTTTGTTCCTTATAGATACCACTGTTGACTTCTATTGCGGGTAGAATGGGAAATATGGCCTGTTTGCTTTAATTATTACCTTCACCATTCAGCCAATTAATATTTGAGAAAGCTCAGATTTTTCAAGAAGAAATAGCCATTATATAAAACCTCTCTCTTCTTGTAACGTAGGCCCTTTTGCAACATCCTTAATGCCAATAATCACCAAACCCTTTGGAGTTAGACCTGGTTGTTCCAATTGTTGATCTAATTTTTAGTTGCCCCTTCCCTCCATGCTGCACTTGCTATTGGTGTGGCTTTGACTTCCTTTGAGAATTTTGTGACTTCACATGGGCAGCCTTAAGACAGAACTTGCAGAGCTGTCTGGACTTGTCACCAGGTTTTTTTGGAGGAGAGAGGTAAGCAGCATTTGAATGATTTGAGTTTTTCATGAGTAAAACAAAGTGAAAGATTTTTTCTAACATCAGACATTTTGTTTTGATCTATGGGGCAGATGTTATTTTTCTCTTTTAATTTTTTTAAAAAATTATTTTTCTATTACAGTGATGTACAATATTAGTTTCAAGTGTACAACATAGTGATTAAACATTTATATACCTTACGAAGCAATCACTCTAAGTTACTACCCATCTGACACCATACATGGTTATTACAATATTATTGACTATATTTCCTATGCTGTATTTTTACATCCCAGTGCTTATTTCGTAACTGGAAATTGGTACTTCTTAATCTTTTCACCTTACCTTTTGTATTATTTTTTTGCACTTTTTTTCCAAAGTACAAATTTTTTCTTTTCTTATTTATTTTTCTTTATTGATTAAGGTATTACATATCTGTATGTATCCTTATTCTCCCATTGCTCCCCCCCTACCCTGCTCATGCCCTCATCCCCGTAATGTCTTGTCCATTGGATAGGCTTATATGCATGCATCCAAATCCTTTGGTTGATCTCTCTCCCTTCCCTTTCCCTCTCCTGCCTTCTCTCTGAGGTTTGACGGTCTGATCAATGCTTCTCTGTTTCTGGATCTGTTTTTGCTCATCAGTTTATGTTATTCATTATATTCCACAAATGAGTGAAATCATGTGATATTTATCTTTTTCTGACTGACTCATTTCACTTAGCATAATGCTCTCTAGGTTCATCCATGCTATTACAAAGGGTTGGCGTTCCTTCCTTTTTACCACAGCGTAGTATTCCATTGTGTAGATGTACCAGTTTTTAAATCCACTTGTCTGCTGATGGACACTTAGGCTGTTTCCAAATTTTACCTATTGTGAATTGTGAATTGCTATGAACATAGGGGTGCATATCTCCTTTCTGATTGGTGTTTAGATTTTCTTGGGATATATTCCTAGAAGTGGGATTAATGGGTCAGATGGAAATTCCATTTTTAATTTTTTGAGGAAACTCCATACTGTTCTTCACAGTGGCTGCATCAGTCTGCATTCCCACCAGCAGTGCATGAGGGTTTTTCACTGCATCCTTGCCAGCACTTGTCATTTGTTGATGATATCCATTATGACAGGTGTGAGATGGTATCTCATTGCCACTTTGATTTGTATCTCTAAGATGATTAGTGGCTTTGAGAATGTTTTCATACGTCTTTCGGCATTCTGTATGTCCTCTTTTGAAAAGTATCTATTTAGGTCTGTTGCCCATTTTTTGATTGGAGTGTTTCTGTATCTTTTTTAAAGAGAGCAATGAAAAGCAATTACCCCTGAAACATTTCTCCCAATGAAAACCATTAAGTGTGACTATGTGAAAATGGAGTGTAGCCATAGAAGAATGAATGGTGGAATCATCCAAAATACTGATACTGTCCCATAGGGTTCTGAAATCTTCAAGTTTCTTAAACTTTCAGTGCCCTGGTTACTTCAACTGTATGATGGAGTCAATAGTTTCATTGGATGTATTGGTGATTAATTGAGATCATTCTTGTAAAACATTAGAATAATCCCTAGTATATGGTAAGCAGTTCTTGTTTGATTCTCCTTTCTTGGTACACTTGATGAGGTTTTAGGAACTTGGAACAGGTGTCCACTCAGGGCCATTGTTGAATGAATTACTTGATCATTTGGATATGAGAATAAGACCAATCTAGCAACTTATTCTTTTCATCAAAGCCCAGTTTGTCACCATCATTTGGAGCATGTAGAGTCCCTTCAAAGCAGAGTAGATAGGGCCCCAATGGCCTTCTCATCACTAACCAGCTGTGTATTCCTTGGTCAGGCCTGCATGTATTCTTCCCCTCCCTCCCTCCCTCCCTTCCTCCCTCCCTCCTTCCCTTTTTCCTTCCCTCCCAACATCCCTCCCTTCCTTCCATCATCCATCCTTCCATTCATCCATCCTTCCTTCCTTCCTTCCTTCCTTCCTTCCTTCCTTCCTTCCTTCCTTCCTTCCTTCCATTTATTTTCCTAAATCAACTTCTAAAAAATGCTCAAATATTTTAAAGTAATTTAAAGATATCTTATTAAAGCATTATTCACAATAGCCAAGATATAGAAACAACCTAAGTATTCATCAATGGATAAGTGGATAAAGAAGATCCACATCTGTATATATTAATACAATGGAATTTTATTCAACCATCAGAAAGTAGGAAATCCTTCTATTTGGGCTAATATAGGTGGACCTTGAGGGCATTATGTTAAGTAAGATAAATAAGATAAAGACAAATACTGCATGATATCCCTTATATATGGATTATAAAAACCTCAAACTTGTAGAAACAGAGAGTGGAATAATGGTTCCCGGGGAAGGGGAAATTGGAGAGATGTTGGTCAAAGGATACAAACTTCCAATGATAAGATGAATAACTCCTGGAGATCTGATGCATAGCCACTTTTTTTGGTGGCTTCCACTTTTGGTTGTTGTGAATAATGCCAATATGAAGATGGTCACACACATATCTGTTTGCATTACATCTTTTTAAAGTAAACTTTTAATTGAAGTATAATATATACATTATATTTTTAGTGGCCACAACACATGTCACGTCAATATGGTGACTCACATCGAAACTGAACTTATCTAAATCCCCTAAAGTTTTAAATGCAACCTCTGTAATACTAGTACATTTTATCACTGATCCTTGACTCTTTTGTCCTAAATTGTTAATTTTTGTGTGCCTAATTGTAC
This sequence comes from Pipistrellus kuhlii, assembly GCF_014108245.1. Taxonomy (NCBI): domain Eukaryota; kingdom Metazoa; phylum Chordata; class Mammalia; order Chiroptera; family Vespertilionidae; genus Pipistrellus; species Pipistrellus kuhlii. Next base: position 77,618,440 of record NW_023425404.1, on the reverse strand, counting down.
ATTTAATCTTATTAGATCCCATTCATTAAACCAGCCTGTCAAGATCTGGAAATCTGAGTCTTTCATCTGGTTTAATTCTGGGTTGCCTAAAAATGTTATGATTATACCCTATCTACCTCTGTAAGACAATAATATTTGCCCTCCCCCTCCCCCCCTCCCCCCAATTGGCTTATTTTTTTTGGGTCATTCACCTATCCAACTTTTCTCACCTCTAGCCCCATTTTTTATTTCAATCTGAAGGATATCATTAGAGAACTTTTCAGCTTATGATCTGTATGTCTGCTTATTTCCATGCTATAACAGTCTAGAAACTAGAGCCAGAGGCGTCATACATGACCCTAGTTATTTTTGGTCAGTAATGGTAGCCACCAAAAGATTGTAGGTGATGAGAGTTAGCTATTCTCCCAGAGCTTCACTCCCGGGTTATAATGAAGTCAAGTTTCAGACCAAATTCAGCAGCCAATACTTATTAAACGAATGTGTATCAGCAATCAGGCAAAATCCAGGCCGTATGTACTCTTCTGTCACCAGAAGCCCCAGCTCTGTGCCTCCTCCGTGCTCTGACCACCACTTAGGATGAATGCTTCCCTTGAGGCAAATTTCCAAAAGCAGAATTTTGTTACTCTTGTGATAAATGTCAGGCAGCCAGAACTGCAAACTGAGAGGTGGATATTTTTCAGAACCTAGTCTAAGATTCAGGCTATGGGCCTTGCTGGATGGGTTCTTAGACCCCATCTCTTCAAGGATAGGAGTATCTAAAATGTTTCACTCCATTCTTAACACTTAAAAGGCTAATTAACAAATTCCTAATTTCATCAAGGAGTCATTTCTGACAATCATCCTGCTGGTCAGCAGGGGATTTGATATTATGCAAGTATATATAAAAGTACTTCTAGGGCCTATTTCTAGCATTAGGACATCTGGATTAGGCTGCTAGCTGACCAGCTCAGGACACTAAGATATAACTTAACTAAGTTCACAAGTCTCAACATTTTTTTTAACTCATAGAATGACCACCACAATCTCTTTTTATGCCAAGGGCCATTTGGATATTTATAACATCATTCGAGGGCCATATAAAATTATCAGCTTAAAAATTAGCCTGCTATATTTGGTAAAATATTTAATTAACTCATCCCTAATGCCTTAGCATAGCCAGACCAAATGATTTGGCCAGACATTCTTCACCTCTGGCCTACATCAAGATGTACAAGATTTCCAGTGCCCTAGAAGGTTCCCTGCTGTTCTTTCCTGGTCAAAACACCCCCAGGCCTCACTAATAACCATAGATCAGTTTTGTCTGGTTTGAATTCCATTAGATGAAATCATACTTGCATTTTGTGATATTCTCATTTTGTTGCATGTAGAAGTTGCTCATTTGTTCACATTGCTTTGTAGTGTTTCATTACATGAAATTTAGACACCCATTTTACATGCGATGGACAGTTTGTGACTATTATAAATAAAGTAGCTAGCAACATGCTTGTGCATGTTTTTGGTGGAGGGAGTATGTTATTGATTAGGGTAACTGTTCCTAGAATTGAAGTTAGAATCCATTACCACATGGAGAATATCATATTATCCATGTCAAATGTTTTTTAAAAGTAAACTGAAGGTGTTATATGGAATGGGGGGTTGAGGACAAATATCTGATACCTTAATCAATAAAGAAATAAAAAAATTATATCAAACAGAGGAATGGATTTGGTTTAACTTGACTTAGATTTAGCAAATCTGTGCTGGTACAAAGGTAGATCATTGCTTTTGTGCTGCTCAACTATAATAAATAAGACAGAGGGTCAATATTCTGAAAGCCAAGATTCTCACATTCTCCAGAAGGGATGGGAAAAAAAACCTTTTTATTAATTCTGCAAATAGACATCATTTTGTAATTTCAGATTCTCACTGTGAAAAAAAGTCATGAATTATTAAAAAATTTGAGAATATAAACCATTTTTTTTGAGTGTGTGGTGTTCCCTGAATTGGAATGAATGAGGTTTTAAAATATACTATATAATAAAAGCCTAATATGCAAATAGACCAAATAGCTGAACAACCGATGGAATGACCAGTGGAACAATTGGTCATTATGATGCACACTGACCACCCGGGGGCAGATGCTCAGTGCAGGAGCTGCCCCCAGCCCGAAGGTTCCAGGCCAGCCACGGTGGGTTCTAGTGGAGGCGCTGGGGGGAGCTCTGGTCACCCCACTGGTTGCTCCGTAGAAAGCGGTGACTGGTGATGGTGGCGGAGGTGGGGTGGGGTGGAGTGGGGCCAGTGAGCAGGTGGTGCCAGGCTGGCCAAGGTGGGTGCTAGCAGGGAAAGGGGGGTGCTACCAACCACTGGTCAACCCACAAATTGGCCCTGATCGTTGGCTAGGCCAGGGGAGCCTACCCAGGCACGAATTTTGTGCATCCGGCCTCTAGTTTATTTATATATTTCTTTCTAGGCCATTTTGGATATTATGATGAAAATATTTGCTACTGATTTAGAATTCCTGCAAACTCTTATAATAATGTAATTCCACCCATACTGACTAGGCTGTCAGGATGTTCCCAGGGCCACTAGAGGGGAACGCTGTTAGCCTTGAGCATTGAAGGATGATGACAGATGGAAGTAGATTAGGGAAGCTCAACTCAGATCAGCACTGGGTATGTTGTGCTGACTTAAATTTTAAAAGTCTGTGTTTTAGCCCAGCTGGTGTCTACCTATGAACCAGTAGGTCATGGTTTGATTCCTGGTTGGGCATATGCCTGGGTTGCGGGCTCAATTCTCAGTGTAAGGCATGCAGGAGGCAGCCAATCAGTGATTCTCTCTCATCATCAATGTTTCTATCTCTCTCTTCCTCTCCCTTCCTCAGTAAAATCAATAAGAATATATATATTTAAAAACTCTGTGTTCTATAAAAATGAAGAATTAGGTTAATACTCTTCTTGGCAATAATGGAAAACATTCTATTGATCTACACCAGACACATACATTTAAGCTGTCACCATTTCTTTACAGCACCCAATAATAATTTTTAAGAACCTTATAGAAGAGAATCTGGCAGAGTGAACCAACATGACAGGTGCAGCAGTTCTATTCTGGGGCATCTTTCCTACATATGTACTGGCACATATAATGCAGTGATATTTGTACAAGGTTATCACTGAAACTTTGCATGTAACACCAGAACATCGAAACTATTCATCTGTCATAAGGGAGTAGTTGAAGAATAGTGTGCCCCATGGAATGCTATGACATCATTAATAGAGAATGATGAGGATGTGGGTTCTGATAAGGAATGATGTCCAAGTACATTGCCAAGTGAAAGAAGCAAGGTGGAGAATAGAGTATGCTACCCTTTGCATAAGGAAGGTGGGGATATGAAAACGTGAGTGAATTTGCTTATATTTACATAAAGAAACACTTGGGTAAACAAGAAGCTGATAAAAATGCAAATTATTCATAGGGGCAGAGGGGGATGGAGTGATTTCAAATAGTTTAGGAATGACTCCTCTGCATGTATATTGTGTTGACTGCAGAAAACAACCAACCATGAAAAGTAAATCATGCAGATTTACTTTTGTAGTAAATGCAGATTTAAATCTGCATTTATCCATACAGATTTAAATCTGTGTGGGCATGCTTTTGACTGAACTAGGTGGTGAAAAGTACAACTGGTTGAATGTGTCATGAAAGGGTCAGGCCACCTACGCTATTTCTTTCCCCAGAAGCTAATCCATACATTCAGTCATTTAATTAGCAAATGCTTATTGAGTCCCTAGGCCCCTCTGACATGCCTTCAATGGGAGCTGAAGGTCCAAGCTTTCTCAGAGCTGCTGGCATTCTTAAAGGGGTAAACTGACAACAAACAGGTGATGAGCGAGGGAGAGAAGGCTCACACCACTGGGGCCAAGGACAGGTGGTGATTCCATGCTGAGGTCCATGCTGAAGGGGAGGTTAATTGCTGATTTTTTCCCTATGTATTAGTGGTGCATTTGTGCACAATACTGTTGCATGTGGGATTATAAGGAGTGAACTCTCACTTTTAGCTTTTTGCTCTATCAGTCAGGCTTTCATTTTACTCTAATATTATTACTTCAGCTAAGTTTCAAATAAAGATAAAAACATATTATGGAAGGAAACTACTACTGAGTTGGCAGGAGACTAAAATTTAGTTGAATAAAAAGTTGATTTGGCTATCATAGTTTGTTTTTTCAGTAGTGGGCTATATTAGAGAAAATATTACCTCTATGATTTATGACTATAATAATAGTTAATAAGTGGACAAGAATTACTGTGTTGTCTATTTTTTTCCATTTAAGGAGTGGTTAAGTGCAAATTGTCCCTTTAAGATGAAATAATAGATACAGAAAATTGAAAACACACACATATATACATGTATACCACATAGCCCACACATTCCATGTCTTTATGACAATCATTGTCTGAAAGTTCCAGAGTTATTTGTACAGTAGATAATGTAGACATTTGAAAAATATTTCTCCTATGTTTATTTTTCTTTCTTAGTCTGCTCCTTTACTGGGCAGATTTCTCTTTCATAGTTTCTGAGTCAGTTGAAAGTAAAATATGGTTATTTTTAAAATTTCTATGATTTAATGAGTTTTTAAAAGAGATTTTTCTGTGTGTGTGTGTGTGTGTGTGTGTGTGTGTGTGTGTTTAGTTTAATTATATTTTGGTGAAACGAGAAAAAAGATCATAGCTGCAGGAAAATGTGATAGGAAAAGTGTTTCTTATATCTTTAAGCCTAAAACATCTTAAATCTTACTCTGATAAGAAGGAATAAGAACCCACACTCAGATTTGGGAGTCTGGAATTTTTCTGGCAACCAAAATCCAAGATATAGATCTATCTGGAGCCAGCATATTCACAGACAGCCCCAGGTTTGTGTTTTAGTTAAACAAGCACAGAATCAGATTTGTTCTAAGGGTTTAAAAGTGCAGAATAAGGCAGATCCTTATTTTTTTATTTTTTATTTTTTATTTTTTAAATATATTTTATTGATTTTTCACAGAGAGGAAGAGAGAGGGATAGAGAGTTAGAAACATCGATGAGAGAGAATCATCGATCAGCTGCCTCCTGCACACCCCCTACTGGGGATGCGCCCGCAACCAAGGTACATGCCCTTGACCGGAATCGAACCCGGGACCTTTCAGTCCGCAAGCCGACGCTCTATCCACTGAGCCAAACCAGTCCCGGCCAGATCCTTATTTTTAAATCATGATTAGCCTCATTCTATAGAACAGTGAGAAGATGTCCAGGGTTGCAAGAATTTACTATATTCCTAGGAAGTGCACAGAAAGGTGATGAGAAACCCTTGTCATTGTATTGCCCTGTTCTCTATTGCAAGAGTCCTGGGCCATCTTTGAGGACTGGCTGTTCCAGGTGAGCTCAGGAGGCTGAGGTGTTCGCTTCCCAGTAGATGGAGGAAAGGGGAAGCAGTGACTGCATGAGCTCCTCCCCTCTGCCACCTGTTCTGGTTTTACAGGGGTGTGTGACCACATTGCTGGGCCTGGTGCAGGGAGTGACCAGAGCTAGTCCGTGATGGCATGACTGTCCCATTTCCCTAGCATTAACCGAGTGAGGCAATCTTGCAATCTGTGCTCAAGGATATAATGCAAGGAATCTGTGAGATTATGTGTCTGGTGTTCACTAAGCTGCATTTTCTTCCTGAATTTAATTTCCAGATAGGAAACAAGAGAAACAGAGATAAATAGGTGAGGAAGGATGTTGGAAAATTGCAGAGAAGTCAGGCTGGTTCTCCAATGCTTTTTGCTGTTTGTGGTAGCAGTTTAAGGAGAGATGTTTTTAAAGTAAGCATACATTCAGCCCTAACGGGTTTGGCTCAGTGGATAGAGCTTTGGCCTGCAGACTCAAGGGTCCCAGGTTCGATTCCGGTCAAGGGCATGTACCTTGGTTGTGGGCACATCCCCAGTAGGGGGTGTGCAGGAGGCAGCTGATCAATGTTTCTCTCTCATTGATGTTTCTAACTCTCTATTCCTCTCCCCTCCTCTCTGTAAAAAATTAATAAAACTACAAAAAAATAATCATACATTCATATGTATGTTCATTGCAGCATTATTTACAATATCTAAGATATGGAAGCAAACTAAGTGTCCATTAATAGATGAATGAATAAAGAAGAAGTGGTGCATATACACAATAGAATATGACTCAGCCATAAAATAATAATGAAATCGTGCCATTGCAACAGCATGGATAGACCTAGAGGGTATTATGCTGAATGAAATAAGTCAGAGAAAGACAAATGCCATATGTTTTCACTTATATGTGAAAAATCTAAAAAGAAAATTAACAAGCAGAACAGAAACAGATTCATAGATACAGAGAACATTTTTATGGTTGCCAGATGGGATGGGTGGTGGAGAATGGGTAAAAAAGGTGATGGGATTAAGAAGTACTCATTGGCAGTTACAGAACTGTCATGGGAATGTAAAGTACAATATGGGGAATATAGTCAATAGTAATAACTAAGAAATACATCATATAGGTACTAGAGTTATTGGTATGATCACTTAGTAAATTACAGTATATGAATGGTCTAATCATTGGGTTATATATCTGAAATTAATGTAATATTGTATGTCAACTGTAATTAAAAAATAAAATATTAAAAAAATAAGCATGCCAGAAAGCCATGCAAAGCCTGTGAATTATTTTATGAGCATATTTTATTAAATGGACAACTTATATTCCTGGCCTATTAAGAGTTTTATAAACTGCTGTTAAGCATTTGACCATATTGTGAGTCTTAAGGCAGTCAGACAGAATGGGTGTAAAATACAATAGTAATGACAACAGAAGTAAAAAGAGTTGATATTTGTGTGTTGCAGTGGAGTTACTGTACGGAATTTCTGTGTGGGTCATGAAAGAGGAGAGGGACCAGAGGACAGATAAAATAAGCTCAGTGGCAGATTTGAGTCAGGGAGCTTTTCTTTTCTTTCTGATTGAATTTATGTTGACATGTAGATCAATTTTATTTTTTAATGATATTTTTCATATTTTTTGTTACCTTGCATCAATGAACATAGGTCCCCCTCCCCCATTTATTTTGTCTCTTTAATTTTTGCGAACTATATTTTGTACTTTTCAGTTTTTTTTTACTTGTTTTTCTTTTCACCTATTCCCCTCCCATTCCATTTCCCTTTGGCAATCATCAGCGTGTTCTCTGTATCTATGGATCTGTGGCTTTGTTTTTTGATTTTACATGTGAGTGAAATCATGTGGCATTTGTCTTTGTTAGTCTTATTTCACTCAGCATAATACTCTGTATCCATCCATCTTTCAGGCAGATGTGCCACTATAATCTTATGACTTCACCTATACCCCCAGCACACAGACTAATTTAGCAAGTTAAGTTAGTGGCTAATGTCACACATGGCAGAAATGGTCAGTATATGTTCACCCCAAATATATTTTGTGATATATCTTGTAATTTGAAATTTGGCCTCTTATATATGGTTCACAGGCAATTCTCTTAATCAGAAGGTTAGATTAAATAGCACCTGCCATTCTGGATGTCAGGCAGAGAGTAATCGTCCCTGAATTGCGCATTCCCATGTTACCGTAATCATGTGGCTCTGCTGAACTCCCACTGCCCCTTTCAGGACTGACTTGGGAGAAATGGGACATTGTAACCTGAGGACTGGAACTGCACCACAATGAAATCTCTTACCACCTCTCATCTTCCTGTAGGGACTTCCGAAAACTCTTATTTCAGCCATGCTCCAGGAGCCCCACTCCCACAAACAATGGAGGAGTCCCACTCCTGTACTCCTCCAGCCGAAGTAACATCTTAGAAAACTATTGCAAAATATCACAACCAGGATGTTGACATTGATACAGTCTATCCATGTTATTTGTACATCTGCTGATTTTATTTAAATATTTAAAAAGTAATTTCAAAACAGTGAACTATGGGGGGAATAAAAGCCAGGTTGTGGTCTCCTGTGGCAAAGCTAGATCCAGACCATTCTATTGGGAGGAAGCTGGTTTCAGCTGCAGAGGAGAGCTGAGTGTGGGATCACTTGGGGAATGGGGTAACGGAGGGGAGGTTTCCCCATGAGGCGTAGAGCTGAGAACAATAAGGACTATATTGTAGCCCAAAGTGCGAGGAAAAGCACTCTCCTGCATTTTCTGAGTTGGCCCCTTGTTGGATGCCCTTCCTGCCTGAGACACCCCTCCTGCATCTTTTCTCTTCCAGTCCCCTCCCCTCCAGCCTCCAGCCCAGGCAGCCAGAACATGTATAGTGAGTTGCTTACAATTGCATGAGCCTTAAATCTGATCTACACCCAAATCCCAGACCACACCCTTCCCCTTCTGAACCAGAATTTCCAGAAGGTTTAAGAAGAATTAACTGCTGTCTTTCTTATACTTTCCTTTCATGTGGTTGTTTTTCTTATTATTAGATAGATTCAGGCAAGCAAATAATTAGTTATTGGGGGGGGAAAGAGGGGGCTGGGTGACTCTTTTTATTCATTATTTGGAAGCCTCTTCCTGGTTTCAAATCTCATCTGCCCTCAGCAGCCCACACAGCATCAGTCCCAGAAAGGTGGGTCATTAAAACTCATGGAAATGGAGTCAACCCTTCCATTGGGAGAGATTCCTAGGGCATGAAACCCTGCTGCTCTGCTGATTCAGAGGAAACGGGCTGAGAGAGGAGGGGATGGTGTTCTGTGAGTAAGGAGCTTCTTCTGTTACTGGAATTCTTTAAAAAAATGACTTTATTGTTTTAATACATTTAGTGTTTTAGAGAAGAGGGAAAGGGACAGAAAGAGAGAGAGAGAGAGAGAAACATCAAGCCTGCAACCCGAGTATGTGCCCTGATCAGGAAACCGACCATCAGCTTCTTGCTGCATGGGGTGACGCTCAGCCAACTGAGCCACACTGGCCCGGCTGTTTCTGGGATTCTTGAAGTCACTGCCCCATCAAGCCTAGGGGGGTTCCTTTGAAGTGGGAACTTGGTCTTATTTCTATTTAGAGAGGGAAGAATTATCCAGCATTTGTGCACTCCTGGATTAAAGCCAGCATTCTAGGTGAAAAGATAGACATTCCCCACCCTCCCATTTCCATATGTAGATTTAGAAATGTCTGGATTTCAGCTTGTAGTAATACCTGAAGGAGTCAACTGTCTCCTCCAAGCCAGGCCTTCCCTGTGGGCTGTGCAGGCAGCATTTGCGAGATATCCCTTATTTGGTTTGCTACCTTCTGCCATAGATTTAGAAAAGACACGCCTTGCACAGTAATTGCTAGTCCTTAAACAAATAACCATATAACAAAGTCCTCCAGTGTGGGAATGCTGATAACTTTTTCCTAGGAAAAGTTAATATAATAAAATGCTTTGGCAAAAGCATTTATAGTATAATATTATTTAATAAGGGTTTAAGAATCTGGCTTTTAGCCCTAACTAGTTTGGCTCAGTGGATAGAGTGTCAGCCTGCAGAGTGAAGGGTCCCAGGTTCTATTCCAGTCAATGGCGTGTACCTAGGTTGCAGGCACATCCCCAGTGGGGGATGTGCAGGAGGCAGCTGATCGATGTTTCTATCTATCCTTCTCCCTTCCTCTCTGTAAAAAATCAGAAAAATATCTTAAAAAATAAAAATAAAAATAAAAGAATCTAGCTTTTAAATTTGCAGCTTCTGGAGAAAATCCCTCTCTCTATATAAAACCCTAACATGCAAATAGACTGAAAGGTAGAACAATAGAACAATTGGTAGCTAAGATGTGCACTGACTACCAGGGGGCACTCTCAGAACATGGTGGGCATTGGCCACCAAGGGATGGTGGAGCAGGTGAGCAGGGGTACTGGACCAAAGCAAGGCGCCAGTCACTGTCATTGGGGTGAGCCTCTGGTGGTTACTAAAAATTCTTTGCTTCAGTGCACCACAATCCCACTGGGTGCTTGCACCTGCTGCAGGTACCAGGCCCACTCACACCTGCTGCCCCTGGCACCAGCTGCCAGTGACCAGCGCTGGCCCTGATTGCTCAGTGCCATCAGTGGGTGCAAGTGGTGGCTGCTGGCCCCAATTGCCCATCAGGGCTTCTCCACCTCTTCCTGCTCCTGAGGGTTGAACGGAACAGCAGCTGTCGCTTGCACCCGCTGACAGCGCAGGCCCCAATCACTGTCAGTCCATAGGAGCAGTGGCAGCAGGAGTGGGGCTGCTGGCAGACAGGGGACTGGGGGCTGTGGTGGGAGGGGCCATGTGGGGGCATGGAGGATGAGCTGAGACCTGCTCCTGTTCACCACAGCCTCTTGGCCCACAGTTCCTTTCAAGGTGCATGAATTCGTGCACTGGGCTCTTACTAATATTATATTTTACTCAGAGTACAATTTAGTTGAAATGACTCAAGGGATTTGAAGATTCACTTGTTAAATCATTATTTTAAGCTTCTGTTTATAATTTGTTCTCACAGAAGCTGGTTCTTCCGGGCAGCCTTTTTTTCTCTGCCTCACATTTTTGGTTTACAAGGTTATTTTAAAGTCTTGAACGTTTTCTTTAGGGTATAGTCTGATATTTAAGTAAGTGGATGGATGTCAGAAAAAAAAGGATGGTGAATTTTCTGCTTGATTATTTTAGATTTTTCTTAGATCAAAAAATGTGTCTCAATTATTCCAAATGATCATATATTAGTAAGCAACCAGATCATTTATTTTCAGATTATTTCAGAAGGTCCATTATTATGTAAACACAGCTAGCTTTGAGAGCTCCACTTGCCTTCCAGATTTCCTAATGATTTTCTCTAACACTTTTGAAAACTTTGACTTTCTATGTTGTACATGTAGGCTTGCTTTTGTAAATTAAAGAAAATGTGCTTCCTCCTCACTCCCAATTGCATGGTATATAAGGATTCAAAGAAGACTATAAAAACAGGCTCTAAGCTTGCCTCAGATATTTTTCCTCTCCAAAACAGAGGAAGCAGCTCCAGGGGTCCCCTGCATTTGGCTGTGAGGAGGCCCATGTGACCTCCGCCAGAGTTGTTTCAGGTAACAATGGTGTGTAATCCAAATGGGATTCTTCCAGTGTGCTCACTCCTTACTCTAGAATTTCAGGCACTGCCAGGCTGGACATGATGCTTCTAATCTCTGTTCCTTACTAAAAACATCCTTTAGCAATTTAGAACATTCTCGAAGACTTCCATTGTACATATTAAATATCAGTTGTCTCTCTGATGGCATCTCATCAAAACTCCTATTACCCTTATTTTAACAATAAAATGTGGAATGCTTTTATTTTCTTGGATTTCCAACCCCTAAGATGCTTGAGAAGCCAGAGTTTGTGGGAATCTCCATGGATCATAAGGTAGCATAGGTCAGTGATCCTGGGGGATCTTGGGCAGTGTTATTGTCTGTTGGTTTCCCTTAGCTTCTCTCCTTGGACCACTCTTTAAATGGCTTTCCTAAAGATCAGGCTTCATGGATCCCAAGCTTACTCTTGCTGTTTCTGAGTCACTGCTGTTTTGTGAATCTGTTACACTGACATTGGTATGATAGGTACAGTGTATTGAGTGCCCACTGTGTTTGGGGCCATTGTACCAAATACTTGACTATACTGTTGCAATTAATCCTTACTCTGTAGTATTATGAGGTGAGTGACATTAACCGCCTTGCTGAATGAGGAAACTATGACTAAACAAGAAAGCTAACTTTCTTGAAGCTGGTGGTTTGCATACTTGAGTGGGCATCAGAATATCCTGGAAGTTTTGTTAAAAACCAGAAAACTCTTCTGGAATTTCTGATTCAGTAAATCATGGATGGGCTGGGGAACCTATACTTCTAACAAATCCCAGGTGGTGGTGCTGCTGCTACTGGTGTAGGGACCCCCTTTGGGAACCATCACTCTGAGCCACTCAGCTAAACCTTAGGTCAAGGATTCTCTCCTGGGCCTGGCTGACAGCAGACACACTCTTTGCCTTACGGGAAGTATATCCTGGGAAGCTGGCTCACTGCCCCGGGTAGACTAAAGGGCTTCCTAGTAGAAGATTCAGGTGAGCAGCTTTTTCTCTTTTAATAAGATACTGGTGTGTATCTTTTTACCAGCACACCGAGGTAAAGGCAAGGGTTTGGAGCAGGTGCATTGCCTATATAGAACCTGCTAGTAAAACAATAACATTGACTAAAAGTCAGTCTGCTTTATTATCGTGACGTGCCAGAAATTCTAAACAATGTCTGTGATAAATACCCTCCCCCTACTCCCTTTATTTGCCATTGCCAGGCAGCTAAAAAGAATAACTCTTAAACACCTTCATTGTTGAAGCTCCAAATTCAGTGGTTTGTTTCATCTTCTATTTTTCAGTTTTAATGCACCTGGGTAAATGTTCAGTTGCATCTAATTGGTAAATCTTTCCTCCTTCATTTCTATATTAATGCTAAAATAACCAAATATAAACTACTCAAGGAATAAAATACTATGGAGCCACACATAGCAACTTAGAATCAGCAGATTTCTGTTACTCATCTGTGTATTGGACAGTAGTCTCACCTCTGGACACAGATGAACCTGTTGATCCTCACAGTGACCTTGTGAGGTGAGTTTTATTATCACTCCCATGTTACAAGGGAAGACACAGAGGTGTTCTAACGTGAGATGACCTCTCAAGGTCAGACAGACAAGTGAGTGGGCAGAGCCAGGATTGCCACCAGGCAGCCTCACTCCGGAGCCTGTGTACAAAACCACTATTCTTTACTGCCCCTCAGGCAGACAGTTGGAGCTTACTAAGTGCATATTGGGTGGACACATGGGAGTTGTTAGCTGTATTAGATGCCTCCAATTTTAGCTGGACACTGTGTGGATCACTCCGCTCTGTGGTTACTCCGTGTCTGCACAGGATGACAGAAGTTCCCTTGGTGATCACGCCTTTCTTGCAGGCTGCTGCAGCACTTACCTCCACTGTAATGAAATGTGGTTTCCCGTGAGGGGGTGGTTATTGGTATTTATAGAGAGTCTTATAGCTGAAGAGCTCCAGAAGCAACAATTACCTCTTTAATCCTTAGCATCTCTCTGAAGAGGGAAGTGAAGGGCGGTAGCCTGCTCCTGCTCCCTCTCCTTGCGTCTCTGCTTCTACCCCCTCACAGCATTCACACAGCAGCGAGTGGGAGGAGGAGAGGGGCGGTGAGGGAAGAAGCCCTTCTGTAAGTTAGGGTCAGACTCTTTGGGGGCCTCCAGGTCAGCCGCCTGCATTCCACTCTATTCTACTTGGTAACTCAATGGAGAACTAACTTATTCCTCCTAAAGAAATCTCACCAGGCACTTTCACTATTCTTATGCTTAAGGAACAGCAGTTTGAATCATAGGCTTTTTTTTTTTTTTTTTTTTTTTTTTCCCTTCTCAAGCAATGACTTCTGTCTTGGCAGCTACAGTGTTCAAGAGAAGCTATTTAGGGAATTAGAGAAAAGGGGAAGGACGCAGCCTGGGAAACCTTAGTTGTTTTCCATACATGTGTACTTATTACATACACATTTATTTGCATCTATGAAGCAGCCTACTGGGTATGCATGATAAACAGCCCATGGTGTGCAGTCTTTCATTAGGTAGATGTAGTTGAATTCAGTGATAGCACCTGAAGATCTACTGCAAGGAGATAAAGCTCATTTTGGTTATCTGAACTCATCAGTGAGATGCTGTGATGGTGCTGGAGGGCTTCTTGTTTATGCTAATGTTTTCTGTTACTAAGGGTTGCACAAAGCCTTTAGATAAATAAGATCTGCTATTGGGGAGGGGGACTCAGGACTTTTTCAGGTGTTAGGAGGTCCTATTTCAGAGCTGTTAATCATCACTTCCCTGTCCAGATCACAGTGCTAGCTAAGTGTGCAAAAGAGATAATACAGTTAGAGGAATACTCTTAGCTTCCCACTTCTTTTCCTTCTCATGATCTTTCATGAAAAAGGTCTGGCTGGGTTAACTTTCTCCTTTTTGCTGTTGACCACCTCTGCCCAGCCAGTTTCTGGGTGCATGTTATTGGCCAAGCCCCTGAAGTCCAGACTTTGGGAGACTCCAGTCTATCTTTGTTGAGGGACTATCATTTAGTCCAGTGTTTCCCAAAGTGTGGTACTCGTACCCCCAGGGATACTGGAAGAGTTTGGTGGGGGTATGCACTGCACCATGCTTAGCTGCGCCTAATTCTACGTTCTCATGAGTACGAGGGGTACTCAGCATTACAAAAATTATAGAAGGGGTACACATATGTCAAAAGTTTGGGAAACACTGATAGTTGATAGTCTAATGGTTTTGTAAAAAAAAAAAAAAAAAAAAAGAGCTATTCAATATTTCCTACTTGGGGAACCAAGATTAGGATGGCACACTAGCCACAGTCCTGAGCCCTGAAAAAGGCAGGGTGGGTGGAGATGGCATTCTGTCATCCGTGGGCTTGGCCATCAGAAAGGCTCTGAGCTCTGGCCTCCCTCGGTACCCCTCCTCCCTGTTCCAGCCCCAGCTGTGGCCCCTTCTTCTCTCCCCTCCTTGAGGACCTTCTCTGCAGCCAACACTGCCAGTCACCGTTTCCCTCCATGTTTCTCCTTCAGATAGAGAGACATGCGTTCAGTATGTGTTGGGAGAAAGGAAGGCCAATCAAGGTGATCATGGGATAAAACAGGAAGAAGGAAGCACGAATGGAGGCCTTTGAAAATGGATCAGACAATACTTCCACCGCAATCCCTACAGGAGGGCAAAGATCAGAGAAGGAGAGCTGTCATTATCCTCCACGTAATTACAGAGGAGAGCCAACGTTCTTGGAAATGCCAGGAAAGTCAGGGAGCTCTTCCAAGACAGCCGCGGAAAGCCAGCTCTGGGGAGAATGAGCTCATAGGAGGGGACCCGGTGCAGTGGAAATAATGACTTCCCGCCCTCAGCCCTGGAAAACAGCTCCTAAGGGATGGCTCTTGGAGCTAAGCCAGGGCTGTGGCTTTCTTTAGATGTTCTTCAGGTTTCTGACATGTGTCATGTGGCTTCAGTGGAGGCCGTTGTGCAGCTGCTTCTGTGGTGACAGTGACTCTCGGGGCCCAGGCGGGGCATGTGCCCCAGGAGGGCAGGTGCGAGAAGAAGGAAGCTTGGAGTTCCATTGTGTGCCAAGTAAACCTGTTTCCTGGTTCACTTTTTTCTTTCTCTTCCAACCCCAGCCTTTTTCTTTTCTATCACCAATTACCACCCAGTGTGGAAAGGGTTAATACACAGTTGCCACCCAGCATGGAAAGATACCCTGAGCACAGCAGAGCAGGCAGGACCCTTCCTGAAGGAAATGCCATAACATTCTTTATGCTTTCACGGCTGCCTATACGGGGATTTCTAAGTAAGAATGCAAACAGGCCTGAAATAGAATGTATTAGTAAGTGTAACAGAGAACTGAAGTGTATTTTTAGAAAATGTGGTTAAAGTAGATGATTGCAGTGGGTGAGAGCCGAGAGAAGGTCAGAATGCTGGGGATGAGGATTATGGCAGCCTCTAGTTGCCCCCAGACCTGAAAGACTGATGGGGCCTGAGAATGCCTGGGCTGGGGTGGCTCCTGGAAGACTGAGGGCTTTTTGAGGCTACTGGGCTGGTCTTATAGCCCCTCTGCTCCCGCTTTTGCAAGCTGTGGAGGAAATAAGTAGAGACAGGAAATAGACTATGAGGAAGCCAGGAAAGGTATAGTCTAGTCTCTCTGTGTTGACCACGTTGACTCTGGGATCCTCAGAGTGTGTCTAGATACCTGCTCTGTATTCTTTTTTTTTTTTTTTTTAAATAAATTTTGTTATTTTCCACAGAGAGGAAGAGAGAGGGATAAAAAGTTAGAAAAATCGATGAGATATGCTCTTGACCGGAATCGAACCTGGGACCTTTCAGTCCGCAGGCTGTCACTCTATCTACTGAGCCAAACTAGTTTCGGCTGCTCCTGTATTCTTACTTGCAGAAAAAGGTCATCATCATTGTAATAGGTAATTTTTTGTGTCAGTTTGACTGGAACATTGGGTGCCAAGACATTTGGCCAAACATTATTCTGGGTGCTTCTGTGAGGGTGTTTTTGGATGAGATTAATATGTAAATCAATAGACTGAATAAAGCAGATTGCCTTCCCAAAGGTGCCTCCCCCAATCACTTGAAGTCTGAATAGAAAAAAAGGTTTACTTCTCACCCCCAGATAAGGCAGAATTCATCTTTGCCGATAGCCTTCTCCTCGCCTTTTGATTCAAATTGAAATTTGAGCTTTTACTGGGTCTGGAATCTGTTGGCCTTCGGACTGGAACTTACTCCTGAGTCTTCAACTTGCTAACTCCCGCTGCAGATCTTGGGACTTGTCAGCCTCCATAATCATGCGTGCCAGTTCCTTATAATAATTCTCTTATAATAATTCCTTATAATAATTTGTGGGTTCTGGAGAACCATGACTAATAATATAATCACCTGTCAAGTAAAATTGCACTTCATGACCCACCCCAAATGCCCTTTTATCTCTTACAAGATTTCATGAGAAGGCAGTGAGCAGGCAGAGTGTAGAACATGGGTCTCTCGTTGTTCAGTCTTTGTGTAACAAGCATTGGGTCATAGACTTATGCAGTCAGGCCAGTGTGGCTCAGTGGTTGAACATCGACTTATAATCCAGGAAGTTAAGGATTGATTCCTGGTCAGGGCACATGCCTGGTCTGTGGACTCCATCCCCAGTGTGGGGTATGCAGGAGGCAGCTGATCAATGAATGATTCTCTCTCATCATTGATGTTTCTATCTCTCCCCTCTCCCTTCTTCTCTGAAATCAATAAAAACATATTGGGGGAAAAAAAAGAAAATTCAGTGCATACAATATTAAACCTATGCAAAAAGAGAAATTAGGAGCTATTTTTTCACATTAAAATGGAATTTTTAAAACAGGGTTCTTTTAATTAAGAAGTTTCTTTTTATGTGTAAAATTTTGATTTACATGAACCTTTTCAGGAACACATGGATTACCTCAAATGAACTACCCATTTCCTACCAGCCTCTAGGACATAACATTGAGTGACCTGATTGATCAACTCATAAAGTTGATAATTTGGTGACTTATTTCACAGGCTGTTCTCTAACAACTGGCATGGACCTGGGAGTTGCCCTGTGGCAGAGGGAGTGTTGGTTGATTTGTACCTTTTATGTTCATTTAGGTTTGATTTTATTGTAGCGACTCTGGGTCAATCCAAGAGTCCTTTTCTAATCATTCAGTGCCGGCAGCCAACCTTACCTCCCATTGTAAGGACGTAGGTTCCAGAAGAAGGCACCAGGCAACAGGAATCATTTGTGATGGGTCCTATACGGGGATTGTTGTCAGGAAGATGGTTTCAGATGGTATGAGCTCTGAAATTAGTGAGACTGAGGTTTTCTCTCTGTTCTGACAGCACAACACCTTGTCTTGCACAGACCCTTGCAATATTCATTGAAAGTATTACGTATCTGAAATTGAAAGTATAAAAATATCTATTAATCTGGCTTATTAAATAATAAGCAAAGCTCGTGGGTTCATGTCCTTTCATACTCGTTTTAACAACCTGAGCATTTCGGAATCTCAAAAGGGTGAACTCTGTTGATGAGCACAGCCTGGGAAATACTCTGTCCTAGGCCTCAGGAAATTTCTTTCCCAAATTCCCCTCCCTGCACAGACATCATCTGCTCTAATTCTCATGACATCATTCACTCTAAGGTAGGGGTGTCGAACTCAATCAGAGAAGGGGCCAAAATCTAAAATCCAGCCTAAATCTCGGGCCGAATGGTTTACTGAACAGTCATAAACTGTCATTGTGATGGAAACGCAGCGGAGTGCAGTGATGACAGCGCAGTGCGGGCCACATCGCAAGGCCTGGTGGGACGGATTTGGCCCGAGGGCCTTGTGTTTGACACATGTGCTCTAAGGCAGTAGGGACTGATAACAACTTCACTTCAAGCAGGAGTTGCAAGTCCAAGGTAAAGTTTCCCATGTTAACTACTTAAAGATGCAGATTATTCTGCAGCGCTCCCAACCCCGCCATGGATAGAGGCCTCCCAAGCCCCCTGAAATAACAGAGATGGGTGCCCAAATCACCTATGTGATGGTGGCTAAGTACAGTTGGTGATTCGTTCTTATGCCTTGGTGAATATACTATGAGAAAATATCTTTAGAGTCTCCCACTGAGCCTCAAATGAAGATTTGACCCGACTTATCATCCACAGGGCAGGCAGTTACTTTACATCCTGCAGGTGCCAGGATAGAATTTCTTAGTATAGACTGTCCACGTGACATAAACCCATGGATTACTTTCCCACACTTCCCTTACTTGGTATTACTGGGGTGTATGACTGCTCATGCTCTTTACACCCCTCCATTTAATCTCCAGCACTCTCATTTCCGAGCCTTTATCTCGAGTTCACACGTACATTTGCCTGAGTTTGACCATCTGCATGGGCAGCTGTTCACAGGCTGAGGCCAGCTCTGCAGAGAGCCATGTGCTGCCAGGAGCTCAGACACCTTGGAAGCTGCATTCCAACCTCAGCACTAGGGGGATGTGCTGCAGGACACGATGTTCCCACTCTAGATAGCATAGAACTGCTGGAACGGGGCAGCCACACTTGCAAGTCCAGGCACTAAAGGTGACAAGCAGTAGGCCAAGGCCATGCTGAAGTGTCTCCAAGGTTTTCTGGGTGCAGTCTTTCACAGCCCCTATGCGAGAGCAGCACTCCCCTTATACCGCAGCCCTTGTCTTGCTGTTAAGCTTAACTGGGCCCCGAAAGCCACTGGACAGTTGTCCCATCCCTGGCTAAGGACTTCAGAGACATTGTTCTGAAATTAATGACTGTGTGATAAGTATTGTAAAATAGCAATACTGCTCTTGGACTGTCATCAAAGCCAGCTGCTGCAGGGCGCTGGGGCTCTCTGACTTGCTAGATTTTTCTACTCCCTGGGGCTGTTATGTTCCTGTGGTGTGAAAAGGGAATTTATGGATCTGCCTTAGCTTCATCAAGAGACAGGGAATGATTAGAGCAAGGGGGTGGGGAAGGAGGAAATAGGATGGGTGCTGAAGAAAAAAATCAGGACACCAGTCCTACTGCTCCTTAGTTGTTACTTTCTTAGTATAAGGGAGTTAGCCAGGCTCCTGCTTCATTCACTAAATATTGAAAAGGAGAATAATGCTATGCAGACACCGAGGATTTGAATACTTATTGGTTTGTACACAATCAGATTTCCATGGTCCATTTCCATGCCTGACACAGAATCATCCTGCCCATGTACATTCAGTTGTAACTATGGGTCACTGGAGGGTATGAGTTTGTGTTGTGGACAGAATGTTTGTGTTCTTCCCCCCTTCCCCACCCTCCAATTCATGTGTTGACACCTAATCCACAATGTAATGGTGTTAGGAGGTGGGACCTATCTATACTAATAAAAGAGTAATATGCTAATTAGACTGGACATCTTCCTGATGTCCTTTGGGACAAAACCACGGTGGTGGGGGCCAAGGCAGAGGCGGTTAGGGGCGATCAGGCTGGCAGGGGAGGGCAGTTAGGGGTGATCAGGCCATTAGGGGAGCAGTTAGGGGGTGATCAGGTCGGCAGGAGGGAACAGTTAGGGGCGATCAGGCTGGCAAGGGAGGGCAGGTAGGGGGTGTTCAGGCTGACAGGGGAGCAGTTAGGGAGTGATCAGGCTGGCAGGCAGAGGCAATTAGAGGCAATCAGGCAGACAGGCAGGTGAGTGGTTCCAGATTGGGAGAGGGATGTTTGACTGCCAGTTTAGGCCAGATCACTGCAGCACCCAGCCTAAACCGGCAGTCAGACATCCCTGAGATTGGAGAGGGTACAGGCCGGGCTGAGAGGGATACCTCTCCCGCCCTCCCCATGCATGAATTTCATGCACCAGGCCTCAATTAGGAGATAATTATATCATGAAGGTGGAGCTCTCATGAATGAGATTAGTACCCTTATAAAAAGAGCCAGGGAGCTCCTTTGCCCCTTCCACCAAGTGTGGATATACTGAGAAGATGCTATTATGAATCAGGAAGTAGGTCTCTCCAGACACTGAAGCTCCTGGTGCCTTGATCTTGAACTTCCAGCCTTCAGACTGAGAACAAATATCTGTTGTTTATAAGCTACCTAGTCTACCATATTCTGTTATGGCAGCCCAAATGGACGAAGACAGTGTGTCAGATGTCTAAAGACAGAATCTCAAGCTTTTTAATATTTTATTTATTGATTTGAGAGACATTGATTTGTTGTTCCACTTACTCAAACATTCATTGGCTGTTTTTTGCATATGCTCTGACCTGGAATTGAACCTGCAAACTTGGCATATCGGATGACACTAACCACTTGAGCTGCCTGGCCAGGGCCAGAATCTCAAAGTCTGATGGAATACACCTGGGAATGTCTGGGCTATGCTGGTCTGGTCTGTAATGATGGCTGTTACTTGTGCCCATCAGATTGGACAAAGTAGCCACCAAACTAAGGGCAGAGATTAAATCTGGTGATATGGCTTCTGTCAGGAACACTTTACTTATTTTACTAACTTTTGTTTATTATAAAATTTATACAGCCTCCTGGGAAAGGTTGTTTTAGGTTTACTCTTTAAAGTGATGCAAAGTAAGGAGATGTGTTTTTTTGTTTTGTTTGTTGTTTCCTTCTGTGTCTGGAGGAAAATTCCACCAGAATGGAAAATCAACAGAGTCCACTGTTGGGGTCTGTTTGGGCTGTAACTTCGGAGTGAGGCAGTTCTGACTTTGAGTCCCCTTCTGCCATTCACCAGTCCTGAGAACTGGGCAAGGCATGCTTACTTCCTCAGCTATAAAACAGCACCATGAGAGGATTCACGAAGTTAATATACGGAGAGGACAGCTGCTCATTGTTAATTGTTTCAAATCACTCAGAGCCCTGTAGAGATGGTTCTCAATCATCTTCTGTTAGAATATTTCTAACTGGAGTCTTCGTGTGTGTTTTTAAACATGTCCTCTTTGGGAAGGATCATTAAGAACGGCAGTGACTGTGGATTTCGTGACTGCAGGCCACGACACCGTGTCCCCTGCTCTGGGGCTGGTCTCAAAGGTGGGAGGTTTGGCAGCCTAGACCACCCTCACAGTGGGTGTTCCTACCAGCAAGCTGGAGTCACAAAAACACCACGCAGCTACTGTCATTTACAACCATAATGATGCAGGCCCCTATGGAGAGAGGGGAACCTTCCAGGTCCTGGGAGCTGGCTGCCTCTCCCCACCACCGTCACTGTGGGCTCCAAGCCTACCACCTGACACATTGAGACTCCCTTAGGTACATTTCTTGTACAAAGTGACAAGACAAATCTTTGGAATGTTGGAAAAAAGTCTTACTGGAACATTTGCAAATAGGCTGAGCACCCACCTGAGCCAATAAAATTTGCTTGAGGTTGGGTGGAGGGGAGCGAACTCCTTTGGTGGTTATGTTTTACATGCTTGAGTCAAAGATGCTGGTTTCTAGAAGCACCTCACACTTTGTTTTTAAGTGTCTGAGGGCTCAGACCCAATTCCAGTTGTGTGTTGTCATTGAGAATGAACTTTCCATGGAATTCCATTTTTATAAATGGCATTGATTATGTTTCTTTGGTAGAGGAGCGATTACACTCAAAGAAAGAAGCAGGAGCAGGTTAAAGACACTGCCCCGGCATAAATAGAGGAGTAATTCAGAAGCACATTCATTTTCCCACAGAGAAAAGATTAAAGCCTTTTAGGCTACAGTTGTGCCTGTACACCAACCTGTTTACATCTCTGTTTTAAGCCACTCATTTATGTGGGATGGGATCAAGTGGGCTGCTGCTGAGCTGCCAGTGAGGTCAAGCTTGTTTCCTGGTGGAAGCCCTTTACTCACTTGAGCTTTAGAAGAACAAATGGAAATGCATGTTGTTTTAAAATGCGGGAATTGCAATTTGAAGATGCCAAGGGGAAATCCTACGTGTGAGTAATCAAAGGAATATGACAGGAAGATTTATCTTTGGACTGGAGACTAGGGTTAACATAATGAACATCTCTTCAACACCATGCTTGTGAAGGGGGAGACTCTGGCCCCTCTGTGGTCTCTGAGGGGAGCTATGAATTGCAGAGCAAGGTGAGGTGTCTCAGGACTCACAGGTGTCATGTCAGCACTGACAAGAAAAGTCTCAGCCATTTCCAGGACAGTACATCAGATGAGGGTACTTATGAGAAGAGGTTTAAATTCAGGGATAGGACTAGATTATCTAGGGTAGATTATCTATGGAAAATGTTGAATCCCAGGCTAGTTTCACTCTATAGTTTTGGCTTGCAGCTTAGTTTTGAGTCATTTTTCCTTCTCAGCTGGTGTGTGCTTAGGAAATGCTTTCTAATTTTTCACATTAGCTTTATACACACACACACACACACACACACACACACACACACACACACAGAAACTCATGCAGAGGAAGGCAGACCTGCTGCCTTCTTGCTCTCCTCTCCACCCCCATCATTCCAGCTCAGTGTGTCACAGAGCCTGTTATTTTAAAATTCATTCTCATATTAACTGTTGTTAGGGATTTTTCTTGTCACTTTTCACCTTAATTGGTTTGGTTTATTAAGAGCTGATTATCTCATTGTTTTGAATTTGAGATCTAGTAATGAAACATTCTAAATGTAAACTAGAAATCAGTGCGTTAAGAGTGGCTTAGGGATGGAGTTTCTATTTCGGGTGAAAATCTTCCCATTTAGAATTAAAGGCACCATTGTCAAAATTCTTCAATTAAAAAAATGTAAACTGTGAACTTGTGGGTTAAAAACTTATATTCTGGTTACTTTCAAAGCAATCACATTGTTTCACTCTTGTCAATTCCTCACAACAAAAGTTTGCTGCCCCAGTTAAATTTCATGCTGTTTATAAAAAAGAAAAATGCCTTCAACTTTTTTATTGCCTAAAAAGTTTCAGATGCAGACAAATATTTATTTCTTTTAACTGCCATACACCCACATCACCTTATAATAGTGCAGGGCATAATGATGACATTAATCTTAGCCACTACTTAGAATGAGCTAAATATTAAATACCATAAAGGAGTATTTCCAATTAGTTTAAATAATATGCTTTTTCCAATTATGCAATGGTATATTTCTCTCTCTCTTTCTTTATAAAATACATTTTTATTGATTTCAGAGAGGAAGGGAGAGGGAGAGAGAGATGGCAACATCAATGATAGAGAAAGTCATTGATTGGCTGCCTCCTGCACATATCCTACTGAGGATCAAGCCCAAAACTCGGGATGTGCCTGACTGGGAATTGAACTGTCACCTTCGGGTTCATAGGTCAATGCTCAATCATTGAGCAACACTAGCTGGGCCAAGTTACTTTTCTCTTAATGGGTTCTTTCCAGTTTTTAAAAGTTATCTTAATTTTTTTAATTAAATACTTTTTTTTTTCCTAGTTAAGAAAGTAAAATCTTTAATTCTCCAAGAAATGCAGAATGCCAGAGTAGTTCATTTTGGTTTATTGCTCATTTAAGTCTGTGTCCTTGGGAAAGTTAAGGAATATAAATCTAGGCAATTTTGAAAGGATGCAACACTTGAATATACTGCACTAGAATTCAGAAAGAATGTACAAGATGATTTATTGTTGTCAAGGTTTAATGATGTGAATGAGTAAAACATGTGGAACTATATATTCACCTACTGTAGGAAAAACTTCTTTCATTATAGAATTTTCTTTTAAATGTATGTTTTCTTACATGGTCCTTTGTTCTCCAGAGGATGTGGACAGGTGTCTTAGTAAGTTACCTTGGTTGTTCATGTCCTGATGAAGTTCATGTTCAATTTGAAAACTTCAGGCACTTGAGTGACTGTATTAGGTAGGATGAAGAGTAACTTCAAGTCAGACATCTACACATAACTTAGTAAAACAGGATAGGGGCTGGTTCTCTCTTGTACAAGGTGGTTTAGGGCTGATGTGGCTCTTTGATTATGGCAGGGACCCAGGCTCTTTCTTACTTGTTTTCCTACTTTGTGTGACTTTGATTTCAGGGATCCAAATGGGGGCATTCATATCCCAGGCAGAAGAATGAAGGAAGGACAGAGAAAAAGGTGCAGAAGACATACGTGAACTAGCTAGAGCTTAGACAGTCGTGCCTAACTGCAAGGGAGGATAGGAAATAGTCTCCATTCTGAGGTGTATGGGTCCAGCTTGAAGTCAGGGCCTTTCTCCCTAGAGAAGCTAGAGGTGAACAGCTAGCAGTCTCTGTTATAATAACAAAATTTAGCTATAAATACAATAGAAATGCTCCATTAGTAACATTTAAAAATAATTCAATTTCTTTTTATGGTTGTTATGGACATGAAGTACACATTGCTTGTTTAAAATTATGAAATGCAGTCCTTTGAATTCCAATAAATTTTGGGTTGAGAAGTACACAGCCATTTCTCAAAAGTCTGGTTTATGAAAACTGACCAAACCTATGCCTAGGAAGTGGCAAGAAAGTATGAATTAGGTTGGAATATACCTAGTCTGGAATAGAGATGAAGAATGGTGCAGGAATATATTTACTTGAGGGGGTTGGGGAAGGGTAAGAGGAAAGGGAATACAGGGGTAAGAGAAGAATATGAAGATGGTTAAGTCAAAGCAGTGGAGACATTTGTGATGACTGTGAACCCTAGTTCCGAGTTCCAAAACTATAACCGGGGCCAGACTGAAGGAACTGGTTTGCCCGGTGGCCAAGATCTTAGAGTGAGTATCTGGTATCAACACAACCACAGAGCAGACAACTTCTGGGTTATCCAGGAAGAGAAGGCCTGAGGCCAGGATAGATATATTTTAGCAATAGAGATATCCAGGAACTCCCGGACTGAAATCAGGCTAAACTCCATATCCATGATGTACCCAATTTCCAACTTGTATTAAACCTAGCTACCATTAAGTTCATTTTCATTACTGTATATTTTCAAAAAGATATTGGGAGATAGTTGCTGGGTGAGTGGAGATGAAACAGAATAGACTTTGGCTTCCAGGTTGGAGCTGGGCAGTGGGGAGTGGTGGGATAGATGAGCGCTGAGACTGAGAGTAGGTGGGAAACTAGTTGATCTTAAGACCCCATGCTGATCTTGGGGTTCCAAGAAAATACCGACGACATTATTGCCATTGACCACCATACTTTATTACATTGAAGTCTGTTGGGGTGTATAGTTCAGTTCTTTGTAATGCGGTGATTAAAAAGTAGTAAAGAGAAACAAGAATGATACTGCCTTCCATGTGATGTCATCTAAATTAAGAATTTCTGTCCATTTTCACAATAGAACTTTGGTAGCAGTTAGTCATTCACAATTTTATTATTTAATCTTATATTTTTAGTTAAAATATAGTTAATATACAACAATATTAAGTTAGTTTCAGGCATTAACATAGTTATTTAAAAAATATTTTATTGATTTTTTTTTTTAACAGAGAGGAAGGGAAAAGAATAGAAAGTTAGAAAAATTGATCAGCCACTTGCACACTCCCCACTGGGGATGTGCTTGCAACCAAGGTACATGCCCTTGACTGGAATCCAACCTGGGACTGTTCAGTCCGCTGGCCGATGCTCTACTGAGCAAAACCAGTTAGAGTGTAACATTTATGTATCTAAATGAAGTGACCACCATGATAAATCTAGTAACCATCTGACAACGTACTAGGTTATTATGTTATTGACATAACTGGAAATTTGTACTTCTTTTTTTTTTTTTTAAATATATTTTATTGATTTTGTACAGAGAAGAAGGAAGAGAGATAGAGAGTTAGAAACATCGATGAGAGAGAGTCATCGATCAGCTGCCTCTTGCACACCCCCTACTGGGGATATGCCCGCAACCAAGGTACATGCCCTTGACCGGAATCGAACCCGGGACCCTTCAGTCCCCAAGCCGACGCTCTATCCATTGAGCCAAACCGGTCTTGGTGAAATTTGTACTTCTTAATCTCTTCCCTGTACCCCATTCCCTCTGGCAACTATCAGTTTGTTCTCTATGTTTGTGAGTCTGTGTCTGTTTTGCTTTGTGTGTTTGTTTTAGATTGTGAAATCATATCGTATATGTGACTGATTTATTTCACTTAGAATAATATCCTTTATGTGCATTCATGTTGTCACATTTGGCAGAATTTTATTCTTTTTTATGGCTGATTAATATTTCACTGTATATTTGTACCACATCTTCTTTATTCACTCATCTATTGATGGACAATTAGGTTGCTTCCCTATCTTGGCTATTATATACAATGCTGCAGTGAAAATAGGAGTGCAGATATCTGTTCAAATCAGCATTTTCATTTTCTTTGGATAGATATCCAGAGTGGAATGGCAGAATCATCACGCACAATTCACAATGGGTAGACTGAGACATTGGTTCCGAATGACTTGCCTTAACTCATTCCTGAAATATACTTTCTTGGCTTCTCAATTAGTGTTTTTGTTTTTACATCATGTCAAACATTGCACTTTATTATCATTTATGTTATTTGTAGACAAATGGACTGACTGCAAGAGTAATGGAAATGGAATCAGATAAATAAAAGTTTCCCAGGCAGTTCTTCCACATATTGTCTTTTTACTAATCTTAGTATTTAGAGCTGAACTGATGCCCAGTCGTTTAGGGTGACCAATAACCTTGGACAAGATGTGGATGGATGATTCTGGGTCTTGTTTCACTGCCAGGAGCCTACATCTCTCTTCTTATTCTGGTAAGAACTGAATATTTTATCTTTGCTGCCCACAATCCATAGCTGATACATATTGCATGATTTTCTTACCTTCCAGGTGCTTCTGGGGGAAAAATAATAATAAAAAGAAAGGTATGCCAGAGCTGAAAGCAGAAATAAACAGTTTTATGTAGCTGGCCCTGAGGCGTTAGTATTAATTACACACACACACACACACACACACACACACAAATCTGAGTCTCTTGCAGGCAGCTCTGTGCCTAGGGGTGACCGTATGGGGTTTATGATAGCATTTGGCTGGAACAATGTAAAGCATGGCTGTTTTCCCCCTCTCTACACCAGATGGCTTTGAAATTGGGGCTGGGGTAACAGGGGGTACACCGTAGAGCAGATCCAGGAGAGCTGAACGTAGACCTGAGGGAGGGCTGTCTGCTGTGACCTGTTCAGTTTGGAGGAAACTCAGGGGCACCAATGGGCATTAGCCACCCATTAAATAACAGGGTGTGTCTGCCGAGGCCTTGGGTACAGTTCCAGACACTGGCACAGGCTGGCACTGTTCATGGGCCACTTGAGGAGAAGGAATTACAGGAAGAACCACCCTCCACGGGTCATTTAGTGAAACCATGGCAAAGCCGGGAGTGTGCAGAGCCGTGTGGTGTTTGGCTCTGTGGAGGTGGAGATGGGGAAAGAAAGCTGAGTGACTTCCTCCTCTCTTTCCGGAGCAGAGGCCTTTGCCACGTGTGTCTGTCCAAGGCCAGGCTCATCTGCTTCTTGGCCGCACTGAGGACAGAGGCGGAGGCCCAGCACACCCAGTGTGAACTTGACGGGGACAGGCCGCCAGAGGCAGGAGCCCCATCCTTGTGGGCTTGGCAGATCCTTGCTGTCACTGCTAGTGTAGTGACCTGCCTTCCTAGTGGCTGAGGATCTATTCAGTATAAAGCAGAAAAGCCTAGGCTTTGAGTCCTGGCCACCACGAAAGGCTGGTGTGGAGACTCTGAAAAGGAGAAGGAGGGTGCCTTGTGACTTTGGGCAAGTTACTTGGCCATCAGGACCTCCATTTGGAAAGGATTGCCTGCCAAAAGTGGCTTGAGACATTCTGCCAGTTTTTTTTTTTTAAATTTTGTTTTTAGTTAATCCTCACCTGAGGATATATTTTTTTTCCATTAATTTTTAGAGAGAGTGGAAGGGAGGGAGTGAGGGGAGAGAGAGAGAAACATTGATGTGAGAGAGACACATCTGTAGGTGGCCTCCTTCACATGCCCTGACCTAGGCTGGGATTGGGCCTGCAACCCCTTGACTGGGAATTGAACGTGGACCTTTAGGTCTGAGGGCCGATGCTCTAACCACTGAGCGAGCACCCAGCCAGAGCTATTCCGCCATTTGTCATCTGGTCAGCCTTTCCTTTAGGAGACACCAGGCATGGGTTCCTTGTAAAGGATTTAGCAGTGGAGCGGAGTAGTCCCCCTTGTCAGCAGGGGATACATCCCAGGCTGCTCTAACAGTGGCGGGTGAGGGCGATGGGAGAAAGGCTGGTGTGGAGACTCCGAAAAGGAGAAGAGGGTGCATTGCAGTAGATGGGAAATCAGAGGGTAGCATATTGTGGAAGCTGGAAAATCACTGGCCTGGTCTCAGTTTACCCATGAGTACTAGCTTCTTGTTCACTGGCTCAGCCTGGGTGAGGCAGGAACTGGGTGCCAGAACCCAACCTCTGCCTGGTTGGTCCTGTCCTCAGCACACACGGGGAATTGCATTTTGTCCTCTTGATACTCCCCAGGGTAGGTGCTGTCATTACTTGCATTTTGCAAAGGGGAAAATGGACACAGAAGTTCAGTAACCTGCCCGAGGTCCCATCAAAGCAGTGACAGAGCAGGCTTTGATCTGATCAGGTTGACACCAGGATGCTTGCTCTTAAGCGGTAGACTTGGCCTTGCTCCCAGGCGGTGGCAGCTCATGTTCCACGAGGCTGTCCAGCTGACCCCGGCGCTGGCAGGAGCAATGGAGAGGGGTGATGCAGAGGGCAGAGTGAAGGAGGATGCAGCGATTCCATGTCCTATTGCCACCGGGAGGTCTGAGTGTGCCTGAGGTCCTGGGAGGGCTGCTCATTTGCCATTTTCATCCTTTTCTCCTTGGAGCCCATCTTTCGTGCAGGAGGGAATTGACTTTGGCGGCCCAGTGTGCTTTCACAATGCTGGCATCTCCTCCTGCCCTTCTTGGGGCAGCTGCACTAGTCCCGTGCTGTTGCCCATTCAGTGGATTAGTGTGTACTTGTGTGTGTGCGCGTGCTCACGTCAAGTGTATATGTGCATGTGGGGGTGTGCCTCTGCATATGTGTGTGTGTATATGTGTGTGCTGCTGGGGTTGAGGGAGGAGTGCTTGCCATTCTCCCTGCCCATTCAGCCAGGTGGCTGCATAGAATGGATTTAAATACGTTCAATGAGATGTGTGAACCAGAAACAACTCCTGGGAGCAGGGTTACAGCTGAGTACCAGGTCCCCCCTCAGGCATGTGTCACAGCTGTCCGGCAGCCCGGACCACTTTTAACAAGGAAAAGGGGCTGGGCAGAAGGGAGGGAAGGAGGGAAAGGGGGCAATGGCAAGAGTAGAAGAAAGAGAAAGAGTGGCCAGATGGGGAGAAGGGGGAGCCTTTGGGAGTAGAGATCTTATTACAAGACATAAAACTCAAGTAAGGCCCAACTTATCTGGGCTGGCCCCACTCTGATGAATACATGCAGTTGCCAGAGGATTAACTGACAGTGGTGACTTACCCTCCTCTGTCTGCTTTGTGTTTCCTGACAATTCAGCCTTTCCTCCTTTCCTCTGCTGTTGGTCCAGTCTTTGAGAGTTGGGGCTGCGGGCCCTGCAGGGTAGTCCGTAGGATGGGAGATCATATTGGAATGCTTTCTCTTGGCACCCTGCTTTGTAGTGATGTTCAAGTCACAATGTTTAAAAGTCCATATTCTTAAGCAGGCAATCCTGGCCTTAGGATAGTAAGTATTATTCAAGGAGACTCAGAGTTCTGTGTGAGGACATCTGGCTTTGACCTGTGGCCCTGCTTTCCTGTTTTAGCTGTCGTGTGTCTCTGGGAGAGAGACCTTGAGCATATTAAGCAGTCAGAAAGGCTGGGCTTGTGATCCTCCGGGAACATGTCCTGTCAAAGATGCCGATGGCCACTTTGTCCCTTTCTTTTAACGTCCCCTCTGCCCCCAGGAGGTAGCTGTCGCCCAGGTTTTCCCTGAGTTCTGAGTGTGCAGCCTTGAGTTACCTGACCTCACCCTGCGCACATGCCCCCTGACCGTGAGCCCAAATCTTGTTTCTTGTTTCCAAGGGACAGCAGCACAGTCACGGACCATTGTCACCTTGTTTCTTAATTGTGTTTTTTTTCTTTCTTTCTGGATTGCTGTTTATTTTTGAGGCTTTTATGGTTATTATTATGCCCATTATATCCTGCTCAGTGCAAAAGCAGTGGGCATGTGAGAAGTCTTAGTGAAAAGAGCTATGTGATGGTAGTGGAGCTAAAGTGAAACTTGCTGATGAGGTTGCTCAGGCATGGCCTCACTCTGGACAGGAGAACAGATAACTCCCGAGTCTTCAAGAACTTGTAAGTGCTGAGTTTCTGGACCTCCTTTCTCTCATGGTGCCAAGGAAATTAACATTCTTCTGCAAAATGCAGTGTGATAGAGGAATGCAGGATTATTACATTGGCTCTATAATTTGAAAGGCCATAAAACTGTGGTGCAGAAAGCTTCTCAAAGGTGAATCAGAGGTTTCCAAAGGGTGCAAGGAAGACTGGAGGGAACTTTCCTTTGAGGGGTCCATGCGCTACTTCCCTGGCCACAGGAGGAGCGGAAGTTGTGCTCTTCACAAGCAGAATCTGTCTTCCCTGCTTGTTTAGCACTGCTGCACAACGAAGAATAAAAAGAGTGGCAGCAAATGGACCAGCACTAGTGTGTGTTTTACAGGAATTTAATTACGCTTCTCACGGCAAAGTTGTATTTCTTCTTTATGTTGTGGCTTTATCGCTGTTTGTTTTTCATTAAGATCAGGGCTGCATGCTCTGGCATGTGCCAGATACTAACAAAATAGAATAAAGAAGGGCCGATTAGACAGAACAAGTCATTTCAGACAGCCGCCTTCCTCTCCTGCCCTCTCCATCCCCCATCACGTCACACGTATATGAAGGTCTACCATTTCCCCCCAAGAAGGGGCACTTTAGAATTTATTCTTTTGTATAAGAGTCACAGATGGGAAGAAGGGAGAATCTAGCTTGATTCCAGGCTCCACCACATGCTAAATGTGTGAGGATTGGCAAGCCCCAACTTCTCAAGCCTGTATCTTTTAATCTGTGTAATGGATGTACTGCCTGCCTCACTTGCTTCCTGGGATTGCTGTGAGGTTCAGAAGAGATAAGGTACTAGTATGAGCAAGTGCTTGGGAGGTTTGTGTTTCCGTGCACACTATAAAGGAGTCAGTGGGAAGAGCCGGGCCCTCTCTCTCATGCTCGCTCATGCTTGGTACCAGCCAACACGAGGTGGGTCCCTATCTATTGTACTTTGGGCCGCATTGTATTCTTAGTTCCTTGTACAGTGCTCAATAAATGTCTGTGGAATTAATGAAACGGAACAAGAAAACAATCTTTTAATATTCCTCCGTATAACCGCAGAGCTGAGAACATTTTTTCAAAGTAACTGCATTAATTAATAGAGGCAATGATTTATTGGGTTGTTTGTTACTGTTCTGAGTGCCTCATAAAAAATGTAAGGGTAGCAAAAGAATTGAAATCAGGATCTTGAAGAGATATCTGCACCCTCATGTTCATTTGCAGCATTATTCACAATAGTCACAATATGGAAACAGTCCAAATGAATGAATAATGAGATGAATGAATAATGAAAATGTAGCATGCTTATACAGTGAAACATTATATAAACTAAGTCCTCAAAGAGAAGGAAACTCTTCCATTTGCAATAAAATGGATGAACCAGGGAGTGAAATGCCAGCCACAGAAGAAGGAATACCTGCATGATTCTACTTTTTGAAGTATCTAACGTAGTCAAACACACAGAAGCAGAGAATAGAAGGTGGTTGCTAGAGGCTGGGGAGAAGAGGAAGGAGGGAGTTGTTGTTCACTGGGTAGAAGGTTTTAGTTATGCAAGATAAATAAGTTCCGGAGATCTGCCATACAACTTAGTTCCCCTGGTTAACCATACGGTACCATGCACTTTAAAATACGGGAAGAAGTTAGAGTTCATGTGAAGTCTGCTTACAAAAGAACCCAAAACAAGCAAAGAACCTTCCAAAGACACAAGGGGGTTGGGGAATCAACTCTTTCCACCATATCAACCTGACCCCCAAAATGTGATACTAAATATACTGCTTGCATTATTTGTAAAAAAAATGTTTAAAAATAAAAACAACTTTTAAGATTAGTTGATGAGTTTCTGAATGATTCTGAATGCTTTACAGCTGCTGTTTGAATGTGCCCTGATGTCTGTCCGTACAGTAAGGCACCACCGGGATTTTCTTGCAACTCTATTTCCTCATGATTTTCTGTTCTCATGGGTGGCACAGAAGAGAAAAATCAAGAGGCGAAGAAAACTCTGGAAGCCCTGGACCAGTAGAAACAGTTTCCTATGTCAGCTCAAATGGTGTTTGCCTATATTTGAGGATCTTGTCCTTAGAAAAGAGGAACCCAGTAATTCCTTTTTCATTTCTGCTAATCAGATGAGACAAGGCTTAAGCTCACTGAGAGAAAACTCATTGTGCCTTAAAGGGACCTCAACTCCTGGTTTCCGTAGATAGAGTGACTTCCCACAAAAATCAGGAAATCCGATTGCTCCTTTTCCAGGGATGATGGAGAGTGGGTGGTGTGGGAGATCAAACCCAGCAGTGGCTTTGATTTCTGTAGTTTGCTGGCCAGAGGGCACCCAGAGGACAGGAAGCTCGTTCACAATTGCACAGAGCACTGTGCATGAGCTGGTGGCACCTGAGGTTGCACTTTCTAGATAACTGCCCACCGGGTCCCCCTTGACTCATGCTGTTTACTGTTAGGGGGACCCTTGTTGCTATTCCTGGCTCTTTTATTTATCTCATTGATTCCCTGCTACATCTAATTGAGCTTTCCTGTCTTCTCCAGACTGTGTTCTAGAGATGCCCCACTCTCCTCTATGTAGTCTTCCTCATTCACCTCATCTGTGTCCCAAGCCTCACCCATTATGTTGAGGCCAGAGGTTGTAGTCATAATCTGTTAGGGAGCATGCAAAAGGCAGATTTCTGGGTCCTGTGCCCAACCTCTCTGGTTCAGTAAAGCTTGGGGTAGGATCAAGACATTTGCATTTTTAACAAGCCTCCCAACTTTAAGAAACAGTTTGTTGACCTTTAAAAAAGGGGTTTATTCAGGAACAACAAAAATTGTAGTCCAGTGAATGTGGTCTAACTAGTGAGCCACACACAAATCCAGCGACAGAGGAAAGGAAGGTTCTTTTAAGGTCTTGGAAGGGGTGTTGTGAAGGAACAGTCCATGGGAGGAACCTAGGAGTTCCAAGCATAGAGGCTTCTCGTTGGCTGAGTCATGGCGGTCTGAGCTGTTACTAGGCCAGGAGGAATTTTTTCTATCTCCTGCTGAGCTGGGAGGGTCATTTCTCTCTTCCTGTGGGGTCTCTCGCTGTTGTGAGTGCTGAGTGGTAGTGCTGGGTGCGAGTTCTCCTAGCTCCTGAGTCTGTATTAAATGAGGTTTCTGTTTGTTGATGTTCACTAGCTCTAGGATGGTAATTCCCCAAACCCAGTCGTCGGCTTGCTCCTGCCTTCAGTGAGAATCCTCATTTCCAACGCTGTGCAGTTTCACTTGTATGCTTTTCTGGTACCTTTCCATAAGTACATTATGCCATTACTTATCATTGTCAACAGGTGGACACAACCCAGCAGTCCCTTGGCCTGGGTGTCAGTGCTCAGTGGGGGCAGAGTTACTGTTTGGGGCGGTGGAATGAGTTCTGGGGATGGGTGGTGGTGATAGTTGTACAAGTGTGGATCTACTCACTGCCACTGAACTGTACACTTAAAAATGGTTATGATGGTACATTTTATGTTATGTGTATTTTACCACAATTAAAAAAACACACAAATGCATTTGTCTCTCCAAATAAACATCTTCTCTTGGAAGGGGTGTTGTGAAGGAACAGTCCATGGGAGGAACCTAGGAGTTCCAAGCATAGAGGCTTCTCGTTGGCTGAGTCATGGCGGTCTGAGCTGTTACTAGGCCAGGAGGAATTTTTTCTATCTCCTGCTGAGCTGGGAGGGTCATTTCTCTCTTCCTGTGGGGTCTCTCGCTGTTGTGAGTGCTGAGTGGTAGTGCTGGGTGCGAGTTCTCCTAGCTCCTGAGTCTGTATTAAATGAGGTTTCTGTTTGTTGATGTTCACTAGCTCTAGGATGGTAATTCCCCAAACCCAGTCGTCGGCTTGCTCCTGCCTTCAGTGAGAATCCTCATTTCCAACGCTGTGCAGTTTCACTTGTATGCTTTTCTGGTACCTTTCCATAAGTACATTATGCCATTACTTATCATTGTCAACAGGTGGACACAACCCAGCAGTCCCTTGGCCTGGGTGTCAGTGCTCAGTGGGGGCAGAGTTACTGTTTGGGGCGGTGGAATGAGTTCTGGGGATGGGTGGTGGTGATAGTTGTACAAGTGTGGATCTACTCACTGCCACTGAACTGTACACTTAAAAATGGTTATGATGGTACATTTTATGTTATGTGTATTTTACCACAATTAAAAAAACACACAAATGCATTTGTCTCTCCAAATAAACATCTTCTCTTGAGGTCACCATATTTAGTTGAAATAAATCTGTTACAGCTGGGAGGAACCCACCTAATGTAGTTTCTGCATTTAAGCCAAAGTAATAAAAAAAAGGAATGTCCTTTGTTTATAGACTAAGAATATTAAAAGGAAAACAAGTTCATAAGCAATATTAACATTTCTGGAAAAATGCCCCGTCCCCAACCTGGATGACAGGGTTGGCAATTCTGCTACTAAATCATCTTTGAGAGGGGGTGTAGGTCCCACGGCTGTGACCATTCACATCTTATTAAATTTTCTGAGATGCAAGAAGGCATCTCAGAAGAGGAAGCAGCATGTGCCAAAATTCAGAGGCTGGAGAGAGTCTTCTCTGGGGTAATTATTGGTCTTCCCATCAAGCCACTGCTCAGGGGATAGGCCCCAGGCCAGGGCATCACCTGCCTTGAGTGAGGGTGCTGATTGCCGCGCTGAGTCCGGCACACAGCACAGCCTTTTCCTAACCAGGAACCCTGCTACTGAAGGCAAAACGATCAGAGACCAGTGTTTGACCAAACCAATGTTATTTTTTAAATTTATTATTATTTAAAAATATATATTTTACTGATTTTTTTTTTTTTACAGAGAGGAAGGGAGAGGGATAGGAAGTTAGAAACATCGATGGGAAAGAAACATCCATCAGTTGCCTCCTGCACACCCCCTACTGGGGATGTGCCTGCAACCAAGGTACATGCCCTTGACCGGAATCGAACCTGGGACCCTTCACTCTGCAGGCTGGCATTCTATACACTGAGCCAAAGCAGTTAGGACCAAAACAATATTATTTTATCACTAGAGGCCCTGTGCATGACTCAATCATGTGCATAGGGTTGTCTAGGCCTAGCCTGCCATCAAGGCCATGTCCACCACTCCATAATGCCCTGCGACGTTCCGGGGATGCTGCCAGCACCCCCTGATGCTCCTCTGATGCTAACATGCTGACGGTGCCCGGGTTTGGGGAAGGGCAGGATAGGGTGGTTGGAGTAGGGCCTGAGAGGTGCTCCACGCACCTCCTGGTGACCAGTCATTTGGTCATTTCGGCATTACGGGCACTGGCCTTTTATAATATAGATTACATGAGGGACAAGGATTGTCAGCTTCCTTTAGATGTGATTTTGCATGTCTCAACACAGAGGGGGCAATGTCACTTGGTTCTTCTAGAACCTTGAGCTCTTAGAATGTGATTTCTAAGTGATTCTTGCTTAAAAACAGGCTCCAGCAAATCTCCACCGACCACTACACTTAATCACACCATAGTTTTCCCTCCATTTACTCGGGACTTTGTCAGTAATTATGGCTCAGAAGTAGCCGCAGGGTACCAGGCGAATGCCCGGAGGCCTGGGACCCATAGCCCATTCCCTCCAGGCTCCCTGGCTGGCTGCCTGTTTCCATCTGGGGGCTGGAATCACTGAAAATAACATTCTGTGTTGTTGCCTGCCTGCTTCTATCATCATAGGAGAGGAAATGCCCTTAGACTTTAAAACATAAATCATGTTGTGAGTAAATAAAACTGGAATGTGAACCCAAACTCTAGCCATCAGCGTGTCTCTCAGAGTTGAGCTCAAAGAGCCACGCTGCTCAGTTCAGGATGGTTTGGGAAGCTGTGAGTACTTTTTGAAGCCATCTCCAAATTTGCCTTAAGATCTCCTTTTAATTATTTCCTATTATCCACCATAAAAGTGCTGCTTCATTGACAAGCATATTTGAGAACGGAGAGTATTTTCACGTGAGTGGAGCAGAACTGGGCCACTTGCCAAGAGGAGTGCGGCCCTGGTTTTACACCAGCTGCGAGCACAGCCTCTGGGACCACCCAGGAACGCAGTGCTTCCCCAGTCACCGCCCCGTGAGGCTGCGTCTGGCCCCTGAATGAATCGGAGGCGTGCCTTCTGCAGGGCGCCGTGGGGACACAAATGTACAAGCTTGGCATTTGCTGGGTTCCTAGGCATCCATTCTGCAAGGAAGACAGTGGAAATGAATGCAAATGAATGCAGACCGGCAGGCCTGAGAAGCTGCGAGAAGCCTTAATTCAGCAATGTGTAGATCATTAGTTGGCTTCCCGTTTCTTAGAGGCAGCTCCTGCTATCCAATAAAAATGGAGACCAAAGGAGGGAACAGAGCTGGCAGTTAGGCTTCTGCCAAAGTCCTGGATTCTGAAGCAGGATAGTTTGACCTTCACATTTCGGCCCCTCAGCACTTATGCTTATGCACACTTGTGCACATGATTTTAGTGTACAGCTGGTGGTCTGCTTTGTCATAAATGTGCTTAAGTTTTTCGCCATTGGTACAGTTAGTCCCCCTTACCTGCCACTTCATTATTTGCCGTTTCAGTTACCCCTGGTCATCTACTGTCTAAAAAAATTAAACAAGCCCTAACTGGTTTGGCTCAGTGGATAGAGTGTCGGCCTGCGGACTGAAAGGTCCCAAGTTCGATTCTAGTCAAGGGCATGTATCTTAGTTGAGGGCACATCCCCAGTAGGGGGTGTGCAGGAGGCAGTGGATCAATGTTTCTTTCTCATTGATGTTTCTAACTCCCTCTCCCTCTCCCTTCTCTCTGTAAAAAATAATAAAATATATTTTTAAAAAATCAAACAAAAATTCCAGAAATGTTTGTTCATGTATTTTAAATTGTATGCTATCCTCAGTGTCATGATAAAATCTTGCGCAGTCCCACTCCGTCCCAACGTGTATGCATGAATCACCCTTTTGCCCAGCACCTACATGCATTAGAAGCTCTCCACCCATTAGTCCTTAGTAGCCACTTCAGTTATCAGATTGACTGTTGTGTGGGGCAGTGTTTGTGTTCATGTCATCCTTATTTTACTGAACGGTGGTCCCAAAGTGCAAGAGTAGTGATGCTGGCAACTTGAATATGCCAAAGAGAAGCATAAACTGCTTTTTTTTTTTTTTTGAGTGAAAAGTATGTTATGTATAGGAAAAAACATGGTATATGTAGTGTTTAGTACTCTCTATGGTTTCAGGCACCCGCTGAATGCCTTGGAACATATCCCTGTGGATAAGGGGGGATTTCTGTATCTGTTAATGAATCTAGGTTTCAGTGTTGAACATCTCCCTTCCTTAGTCTGTGGATTTTCACTCAAATGCTGTGGTGAGCTTAGATATTATACCTGCTAGGGCCTGGAGGCTAGCTGTTTTGTTTTGTTTTTATCTGTGGCTGCCAATTAGAATCTCCTGGGGAACTTGTAAAATTGCATATACCTGGGTCCTAAGCTCTGGGTGGTGCTGAGACATTGTTTCACCCCAGAGTGTGTGTATTGGTCTTAGAGGGAGGGGAAAGGAGGGAGGATGGAGAGAGGGAAATACACATTGGCTGCCTCCCAAATGCACCCTGATGGGAGATCAAACCCGCAACCTTTGGTGTATAGAGCGATGCTCCAGCTGAGCCCCAAACAATTGAGCTGCCTGCCCAGGGAGACACTGGGTGATGTAAGTGTGAGATAGTACAGAGAACCCTAGGGCTGCCCAGAAGGGTCCACGCTCCTGGATGGGCACAGAGATGGGTTTCCACCATGTGGATCATAAACACTGCTGTTGGCAATTTCTCACCAAGCCAGCAGCAGCCCCGAGCAGTTGAGAGCACATCCAGCCCATGAGTGTGGAGATCCCAGAGCTGTGCTAGGAATGAGCTGCATGAACTCACTGAGGGTGTGTTTTGTTTCTCAGTTTCCTTCTCTGTGAAATGGGGAGATGACATGCTGTGCTCCTCACTGGGCTGTTGTAAAGGAGCTAATGAACTCTTGCCTTTATGGGAAAGCACACTGAGACATATAATGAAATGCTCTACTGCAGGAAGCTGTCATACTCCCTGCTTATGGAGGTGTAATAAACAGCCTAATGCATTATAAACCCACCCAAAGTGTGGCTCAAGTGTGCAATTGAGTACGGAAATGTCTCAACTCACCAGAATATTTATAAAACCCTTTCCAAAAGAGGCACACGGGTGAATGGAGTTGGATATATTTGGTAGTTCAGTGGGGATGCACTGCCTTAGGTTGCCTCTGGTTTCAGACACCTTGAAGCTTCCACCACCTATGGAGTTCTTCACCAAAAACCCATTTTTTTAATTAATTAATTTTTAAAATATATTTTATTGATTTTTTACAGAGAGGAAGAGAGAGGGATAGAGAGTTGGAAACATCAATGAGAGAGAATCACTGATCAGCTGCCTCTTGCACACCCCCCACTGGGGATGTGCCCGCAACCAATGTACATGCCCTTGACCAGAATCGAACCTGGGACCTTTCAGTCCCCAGGCCTACGCTCTATCCACTGAGCCAAACCAGTTTTGGCTTTATTTATTTATTTATTTTTGCATCGGACCATACAGGGATTCAGGGCTCCTTACTGGAGCTGTTAATAAATATAGTATGTGTTCATTTTAGTACGTTAGGCTTCATTTTGGCCTCCAGGATTTAGACCCCTTGGTTGCTCGTTGTGCTGTTTTCTCATTTCCAGTTGCCCCTTGTAGTTGTCTTTAAGCCTAAACATGGGTGTGATGCAGCTGACAGACCACTTGTGTTTCATTAAACCCAGAAGCAAGGTTGTGCTCATAAAAGCTTAATAAAGCTCATATGGGTATTTGCTGATATCTGAGGGAAAAAAGTGCCCTGGTCCAGGTGACTTAGGTGTGTTCAGAGAGCTCAAGGGGGAAAAACAAGCAGACCATATGGGGCCCATGTTGACAATTCCCGTAAGAGGGCAGCCAAGGTGAACACGCTTTGTTTAACTTTGCTTTGGCTGTTTTCGTTTCCTGAACAGATCAATAGCACGGATCTTAAAGAAAACAGTCAGGATTGTGTGTCAGCCCATCATGAGTATCAAAGGTTTGAACTCACTGCCCAGTTTATGCGCCTGAGGGGAATTTCTGACGGTACTTAAGGTGGTCAGCTCCCCAAGCGTTTCTGGTTGCAGCTACCTAGTTGGGGTTTTGTTGGCTTTATTGCTGGCCTTTTCTTTTTCTGCCTTTTGAAAGTCTTTTTCTCGTGAATGCTCTTTACAAGAGATGCTAGGGCAGCAGGTGGAATAGCTGGACTCTGCAGCCTCGAGGAAGTCATCAAATTAGGCTTTTGAGTTCTTGGGACAGGACATAGTAAGTCATGAGAGCGTCTGCAGAATGAAGCAAGGTTATTGTGAACATGTGGGCATTCTGGCTTCCAGAGCTAACCTGCTAGTTGGTAAGTCATCTGATGTGTGGCAGACTCACAACGGAAGTGCGTGAGCTTCCTGACTTCTTCATAAAAAGTGCTTAATAAATGTTTGCTGAACTGATGACGCATATATCCTCTATTTAAAGTGAAACCTCAAAGTAGTGAAAGCTCAAGTGATGGATGTGGTTGTGTCTCTACATTTGTCTGCTGTGTTTACATCAAACATTTGTTCATCTCTTTGTCTGCCAGACTGCAGTGGTGGGCTGTCCCTGATGCTAATGGTATGACAAATGATGCCTTCTCCACACAGGCATTTGTCACTGTGCTCTCCTGGAGAGAACAGAGTTTCCCCAGGTTGTTATGATGAGATAATAGATCCAAAAGTGCTTTCAGCTGGAGAGCAGTACGGAAACATAAAAGTTTCATTAATGCTAATACTATTCATAATTAGTTATTTCATCAGTGTTGTCATTATAAGGCAAGGGGGCAATATAACATATTGTGGATTATTAGCACCGGGGTAACCCTAGGCACACACATATACTGCTTATATTTAGCACACTATTCACTATCATGCAAGTTCTGTAACAATTTAGGTCTCTTTGGACCACATCTGGAGTGTGTGCATCACTGAAAAAATTTGATAAAATAATAACTTCGCTCAATTCTAGTCTGCCATATGCTAGATGCTGCACCGTGGGCTCCCATTATCCAGCTTAATTCCCGCACAACACAGTGAGGTATAAGTGTTATTTCCTTTTCATAGATAAGAAAACTGAAGGGAAGGCAGGATTTCATCTGATAGGCATGCCTTATTAATAATAATGTATTATTAATAACCAGATGCCCAGTGTGCGAAATCGTGCACCTTGAGAGTAACTGAGGCCCTCGAGGCTGCAGTGGGCACAGGGGCTAGTCTTGGTCCATCTTCCATGCCCCATTCCAGCCCTTCCCATCGAGGCCCCTGGTCCCGTCTGCCAGCAGCCCTGCTCCCAAAACTGCTGCTCCTATGGGCTGGATATACTGGCCTCGCTCACACCGGCTGATGCTGCAGAGCAATTGGGGCTGCTGCCATCAGTGGGTGTGAGCAGTGACTGCTGCCCCGATCGCCCCTCAGGAACAGGGGGAGGTGGAGAAGCCCTCAGGAGTGATTGGGGCCAGCAGCTGCCACTTGAATCCACTGATGGTGTGAGTGATCAAGACTGGCACTGGGCACTGGCAATGGGTGCGAATGCCGGGCAGGACCGTGGCATGCGCAGGAACAAAGAATTTTCAGTAACTACCAGAGGCTTGACCTGATGATGGCCACCAGCATTGTGCCTTGTTCTGGTGCCCCTGCTCACCTGCTCCACTATCCTGCCGCTGCTGATGCCCACCATGTTCTGTTCATGCCCCCTAGTAGTCAACATACATCATAGCGACCAGTTGCTCAGTTGTTCAGTTGTTAGGTTGGTCTATCATTTGGTCTATTTGCATATCAGAATTTTATATATATAGATAGATAATGCAATAATTTAGTTCAGTTGGCTCCTGGCATCGGTTGAACAAACAGCCTGGCTTCAACTTGAGAGAAGAAACCATATTATTCACTTTTCCCACTTAGTAAGAAGTGTCTAATACAATGCCTGGTAGTGAGCTGTTGCTATGGACAAGGTGTCCCCCCCCAAAAAAAGTACACATACTTTTTTTCTGATAGTTCAATTGATGTTTCTTTTCAGATTTAACCCATTGGAATTAATGACTAATCAAAGTGAATACATTTTGGGGGGACACTTTATATTTATTGGTGTATGTTTACATCCCCCTTTTTAAAAACTGTTTTTAAGTTTATGTATAGTAAAAATCACTCTTTTGGTGTACACTCTCTTGTATGAGTGATCAAGACTGGCACGGGGCACTGGCAATGAGTGTTGAAAAAAGAATGGTTGAACTCATTGTTTAATTATTGTATCTTTATACTCATTGTTTAATTATTGTATCTTTCAAGTCTTGTATGAGTGTTGTAGAGTCATGTGACCAGCAACACAATCAAGATACAGACATTTCCATTACCACCCCTTTGGAGTCAGACTCTCCCTCCAGCCCTAATCCTTGGCAACTTTCCCTATAATCCAGTTTCCCTATACTTCTTTTCAGAATGTAATGCAAATGAAATCATACTGTATGTAGCCTTTTGAATATGGCTTATTTCTCTCAGCTCAGTACATTGAGGTACATCCATGTCGTTGTATGTGTCAGTAATTTGTTCATGTTTATTTCTGAGAATTGTGCTGTCATATGATATTCATCAGTTTGAATCAAGCACCATTTGGAGGCTTTGGGTTGTTCCCAGTGTTGACAATTATGAATGTAGCCATTATAAGCATTTGCTTATATGTTTTTCACATAAGCATATATTTCATTTATCTTGGGTAAATACCTGAAAATGGGGTTGCTGGGTGCTATGGTAAGTATATGTTTAACTTTATCAGAAACTGCTAAATTGTTTTCCAAAGGGTCTTTACCATTTTATATTCCCATTAGCAGTGTATGATTATCCTAATTGCTCTACATTTTTGCTAACTCTTGGTATTGCCAGGTTAAAACATTTTTTAGCCATATAGATATATCTCACTGTAGTTTTAATTTGCAGTTCCCCAGTTACAGATGATTTTGAGCATCTTTTCATGTGCTTATTTGCTATCTATATATCTGTGGTGGAGTATTTGTTCATATTTTTGATAGTTAAATTAAAAAAAAGTATTCATTGATTTTAGAGAGGAAGAGAGGAGTTATGGAGAGAAGAAAAGAAAGAGGGAGGGAAGGATGGAGGAAGGGAAATAGAGAAATTTATTTTACTTATTTATGTATTCATTGGGTGATTTTTATATGTGCCCTGACCCAGGATTGAACCTCCACCTTGGTGTAGTGGGAGAACACTAACCAACTGAGTTAACTCAACCAAGACTGCAATTTAAAAGCCTTATAATCAAATAGATTCCTGTACAGTCTCCTCTTCATATTATAATTATATGTATTACATCTGCATACATTAAAAACCCTATTTAATTTTTGCTTTCAGTAGACATTCTACTCATAAGAATTTAGGCAGAGACAAATAATCTGTCATATTTTTTGTGGATATTTGCCATTATTTTTTTTAGCTTTCCCTTCATTCTTAAGTTCCAAGTTAGTGCACATCTTCTCTTGATGAATTCCCTCTCTTTTTTCCTTCACTGAGAATGCCTTTATTTCCCCCCCCCCCCCTTCATTCCTAAATGGCATTTTATTGTATATAGACTTTCACTGGATATAGAGTTTAAAATTCTTTAAATATTTCCCCCCACTGTCTTCTAGCTTCTGTCTTTTCTGTTGAGAAATTTGTATTCATTCTAATTGCTGTTTCCTCTATATGTGATGCGCTGATTTTCTCGGGCTGCTTCCAACATTTTTGTTTATCTTTGGTTTTCAGCAATTTTTAAAAAATTACCTGGGTAGTCTTTGAAGTTATTTTATTTGGGATTTGATGAGCTTCTTGAATGTGTAAATTTATGTCTTTAACCATATTTGGTAAGTCTTCAACCATTCTTTTTTCAAACTCTATGAATTAATCTCTCTCTTCTCTCATTTTGGGACTGTAATAATATGAATATTAAACCTTTTGATATCATCCCGTAAGCTTCTAAGTCTCTGGTTCATTTCTTTTCTCAATCTTTTTTTCTCTATTTTTCAGATTCAATAATTTTGATCACTCTTTCTTAATGAGTCTTTTCTTTGTCATTAATATTCTTATTTTTCATGCTTCTAGTGAATTTTTAAAAAAAATTTAATTATTGTATCTTTCAAGTCTAAAATTTCCTTTCAGTTCTTTTAAATAATTTTTACTTTTCTCTGAGAACTTCTTTTTATTTATTTCAACAGTGTTCACACTTACTCTTGAAGCATGGTTATAATAACTTCTTTAAAGTTTTTGTCTGATAATTTCAACTTCTGAATCATCTTGGGGTTGGTATCTATTGATTGTATTCTATTTGTTTTGGTACACTGAATAATTTTGTATTGTAGCCTGGATATTTTGAAGTGAGACTCTAGATCTTTTTAAAGTCTGCAAAGGAATAATTTCTTTTTTAAGAAGGAATCAACCAGGTTAAGCCCAGATGGCAAGTCTTTTTCACCTTTCATAGGTGGTGGTGACAATGTTAGTTCAGTATTCAAAACCTTTACCATGCTGTTGGCTTTGTCCCACATATATGCTATTCAGAAGGTAGTCTAGGATTTATGTGGTTCTTTATGCCATAATTTACTTTGCAGAGCCATTGCTCCTTTGGTTATGTTTCACACATGTGTGTCTCATCGGTTTCCTCTAACTTGTGTTGATTGATATACAGATTTATAAGATCTCCTTCTCTTGGATTTTTTTTCTCACATTCTCACTCTCATGGCCCCCCTTTCCCATTTCTTCTTGCCAGAGAGGTGGGTATGTATCTGTTTTACCCTCCCATCCCACACACTTGTGCAGTTCTGTGGGACTGGGGCTGCCCTCGGGGCACAGTAGTGAGGGAAAAGAAAGAGAACAAAAACCCCAGCATCTCTTTATACTCTTTGGATACAGGATCCCCCGTTCCCGGTTCTTTTGGCCAGAGAGATAGATTATTTCTTGGAGTTTTAGGTGCTCATTTTGCTCAACAGCAGGGCAATGTTATGAGTAGGGCTGGCTTTACATTAGGGCAAAGGGGAGAAAAAAGAAAAAATACCTTGGATATTCCATCACATACTTTGTTTTTCAGGGACCTATTTCCCAGTCATGTGGACAGAAAGAGGAGATTTTTTTTCCTTGATTTTTTTGTTTGTTTGCTATCTTTTCTCATTGTACAGTTCCTTGATTTGACACACCTTTGGAGCAAAGCCAAGAGTTAAAGGAGGAAAATCTAATCCAGGAAATTTACTAATGTATGTTTCTTCATGTTTCAATGTCCCTTGCAATCTATCTGATATTATTTGCTTTTCAAAGTCCTCAAAAAATTTGAATAATGTATTCTGTGCAGAGATTTTGCTTGTAATCAGTGGGAGAGATATTTTTGTGAGCTTATTCCCCCTTGGCCATTTGTGTGAGTCTTACAGCTCCTTTTTTTACAAAAACAAACAAAAGCACACAATTTATTTGACACTTGATTTTTTTTTTTTTTACTCAATAATATATTTTGGAGATAATAGAAATGCTATTAATGGTGACATGAAAACAATAGTTATTGAATGCTTTAAGTTCCAGGCATTCAATAGCACCATTTACATAACAACCCATGTAA
Source organism: Pipistrellus kuhlii (assembly GCF_014108245.1). Lineage (NCBI taxonomy): Eukaryota > Metazoa > Chordata > Mammalia > Chiroptera > Vespertilionidae > Pipistrellus > Pipistrellus kuhlii. Next base: position 77,573,526 of record NW_023425404.1, on the reverse strand, counting down.
TCCTTGCAGCAAGCCTATTAGATAGGTAGTATCATTCACATTTTACAGATGATGATACATCATTAGGTTAAGTAACTCATCCAAGGTAACATAGCTAGTCAGCGGAGGAGCTACCTATGTTGTCTGGTTCAAAAGTCTTATGCATAACTACTATTACATAATAATGATAATGATGATAATACCCAGCACTGTCACAAACTAGCACATGCCAGCTAGAAAACACACATCACCTTCAGAATGAGGCACCTTTGTTAGCCCGTTCATATTCTAAGGTAACGAGTATGTTCATTCTGCATGTAGGGAACCTGAGAAAATTCAGGTGACTTGGCAGGGAGGAGGCAATAGGCTTCTCTAGTACAGACATGAGGTGTGACCACTGCTGCCCCCTCCTGAAGGTATAGTATTTTTCTAGCCAGTGAATCTTGTATTATAATAATAGAATCAGAGGAGGTTAGATAGAGCTGGAGGAGACTCACAAGGTCTAAGGTCATCTCCTGATTTTATAAATCACACATATTGATGTATCAGAAAACATCATGTAAAAGTTAAAATGCTATGTGAATGTCAGTTACAGATCATGAAACAGTTCTGGAGAATTAAAGGGATGACATTCTTGAAATCATTATCATCATAGCTGCATTTTGGGACAGCCCCCATATTTTTAATATGAGGAAATAAATGCTCAGAGATGATAGGTCACTTGCCCAAACAAGGTGACATACTTAGGTCAAGATTCTGTCACAGCTCTTTATTGAATACTTTCTACTTTTGAGTATTTGCCTGATACCAATCATATGTATAATTACCATGTGTTGCCACGATTGGGATGCTTTTTCTGAGTGAAAGGGGCCATTAGCAATAATTATACTGTCCTGGACAAATATGGACAAAGGGTCACCCCATATCTGAGCTTTATTCCAAGATCACATAATTTATGTTTTCCATAGTTTATTTGATTTAGATGATATAAAATGCAGTAGAAGACCAGTGTTCATGAGTGTGTATTAGTTGGTCTGTTGTTCTGTTTTCCAAGGTCTTTATTGGTGAACCACACAGAGCTGAGTGTTCTTTTATGCCGTGGACATAGCTCACTTACAGATCTTGCTCATTGTTCATTGAGCATGAAAGGCCATCTTTTAAGGAAATACAATTTTAAAATGGGAGTGCTGTGAAAAGTCATGAAGAATGCCCTTAAACCTATATATGTTTTAATGATTTTTCTCTAGAGATAGATATCTAGGAGACTTCCAGGAGGAATATGATTGCATATGAAAGAGAAGAGATAAGCTATCTGTTCCCTTGTATTCCACTGAGATGAAAGGACAGCCATTGTCATGTATTTCAGGGAGCTAAGCTTTGAAAATGCAAACAACTTACATGTGAATTTTCTCTTATATACTCAACAAAAAGGTATTTAACCAACTTCTCATGATGTGTCAAGGTGGATAATGTGACTAAAAAAAAAAAAAGTGCTTCTTGCAATTATAAGGAAGGGAATTGTATCCCACTTCTGTGTATGGGGGAACCGAGGCTCGGGGTGATTAAGTTACTGCCCCAAGCTTTCCCAGGTGATTACCAGGTAGTGCGGGTGTAGGGACTTAGATCCAGGTCCAGCTGGCTCCAGGGGCAGGGTGCTCCTGAGCACTGCTGCTTAATGAACCCAGAGGCTGTTGGAATCAGTATGAGGAACAAGGTTAAGCTGTTCCCCTCATGCTCCCAGGCGAACGTGAATATCTTGTTTGGGGAAAGCGCTGGACTGAATGTCCTCCAAATGTTGTAAAATGTCTGGATCTTGAGCAGGTTGCCCTACTTTTCTTTATCTTTTGCAACTGCTCAGTATATTTTTATTTATTTATTTATTTATTTATTTATTTATTTATTTATATTTATTAGGTACATAACCCATGGACACAGACAGTAGTGTGCTTTACCTTTCTTGAGCTCATTTTCTTTTTCTATGAAATGAGGGGATTGAATTTGATAATCTCTATGGCCCATCCAGATCTAACAGTTTGTGATCCAAAATTGATTGTGGGCCTCATTCAGCATGGTATACATGGTGGTAGGAAAATACTGCTCACTAATTTGTATGCTTATAGTTTAGGTTTAACGAATGGAGAAGCACAAAAATCCTATTGTGATTTTTGCAGGACTTGGGAGAGCTTACTCGGAGTCCTTGGGGGAGTTTTCATGCACTTTCTGCTAAGAACCATGCTTATATATTACTTTTATGGACCCTTCCACCTTTCTGCTTTGTAATTCCATCATTAGTCTGGAGACTGAGGCGACCAGAAGTCTGAGATTATCCAGCATAACATAAATAGAGTACTAGCCCATAGGACCCTAGATGTGAGGCTTCCCCTGTGACAAGTTTACATTAGCATCAGTATTCTTGCTGTTTGTTTGTTTGTTTGTTTGTTTGTTTTTATAGAGAGGGAAGGAGAGGGGGAGAGATAGAAACATTGATGAGAGAGAAGCATCAATTGGCTGCCTCTTGTACATCCCTCCCAACTGAAGATTGACCCTGCCAGCTGGACCTTATCCTAATGGGTAATCAAACCTATGACATCTTGATTCATGGATTGATGCTCAACCACTGAGCCACACTGGCTGGACAGTGTTCCTGCTTTGGACATTAGTGGTGAGACCATCATAATTTGATGAACTGCTGATCAGAATTATATAGAATAATAGTTAGGGATCCAGACAAGCCAAAAGCTGGTTCCCCTCAGCAACACACCCAGGGTGCATCCATTCTCCTTTCTGCCTTGTGCTGAAGCAAGATAACAGTTTTTTCAGGGATGCATGAAAATCACCAGCATCAGAGAGTTCCTGTGCCCTGGCCCTGCCTCATCTGTATACGTCACATTTTCTTAAGCATATTGTCTGTGGGCAAGGTCCAATTGTCTGGAACCAAGTTACTAATGATAATTATAATGACTACAGGGTCTACCATTGTGAACTGCTGTGGAGCAGGAGAGACTATATGGAATAGTCAGAATTGGGTGGCCAAACCACCCAATTTAGCTCTTAATTCTACAAGGACTTGTTTTCATTTGTGCAGTATTGCAGTATTTCCTGGGTCTTGGTTTTGGTAGATATAATAATTTTTAGACACAGTTTCTCTGTGTGTGTGTGTGTGTGTGTGTGTGTGTGTGTGTGTGTATCTGAAAGCAGGAACTTGATTCTCTTCTTCCATCATTAGTTGTTGGATGTACCCTGGTAAATGATGTATTCTCCTAATGAGAGGGGCAAAAAAATTCCTCTGTGAATCAGTTCAAAGAAATAATGAGGCCAGGAGTTAAAGTTAAAAAATGTTTGACCGATATCCAGAGGTCCTTCTGAGGGCCGCCAGGCCTCTCTTATATTCTAACACTGCAGGGTAGGTAGGTTGAACTGAGACAAGTCCCTCCCTTCCCTGGGCCCAAGTTTATTCTAGAAAATTCCCATTTCTCAAAGGTTACTCAAATACCTCTGCTTTGCAAACATCCAGTGCTCAATTTTGGACAGGCAAGTTTTGTTCTATTTCCTTTTAATTCTTGTAGCGTTTTGTGAATGTTTTGTTTTGATGTCTATCACCTCATTAAAATAATTGTTTACCAATCACATTAGGAGTGGGTGTATAATTTTTATTTAATCCTTACGACTTCATGAGCTATGTAGTGTCACTGTCACTATTGTACTGAGGAAGACTGAGGTTCATAGAAGTTAAGCAATGTGTCCCAGATGCTATTGGGAGTGAAGGCTGGGTCTGTTAATTATTATGCTGGATGGTGTGCATGTCCTAGCAAAACAGGGACCTAGGGTGTCCTTCCTTATATACCCTCAACTTTGCAGTTTCCTGGAGGCACCATTGTCTGTTCTGCCTTTGGTTTAACTTTTTAAATCATGAACTATTTCAACTTTACCAAAAAGTACAGAAAAATACATGAACAGACTATTATGTACCCACCACCCAGATTGACTAAATGTCAGTTCACATTTTGCCATATTTGCTTCAGATTGCTCCAAAAAATGTTACAGATAAAGATACAGTTGTGAATACACATCCCATTTCCTTTCCTTTCCCGGAGTCAGCCAGCCTGGAGCTGGTGTGCATTCTTTTTGTCTGTCTATATAATTTTATTGCATATGTATATACTGCAGGTCCCAACAACATAGAGCTTACTGTTGTTATTGGTGTGTGTTTCATAGAGTAACATCAACAGAATCGATACTGCAGGTATCTTTTAGTAACCTGCTTTTTCTTACCCACTCTTATATTTTCAAGATTTATCCCTATTATTACATGTACATCTCATCATTAAATTTACTGCAGAGTATTCCACTGAGTGACTCTATTATGGCTTACTTTTCTTGTTTGGGATATTTATATCTCTCTAGATAAGCTGGAATATTATATTCTTCTAAATTAATACACTATCTTTAATTCATTCTTTTCAATAGTCCATGATATGATGTACCATTCCATCATTACTGGAAATTCATTATTTTCATTTTATAGTGCCTCAATAAGTGTCTATGTACACATAGCTGCCTCAAAATGAGATATAACAGAGATAACCAGAGTCATTTCCAAAAATATTGTGGCAATTTACAGGCAGCAACTTTCCCACATAAATTAACCTTTTCCCAATCTGATGAGAAGAGGGCTGTCCTGTTGAGATTTTACTTTGTATTTTCTGGATGACTAGTAAGGTGGCGTGTCAGGGACTACGTTCATTGGCCATTGGGTGAACTGTGTGTTTGTACCCTTGCCCACACTGACTTGCAGGACTGGAGCGTCTCCCAGGGTAAGGCTGCTTTGAAGAGAACACCTGCAATTATGCACGTGGCAGCCTTGGTGGGAAGTCCTTGGTGTTGCAGGGGAGTAACTCTTTGTCTTATGCATTGCAGTCATTTCTCACCCCACTCTTCTTTTTTACTTTTCTTACAGTATCTTTTACTAGGTCTCAGTTATTTTATTCATAAGACTTGAATATTTTATCTTTTCCAATATGATCTAGGGTTTTTTCTGTCTTGTTTAAGATGCTTAACTTATGCATGCCTTCTAATTCTTTTCTTCATAAGATGTTTCCAACACTTTTATTGTCTTTTGTACCAGGAAATTTAAGCAACCTCTTTAGAGAACCCAGGTTTTTGCAACAGCATGGATGGAGCTGCAGAGCATTATGCTAAGCGAAATAAGCCAGGCAGAGAAAGATAAATATCACACGATCTCACTCTTTTGTGGATTATAATGAACAACATAAACTGATGAATAAAAACAGATCCAGAGACAGCGAAGCATCGATCAGATACTCAAACCTCAGAGGGAAGGCAGAAGAAGGTGGAGGGAAGGGGGAGAGATCAACCAAAGGACTTGTATTGCATTCAAATAAGCATAATCAATGGATGCAGACACCAGGGGGTGAGGGTGAAGGCATGATTGGGCGGGAGGAGGGGCAATGGGTAGGATAAGGACACATATGTAATACCTTAATCAATAAAGAAAAAAGAAAAACCCAGTTTTTCTTAATATGTCATTACAGCATGGCTAAGACATTGGAGCAGTTATCAAATATCATTTGCTTGGATATTTGCTTGGAGAATACAGTGATGTGACATGTATTCTCATCTTTTCCTTTTTTAAAGATTTACACTTTGATCTTTTCTGTTTAAATAATGTGAAGCTTACAGAATAAAAAAGGCGTGGCCAGCTGATGGCTGCTCACACTTGGAAGGGAGATCTGGACTAGTGTTTTTGTTTTAAAATCAAGTGAAGAAACAAGGTCATTATGATTGTCCCTGATGTTTATCCTCAGGAAGGATGCTAGCCCCGGAGCCTCCTGCAGACTGACAGCTGATCTGCTTAGTTCCGCAGTGCTGCCACGTATGAGGTTGAGACACAATGATTTGTTCCTGGGGCAGAAGGGAAGGCAGCAGTGATGAGAAAAAGGGAGTTCATTTGCTGCTGCTTGTGAGGTAGATCTGATTTAATGGTGAAAAGAGTTTGTGGATCCAGTTGCTATTTTTAAGTGTACTTTTCAGAAGCATCAAAGTATGTGGCAAATGAAAAAAATTTAAGTCATTTTAATGTCACTTTTTTTTTTTTTTTTATGTGTGTGGTTTAGATAAATTTCCATAACCGCCTTTGGTTGTGCTATGAATTGACTTTTGCTGTTACGGGGACGAGGTGCCCGTTCCAGGCAGCTCTGAGGAGGTGAGACCAGTTGCTAGGTGTCCAGCAGATCAGTGACGGGCTGCAGAAGACATGCCTGTAAGAGAGTGAGAGAAAGGGAGCTGCCTGACGCCAGAGTTCGAGTCGATCCTCAGGCTGTCTGAGCGGAGGAGCTCTCACCTCTGCGCCTCTCCCTGAGGCAGAAGCTGGAGCATCGTGTCCACCTCGCAGGCGGCAACACTAAGGCAAAGGAGGCTGAGTCTCTGCAGGGTCACCAGACCACTCAGGGAGAATGAAAGGCCCTCTCACTTTTTGCGAGGAACTTTGACTAAATTGGTGCCAGTCCTACTTTTCAGGGGCATGAGAGTGGTTAGTTATTTAGCCAGAATGATGGCATTCGTGAAGCCAATGCTGGGCTTGATTTTTTATGCCTTTTAAAAAAAAATTTTTTTAAGCTCTCACACAGAAGAAAAAAAAAAGTGTTCTACAACTGGTGTATTCTCACATCTCTCCGAAACCACCTACTCCCCCCACCCCCCAAGCCTGCCAGACCCTTGCCACAGCCGAGGGGCACGAATGCTCTCTCCGGATTTCCTGGGCTTCATCTTTTCCTTCCTTCTCATAGCTCCAGGCACCCTGGCTGCCCATCTCACAAGCCAGGGCCCTCACCAGCCCAGGGCCTGCCATTTATGGTTCTGGAAAAGTCTCCTGGAAAAGTCTCCCAGACACGCTATGGCTTTCTTCCTTGTCGCATTCAGTTGTCAGCAAAGAGGCCTGCCCTGGCCACCCATCTGTAAATGCACATGCCATTTTTCCTTGCCTTATCCTGGTTTGCCGACCCCTACATAGGCGTTTGCTCATGGCATGGGAGCTTCCTGGGCAGAAAGCTTCTTCCCTTCACCTCGGCATCCTCAGAACCTGGCACGTGAGCGTGCTCACTGCTCCTTTGCTGACTGAGCAGCCTGAGTTCTTTTCCCACCGCCAGCTCGTGGATGTGTGACCTGCTCACTGAGGCAGCAGCAGGACAGGGGGCATTGGCCACTGTCCCTCGCCACCTCCAGGAAGCAGTGCAACGTGAATGCAGCAAGGCCAGCTTCCTTTGAAAGTGAAGTTCATCCTCACAGAGCCAGGGCTGAGGTTTAAAATGTGGATCGTTCATTTCCAGTGTCATTAAGGACTTCCTTTTGAGCAGGTGCTCATGTTACCGCATGGTGTGCTCCCAGGAAGTACACCTAGATTTTAGAGGAGATTTTAGTATGTCCCTTAACCCAGAGAAGTAGCACAGGACCTTAATGGGCTGATCTGGGGAGATATTTCTCGGCAGGCAAGCTTTTTGGGACATCTTCCATCACCCCACTTTGGGAAATCCCACTGTTTTGGTGGTTGACCTTGCTTTACTTTTCATAAATCTCAGCATCCTGTCCCTGAATACTGCAGGGTTCAGGAAAGAGAATCATGGAATTTCCAGTGGATGCAGTCTGCCTTGCACGGGGGGAAAACCAGATGCGCTGCTGAGCCAACAGTGCGTTTCTCTGCCCTGATGGGAGAAGCCAAGAGCCTGTGCGTAGTGGTCGCGGTGGGGATCAGAGCAGCAGGTCTCTCTCCATTCCTATCCTTTGAGACTGGCTAGGGCTGGCAGAGGCAGAGTAGCCCCTGCATTCATTTCCATCTTCTCTGGGATGAGTCATAACTTTCATGGCCAAGTAGTTGAGAGAAGCTCAGTGAACAATACCCCTGTGCCCCTGGCCTTCATTTTGCATGCAGTGGTATCTCGGGAAATGAGCTTTTGTGCTTGTGGGTAGCCACTAGCTATTCTTATTTTTGGCCAGAAATAATGTTGTAATCAGTACCTCACAACAAATTGATTAGTAGTTTGTGTGTATGTGATTTGAATGGTACATAAGGCTTTATACCTTATACCAATGCACTAATGCCCAGAGACAGTGAACTGTCCTTTTTTTTTTTTTTCCCAGCTGAGACAATGTTAATGAGATTGTGCTGTAGGAAATGGGAGAACTGTCAATTGTGCTGGAGGATTATGTCACCTCTATTAATTAGGAAATGAATAATGAGACATGTGGGTAGTTTAGAAGGAGAAGCAATTAGCAGGTGGGGCAACAGAAGGGTCAATCTTGAGTCTACTGAGTTTTTATAAATGAAAATTACTATGTAGAAGTTTAAGATAAAAGGGCAGTAAGGAACAGGTCTAATTGAAGTGCGTTATAGGAGTACCTTAGGAACACGAACAGGGGTTCAAATTAAAAATTCTTCACTCTCCTTGAATGGAGGGTGTGGGCTCTTGAAGTAGGAGGGGTGAGAAGCCTCTGCCTTCATCCCTTGGGGCTGAGATGGGCAGGCACTCTCAGAGACTTAGAAGTAAGTCCAAATCATTGGGATCCATTTGTGGGATTTCTGGTTAAGAAAGTGTCCCAAATGTACCCATCACAGCCCAGATTGCCATTGACTAAGTATTGGCAAGGATTTGGGCTTTTTGGGGTGGGGGGTGGGGGGTGAGAAGAGGAGATAAAGTAGGAAAAAAATCCCCACTATGCACCCCATCCACTCTTTTTACTTTTCCTGAATTATGGAATTAACTACACATGGAGAAGTGGCATCATCCTATATAATAAAGAGGCAATATGCAAATTGACTATCACACTCTCACAAGATGGTTGCCCACACCAGGCTGACAGGAGGGTTAATGAGGGACAACCAAAGGACTGAACAAGCAGGCTGCATGGGGCGACTAGGCTGGCAGAGAGTGCAGTTGGAGGCAACCAGGCCAGCAGGGGGAGGCAATTGGGGGAAAACAGGCCAGCAGGGGTGAGCAGTAAGGGATGACCAGGCCAGCATGGTGTGCAGTTAGGAGTAACCAAGCTAGCAGGGAGGGGGGAATCTAGTTGCGGACAATCAGGCCAGCATGCAGAGACAGTGAGGGGCAATCGAGTCAGCGGAGGGGGGAAGTTAGGGGTGACCAGGTAAGCAGGCAGGTGAGTGATTAGAAGCCAGCGGTCCAGGATTGTGAGAGGGATGTCTGACTGCCAGTTTAGGCCCGATCCTCGAGATGATCCTGCAAGTAGGACATTCCACAAGGGGTCTTGGATTGGAGAGGAACGAATTTCATGCACTGGGCCTCTAATTTAAAAATAAAAAAGGCATGAGTTTGGCTTCAAACTAGGGTTACATTTGTCAGTTTATTATCTTGTTAGCAAAATTTTTAATCTCTTTGAATTTCAGTTTTCTCAGTTGTAAAATGGGAAGGATGTCATTATGCAGGGTTATTGGTAAAACTAGAAAATGGTTGGCAAATATTCTAAAAATAAGCTTATAATAAGGCTTTATTAAGTAGTTTAGATTATGGTGCTGATGATTATCTAGGTTAGGGAAGCTTCATTCTTTGCCAGTAATCTGTCTTCCTGGTTATTGTTCTCTGTACATACACTGAAACACAGAATAATTGCATCTTGACTTCTGCATACAGTCTTGTGTGTGGCACTTCAGAAGGCAGCTCAGTGAGGAAAAGTGCAGGGCATTCCACCCTTTAAGTGTCAGGAGTTTCAGCCATTTACAAAGAAATCATGTAAAAAGAAAGTGTGGAATTTTAAAGGTGAAACTATAGAAAGTATCTTTTATATCTCTCAGTAGGAAAAATATTTGCAATAAATAAGTTTCCTGCAAGGCAAAGCTGTATCATTTTGTCAGGGAGCATACTTACCTGTTTCTATTCAAAATGATATAGAACCTACTACATATCTCACTAATTTGAGAATCCCACATAATAATCAGCTTTGTTCATTTTCCTCATATGTTCACAACCTCATCCCTTCTCACTGCCTGCTACATTAAGTGACAGTCCTTCATCTGCTGTGTGCAATGGCCACCGTGATCCCAGGCTACCTTCCAGTGGCAGATTCCATCCAGCCCTCACCTCTGGGTTTGGATCCAAGGACCTCCACGCACTGATTTTGAGATTTAAACGAGTCCTAGAAACTTAATGAGGTCAGTTTCCTTATCTGTAAGATAGGAATAAATACTAATACACTTTTGTATTAGTTTCTTATTGCCATGGTAACAAATTACCACACACGTGGTGGATTAAGACAGTACAGATTTATTTTCTTACTGCTCTGGTCAGAAGTTCAAAAGTGGGTCTTAGAGGGCTAAAATCATGAGTTTTTGGGCTGTGTTCCTTCTGGAGGTTCCAGGGGAGTGCCTGTTTTTGGCCTTTGCAGGCGTCTAGGGCTGCCTGGCTTCCTTAGTTTATGCCCCATTCTGGCAATGGCATCACTCTGGCTGCTTCTGCAAACCATCTCCTCTGACTACGCTCCCTCATGATTACTTTGGGTCCACTTGAATAATCCAGGGAACTCTACTCTCCCTGTACTAAAACCCTTAACCTATTTATAGCTGCAAGATATACATAAAGGCAGTGAGAAGGAGGCCTTGCAAAATAACATTCACAGGTTCCAGGGATTAAGACATAGACATCTTTAGAGGGCTGCTATTCTGTCTGCCATAGTATTCTGTAGTGTTGTAAATATAAACGCTGTGTTACACACACACACACTGTCCTTAGCATTGTGTTGTACACAATAAACCATGGCCATCCTCCCACACTCCCCTTACTTGTATAGACTCAGATAGGGCCTGGCTCTGGAATGCATTCTGCTTTGGCCAGCTTGCCTTTCTTGACTTCCCTCTACCTTCCCTGTTGTTTTGGTCTGTTGACACCTACTCATCCTTCCATTTCAAGTTCCTACTTCTCCCTGAATGGTGTTATTTAGGAATGATCTCTGAAGAAAACTTTTTCTTCAAAACGCATTTGAATTTCCTCATTGGGGAAGGTGTCCAGGCTAATTGGAACCAATTTGAGAGGGCCTAGTCACCAGCACACACCAGTCCTATTTAGATGGGTATTCCAGACAACACAAGGGGTGAACTTGGCTGTATAGTATGGAGTTACTGACTTTTCATCAATAGTATATTAGTCCAGCTAGAACATTTAGTACAAAGCTTAAATTAGCCAGAGAGTGATTTTGCATAGATGTTTATTGATTATCCTTTCTTTATTTTTCCCAAAGATTCTCCACTTCATTAAATAACTTAATAGAAAAACAGTACATGTTCATAGTAAAATGGGTCAAAATTAAGTCCCCCAACCAGCCTCTCTCCCTCTCCCCGCCTCTCTCCCTCCCTCTTTCCCTTCCTCCCTCCCTGTTATGCAAGTGGGAACAAAATAGGCACTTTGCTCTGCATTGTTATTTTTCACTTAACAGTATATCTTGGTGATAATTCAAAATTAGCATACATAAATCTACTTGATTATTTCAAATGACTGCATAGTTCTTCACTGCAATTTTAGATTGTAATTTACTTAACCCATTCCCTATTGATGGATGTTTAGGGTATTTACAATGTTTACTATTTCAAATTTTTAGTTATTTTATTTTTTACCTGATTATGATAGGCTTTCTATTTTCTTTATGTAGATACAGCCAAATATCCCTTTAATGTAGTAATTATTATAACCATAATGACTTGATTGTATTTTGTTTGTTTTTTGATGGGGGAATTTGAAAAACTAATTAGAGTACGTTGATGTTTGTATGGAGCTCAAAAGTATTTTCTTTCAGGATACCTGTTCATATATCTCCCCTGCACAAAAGTTAGAATAAGCTTAAATGAGTGCTTAAAATAAGAGCCTTCCAGAGGCTCCCAGTGAATGGGCATGGCCATGCGAGGGATGGCCAGCTGGGATTGATCAGACATATTTACCCAGCTTCAGGATTATGGGTTTATTCACCATGTGGCCATGATATACACTAGCCCCTCCAAAGACTGTGTGTGTGGCCTTAGGAGGACATTGGATCTTAGTAGCAGTCATAGGAGAAAGGGATGTGAGGGCCTTAGGTCTGGTCCCTGCCATGAGGGATGGGAGTGAGAAGGTGAGGGTCATTCTGAAGAGACACCCCTGTAGGGAGAATCTTTGTAAACAGGAGATCTGTGAAGGCCACAAGGAGAAGTACCACCAAGGAGGGCTACTTCTTTGCACAATTGACAAAGAAAGCTGCAGCTCCAGTTTCATCCAGGTCACTATCCCTATCATCCAGGTCAATGCACACAGACCCTTTGCGTTCCTTTAGTGTTACTAGTCTTTTAGTTGAGGCTACAAGGAGACTTTGTAATCCCAAGAGAACTGAATCTTTTATTCTGTCACCACCTCCCCAAACCAGGCTTTTATTAATGCTCCCTATTGATGTGTTAAGAAAAAAATGACTGGCCTGGCTGGTGTGGCTCAGTGGTTGAGCATCAATCTATCAACCAGGAGGTCACTGTTTGATTCCTAATCAGGGCACATGTCTAGGTTTCGGGCTCGATCTCCAGTGTGGGGCGTGCAGGAGGCAGCCAATCTGTGATTCTCTCTCGTCATTGATGTTTTTGGTTTTCTCTCCTATTCCCTTCCTCTCTGAAGTAAAAAAAATATATATATATTTTTAAAAAATGACTGACTCGGGTTCCATATCAACCCTTCACAAGTGACTGGTGGAGAGCAGAAATAAAATCTAGGAGTCTGTCAGAGAAGTGAAGGAGGAAGTTGTGCTATTAAATGAAGAATGTTCTTTAAAAGATAGCAGTATACACTCATTTGGAATTTATTTGTCTTCTGTGTTTGGATCAGTGAAGCAATTAACAGCAATTCAGCACCACAAAAAAAATTTTTTTAAGAGACTAAAGATGTCACACGCAGAGACAATGCTGGTGTGTTGAAACCTTCCCCTGTGACAAGCATTGTCACCCAGATCCCCAGTGGCTTCAGACACAGGGATGTATGCAGAATGAGAAGTGATCCGGGCAGAACTCAGGCTAATGGTGTAAATATTTAAGAACATCTCATCATGATTCTTGAAGCTTGCTGGTAATTATCAAAGGTTGCTGGATTGTGGAATTTACCAGTTGAAGAGGAAGATGGGATTTTATTTTATTTTTTTTAGTGAAAAAGAATAGCAATTTTTATTGATAGTAGGACTCTCCCTATTCTAAGGTGTAACTTATTGAAGTTAAGGATATGTCTCTAATTTGAACTGGTTGCTGAGGCATGGGTCCAAATTATGAGAGTCTGAGTTATAGGTTATTTTTAAGAAATGAGATTTTAATATTTTTAGTGTACATATGGATTACTATATAATTTCCAAGAAGAGGGTTTTGTAATACAGACACACTCTAATGAAAAGATGTTATATTTAAATAGGACACAAATTTTCATGCACCCTTATTTGTTTTTAAAGCACCTGAAAGCAAGACTTTGCTTTGTTTGCTCAGGAATACATTATTTTTCAGATTGGGTATGGCTTTTTTTAGGTCAGTAAGCTGAATTAGCACAAGAAGATGCATTAGTGGTGTGTACACTAGTGAAAACTTTAAACTGAAGATTCCACAAGAAAGAGTTTGATGTCACTTCTAAAATTGCCTAATTTCTTCCAAGGTGAGTTGGCTAGACACTAAGACCACTCGACTTCACACCTGTTATCTGTTTGGATTTTCTGGGGTCAGTAAGACTATTGCTTGGGTTAGCAGACAGGCTCTCCTATTTAAGAATTGGTTCTGCTCTAGGACAATAGGTCTAAAAGGCACTACTTGTTCATTTTTATTGTCTAAAGACAAATGTCACCAACTTTATTTTTTAAATATATTTTTATTGATTTCAGAGAGGAAGGGAGAGGGAGTGAGTGATAGAAACGTTAATGATGAGAGAGAATTATTGATTGGCTGCCTCCTGCATGCGTCCATAACCCGGGCATGTGCCTTGACTGGAAATTGAACTGTGACCTCCTGGTTGATAGGTCAGCACTCAACTGAGCCACACCGGCTGAGCCCAACTTCATTTTGTCTATCCCCCTCTCCCCACACTAGCAATTAATATTGTTCTGGTATACCACTGGGGAAAATAGTATGCTTAGTGGGAAAGAACATTTTAATTTATGGTCCAAGAACTGGGGGTAACATCTGTCAGCCCAGTAATGGTAATAGGCTAGAGGCAGTGTCATTAATAAAGTTAATAACACAATCAATCTGATTTGTATGTAGAATGACTAAAAAGCTCAAAAAGGCAACGATTCAATAATAGCTCACTCTAAGCTAATAGGGCAGATCATTTCAGCACCATCTGATAATTTCTTGGTCTAATTTGGAATGGATATAATTTTACTGAACTATCAGTTTCGTGCATTGTAGTGAATCAGAAAGCTCTGCAATTCCTGGTTCTTATTGAAAGTCAGAGGCATCTTTTTAAGGATTTACCAGTGCAATTGGATGGGCATTTGTACATATTACAGAAGGTTGTCAGAGGCTAAATATTTGTCCATTTTGTGATTAAATTGCTCTTGTATGAGAAAATACTTTATTTTTGAATTATGTGCACGTGGAGGTGGCAGCCCATGTTTTCATTTTAGATGCTATCTTATATTTTTCTTAATTTCAGGTTGAAGATAATTAGAAATTAAGAAAACTGGATCCATAGATTTTTGTTTTTTCGTTTTATAATGGTAGTGAGTAGGTGGTTAGCCAACACACCTCTGGCTCTGCTTAGCTCTGAGGTTTAATTATTATTATTTTTTCTTTATTGATTAAGGTATTACATATGTGTCCTTTTCCCCCCCCCCAACTCCCACTTATTCCCTTCTCTCCCCCCCCCATCCTGCCTTGGTGTCTGTGTCCATTGGTTAGGCTTATATGCATGCATACAAGTCCTTGATTGATCTCTCTCCCTTCCCCTTCCCCACCCCTACCTTCATTCTGAGGTTTGATGGTCTGACCAATGCTTCTCTGTCTCTGGATCTGTTTTTGTTCATCAGTTTGTGTTGTTCATTATAATCCATAAATGAGTGAGATCATGTGATATTTATTTTTCTCTGACCTGGCTTATTTCACTTAGCATAACGCCTTACAGTTCCATCTATACTGTTGCAAATGGTAAGAACTCCTTCTTTTCAACTACAGTATAGTATTCCATTGTGTAGATGTACCACAGTTTTTTAACCCACTCATTTACTGGTGGGCACTTAGGCTGTTTCCAAAGCTTAGCAATGGTGAATTGTGCTACTATGAACATAGGTGTGCATATCTCCTTTCTGATTGGTGTTTCTGATTTCTTGGGATATGTTCTTAGAAGTGGGATTATTGGGTCAAATGGGAGTTCCATTTTTAGTTTTTTGATGAAACTCTATACTGTTTTGCACAGTGGTTGCACCAGTCTGCATCCCCACCAGCAGTGCATGAGGGTTCCTTTTTCTCTGAATCCTCACCAGCACTTATCATTTGTTGATTTGTTGATGATAGCCATTCTGACAGGTGTGAGATGGTACTGCATTTTCTTTTTGATTACATTACATCTTTTCAATGATTAGTGACTTTGAGCATGTTTTCATATGTCTCTTGGCCTTCCTTATGTCTTCTTTCAAAAAGTTTCTATATAATCCAGCAATATAGCAGAATACAAAATTAATGCCAAAAAATCTATGACATTTCTGTACCCCAATGGTGAACTTACAGAAAGAGAGATTAAGAAAAAAATCCCATTTAACATCATACCACCCCATCCCCCCCCAAAAAAATAAGACATCTAGGAATAAACTTAACTAAGGACGTAAAAGACCTATAGTTGGAAAACTATAGGACACTGAAAAAAGAGATAGAGGAAGACATAAACAGATGGAAAAACATACTGTGTTCATGAGTTGGTAGAATCAACATCATTAAAATGTCCATACTATACCCCAAGAAATCTATAGATTCAATGCTCTGCCCATTAAAATACCAATGGCATATTTCACAGACCCAGAACGGATTCTCCAAAAATTCATCTGGAATAAAAAAGACCCCAAATAGCTGCAGCAATCCTGAGAAAGACCAAAGTAGGTGGGATCTCAAAACCAGATATCAAACTGTATTACAAAGCCACTGTTCTCAAAACTGCCTGGTACTAGCTTTGAGTTTTGATCTCAGTATATAGCAGCAGATCTGGAGGCAATGTACTCAGAACAGCTCTAGGATTTTTTAACAACTAGAAGGCAAATGCCTATCTTTAGTTCCAAAACCCTAAATGTCTATTTTCAACCAAGGCATCCTCAGGGCACCTGGGTTTTGTGCTGCTTGCTCAAGGAATTTGGGAATATAAGCAATTTTCAGAGCTTAGCCCCACTTCTCTTCTTTGTCTCCCACTGGTCAGTTGGAGCTGTATTATATCACTCAGAGCACTGGGTGCATACCCTCAGGTGGGCTTTATGGCATGGTCGGCCTAACATTGCATCCTAAGTATTCTATTCTTAAAACCAACTAGATAAAAACACAATAAAACAAAACGGCTTTTTAAAAGAGCCATAATTTGTGAAGTTAAGATGCAAAGTAGCTGTCTAAAATTATTTCGACAATATAGCAAATGTGACTATTTTCTTTGAGTCTTGATTGAAAACTCAGGTCTCAAAAGTGTGTTTATTTCCCTGGGTACCTGGAGTGAGCAGCCTCAGACTGAGCTGCCTCCAGGGACTGATATGATTTTTTTTGAAATGTGGAAGAAAAAGGGGAAGGATCAACTTTTGTAATTTGTGCTGCTTATTTTCAGGAGCTAAAAATACATATTTAGCATTTCAAGAATAACTTTTTGTTTGACCTTTTCAGTAATTTGTCATAGAGATTTAATTTAGATGGAAATGGTGTGTTTTTAAAAATAGAATAATATATTTTTTTAATTAAGTATCATGTCACAACTTGAAAGAAATGCAATTTTCAAAACACTGGCATTTTAATTCTCTCACTAGAGACCCAGTGCATGAATTTGTGCATGGGTGGTGAATTTGTGCAGGTCTCTGAGCCTGGATGGTGATTGGGGCCTATCAGGGGCAGGCCAGCAGAGGGGAGGGACAGCTGGGGGGAGGGGCCACAGGGGGGGAGGGCCCCTGGGTGGCAGAGGAAGGAGCCACAGGAAGTTGGCCAGCTGTGGGAGGTTGGCTATGGGAGCTCACTGACCACTAGGGACAGCTCCTGCATTGAGCCTCTGCCCCCTGGTGGTCAGTGTGCATCATAGTGACTGGTCGTTTCATTCACTTGGTTGTAATGATCGCTTATATATATGATTATGTATTTTCTAAAGTTTATATCAAAATCTGACCTCTCTTCTTTCCCAGTGAATTTTACTTATTTAACAAGGGTGAAGGTTTATGAGGATAAATGTCATATCATAAATTAATAAATTTAATATTTTTACCATCAAGACCAGTTGACAGTGGGTAACTGAAACTGTGGAAAGCAAAACCATGGGGAAGGGATCCAACTATACCTCGTTTTTTTTGTATGGATTTGCAGCACAGGGGAAATGTGGAAGGCTAGATGGAAAATCAGAGGAGAGCCCCAAATAATGGTGCTCGTTAGCAGATGATTGGATCCAAAAACTATGGTACATCTACACAATGGAATACTATGCTGCCATAAAAAAGAAGGAATTCTCATCATTTGCAGCAACCTGGATGGAATTGGAGAACATCATGCTGAGTGAAATAAGCCAATCAATGAAAGAGAAACACCACATGACCTCACTCATTTGTGGATGATAAAGAACATTATAAACTGATGAACCAAAAGATAGATATAGAGACAGTATATCAACAAGTAGACTGTCAAATTACATAGGGGAGGGGAGGAAGATCTGGGAGAGATAATAGATCAACCAAAGGACTTTTATACATGCATATAAGTACAACCAATGGACACAAAACTCTGGGGAGGGAGGGGATGTGTGGGAGGGAAGGAGGGGGGCAAAAAAAATCAATAAAATATATTTAAAAAAAATAAAATAATGGTGATCATCAAAACTGCCTTGGGCACCAGGTGGTATTGTTAAGTATAGAAATACAGAAAAAATGATTTAGGACTCCAGCTCTCACACAGACAAGCACATAAACGATCACAATAAACATGTAAGTGGGTTTTGTTAGGTGTAAGCCAAGTGTGTGAGCCTCAGAACCAGGGGCTCATTCTGTCTGGTTGGGAGGCAGTTGAGAAAGAACTATACCAATTAGGCCCTTTAAAATATAAACAGAATTTTGCCAAAGAGGAAGAATTGGGAATAGTGTTCCAGGAAGGGGGAGGCAGGCAGGCAGGACTTGAACCAACGCTAGTGGTATGGAAGGGCATTGGAGTATTTAGGAAACTGCCAACTGACTAAGGTAGTTGGGGAGGGAGATGGCGATATGGTGAGGTCTCTTTGTGTTGGGAAAATGGGTCTAGTCGTTCTCAAAGTTGGAGTCAGGTTGGGAAGAACTTTGAATGCCCTCGGTAACTTGCAAAGGAGTTAAAACTTCAGGTGTGAAACCAAAAAATTTAAAGTAGGGTAGTAACATAATCAGATCTTTGCAGTAGCAGGTAGGAGCCAGCAGGTGGGAGGTGGGCTTGCTGGGGCAGAGGAGCCAGGAGAGAGTCCTGGAAGGAGTCCACAGTGAAATAATTGGTACTTAAACCGGAATAGGGGTGTAGGGTTGGAACAAACAGGCATTTGAGAGTCTTTTTAACAGAAAACCTGAGTATACTTGATGATGGAAATGAGAGAGAAGAGTGAAATATGGTGTGTTTCAGTAGAAATGAGAGAGAATAGAGCAGAGAGAAGCTTTGAGATGAAGATGCTGTGTTTTACTTTGGTGATGGTGCTCTTGAGAGGCTGGTTAGGAGATTTACCTAGAAAGACCCAATAGGCAGCTGGAAAGAAGAGATTTGTACATGAGAGAGTTTAAGCTTTGATAAAGGTTTGGGGGCCATGATGAGGTAGGTGGAAAATGGAAACAACTGATTTTCCAGGTTGGGTATAGAATAGGATGAATGGAGGGCTGAGGATGCAACCTGGGGAATCATTGACGTTTGAAGGAAGAGGAGTGGGTGGAGATGGAGAGAGAATGGTGGAAAGAGAGAACTATGTCATAGAACCAAGAAGGAGAGTTTTAGGAAGGAGACCAAGATTCGAGATGCCACACAAAAGACTAATAGGATGAGCACAAGAAAAAGCCATTGGAATGAGCAGCTGGGAAATCCTACCCCACAGGGCCCCAGATTTCCTGATTCCAATTAAATGGTGGTGGTGCCAGAGAGAGGGGCCTGGGCCAGTGGAGCCAGCCGCTCACAGGCTGCCATTTCCATTTACAAATGCAATTCAGTCTGGCCAGAGGCTCTAAGTATTGAGTTTTAGATGCACAGTGCTTGTATTTCAGATGATAGAGTGCCACTTGCTTTGACCTCTTTGTATTTTAAAACTTTGTAATTCTCTGTCCCAGTTTATGTACCCAGGGAATTTATTTCTTTGGGTTGTCTGAAGGTTTTATGGGCTCTCAAATCATTTTTTCTTGCTGTCTTCCTGCCACCAGTCTCCTCTCAGTCTGCCTCCAGCTCCCTATCTCTTCCACCTCCCACAGAAACACGCTGACATCATTTTATCATGTAATAACATTGGACGTGCCCAGATTCTTCATTCATGAGTTTCTGTTTCTGATACTTTTAATTAGCTTTCCTGGAACAGGGAAGTGTCTTCTGGTGATTCCTATTTATTGAGAGAACAATAAGATTTTATGCTAATCTATGTCCCCTAGGCAGGCCAGAGAGCTTTGTCTTTGGAAAGCCTGAAGAAGATAAATGAACGTTGGGTTTGGCTAAAGGAGAAGCAGGTGGATTTGCACACTCAGGGAGGGTGGCAGCTCCCCCAAACGCAGGGCCCCCCGAATTTAGCATGTGAGCCAGGCCCCCAGCCAGCAGTGCACATCAGTCCAGCTCAGTGTATCGAAGAGGACCTCAGTGGTTATGAAATCTCAATATGCTTTTCTGTCCATTCCTACCTGTGCTCTGAGCCTCAGCGTCTGCACCTGTGTAATGGAGGCGATGGTAGCTTCTGCGCACTTCTTGAGGTTGTTGAATTAAATTAGTCGATATATGCCAAGGCCCTGTAAATATCTAGTGGTACGCAATATCTGGTGCCCTACAATTATTCATAGATTTTCTTTCTCCTGTAGGGAGGTAATGAGTAAAAGGTTTTATCAGATTTTTCCAATGTGTCTATCTCAGGTAATGCCATTTAGTAGAACCAGGCAGACTTTTTATTTATTTTTATTTTTTACTAGAGGCCCAGTGCATGCATGCACTGAGGGGGTTCCTCTGCCTGGCCTGCGGGAATCAGTGGACCTCTGCACCACAGCCCAGCCTTACCCGCCAGCTCACTGGGCTCCAGCCGGTTGTTTGCATTGATCCCGCACAGTACAAAATAGTGCGGAAAGCAGCAGGCTGCTGGGGAGCAGCCCGAGCCCGGGCTGGATGCCTCGCTGCTCTGGTTCATCCTGGTCCCACTGAGCCTGCCGCTGCTGCAGCTTGGGCACACAGGGGAAGTGTCTGCAGGACAGGCTGGTGCAGCTGTGTTCACTAGGTGCCAGCCATGAGTCCCATGTCTGGTGCCCATCTGTCAACTGAGCAGTGCTCCCACTGTGGGAGCACACACCACCAGGGAACAGCTCCTGCATTGAGTATTTGCCCCCTGGTAATCACTGTGTACCATAGCTACTGGCCAGTGGTCCAGTTACTTAGACACACACACACACACACACACACACACACACACACACACACATATATATATATATATATATATATATATATATATATATATATATATATATATATATATATATGGTATATATTGTTATGTAAGCATCACCACCATCTACCTCTAAAACTTTTTTATCTTCTCAAACAGACTCAGTACCCATTAAATAACTACCCCTTTCCCCTTCTCCAGCCCCTGGCAACCAGTGTTCTACTTTCTGTCTATGAATTTGAGTACTCTAGGTACCTCATATATGTGGGGTTAAACACTATTTGTCCTTTCAATTCTGGCCTTATATTTAATTTGGTATAAGGCCTTCAAGGTTCATTCATGTTGTAACCTGTGTCAGAATTTCATTTTTTTTTTTATGGCTCAGTATTATATGGCATGTCTATACCACATTCGTTTGAGCCCAGCTTTCAATTTTGTTGGGTTATTGTGGAATTGCAAGCTGACTTTCAGTCTGAGATGAAGGGACTGTATAATCTTGGCTTTGTGACCCTACTCAGTACCTGTAGATAGAGACTACCAGAGTCACTAGGGGCACCCTGGTCTTCTGGGGCATGCCCTGTGCCCTTTCACAGGTGCCTCACTATCAAACCCCCAGATACTTAGCTCATGAAGCCCTTTCTGGGTCTACGCCCATTGTCCAGCCTTCACCATGGGATTGCAGATGGTCCATCCCTCCTGAAGTAAAAGACAAAGGTAGAGAAACTTGTGATCCAGGAGCTGCCTTACTTTGACCTCAGCTTCCTGCAACAGCCGCCAGCAGTGGATCTGATAGAGATCTCTAGTCCCCTCCCATAATACCATGGTCAAGGTGTAGATTCACACAGAAACCTCACATCTCAGTCAGGGAAAGAATGATCCACAGAACAAGAAAGCACTTTCCCCTATGTGCTCCTGATAGCCACAGCTAAACACAGGACTCCTCTGTTAGCCTATAGTGTAGTCCACATGTGTCAAAGTTACTAATGAGTTTTGGAATGTTTTAAAGCACATGTGTCAAAAACAAGGCCCGCGGGCCAAATCCATCCCGCCAGGCCTTGCAATGTGGCCCGCACCGCGCTGTCATCACTGCACTCCGCTGCGTTTCCATCACAATGACAGTTTATGACTGTTCAGTAAACCATTCGGCCTGCGATTTAGGCTGGATTTTAGATTTTGGCCCCTTCTCTGATTGAGTTCGACACCCCTAGTGTAGTCTGTTACTGCTGCTGGTGGAAATCGTGTTTTTTCACAGGATCATGATGAAAGCATTCCACGCATATGGGAGATTGTGACATGGTAGGATTTATTTAGGTGGAAATAGAAGGCTGGCTGTCCCTAGTTTTCCAATGTTCCATCTCCATCTATCCTGCCATAGAAAAAATTCCAATCTTGTTTCCATCAAGGCCCAAACAAAAGCCAGTGTCCACAGTTTATGTGTCATGTGAAAGCTGAGTCCTTTGGAGCCTGTGTGGTCAGCCATGGGCCCCAGGTGGCTGGTAAAACTGCATGGCTGCTATGGAGAGAACTCGGAAAGGAACAGGGCAAGCAAGTATTACTGGGAGGAAGAGGGAGAGAGAGAAGGAGAGAGGGAGAGGAAGAGAGAGGAAGGCTTTGTTAGCTGGGATTGTATTATTTTGGGCTTGGAAAGGACAAGGCTCTTTTCAAACTAATCAGTCAACTCCCAAGCTTTTGTGGGCTTCTGATGGATCTGCCTCCTAACAATCCTATTCTTCCCAGGCTGGGCTGACGGCCTCTATGGTCACTATCTTGGCTCCTGTTGCTCATGCCTCACAGGAGGCCCCTCCTGCACCATCTTGACTTGTACTGCACATGTGATTACCCTCCCTCCCCCCTGATTCCCTGACATCTGGAGGGTGTGCTGCTCCCTGTATGGGGAAAGGGAGGGATATTAATCCCCTTGGTGGGGCAATGCTGCTACCAAGTTATAGTTCCCTGATTAAACAGGCTTATTCTCCCTGGTTGATTATGCTTAATATTGTCTAATTCCCTTTGCTACCATTCTTTATTAATATTTCACCACCTAGCTAATATTACCATTCACACAGATCCTGAAGAGAGAGAGCATGGTGGATGCAGAGTGGGGTCTGCCAGCTGTGGTCTGTCAGAGCTCTGGCAGCTAAGGGTTGCCACTGCTAAAGGGCTCCTTTACCTTCTGGAAAATGGTTGTAGTAAGTCCAGAAGACTTAGGAGAGAAACCATTATGGTGTCAGCAGCATCAGGGACTCGAGTAGCCAATAAAGAAACTGAGAATGAATGCATGGATTCCTCACCCATGTTTTAGGATCCTTCACATGGTTTTAGGTCTGTCATCACTGATCTTTCTTTTCTCCAGCATAGTTCTTATCTTGCCTCCTGGAGGAGAGCAAGAGGGAGCATGTATGTAGTTGTCTACAGTTTCTTCCAGCTTAGAAACCACACTCACTTTGAGATGAATCCATCTGGGGGTCTGTTCCTAAGACAGAAGCCAGGGGAGGGACAATCCTTGGGTTGTGGGGAGAATGGGGGGAAGATGGAGAGGTTCCTGAAATTGTATGAATTGGTCTTTTTGGGCAAAAGTCATTGGCAGTGACTAAATGTTCCTGGGGATGTCCTATTCCATATATCACTCTGTGATAACACTGTTGTGGGTTTTCATGTGTTTATATTTCATAGTTGCTCTTCTGGCTGGTTCCATGTGAGGCATAGAGTACTGTGAGGGGAGAATCCCACTTTGCAGATTATTTGCGGATTTGGGTGGAATGCCTTAGTTCTGACATTTTCCACTTGGTTCTGTTGTGGAATGCCTATCCTCTGCCCCTCAGGTTATGAAATTAGATACAGACCTTGAAGATGGACGGACTTCTCTCATGGGAGTTAATGTTCCAGTAGGAACGCTGTTCCAAACAGTTAATTGTACTAAGTGAGCAAATTCCTCTCACTGGAAAGGATTTTAAAAATATCTACTTATCTTCCTTTGACAGATGCATATCATATCCTTTCAGATGGGGAAGGAGAGAGAGACAAAAGTGCGTTCTCCTTGCTTAGCATCTCTTTGATGTTGACTGAAGAACAAAGGCCCCCTGGGCATGGGTGCTAGGATGACATTGGTCCTTCCAGTGGCTTCTTTTGATGTAGGAGGGGTTGTCCCTCATCATAACTGTGTAGAAGCTGAGTTTGTTGTCTCTCTGAGGATATAAAAGAAATTCCAGGCGTAGAGAATGACTCAGAGGCTTGTGGTTTTCCTTGACCCATGAGCACAGGTCCACAATTCTGAGATCTGGAGTGAATACTGGGGGACTCATTGGGATGTTCTGCCCCTCAGCCTAAGTGCAGCCTCCAGGCTCTGCCTGCTGGCAAATACAAGGGTGGGAGTGGGGGACAAGGCTGCCAGGGAGGCACTGGCTCCGGGGTTCACTGACCACAGGGTACCTCTCCTGAGAAATGGGCTGTCTGGCCTCAAGTCTTGGTCATGTTTTCAACTTGTTGCTCTACCCTTGCAGAGTTAAATTTATATTTTCAGGCAGGAAAGTCTATCTTATGGAGAGCAGCTACAGTGTTTGGACAGGTTCAAGTTTTGGACTGATGAGAGGGCACAATCCTCTCATGGCCATGTGCAAATCCCAGCTTGGAGGACTCTTTTTAGCCAACAGATATAGTTGTAAGCTTGAACCTATGGTTCAAACATGTGGTCCCATGTGCCTGAGTAATGAGGGGTTGATAAAGTTTGGGTGCATGTGATTGAGTAGGATCAAAACTCACGAGAATGTTGTAAAAATCTTGACCACGCCCTTATTTTGCCTCGTGGAATCTGGCCAAAAAATAAAGATATGGCTTGTAGTCCCTGGTGCTGTCACTAGTTTTCCATCAGAGAGGCTCTCAATCAGAGAGGACAGCATTCCACTGAGACCCAGCTTTCATTCTCTTGCCTGTCTTTTCTTAATCCTTCACTGCCCCCACTCAGGTTCACCCTTGGCCATGCTGGTGTGTCTCACTATCTCACTCAGGGTATCATTTGTGTCTTTGGTTAGTTGATTTAATAAAGAAACAAGATGCTTATTGAGGACTTGCATGGCACTCCCTACCAATTAATTAACCCCAAGGTGATAATATGTGTGGCACTAACTCACACTTGAATCACATGCTTACCCGTCTGCAAGAATTTAATAAATGTTTGTGAAGTTCCCTGAAATTTTCTTGGGATAGAAGGGCCGGAGAGGAATCTAGAAATTTTGTTATGACTTCTGATCTACTTGGTTGTGGGAGTGCCGATAGCTTCAGATGGACACCATCTTTCTCTGTAGGAATCTTGCTGGAAGCTTCTCTGTTTGCTCCCAAGTCGCTGCTACTTGATGTTCTGCAGGGTAGCAGGGGGAACCGGGAGGCAGCCAAACCCATGTGGACATCCACATGTCCCTTTGCATGAGGGCCCGTGTGTGTGTACTTCTTTGCATAAGAAGCTTGGTTGGGAGGATGCTGGGTAATGAAGGATTTCAATGCTGGTGGTCATCTGCATCACTGTTATTCCTCAAACTTTGACAGTGGGATTAGAGGAGCCTTTGGAACTCCTACGTCCTGAATCTAAACCACTCTTTTTCTCCCTCTTTCTTCACAGCGGAGCATTTTCTGAAGTGGTTTTAGCCGAAGAGAAAGCAACTGGAAAGCTCTTTGCGGTGAAGTGCATTCCAAAGAAGGCGCTGAAGGGCAAAGAAAGCAGCATAGAGAATGAGATAGCCGTTCTCAGAAAGTAAGTCCAGGAGGCATGCCTTCTTCTTGGGCTGCTGAAGGATTATCTACCCCTAATTCAAGGAGGGAAGAGGCTGTGGGTGCTGGCCTCCCAGAGTTCAAAGTGGGCGACAGACCTGGCTGCAGGGAGAGGTGGGCTCTGTCAGTGACGACTGAGGCTGACGTAGTGCTTTCTTTCAGGGACATTTTCAATTGTACATTGTATGTCTTAGATCATTTGCAGCAGTCATTTGCGGTGGCTGTTTTTTTTCTAAGATCACAACAGTCAAATAAACTTGGTTTTGAACTGAGACCCTGACACTCACTCTAGCTAGCGGGTGACCTCGGGCCAGTTACTGAGCTCTGAGCCTCCTCTGTGAAAGGAAGTTGATAACATCTTTCTACATGTGGTTCAGGATGAAGTGAGATGGTACTTCACAAATGTTTGTAAAGCACTTCCAATAGCACCTGCTACATAGTAAATGCTCAGTAAAGGGTAGCTGCCACCACCAGTGTTATCATTGTTATTGTTGTTGCTTTATCCTAGATAATAAAAGGCTAATATGCAAATGACTGAATGGTGGAATGACTAGTCACTATGATTTATGCTGACTACCAGGGGGCAGACACTCAGTGCAGGAGCTGCTCTCTGGTGGTCAGTGTGCTCTCACAGGAGGAGCACTGCTCAGCCAGAAGCCAGGCTCATGACTGGCGAGCACAGCAGCAGTGGTGGGAGCCTCTCCTGCCTCCATGGAAATGCTAGGATGTCCAATCAACCTCTTAGATGCACTAAGCCATCAATCGGACATCCTCCCAAGGCTCCTGGACTGATAGAGGGCACAGGCCAGGCTGAGGGGCACCCACCCAAGTGCATGAATTTCGTGCACTGGGCCTCTAGTTTTATAATAAGGAGATGAAACTCAGAGATTAATTTGTTTAGTGCCTTGCAGAGCCTGGAATGCCAACCCCACCAGTGTTATTTCCACACTCTTTCATGGGTCTTCCACTTTCTGCCTCACACATGGCACCCAGAAAGTTCCACACAGTTTACTATTGAAGTGCTTCACCTCTTAGTTGAGTTTCACTTTTGCTCACCATGTGGACTAGAACCAAATCAAGATCTCACCTTTAGTATAATGGCACATACAAAACCATCCCAAAGCGACTGGACCCGCCCAAAAAATGACTTTCACTAATATGGTATTGATTCATCAGGATCAAGCTGTTCTGTGTCTCACAAAGGTTGAGAGAACAAACCTTTATTTGCTTTTGCCTATTTGGAGTGTATCTGAGCACTGTGCTATGAAATTTTAAATAACTTCTATTAATAAAAGATGTTAGAAATATCCTTGAAATTTTTGGGGTTTGGAACCAGCATCAAGCAAGAATCCTGTCCAGATAGGCAAAACAGAACAGAAACAAGCCTTGTAGGGCCTTAACACAACATGTCATACCCACACATTCTTCCTGAGTAAGCCGCCCTCCACCTCTGTCTCAGAGACCAGCAGTGCCCTTTGCTGCCATCAGTACAAACCCAGTGCCACCGAGGTGGCTAGGAGAGTTCATTCTGTTCTGTATCATGTGTGATGTGTGTTCCGGAACAGATGGGTCTGAATAGCTCTTTAGTTAAGGGTTTTCACTTATTTCTTTGTTGTTTGGATGGTTTCTAGGTTTCCTGGATTGTCTATTAGGGACCGGAAGAGTTTCATATTGTCCTGTGGAGGATTGCATGAAATGACTCCATGGAATAGAATTGGGGAAAACAAATAACGTTAGCATCAAGCAGTACACTCTGTTAATGAAACATTTATTTAAATTGCTCATTTTCCAATATGAAAGCAGCACTTGGAGAGAGGGTGTTTGCTAGGTATTAAGTTGCTGCCACGTTGCAGAAATTCTAGGTGGGCCCAGAGCCTTCTGGAGGCTCTGTTTTGGGCATTGGAGCTGCCTGCTGCGGGATCAAGGATGCTGCTTTGTTTTTATGTGACTCCTTCATTGGCGTAGAAGCCACTCATCTAGGAAGTCAGTATTCATCCCCAGGGTTCTTTTTCATCTACATGGGCAGGGGATGTGGAGGTAGACTTCATATGTTGTGTTGGTTTATGCCACAGTCATTCTGCTTTAATCAGTGTCTCCACCCGGTACCTCACTTAGATATTCACTACTGCCAGGGAGGCGGCGCTTGAAGCAGCAACGGCCTGGGACTGGGAGTACCTCACTTGGGTAGTTTCACACTATCAGCTTTTGGAATATCTTGAAACATGAACTTTCTTTCAGGAATACAGAACAAATACATCGTTTCTGAGGGGATATAGAAGGTGATACCTTGCCTGGACTGATTTGTTTATTTAATTTTTTGGCCTCTACAAATTGATTCACACATGGAAGAAGTTCCATATTGTAAACAGCTGAAAGCAAAGAATCTGAGCTGTAAAGAATCTGAGATGTTAGAATGCTGGCATTCAAACATTCATTCAGTTAACCAACATTTATTACATTCCTGTGCATCAGCACCCATGCTAGGCACTGAGGTTTGAGAGATAAGATACAATTCTTGCTCTCCAGGGACTCACAGTTGCTACTAAGTAAGTGTGATATCTTAGATGCTGCGAGAGAGCAAGAGACATTTGATCAGGGGCTCAAGACAGGGCTGCTCAGTTTTTAATTTGAGGTATGAGAATATTTTGCAGAGAGCAGAAAGGCAGAGGGACATTCCATCAGAGGGAATGGCCCAAACAGAGGAAAGGAGATGGGAGGCAGGCTGGTCTGCTGCGAACTCCAAGTAGCTAGCTCACCAGATGGGAGCAGAGGGCTCAGCGTGAGGCATAGGAGACTTGAGGTTGGAGAGATGAGACTGTGGGGGGGTTGTATACCCTGCTTGGACCTTGAATGTCATTGTGTACCAGGCGTCCTCAAACTTTTTAAAGTGGGGGCCAGATCACGGTCCCTCAGAGAGCTGGAGGGCCGGACTATATGAACTACTAATTCCTACTGTAACACCTCAGCTGCTCTCACTGCCCAAAAAACCTGGCGGGCCGGATCAGACTCCTCTGCGGGCCGCATGTGGCCCGCGGGCCATAGTTTGAAGACGCCTGGGACAGTAGGGAGCCAGTGTAAGGTTTTAATGAGAGGGCAACGTGATCAGTATTGTTTCACAAAGATTGCTGTGGCAGAACATAGAAGGATGGATTGGAGGGGGCAAGGCTCAATACAGAGGGGGCAGTTAGGAGGCCACTGAAGGATTCTGGGAAGCAGCACATTTAAATAGGAGCTATGGGTTGGGATAGAAGAGACAAATATGAATGTGTGCACAAAACTGAATTGGTAGGACTTAGGGATTTGGAAGGAGTGGGGATGCAGTTGACGGGAGGTAGGCTTCTAGAATAACTACTAGATTTCTGATTGAATAAATAGGGTTCCAGAGACCCACTTTGTTGTTCATTCTGCCATATGCCCTGGTCATTTGCATATTTCCATACTATTTTTCATCTGAGAGACTGCTTGCCCTCCTAAGTGCTGAATTTATTGCAGGATGAGAGATTTATGTATTTCACTGGGTTAAAGTAATGTAGCTAATATATCCCTTAAGGAGGTCTTTATACTTGTTCTGAAAATAGTTCTAAAATGAATCTTCTTAATAAGCAGATACTAAACCCAGCTCAGAGGGAATCAAGAGTGGCAGCATGGTAGCGAGCAGGTGCTGTGTGCAGAGAGCTGCTGCCTGGCTGGCACTCAAGGGCAAGATCTGTGCATTTCCACACAAGCATTCCCCAGTGGGATGGTTCGCTCGGGTCCCAGGAATGGAGTATGGTATGCGTTAGGGACTGTCACATTATCAGTGTCATATTCCCTCGTTAAGTTACAGAGCTTATCATTTCTGCGCTGTTATTTACTTAGAGAGCAGACACTATCCAAATCAATTTCCAAGGCAGCACATATAGCGTTTTTGTGTCTGCATTAAGTGAGAGGTGGAGAGAGAAGGCAATGCAGAAAGCTGGAAAATGGGAGATGAGAGAAGTAACACGAATGAATCTAGAGTAGCTGTTTCCTAATGGTGGGTGTTAAAGAGACACTTCTTAAAGAGGCATTGTCTGCATGAAGCATAGCAACCGAATTCAACACACTGTTTTTATGGTCACCTGCTAGGCTGTAGAGATGATCTTACTCAGGAAAGGGGCCTGCTTTTCAGTTGTGTGCTCTCCTCCATCTGGGCACACAGGGGCACCTCAGCTGATGGTCACTGCCTCTTTCTCTCTACATCGGCCCTTAGTGCATATTAAAACCATCTGGGATGTTTTTTGGGACATTCTGATGCCCAGGCCCCATCCTAGACTGATAGGAAATTTTGCAAAGCGACCCTCCCACCCAGTGATTCTAACACATGGCCACACTGGATAGCTCTGTACAACCCTGGTCTCACCTCCCAGCGCTGAAGCTGCCCTTCAGTGTCCAGGAGTGTGGGAAGACATGGACACACAAACACACCACACATGTTTCCTTTAGATGGGAACTTCCCGTCATAGAGGGGGTTGGCTGGATCCCACCATCCCATCAGAGGGAGCAGCACCGGCCGCTGGCTGTGTCACGGCTCTCAGAGGCCATGCTGGGGTTGATCTAGTCAGCATGACTAAGTGCTGAGCCCACTGTCAGAAGGGGGTCAGAGCTGCCGAAGGTGGCTGAATCCAAAGCCCAGGGTTGTGTGTGGCTGTGGTCAGCACAGATGGCAGGAAGTGTGGTGGGGCTGGGCCTTCTGGAGGGAGAATGGATTGAGCACCTCACCCAGGCGAGAGCAGGACTCCGGAGGCCTAGCGTTTCTTGCCGTAGTACCTTGGCTCTCTGGTTCTTAGACCAGACGTGCTTCTCTCCGTGTAGACCAGCTGGAGGGAAGGCAGCTTTCGCACCCAAAGGAGAGGACAGTTGTTTTGTATTAAGTTAACAGCCTTCAGAGAAAGACTTCTCTGTAGATTAACTCATTTAAATCTGGCTTGCTTCAGCTCCCTCAGCTTTGTTCTGATGGCAGCTTGGCCCCATTTACTTGTTGAAATCACTGCCAAGTGCCAGCTTATTGTGTGTGTTAGAGAAACATACGTTTCAATAGAAATTCATCAGTTCAGGATGAACAAAACTGCTTTTCAACGGCTGGAAAGGGCTGAGCTGGTAAAGCAGATACTTGAGTTTCTCAGGCACCAGTTCAGCTTCGGAAGGCGTGATCTGCCCTGCCTGGGAGATGGCACTCCAACACAGAGACCTTTTGTCTTGAAAGCTAGTTTTGGAATTAAGGACACAGCAGGAAATGTGAAGAATAACGATGGGAGGCCATAAATAACAAATAGGGAGGCATATTTTACTGTCCTAGAACCCTGGCTACAAGTTTCCTTCTTTTTGAGAAAAAAACCCATGCAATTCAAGTAAGACAGGGCTGAGAGATGCAGTAACTTATCTGATTGGTTACTGTTGTCATTGTGTGTGTGATCAAAGTCACAGTCTTAGCGTGCTTGGAGTTTGTAAGCGAACCTGTTCAAACCGGGCTCTACTCTGAAAGCTTTGAATCACAGAGAAGGGCCAGCACACCCTCCCTCAGGGAGACCTGGCCTCAGAGTCTTCCTTATTTGGTGTGCCTCCTCCTTGGTAGCCCTCTGCCTCTAATTCTGGGGGCCTGTGGATCTGACTCCCAAGTAAGGAGCCTCTCCCTTCCAGGCAGACAGTAAACTCAACTTTGTTCAGCTCACCGTTTGGTGGTACTGTTTATTTCATCCTAACGGTGTGCGGGATGGAAGGAAGGAAGTTGGTCTGATGCCAGCCAGCTTTGCAGCCAGAGAGGCTGCACTGGGGACTTCCAGGAGACTCCGTGTGGTGCTTTGTCCACAGTGGATAATCCAGGAATATTTTAAATTTGATTTGAGAGTCTGAATCAGTGCATTTTTATTCGTTTAATCAATTGCTTGGGCATTGCTTACAGAGCTCCAGGAAAGGGAGGAAAATAAACTTGGTGCCATCCCTTCCTACAAAATGGGGATGTTCAAATTATCCAGAGCAGGCATGTAGGTTATCTGTCTGGTGACCACAAATCTCTGGAGCATCTGTGGTAAGTCTCCCTGTGTCAGTCCTGCCTCCCACAACATGATAGAAATGAGAATGTAAATGCATGTGTCATGTTGACCCTCTTGACCTTCACTGCAAAAAAGTCACCTTCTCGATGGAATGCAAACTCCTTTCTAATAAGCCCCTGCCTTGTGATTTTGTTGTCTCGTGTTCACTTCCCTTCTCCGATACCCCATGTTTTAGTTTCGTTCCTGCAAAAGGAACAATTGATTCCTGAGCAGATGATTCAGGCCTACTTCAACAGGCTTGGCCTCAGTTTGAGATGCCCCCTCTGTCAGGATTCCCCTCTTGATTGTCCCTGCCTGGGTGAGACCCCATAGCAGCAAGTTTCCCTCTGCCCCTCCTGACTCTGTGCAAGGTCTACTTCCTGAGACTATGGGTTTCCTGAATCCAGTCCTGAAGGCACAGTGGTGAGGATGGATGCCAGGGGTGGGCGAGGGGATCAAGTGGTCCTAAGAAGGTGAGAACACTGGGCTTGGGCACACTTTTGAATAAGCAAAGAGGTGTTAAGGTAAAGAAGAAATCCATGCTGACTTCTTGTTCTCTCTGGGACTCAGGGAATGGCGGGTCCATCGCCAGTGTGGGGTATTCTAGAAGAGGAGGCATGTGTGAGGGGACAACGATTCTTCCACAGCAACAGAGCGGACTTGAGTCTAGTGTGGCTTTTCCTGCCACCTTTTATGCTATATATATATAGGGTAGTTGAAGAAACAGTGTTTCATCACACTTCTAGAAAGAGTGCCAGCCATTTACATGCTTACTAGTATTTCCATGTGCTATCTCTCTGTCTCCTAATCTGCCTACAAGTTTGGGAGTTCAGCTGTCATGTGGATTAGCTGGTAGTTTAAATTCGTCTAATAGTATATCTTGGCAAATGCTTTCCCCTTCTATAAACATAGCTAGCTAATGATTTATACAAATTCCACTTAAATGATTCCAGCAAAAACTTATATCTATCTTATAGCCTAAAATTCCTAAAAAATCAGAATAGCTTAGATTGGAGGATCACACATGAAAGATTAAGAACAGAGAGCCCTGACTAAGCTGGCAAATACAGAAGAAGAAATAAATATTTAAAATAAATAGGTAAATATAAATGTTTCTGCTTCTTCTCTGTTAAACTCTAGGTTGTGCCAATTCTAATTTCTACATGATTTTGGCATTATTTATATGGGTAGATAAATGATTCCAGTGAAATTTTACCTATGACTCATCTAGTTTAAACTATGTAATTTGATGAATAAATTTTATTTTACAAACTGGAAGTCCAGGGTTATCATTTGGGTGGTTTAAACAGTTACCATTTTAAAGCTGTATAACTGACCCTCTTTCCCCCCACCCCTCCCCACTGAAAGTCAGTTTAAAATTGAGGCCAGAATCTTAGGTGACTGGTCTGAAGTTTTTAGAAAATATACAATTAAAAGAATCATTTCTAAAATAGCAGTTGCATGGAATTTGATAAATGGGACTTATTTTTAGCCATTTTTCTTTCATGAATATTTTAAAATTTGTGTTGACTATATGATTCAGACCTGAGGTAGGTATCACTGAGGAATGCAAATACATGTAAATATATTTATAAACAAATACAATCGTGTGATAGATGTGTTTTCATTCTTTAAAGGCTACAGAACTGATGTGCTAAATACACACGTTCGTATGTGCATATATTCTACACATACACATATTTTAAATACATTTCAGTTTTTTTAGATCTTTCCAATGAAGATAAAAAATTCTTTTTTGCTTAATTTACTAAATATGTCCTCACATTGTCAAAAATCTGCTAATTACCCTTATAAATAAGATAAGAAGGCATATGAAAAACCTTTAGAGCATTCATGTTAGGGGCTATGCAAATATTAGTCATTGCCACTCTCATCATACTCTCTCTGTGGGAGAGGTAGGAACAGAAACTGGTCTCCATTGTATGGAAGGAGAAACTGAAGCATAGAGCAGTGTTTTTCAACCTTTTTTGGGCAAAGGCACACTTGTTTCATGAAAAAAATCACGAGGCACACCACCATTAGAAAATGTTAAAAAATTTAACTCTGTGCCTATATTGACTATATATAAAGTAATTCTCTTGAATAGGAATCAAATAAACACAAAGAAAGTATTTTATAATTACTTTATTATGAAATATTAAGTAAACAAAATAGTGAAAAATTATAAAATTCTTGTCTTGTCTGCACCTACGGCACACCAGGCAACATCTCACGGCACACTAGTGTGCCGCGGAACAAACGCTGGCATAGAGTGTGTTGTTCAGGTGAGTAGATGGAGCTGAGAGGGCAGAGAGCTTCTCACTTGCAGAGAATTCTCCTTCCGTTAGGGTGCCCAGCCTCCCTTCCATTATAAAACATTGTGGGAACTTTGGACAATCTTAGAACAATGATAGGAATCCAAAACCATATGGTTCCCAATGAATAGTAAGAGATAGATGTCAGTAGATATCAATAGATTAACTGAAATAGCTGTCAATTAGGTAAATTGATAGACATAACGCTAAAATCATAATTCAGTCTCTTGCCCCAACTTAGTCACCAGAAACCTACAGCGATTTTTATCTGTCCTTTCAGATTTTAAGTACAGATACTGTCACTGGGACTTCTGCAAGCATGCTTTATTAATCTTCACAGTAAAGCTTTGGAGTGGATATTATTTTCCACACTAGAGGTCCAGTGCACAAATTCATGCACCTTGAAAGGAAGTGGGGGATGCAAGGCTGTGGTGGGCACAGGGGTGGGTCTTGGCCCATCCTCCATGCTACTGTCTGACCCCTCCTCCTCTGCTCTTGGTCCCCAGTCTGCTGGCAGCCCTACTTCTGCTGCCACTGTTTCCATGTGCTGACCTCATTGGCCCTACTTGCACCCACTGATGGCATGGAGTGATTGGAGCCAGCAGCAGAGGATATGACCGGACCAGTGCCATCAGCAGGTGCAAGTGGTGGCTGCTGCCCTGATCACCCCTCAGGAGCAGGGGGAGGTGAAGAAGCCCTGAGGGATAATCGGGGCTGGCAGCCACTGCTCACACCCACTGACAGCACTGAGCAATTAGGACCCACACTGGGCACTGGCAGCGGGTGCGAGCGCTGGGTGGGACCATAGTGTGCAGGAGCAAAGAATTTTTAGTAACCACCAGAGGCTTTCCCCAATGACAGCGACTGGCACCCCACCTTAGTCTGGTGTCCCTGCTCACCTGCTTCACCATCTGGCTGCAGCCAATGCCTGCCATGTTCTGCATGTGCCCCCTGGTGGTCAGCGCATGTCATAGCAACTGGTTGTTCGGTTGTTTGGTTGTTCTGCTGTTTGGTCTATTTGCATATATATATATATTTAACAGATGAGGAACTGTGACTTAAGTAAGATATCTTCAAAGGCCACATAAGTAGTAACAAGTAGAGCAGGAAGTCAGAGCCAGGCCTGTCTTTTCTATATGATGTGTTCCTTCTGATGCCCTCAAGTTGTCTCGTTAAGAGAGAGCCACAAGTCTTGATGTGTGCAAAGCCCACTGCATGTCGGGGTGCTCATTAATGATAAAAGTTCAACCTAATTGTCTGTTGTATGATGTCCTTAGAGAGGCAGAGTAAAATAGTGGTGATGACCTGAGAATTAGCCAGCCTAAGTTTTCATCTGACTTACCCACCTACTGGTCTGGACCTCCCTCTGTGGCCACTGGCTGGGCGCCTGGGCCTCCCTCTTTGGGGTGATCATGGAACCCACTATCCCCCAATCGATCGCCCCACTGGCCAGTGCCCTGGGCCTCCCTCTTTGGGGCAATTGTGAGGTGATGGCGGGGTGGGGGGGAGGGGGGAAGGTCCACCAATCACATCGCACTTGCCTTGGCTAGCCTGGCGCCAGTGCATGTCATAGTGTGGTCGTGCAGAGGGTTGTTCTGCTATTCAGTTCAGTCAATTTGCATATTACGCTTTTATTATTATAATTACGTGTACCAGGGACATTTGTCAGACTTCCTGGGAGTCAATCACACAAGTATTGCATCCTTGTAGGGTGCCCTATTGGGGCCCAAGGAAGCCCTGCAGGCAGAGTGTACAGTGCCAGCAGCAGTGAGGTGGCTGGCCTTCATCCAGGGGTGAGAGAGTCAGGGATAATACCCAGTGTAGCTGCAGGGTTGTCAATAATTTTTTTCCTTGCTAAAAAAAAACACAACAACTATGACAACTTCTGCTCTTCTGGTCTGTCTTACTGTCTGCATCCCTAACATTAGAGTCCCAGAGCATTAGACCAGGAGCTTAGGGATCTGGGTCCAGCTCTCTTGACGTGCAGATGAAGAAACAGGTGCAGAGAGGTTAAGTAACTGGCCTGAGGCCACAGAACTAGCTGTGGCCGACATGCAGTCAGAACCATGGTTCCTGGCCTCCCGATTCAGGATTCTGTCCACATAACCAGATTGGCTTTCTTGCACAGTTCCCGCAGGAGAATGCAAGAAAATTACTCTTTCATGTGTGGCAGGGAGAAAAGCTCTGCCTGGTAGCTTGGCCAGATTCCAGGATGGGATAGCGAGTCTGGTTTCTGAAATTCCCCTGGTGTTTTCAATTAGTTATGCTGCTCTTCCCCCCTTCATTCTGCGGATGTAGCGTTGCTGCGGGCTGTGATTGCTATCCTGTCTCCAGTTCTTGGCTTCACTGGAAAGGAGCTCAGAGGCCAGCCTCACTCAGAGCCCAGGTTAAAGGCAAACTAGGAGTGCTATTTCCCATTTCAGCTGCTTTTGATGATGCTGGTCCTTATGCCAGTGTCTTGGCAATAGAATGGAGATACCACCTCTCAGAGGTGCAGTATGGAGAAGCCAGCCACCGACTGAGACAATTTGGAAACTATGGGGAAGTGCTACTCTGGGGAGAAGATATAACCCAGGAAGACATTGCGCACTCTCTGCACCCAGCTGTGGCCCTGGAGGTGTGCGGTATAAGGTTCTCCCTCCTCCCAACTGGTGGGCGCAGTTATGACATTACTGGCATCTGTCACAGAGACATCTCCAAGACATTGAGCCATCAATCAGCACCTGCCAAAGTGTCCTGGAGCCCACCCCTTCCTGTTCTGCCCTGGGTCCAACCCTCCTGTTCCTTCCATTAAAAAGACCCCTAGACCAGCCATGTGCTGCTGATCCTCCATGTCCAGGTGGCAGCCCGGCTGGGTCCATCCCCCCTCCCAACTCCTTCAATTCTGATTTCTCTATCCCTGTAATGAGTCCCGTTCATTACTGGGGAATGAACTTTACTTTAAAACTCCTTGGTGGTCAGTTTCCTGTGCCTCAAACCTTACATGTGGGACCCCAAACTGATCCTTTTCCTCCTTGGCTCTGTATGATGCTCTGCACCTTCCCAGGATATTCTAGAAACAGAGGGAGGGCTGCCTTCTCACATACTCCCAGGGACAGCAGAGTGGGCTTAAGGGACATTGGGCCATCCTGAGGTGACCGTCCAGAAAATGTACCATTTGCAAAATAAACCCACCTGTACAAGAAGGCACAGAAAGTGAACGTACAGAAAGAAGTTTTCACTCAAGCATTAGATAGTCTTTCTTGTGCATCTCCTTGCTGGAGAACAAAGGGATAATGTGGCCATTTCTTTGAAATGAATGCTTCCCTGGGTCAAGTTAAGTTGGTTTGTTTTGGGAATCCAAACCTGAATTCCCTGACTGTGAAGCCTGGGGTGCTGTTGTGTTCCTTTGCTTATTTGTTTAATCCTAGTAGGACTCCCTCTAGGACAAAGCAACTTGATACAGCCACTGGGAAGGTGGTCCCAAAGGATGCAGAGGCTGGATGTAGTGTAGTGCCTCAGGTCTTGGGTCCAGGGTTGGTGACATCTCATATAACATTAAAACTTAGGAGGCAAATTCATTGGTGGCTGCATCTTTTTGTTTAACTGCACAAAGGACCCATTTCCCATTGGATTCAGAACAAAGCACATTGTAGGTGGGCCTGGAAACTTCCCACCTGCCTTCACTCAGGTTTTCTTTAAAAGTGTCAATAGAATGGTTGAAACTTTGACTTGTTCTTGGGCCCAGAGTGAGTTTCTTTTTTTTTTTTTTTCTTTTTTTTTTCTTGCATTTGTTTATTTTTTTAAAACCTTGTAGAAGATTGTAGGAATAGGTCAGAAAGCTAAATTTAATCCAACTGTATCATGAGTAAATTGCTATTGTCATGTATCAATAAAAAGTTGCTCATTGATATAATTTCCTGGAGAAATATGGCAAGTTGTTTTTATTTTATAAAACATAGTCATTTTAAATTGGACATCC
This sequence comes from Pipistrellus kuhlii, assembly GCF_014108245.1. NCBI lineage: Eukaryota > Metazoa > Chordata > Mammalia > Chiroptera > Vespertilionidae > Pipistrellus > Pipistrellus kuhlii. The sequence continues at coordinate 77,535,662 of NW_023425404.1, read as the reverse complement.
ACTGGGTCTGGGCTGCCTGTCATTACTTGAGCCAAATAAGCAGAGACAGGGTTAAATCATACATGAACGTATATTCCAATAATGCTGGCAGTATGGGAGAGCAGCAATTTATACAAGAAAATCTGCTCTCACCCCCACCCCCCACCCCCCAATAAGCCAGCTGCTTATATTGGGTAGGACAAAGATTGCATGGGGAAATAGGCAAAAGGAATAAAAATGGGTGTAATAGTTACAGATTTCAGGCAATGTCGGCTGGGGGTGGGTGGGGACTTCATTGTTTGGGCAATAAGGTTGTTAATCTTTCCGTGATAATAGGTAGCTCTCCTATGAGGAGGATGGGCCACATCCAGGTTCCTGGTGTATAACCCCCAGCCAGGTTAGAATGTACTTTCTTTAATTAGAACAAAACAATCATGGTTAACAGAGTATGATTAATATTTCTTATAATTAATAGCTAGTCTGCAATATTCTATTTCTGCCCTAACAATTTAATTAAGTGACACAGCATTTCATTATGCAGACATGAATGCTATAGCTCATTTAGGCAGTTTGGGAACAATCCTTAGTAAGTTATTATTAAGTTTATTATTATCCAGTCAATGTAACTTTTCCAAAAAGGTGATATCCTTCATTAAAAAATAATTTTTAATGAGTGCTTATTTTCTTTATAATGACCAGTGTCAAGCAGCATAGTACAAACTTCTGAGTGAAACTTTGTCCTGAATAAACTATTTATGCAAAAATTATGCCTGAAATAGTCACAGTATTGTTGCTGGATCAGGTGAATAAATAGCAATGAGACTTTTCAGAGCATATGGTATTTCAGGCTCCTGTATTTTCTATACTTAAGAGTTCAATTAGTGTGGACATTTAATCTCCTTTTGCAGTAATGAGCTGCATTCACTTGCATAAAGCTTATTTTTAAAGTGAAATAAAATGTAATATCAATATATTATTTAGATTTTTTCATTTTTGAAAAAATCTTTTTTGAACGATATAATCTACTGTGTGTGTGTGTGTGTGTGTGTGTGTGAGAGAGAGTGTGTGTATACCGAGTTCAAAATAACAGGATTTTATAATATATATATATATTATAAAATCCTGTTATTTTGAACTCGGTATACTCAGGATTCAGATCGAGTTGAAATTTGTCTTTTCTAATACTCAGGAAATGTATGGGTGAGCATATGATAGAATAAAAAACAGGAATGAAGATACTTTGAAAACTTACCAGGAAAATGAATATTTTAAAGTTCTTGAAACCAGCATGCTAAATGTCAGTAGTAATTACCTTTTCACCTAAATAGATGTGGTGGGAATCCAGGTGGCTGTAGGTTCAACAGTCTGTAAGTACTTGAAATAAGTCAACTCCCTTTAAAAATATTTTATAGCTCAGACTTCTAAATAATTTAGATTTGTCTTTTTCTAATTACTCTGAATTGGAGAGCTCTTAAATCTGCTCAAGAGGGATGCATCTTACTTCCAAGATTGTTGATATTTTCCTAGCCTTTATTTATTTATTTATTTATTCTCTCCTCTTTAAGATACACGAGGAAAGGAGCGGTTGCTGTGGTCTTCCTCTGCCTGTGTTCATGCCTCCTGAGCCTGAGTGTGCTTCCCCTGCATTAGTCTGTTCTCTGGTGGGGTCCAGTCTTTGGAGCCCTTTGCTGCTCAGAGTGTGGTCCTCAGACCAGCAGCATCAGCATCTCCAAGGAGCATGTTAGATCCGGGACCCCCTGAATCAAGATAATATGCAAATCACTCCCAGTGACTCATGTGGGCATGTGCCCCCTGAGAAGCACTGTTCTAAGAAACTTTACTTTGGAAACCAAGCTGGTTTCATTGCCTCTTCTGTGCTCCGGCAGCATGTGGCGTGTTCCTCCCTTGTCACACGTGTCTCCTTTCCCGTTGCAGTGAAAGCTCCTGGTAGAGGAATTACAGCTGAGCTCCCAGGGTGTTTCTGGTGCCTGGCAAAGTCCCTGCTACATAGTAGGAGCTTCAGATGTTTTTGTTGAGTTGAATGATACCAGTTTCGCAGGAGGAAAGAATGAGGAACATAATATGTATTCCTTTCCTTCCCTCTTAAAAAAATCAGAATACTTTATTTCCCGAGTGAATAGAATATTCAAGTATTTAAAAAACAGAAGTACATGATTATTAACAAAAAGTTTTTTGAGAGTGGCCAATTTTTACTCATTTCAAAGATGGAAATTGGCACTAAAAACTAAAACCTTAAAAAACCAGTTTTAATATAATATGTTAAATCCCGAAAGGAATTGGCCCAGCGTTTCCAGTTTTGTTGTCACTTCTTCTTGGATGGGACATGTAATGCTCTCTTTTAAAATGTAGACTGCAGTGGGAAATGTGTGGCAGACACAGTGGAGACAAACACCCGTTGTTTAAAATAATTCTGGTTAAGGTTTGCCTCTCCTGTCTGCAACTTCTTCAGAATTTTAAATATGAAAAGACAATATTTACTAACGGCTCTGAAGCTTCAAGGACTAAACTGCCTTCTGGAAAGAAACTGGCAGTCTTTTGAGCTGAATTAATAGATTCATGTATTTCTTGAACCTTATTGATGACTGTATTCATACTTTCAAAATGAATAAAACCCTGCTCACACTTGAAGGAGCTGGTCCCTGGGCAGGGAGCCTTCCCAGAACACCCAACAATGTGCATAAGAGTGGCCTGTGCATCTTTGGGAAGGTGCAGATGCTTGGCAGAGAGGTTCAGTGGAGGAGCCAAACCTTGCCACTGGGTGACTCAGAAGAAGGTGGCATTGGAGTGACCTTGAAGGATGGGTAGGTAGCTTTTCTGGGATGGAGGGAGGGGGAAGGGGAAATATCTCTGTGGATGGAACAGCTTGAATAATTATAGACAGAAATAGATGAGAAGTGGGGACTGAGTTTGGTCTGGCTGGAATGTTTGAGAAGATGTGAGTGAGAAGGAGCCAGGAAGATGGGTCAGAGCAGAGAGGTGCTTGCCTGTGAGGCTAAAGGGCTTGCACTTCATCTGCAAGGCAGCTGGGAGAAGACTGTATGGCAGAGTGTTGGGAAGGAATGTTGGGAAGATGAAGGATGACTCTGGGGTGGGTGCAAAAGGAAGATGGATTAGAACCAATCAGAATAGACATTGAAAGACCACATGATTGTGAAATTCCTGGAGAGGCCCTAAACCACCCGTGGGCCTCCTCAGGACACCAAGGAAGAAGATTCAATGAAACTCTGAACGTTTTTGGAAGTAAGAAGTGAGGAAAGTGAGATTTCGAGTCTGAGTGACAGGAAAGTAAGTGGCTGAGAAATGGAGCCGTGAAGAACATGGCAGGACACCGTCGTGCCACACATGTGGATATCTTTCGTTCCCTCCAACAGGATATCTAATGACAGAATTAATTAATATGACTCCAGAGGCCTGAAAGAAATGAGTCTGGGCCTGAAGACAATCAGGCCCCAGGCCTAGCACTGAAATAGAAGACAGTACAGTAATTGTTTCAGTTAGTGATGCCTGCAGGTGAGCCTGTGCTGGGGCCCTGTTGTGGGGTGAGGTAGGAGAGTGAGGGCATGATGGAAATGGATAGTTTTTCCCACTATGCGAGGCTGATTTACATGGACACAGATGAAGAAGCTGAACATTGCGATGGTGTATTGTGGTTAGCAGTGTCTAGATGCATTACACACATTAGGACAAAATGCTGGTAGGTCATAATTATAGCCTTGATTTTTAAGAAGCACCAAATGAAGCAAACACTTAATATTATAGGCAGTATATATAGTGGGAGGAGTCATCCTGTGAAGTTTTCAACTTATAGAGCAGTGGTTTTCACCCCATAGATTTTGATGATTTCAGAACGCTTTCCTTCCTTCCTTCCTTCCTTCCTTCCTTCCTTCCTTCCTTCCTTCCTTCCTTCCTTCCTTCCTTCCTTCCTTCCTTCCTTCTCATTTCTTCCCTTCTTTTCTCCCTCTTGCCTTCTTTCACTACTAAACTTCTTTAAATAGTGTTTCTACATCTACGGCTGTACTTCCTCATAGACTCACTGAACAAATGGCTTTTGCCTGACCATGGTACTAATGCTGTTTCCTCAAAGATCATCAGTTAACTTTGGGTTGCCAGACAGCATTGCCTTTTCTAAGTATAGCTTCCCTTTGATTGAAAGAAAGATGGAATCTCCATCTGTCCCCTTGTTCATGTATCTCTCCATCCATTTAACAAGTTGTTATTGGAAGCTAGTAGCAGTATTAGTCAGTACTGACTGAGCAACTCCTATTGCCAGTTCCTGTATGCTCATTGTCATACATCCTCACAACTACTCTGAGGAAGGTATTGTGATCACCCCCATTTAACAGATGAAGAACCAAAATGTCATGCAGATTAGGTAACTTCCCCAAGACCACCCAGGTAGTAAGTGTCTAAACCAGTTGGAACCAGTTAGGTCCAACTCTAAAGATCAGAATTCAAACCACCATATTTTATTGACGGTTGTGTTTCTATTAGGTATATGTACAGTGTGCATTTGGGGGATACAAAGATGAATGAGACATGGACCTTCCATTGGTTGAGACCAAAAGACCATAGTCCTTCAATGAGTGCTGGATGCTCTGGGAGCCAGGAAGTGGGCACCAACTCTTGGAAATGGACTTTCACTGGGACACTACCTTGTGAACAACGTAAGATGGCCAAATGGGTGTGGTGGAGTGAGGATTTCTTGGAAGATGGAGGAAGAAGATGGTATGAGCAGAGCACAGCATTATGGCTGAAGAAGATGAGAGAAACCGAAGCACTCTTTTCCTGGGCCCACCTCCTGGGTCTGTGTGTAGTAGTATCTTTCTCTTCTCCTGTGCGTCCCTGTGCTGGGCCCTCATTGCCTTACACCTGGACAGTTGCAGCAGCCTTCACGCTCCACCTCTTCCAACCTGTGTTGTGTCACTAACACCAACTAACTATACCGTTCCCTTTGGTCAACTCACTCTCTCAATTAAAGAATGGCTCTCCACTGGTCAAACCATTTAGTTCACATTCAAAACCTCCATATGAAATGTCATTCTGTTTCTTGTGTTTTTCATGACACATCCAACGCTTCACACTGGAGCAAACAAGAACTCGCCTGCTCTCTCAATATACCCTGCTCCCCACGTCCATCTCTTCATTTTGGTAGTTTTATAGTCCCCTCCACCCTTTTCTCTCTCTACTTGTCAAAAATCATATTCATCTTTCAAGGCCATCTCTAGTTACTCAAGCATAAAGCCTTTCCTGACCAGTCCAGCATAATCTCTCTTCATTCTCGAAATTGCTATTGCCATCACACGACCCTGGCCTGCCTCACCCTTTGTCATCATTTATACTCCTTAAGGCAGTGACTGGGTCCAGTTCTTCAGATGCATTCCTATAGTTCCCACCAACATAAGTCAGAAGGACAGGGAATGACTTTGAGTTTCAAAGAGGCCTAAAACCTTCCTCGTCCCCTTACTTTGGGGGAATCATTGCAAAGGTGCCTTCTCTGAGCTCTTTCTCTGTGTCTTTTTGGACCTTTTCTCTTTGAGCAGAAAATTCAAGGAACCCATCTCTCTGAGGAGACAAAGATTGCACTGTGAAACCTCATGGGGTCTTTGGGAAAAGCCAGAATTCTCCAGGGAGGGGTATCTTTAAGGTTTAGTCACCTCTCGTCTCTAGATAACTTTTATGGCTACAGTTTCTTGTCATCACAATCTGTAAGTAATTTAACAGACATTTCTGAATTGGAAATCTAGGCTAAACTAAAATATACATTTAAGCAATGAAAGACTGGACCCTGCTGGGGCTGGCAGCTTGTCTCCCAGGCCCCAGTATTTGGTGTGACTCTGGGAGTGTTGAATTAGCAACAGAGGAACTCCTCTGAGAACACAGTTTCACATGTCAGGGGGAATTGTATTTAGTATGCAGAAGTCTTACTGTTCAAACTGGGCTTGTTAACCAGTTCAGGTTTCACTTTGTACATGAAAAATAGAATGTAGATCATAATTGAATGTATCACTTAAACCCCACCAGACTTCCACCAGCCAGAAGTCATGGAACCCTTGTCCTGTTGTCAAGTGTCAGCCTGAGAATGAGGGGACAGTGCCCGGGAAGGCTCCACGGGAGCCACAGGTTGGAAATTAGGTTCTGGGAGGAGAACCAGAGTGACTGGTGTTATTTTGCCTGGAGAAATTTGACCACTGGCATTTGTTAACATACATTTATTATTGTATCTGAGTGGCCAGCAATCTGTGGGGGGCACTGTGTTTTTTTCCTTTTAAGTCCACGAAGATATAAAATCATAACATGAGGACATAATGATCCCTCTCTTTTATTTTATAGGGCAGATAATGAGTCTTAGAGAAATTAAACAACCACAACTCACCACTTGTAATTGGCTGAATGAGGATCAAAACATGGGGCTTGAGGACACAGCAGTGGAAGGAGGCTAACTTTTACTTTTACCCTCTTAGGATTCGTTTGGGCTGGGCCTGAGAAGTAAATTGATGTAAGGCAGATCAACAGGAGACAAGCATACAAATTTAGCTAGTATAAGTTTTATGTGATAAAGAATGAAGATTCACAGAAATAGTGAAATCTACTTGCTTTTGTGTTAGGTTGAGCAAAGAGAGGTAGCATGTCTATTTTTGTAGAATTTTCTTGATCATACCTTCTTGTCTTGATGATAAAATGCTATTTTCTTTCTTGTATCGGGAAGATATCTTTCACATGGGAATTTCAACTCCTGCTTTTAAATAAAGGAGATAAGGTTAGAGTGTTTTTCTTGTCTTTGCTGTGTTTAACTTGAAATATTTCATATATCTTTAATTCAAAATATTCAGTATGCTAAAGTGGCATATTTGGGGGGTGCCATGTTCTAAACTCCTACAGAAGTCATAGCTGAAATTTAAGTAGGGGAAAAACAATTTCTTGTCAGGGGAAGATTGGAACAAATGATTGTAGTATCCTGTTTGGAGAGATTAGAACATATAGTCCATACAATTATAGTTCTACCTAGAAAGGTTGGGCTTATTTTTCAATGGTTCTTTAATTTGATGTCTTTAATTATATGAGTTGCTTTTGTTAAAATTGCTTATCCCGTTTCCAATCAGATATGTTTTTAAATAAATTGTGGGTACATCATCAGTGGGGCTGTGCAGGAGGCAGCTGATCGATGAATCTCTCCCATTGATGTTTCTAACTCTCTATTCCTCTCCCTTCGTCTCTAAAAAATCAATAAAATATATTTAAAAAAAATAAATAGCAAAGAAGGTATTGTTCTCAATTTTATCTGGACCCTAAGATTTTATCTGACATTGTCAATAATGGAATGAATTTGAGTATCTCTGTATGTCTAACACACTCCATGGTTTGGGATTTTTCACTCAGGTAGCATTTCCCCTTTGAGTTTTTACCTTTTCAAGGGCTGCATGAATATAACTGTACTAACCTGATTTAGAGTAACCAGAACATTATGATGGCATCATAGCTGTCAGCATACAGGCACAATTTTAAGGAGAAACCATTTCTGCAGTTGTTTCTCAAATGTGGTGACCAAGTGCAGAGCCTGCGAGGACCCTGGGTCATTCTGAAGCCTAGTGGAGGCTTCAGGGGATAGCCTCTGTCCTGCTCCAAAGCACATCTCCTCCTCAATGAGCAGAGTGCTCTGAGCCAGGCCTGGCACAGGTTTTCATTAAAGGGCAGTTGTGGCAGATGGATGACCAACATCATTCACTTCTTTCAGCCTTTTGACTTGAGGGGTTCTGCCAGTCCATGGCTCCGACAAGTGGTGTCTTGGATGTAGGGCTTCAGAACACGAGCACTCATGAGCACTCATGGATTCCAGCACCCATGGAAAGCCCACTGTGGGCTTTCCCCAACACACCTATCTGAGGTTTTTCACAACATTTTGAAAAATATTTTTAAATATCTGTAAAATTGTTCTACAATTTTTAGTAGTAGTAGTCCATCCTAGACCTACAACATTGCTGTATTAGCTTAAAAAAAAAGAATCTAGTTAGTTTAAGTAAAAAATGTTTATTTGGAGAATACTGTTTTTTGTTAACTAATCAAAGGGAAAAACGAGCAACTATGATATTCCTGGAGAGGCAATCTTGTCTGTTCCTGGAATATCATCTTAGAAATTTGTGATCTTCTTTCTAGAGTGTAACCGTTAGTATAACTCAACATTAAGTTTTCCCCATCTCATAACTTCCTCTTTCACCCTCAAGTCTCACTTCTTTCTTTTCCCTCCCTCTTTCCCTCCCTCCCTGCCTTTCTTTTTCCATCCATTTTCAATGTTCATGTTCCTAGAACAGTATAGACTTCTCTTGGGTTAAGAGTTATACTGGGATTGGGTAGATATGGTCAGGCTCACATGGAATAATTATGGCTCTTGGAGACCATGTCAATGTTTCAGAAGTTGGGCCCAGAAAGGGGCATCTTTGGGATTCCACCAACAGTTGTCTGTGGTTCTCAAAGGTGTGTTCCCACGTTAGTGAAACCAGGGAGTTAAAAACACAGTTTTATCCCTCTGAAGAGGAACATTCCTGTCACCACAGCAGAGGTGCTTAGATGGTATCCTGCTAAAAGTTTAAGTTCTCAACTCATTATTACCCCAACAGGTGAGGAAGAGCTCAGCCCCGAGAGAGGTGCAGAGCATCCTGATGGGGGACTTTTAGCGAGAAAGGTTTGCTTTTGTTTATAAGAATTTTAAATCCTTTATGAAAGGCTCAAATAGTTTTGGACGCAAAAAAGACCAACTATGTATTTGAAAAGTTGAGATGTTTATATAAGATAGCAAATGAAGTCTACAAAAGAAGGGATGCAGCCCTAACCGGTTTGGCTCAGTGGATAGAGTGTCGGCCTGTGGACTGAAGGGCCCCAGGTTTGATTCCGATCAAGGGCATGTTTCTTGTTACGGGCATATCACCAGTGGAGGGTGTGCAGGAGGCAGCTGATGGATGTTTCTCTCTCATCAATGTTTCTGTCTGTCTCTCTCCCTTCCTCTCTGTAAAAAAAAATCAATAAAATATATTTTAAAGAAAGAAGGGATGCAGTAAAAGTTCACTTCACATGATTAGGAAGTCTGACTCTTTTATTAAAGACAACCCCTGTTCTCCAAATCTAGTCCCAAGAGAAGACCCCACTGAAGGGAGAGAGCCCAAACACAGCCTCCCAGCAGGCCCATGAGTAACCCTCAGCCAGTGTCTCATGCTGAGGAACACAACCACTTCCCATTATCTGTGGCACTTCTGAGCATACCAAAGGCTAAGATATTACAAAGAAAAAGTAAACACGGAGAGTTCTGTAAGTCAAGATATCTCTGTTCTTCACAGGATGTATTTTGCTCTTGATAACCCAAGGTTCTGGCACAGACTCCTTAACACCCAGGACAAGAAAGAAGGTCCAGCTTCCTCTCCTGCCTTCCCTCATTCACGTCCACACTCCCCTTCTGGTCTCTGGAGGCCCCATCCCAGGCATCAGGGGATGGGCACCAAAGATACGATCTCGCCTTTCCCTCTGGACCTCTCCTCAGTCTTCAATGGATGTATCAGTGTCAGAACAAAGAAGGGGACAACAAGATAAGCACAGATAGTGGAAAAGTGGTTTTTCTCCTCAGTCACCTTCACAACTGCCTAAGGTTGCTTCATTGATCCAACATACCCATTGAGAAATACAGGGTGGGGTAAAAGTAGGTTTATAATCATTACTATGGAAAATAATATCATAATTAATAAATAATAATACAAGAATAAACTCTGTTTTGTGTATTCACAACTGGAAACCTACTTTTACCTCCCTGTGTATATTGTGGATAATGCAAAGGTATCCCTCTTCTTTGAAGAAGTACTGATCAATCCTGGGCATTATCTTTGCTCTTCCAGGTTGAAAAATGGGCTCAGCGCCTCCGCAGGTACTTACATACACAAGAGCTTTCAGTTCAGTTCAGGAATGTTTGCTAAGCAGCTGTTCTGTGTACATCCATCTGAACCAACCAAATCTATTGTGAAAGTCATTTCACAACCGAAACCGGTTTGGCTCAGTGGATAGAGCGTCGGCCTGGGGACCGAAAGGTCCCGGGTTCAATTCCGGTCAAGGGCATGTACATTGGTTGCGGGCACATCCCCGGTGTGGGGTGTGCAGCAGCTGGTCGATGTATTTCTCTCATCGATGTTTCTAGCTCTCTCTCTCTCTCCCTTCCTCTCTGTGAAAAATCAATAACATATATTTTTTTAGAAAAAGAAAGAAAGTCATTTCACACAAAAAATAAACTTCACATCATTAAAATATACAGGAAAGATGGAATTTCAGAAAACAAACAATCTTTTAGTAAAAAAATTAAAACATAGCCTTAAACCCTCCCTTTCTTGTGGTACTTACTTTTCTGATTGCACCTGGCAGGTGAGAACCTGCCTGACTGTAGGAGGTCAGCTTCCGAGAGCCCTCCTCTCCATCAGTCCTCTGGCTTTATTGACAAGGAACATGCAGTGGCTGCTGGCTGACTAGCTCCCGACTAGCACAGGCTGCTCTTGACCCCATCTATTCCAAGAAAACTTAGACTGCGGTTAAATGCTCTTGGTTCCGTCTGTCTTGGAGATCTTACCATTAGTGGTTTTCCTTTTACTCACTCTTGGCTTCAGTTGCCTTTTCTGTAAATTGTCTTATTGGACATTATCTCTGAGAACCATGCTCTGATTTTATTGTTTCCTTTCCTTTCCAATGGAAACATACTGCTCCACAATGTTGAGAGAGATTGTGGTAAATCACCTAAAATTAATAAGCAACAACTAAAGAGTAGCCAGCTCACAACCACTTTCCTAAAATACACTCTGACTTCCAAAAACAGGACAAACAGCAGCATGGAGCCCCTCTAATAATATCCTGTGTCCAGGCTTCCAGGAGACTGGGGCCAGCAGCACACTGGCTCTCTGGTCGTCCGCCTGTGCGCAGGAAGAGGTGGTGGATGGCAGTGGTAGATTTGCTGGGGGTATAGCCTGCGGTTCTGAACTCTGGCTACCAACTGCCAGAGCCTATTCTTGATCAGTGAAGTCAGAATCTCTGGGACTGGGGTCTGGACATGAATATTAAAAAAAAAAAAAATCTTCCAGTTGCTCTGGTGTAAGAATCCTTGGATCAGAGTCACAAACACAAAGGGAGGGGCGAGAGTGGCGAGGACCCAGAGGAGTGTGCAGGTGGAATGCCTTGTGTAGGATGCCGGGATTCATTATCTTGTAACATAGCAATTCATCTCTGCATATTATTTTAGAAAATTATTTTCACCCTCCTTTTCTTATTTGACTCTCAAGAGAGAATATTTGGGTTTGCCTTAGCATCTCTGTAGATTTTTTTGTATGACCCTGTCATCAGTAAACCCAGGATAATGAGGAGTGGCTGTGCTTGAACAACACAGGGCTTAGGAGCACTGACCTCCATGCCATTGAAAACCCCCCTATAAATAAACAAATAAACTATCTATCTATATATATATATATTGTTGTTAATTCTTACCCAAGGAAATTTTTTCCCCATTTATTTTTAGAGAGAGTACAAGGGAGGGAGAGAGACACAATTGGTTGCCTCCCAAATCCACTCCATCTGGGGTCAAGGATTGAGTCTGTAAGCCTGCAACCAAGATACATGCCCTTGAACCTGCAACCCTTCAGTCCACAGGCTGATGCTCTAACCACTGCACAAAGACAGCTATAGCTCACTTGTAACTTTTGACTCCTCTACATCATTACTAATAACCTACTGTTGATCACAAGCCTCACTGATAACATAGTCAATTAACAAATATTTTGTGTAATATGTATTATAGAGGCCCGGTGCATGAAATTCATGCATGGGGCAGGGGTGGAGGTGGGGGGGGGGGTGTCTCTCAGCCCAGCCTGTACCTTCTCTAATCTAGGATCCCTTGAGGGATGTCCGAGTGCCTGTTTAGACCCGATCCCACTAAACAGGCAGTTGGACATCCCTCTCACAATCCAGGACTGCTGGCTCCCAACTTCTCACCTGCCTGCCTTCCTGATTGCCCCTAACCGCTTCTGCCTGCCAGCCTGATCACACCCTAACCATGCCCCTGCTAGCCTGATTGATGTCTAACTGCTCCCCTGCCAGCCTGTTTGCCTCTAACTGCCCTCCCCTGCAGGCCTGGTCCCCCCAAACTGCCTTCCCCTGCTTGCTTGGTTCCCCTCTTCCCCCCAACTGCCCTTCCCTACATGCCCACTTACCCCCAAATTCCCTCCTCTGCCAAACTGGTCACCCATAACTACCCTCCCCTGTAGGATTGATCTCCCCCAACTGTCCTCCCTTGCAGGCCTGGTCCCTCCCAACTGTCCTCCCCTGCTGGCCATCTTGTGGTGGCCATTTTATGTCCACATGGGGGCAGGATCTTAGACCACATGGGGGCAGTCATCTTGTGTGTTGGATTGATGGTCAATCTGCATATTACTCTTTTATTAGGTAGGACAGAGTCCTGGTGCATGGGTGGAGGGCAGCTGGTTTGCCCTGAAGGGTGTTCTGGATCAGGGTAGGGGTTCCTTTAGAGCGTGGGGTGGGCTGGACAAGGGGCCTGTGAGAAGCTGCAGGCCAGCCACGCCCCCCAGTGACCCAAGCAGAGGCCCTGATATCTGGGATTTATTTGTCTTCTACAACTGAAACTTTGTAGCCTGGAGCAGAGCCAAGCCTTCTCCTCACTCTGTGGCAGCAGCCATTTTTGGAGAATTTATTTAACTTCTATAATTGAAACTTTGTAGCCTTGAGTGGAGGCCTAGGCCATCCAGGGCAGCAGAAGCTTGGCTTCCTCCATCACCAGGGGCAACCCTAGCCTCCTGCTCTCTTGAACTCCGTGGCTGCTGCCATTTTTGTTGAAATCTATCTTCAATCATTGAAACTTTGTAGCATTAAATGGAGGCCTAGGCCATCAAGAGCAGGTGGAAAGCTTGGTTTCCTCCATTATTGAGGAAATGCAAGCCTCCCTCCTGCTCTCTGTGGCCGCAGCCGTTTTGGTTGTGTTTATTTGCATATTCACTCCTGATTGGCTTGTGGATGTGGCTTGGGGTGTGGCAGATGTATGGTCAATTTGCATATTACTCTTTTATTAGATAGGATTATACTATGTTCTTACAATAAAGTTAGCCAGAGAACAGAAAATGCTGAGAAAATCATAAGAGAAAATACATTTACTTTATTATAAAACAATTAGAGGCCTGGTGCATGAAAATTAGTACACTGGGGGAGGTCCCTCAGTCTGGCCTGCAGCTTCTCACAGTCCAGGAGCTCTCAGGGGATGTTTGACTGACAGCTTAGGCCCACAGTCTGGCCTCCTTCTGTGGGAGGCGACCAGGCCAGCTAATTGGGTTGGTGCTGTCCCTGTCATCATCTCTCCACCGCTGCTGATCACCATGTCATACCCCCACCCCCACAACCACATTGCGGTACCCTCCCTCTACTCGCTGGCATGTGCTTTGCCTGGGCTGGCACTGCCTACTTGCCAGCCCCATGCCCCTGCTGACTGGTTGTTCCACTGTTCAGTCGATTGCATATTATGCTTTTATTATATAGGATTGTGTAAGTGGACCCACACAGTTCAAATTCATGTTGTTTAAGGGTCAACTGAGTTATTGAGGATTTTGCCTTCAAGCTCTTTTAAACAGTGACTTTCTTAGTTGTTCTTAAAAGGTTGAATTTATATGCAGTTTTGCAGGAGAACATGAATATTAAGAAAAAGCTTTCATCTAAGAAGGGGTGAAATGAATTAATTTGTAGCATAGAGTATATGAATATTCCAAGGGGATTAAAAAAACTGTGGTAGTTCAGTCCTTATTTCAATTGCCAGGGCATTTGGAGAGGGCAGCTGCCCTTTGTCCCTCTGCATCTCACAGATGGGTGACGACATGCCAGGCCCAGAGCTTTGCCCAATGTGTGCCATAGTGACTGGACGGGGAGAATCCCTCGGCTGGTTTGGCCACCTGAAGATTCTGAGTGTGTTAAGAATAATGATTAGACACCCTGACTGCGTACTTAGCATCATCCCCAAGGGCTGTTAGTCAGAGTATTTAAATAGGAGACACACCCTTGAGAGTCTGCAGAAAAATAAAGAGAAACTGTGCTCTCAAAATGTTCCTGCTAATTGTTTGGGGATTTACAATAATTACAGTAAATATCAGGTGGAACCTCCAAATCTCTCATCACAGTTCGTAAATAGTGAGTCAGTTTTGGGGTGCTTGTTTTTGGTAATTAACAAACCAGGGGCCATTGATCTCCTAAGACTTCCTGTTTCCTGCACAAGGTCACCTTCACCCTCCTACCCCCATGCAACTGCTCAGCCCCTTCTCACCCTGGAGTGGAAGAGAGAAAGAAAGCATTTTCACTGAGCTGGGCACCCCCCCCCCCCCCCCCCCCCCCGCCAAATACAACCAGTTTCCCATTTTCAACTGCTGATGAAGAAGTGACTTTATGCTCTGCATTAAACTTGAGAGAGCTGTGTTAATTTAAAGTGTCTCTTTCCTTTCATAGGGAACAGATAAGACGTAGGACGGGGTTGTTTGGTCTTGAAGAGAGGCTGCCTTGTTTCTTGCAGGCACTGGCTGTGCTTCCTGGGCAAAAAGACTTTGCATTTATGATTTGCATGTTTCTCTCAAACTGGAGCAAATGGAAGCATGTTTGAATGGTGGCCACAGAGCTGCAAACATTAACAATGAGGCTTCCCAGCCAGGACCAGACAAGGGAAGCATCTGCCTTAGCCCCCTTATTGCTAGTGAAAATATAAAGCATTCTAATATTATGAGACTACATTTTTTTTTTAATCCACCCCTTCAATGCTGTGAGTAGCTTCAGATGGGAGTGGAGGGCACAGGAAATAGCAAGTTTCAGCACTTACCACTTCCTAGAAACAGGGACTTTAAAGAAAGTCAGCCTCATGGAACATTTGGGCCCCATCATTGAAGTTACTTAATAATATCTGAAACTGGGTTTTCTCTGGCCAGAACATCCTTTAAAATGTACAGTTGCCAGTATTCTGGCATAAACGCCCCCCGCCCCCGTTTCAATACCTTTTGCAGTACATACCTAATATAAATCTGATGTGCTAAAGCAGAGGGAAAAAAGGAGAGGGAGCACTTGAAATGTAAAGCAAATGAAATTCTTTGCAAATTACAATATGCTAAAAAATGCAGTCACTAGCTGATTATTCTTTTTACAACTTTTAGGGTATATTCAGAGTACTTGTAATTTTCTGTAGCACTTTCTATAGCATTTTCGGTCACTAAATATTTTGTTTCTTATTTAATTGTGTGCATATTGCGCTGGGCGCCTTTTGTACTAGGAGAGTGCTTTGTTCACAGTTACTGTTACATAATTATTGTTGAATGAATACACTTCCACAAAACTTGGGTGTGCTTGTTTTGTTTCTCAAATTAAGCTCCTAATGAATTAATACATCTAACTGGGCAGACATAAAGCTGCCCCATAGAGAATAAAAGACCAGAATCATAGAACCATAAAATTCTACAACCATAAAAGACCTGAGAGATTTCAGTTCAATCTGCTTATTTTACGGGTGGACAATTATAGCTGATAGAGAGCAAGTGACTTGCCCAAAGTCCCAGAGTTGGCAGTGGATGAATCAGCCATACACCTTACTATAATAATACTCTGATTAGCCACATATAAACTGAAATTGCTGACAATTTTTTTTAAATCTACCTATATAGTATATTTAAATTTCATCAGTCTTTATGCCCCTAACATTCCTTGGGAAGGATATTTAATTGAATTATAATGTCATCACCTCTGACTTTAAGACTAATTAATTGCTTGGTTTTCTGTACTTTCTAAAATTTCTTCATGCCACTGTCACAGAATTGACCTCAACAGCCTGTCTGTTCTCCCTCCTTGACACAGAATGGTGGTGGGTGGGTAGGAGGCTGATTCTACAGATGGATAGTGGCCGGACTGTGTATCACACTAGAACTCTGATTCCTAATTTCTGCAGCCAGTTCAGGGAGCCAAACAGTAATTCCTGTGGCAGTTGGCCCTAAATGACCAAGACTTGATCAGTTATGACAATTAGCTAATTTTTTTTTCTTTGTTTCTAACTTAGGGACAGCCTGATAAAGCCCAATATGCTCCCTAACAGAGGATGCTCGATCCTAGTAAGCCTACCTATAGCTTTCCCTATGCCAGCAGCCTCCAATCAGAGCATTCCTAGGGCCCTCTCCTTTTTTTACTACAAAGCTTTCCCACCCCTCTGCCCTTCTTTGAGTCTCTGCCAAATGCAAGTGATGTTGGTGATTCCCTTGCTCTAGACTAGGGGTGTCGAACTCAATCAGAGAAGGGGCCAAAATCTAAAATCCAGCCTAAATCGCGGGCCGAATGATTTACTGAACAGTCATAAACTGTCACTGTGATGGAAACGCAGCGGAGTGCAGTGATGACAGCGCGGTGCGGGCCACATTGCAAGGCCTGGCGGGACGGATTTGGCCCGCGGGCCTTGTGTTTGACACATGTGCTCTAGACAGCTCTGTGTAAATAGCCTTGGCTTGTTCTCATGGGGGAGTGGGCCAGGGGAGGGCTTCCTCTCATGGAGGAAGAGCCACAAAGACCAACCCTGCTGACTTAAATATTCTCTCTGGTTATGACTGTGCAGGCAGCTATACATCTGTATTATGGCTTAGTTAGTTAGTTAGTTAGTTAGTTAGTTAATCCTCATCCAAAGGTACTTTTTCCATTGAGATTTTTTTTTTTTTAAGAGAGAATAGAAGGAAAGGGAAGAGACACACAGAGAGAAACATCAATGTGAGAGAGAGACATTTATGAGTTGTCTCCCGCAGGTACCCTGACCCAGGTATTGGTCAGGGTACCTGCAGGAGATTGCCCTTAATTGGAATCCAACCTGCAACCCTTCAGTCCTAGGGCTGATGCTCTACCCATTGAGCCAAACTGACTAGGGTTGCATTTGGCATTTTTAACTGGCCCTTTGTCTCTCCATTTCCAAAAGAATATATGAAAAAGTCTTGGCTGAAATTAACATACACTGTTGGTGCATTCTTCCAACCTGTCCCCCAGTAACCTGCCAAGGAGGTTGGCCTGGCTTAGCCATCACCTTGATGCTCATAAAACTTCCATTTAACAGTCTCTCTGGAATTTGGCAAGGAGAATAATGTCAGGCATCATTTATTATTTTCTTTTCTGGAATATCATTCTTTTACTTTGAAAATCAGGATTTTCTTATTCTGCAGTATTTCTCAGTATAGATTTAAGTTCTGAAATCACAAATAAGGTTCATAACTTACCAGCCAAGGTGTACTTTCTTTTGAATGTCAATATGTAATTCACCTAAGGGGATGAATTCTCTTATTTTAGGGACCATCGTGTATGTCAGTTCCTCTGCACAGTGACATTGCAAAAGTGGTACCTTGATGGGGTGAGGGAATAGGTCCTCCCAAGTGTCTATATCAGCCTGGCTCCTGCTCCGAACTTTTTGATGTGACCAGTTGACATTTCCTCAACATTAAGTGATGTGTTATGCAAATACAGTTTTAAGTCCCTCATTTCTAAACATATTGAACTCATAAAGCCCTTTAAGGAATAACGTGTTAATGTATGTAAGGTACATAGAACAGAGCCTAGCCCTAGTAGTCAGTGACTGCTGCTGTTGCTCCTGCGGCTCTGCTGCTGTTATAGATGGAAATCCTGGAGCTGCACTGCCTCCCCATCATGTTTGCTTCACCCTCACAGCCCTTGAACACACCCAGCTCTTTTCCATCTCTGGTGTTCACCACACAGTTCATTCTGCTGGAGATCCACCTCTCTCTCTGCTCGGCTCATTTCTCCTCATCTTTCATTTGCCTGTTAAACATCACTTCCTCCAGGAAACTTTCTAAACTCCAGTCTAAATTAGGGCCTCCATTTTATTATCTTAGACCAGAGGTCAATAAACATTTTCTGTTAAGTGTCCATTAGTAAATGTTTCAGACTCTGCAGGCCACACAGGTGACTACTTAAGTCTGCTGTTGTAATGCAAGGGCAGCCATAGACAATATGTAAATGAGTGGGTGGTCTATGTTCCAATAAAACTTTATTTGCAAAAATAAGTGATGGGCCTCTGGCTGCAGTTTATCAACCCATTTTATTTTATTTTTAAATATGTTTTATTGATTTTTTTTTATAGAGAGAAGAAGGGAGAGGAATAGAGAGACAGAAACATTGATGAGAGAGAAACATCATTAATTGGCTGCCTCCTGCATGTCCTCTACTAGGCATGTGCCCTGACCAGGATTCAAACCTCGGACCTCTTGGTTCATGGATTGATGCTCAGTCACTGAACTGTACCAGCTGGGAACCAACCCATTTTAGATATATTTTTAAAAAATATGTTTTTATGGATTTCAGAGAGAGGAAGAGTTAGAAACATCAGTGATGAGAGAGAATCATCGATTGGCTGCCTCCTACATGCTGCTACTGGGGATCAAGCCTGAAGCCAGGCATGTGCCCTAACTGGGAATTGAACTGTGACCTTCTTGTTCATGGGTTGTTACTCAACCACTGAGCCATACTAGGTGGGCACCAACCCATTTTAGATTACTGTGTAGTTTTTCTACACAATATGATTATGTGATTATTTATTTATCATCTCTCTTCCTTTTGATTGAACTTTGTTAAATAAAAGGCCTGACTGGTGTCCATTTTTGCATCTACAAGACAAGCATAGTACTGGCACTGAGCAGGCACTTACTAAATATCATAATATATAAAAAGATAGGGGCTGTCATGTCTGGCTAAATGACCAGAGGGATAACCCAACAGCAGGCTGCATGGGCCAACCAGGCCAGCAGGGGGGGTTAGTGAGGTATGACCAAATGACTGAACAGCAGGCTGTGTGGGGTGGCCAGGCCAGCGGAGGGGGGGGGGGGGGGGGGGGGGGGGGGGGGGGTGGGGGGCAACCAGACTGGCAGGGGAGGCATTAAGGGATGACCAGGCTGGGAGGGGGGCAGTTAGGGATGACCAGGCCAGCAGAGGGGGCAGTTGGGGGCCATCAGGCTAGCAGGCAGAGGCAGTTAGGGGTGATCAGGCTGGCAGGGGGTCAGTTAGGGGTGATCAGGAAGGCAGGTGAGCAGTTAGGAGTCAGCGGTCCTGGATTGTGAAAGGGACATCTGACTGGCAGTAGGACATCCCCTGAGGGGTTCTGGATTGGAGAAGGTGCAGGCTGGGCTAAGGGGACTCCCCCTCCCCATGCACAAATTTCATGCATTGGGTCTCAAGTCTATATATATAAAAGCCTAAGCGACTGAATGACCGAATGACTGGAATGACTGGTCTACCAGTTGCTATGATGTGCACTGACCACCAGGGAGAAGATGCTCAACTCAGGGTTCCCCCTGATGGTCAGTGCACTCCCACAGTCAATCTCCTATGGCCCCTCCCTCTGACCCATTGCCTTCCCCCCATGGCCCCAATTGGGAAGCCAGATGGCCAACCTCCTGCGGCCCTGATGGGGACTGGGTGAAAGGGCCCCAATTGGCCCTGATTGCTGGCCAGGCTGAGGAATCCCATCCATGCATAAACTTGTGCACTAGGCCTCTAGTGTATTGAATAAATGGATGAATGAATAAAGTGGAAATGCAGTAGGCATTGAGGTCTGATTTCTGCCTTCTACCACTGTCCTCAGTCAGTTTGCCAAAACTTTTCCTTAACTTCTAGTTCTGAATATTTATTTAAAATAAAATCCTCAGTGGTATTTAGTCTTTATTCCCTTCTCCCCCCAAATCCAGATCCTCTAAGATTTATCTTTCTTCCCAAGCTTAGGCCACTCAACTGTTAATTACTTTGGTCAGAGAGTTGTTGTGCAGCTGGGAATTGGTGATCCCTTATTCTCTAACGAAAACATGGGAGTGGAGTTCTGTGTGTGCTATTATGAGAGATGAACTCATGTTATGAGCCTGATGGCATTCATGTTATAGGGAGGAACACTTGGCCATGTCAAATTGTCATTAATATGATTTGGGGGAAGGAAAAAACAAACAGACAACAACAACAACAACAAAAAAACACCAGCCACCACCTAGCAACTCTACTCCAAGTATTTCAAGATGTAATAATTCCTTTTATAACCAAGCAAGTTTGTTTTACTCAACCATACTTAAGTCCATAGGTGTGATCCTTATTTTTATAGGCAACTAATTTTTGAGTGACATTTTGGGACATGCTCATCCACTTGTGTTTTTCCCGCCGTATGAATGCCTCGCAGTTGAGCTGCCAGCGCTCCGCAGGGTACACAGAGGCAGGAGCTGGAGGGGATGTGAGCCACCCCAGTGGAGTCAGGGATGGTGGTGGCTACACTCTGTGTTCCTCTCATTTTCAGGGAGTCGATGGACTCAGGCATTTCCTGCAGTTTCAGATGTAGAAATGTTTCCCAGGACCAGGAAGTTAAAGGCTCGTTTAGGAACTAAGTAGTTTGTCCACTTGCTTTCCTGGAAAAACTTTCATTTTCGGGAGCCGGCTGGTGTTCCAGGGTCTCAGGACCTGCATTTGGTCAGCGCAGCCACATGGCAGCAAGGCCCAGGGGCCCAGGGACAAGGGCAGTGGGAGGAGACTAGAGTGCGGTAGGCCCTGGAATAATGGTGTTTTGTTCAATGTTGTTTGGTTATAATGTGGATGAGAAAAAAGAAAGCTGATTTCTGATCAGGACCACTGTCTGTGTCAGAATGCACATTCTCCTCATGTCTGCATGGGTTTTCTCTGGGGACTCCAGCTTCCTCCCACATCCCACAGATGTGAACCTGAGGTGAATCAACAAGGCTTCGGTGTCCCTGTGTGAGTGAGTGTGGGGGGTGTGATGGAAGGAGTGCCACCTGCTCTCTGAGCTGCCTGGATGGTATAGGCTCTGACTAACTGCAACTCTGAACTGGGAACAGCGGGTTGGAAAATCATTATCTTACTTGTTTTTGTTCATCTCTCTTAAATATGTGCATAGCTCACTCTTATTTCAATGTTTAATTTTAGAAGTGTTTTAGGTCTTCATTTAGAAGTTTGGTGATGTTTTGAAACCAGAAATACATTGTAGGAACTTAACTCTTGTTTATATCAGCCTGTGAGTTAACTATTCATAGGCTTTATTTTGCTTTAAGTTGCAGTTTCCAAGAACTTACTGCATACTGGTCAGGGTTCTGTTGCAGAAAGCAGAGGCTGCTATTAAGCAGCAGTGAGCAATACCAGTGCCTTTGTCAGCTGGGGCTGCTGTGATAAGTACTACAGACATTTACTTCTCCTGCTTCTGGAAGCTGGGATGTCCAAGGTCAAGGTGCCAGCAGGTTCAGTGTCTAAAGTCTCACTCTTCCTGGCTTACAGATAGCAGCCTTTTCATTCTGTCTTCAGCTGGTGGAGAGAGCTCTTGTTGCTTCCTCTTCCTATGAAGGCACCAATCTCATCACAGGGCCCCACCCGCATTACCTAAACCTTTTTACTGCTCCCTCTTCCCAATGGCCCCACCTCCAAATCCCCCTGCTTTTTGAACAAGGGCATTTTTATTTTGCACTGGATTCTGCAGATTATGAAGCTAGCTCTGGACAAATCTAACACCCTGGGTAGGGTGCGGTCTGCCTTCTGCCTTCCCTTTTCTCCCAAGGCTCAGCACCTCCTGAGGAGAACCAGGGGAGTCTGGGGATGTAGTCTGTGCAGGGCTCCTTCTTTACACATGGCGATATGTAAAGACAGAGCCCTGTGAAGGGCTGAGATGAGAAGCCAGCAGTCATAAAAAGGGAGATGACCTTGTAAGACCAAGGAAAAGGGACAGGGAGTGAGGAGAGTGTGGGGAAATTTGGGGGAAGGGTTGCCTTTATCCCCAGAGCTGATGGTTTGAGCAGCTCTGAGGTATAGCTTCCCTCTGTAGCCTGGAGATGAGTGCTGTAACTTAGGAAGCAAGAGGGGAATGTGTTCAAAAATGAAGATGTATGGATTCTCAAAGATTCTGATGCTGCATCTGTGGTGTCCAGAAATTAAATCAGGGCCCTCTGCAGGCTCTAAGGCACGGCTCAGATGGGTCCTTCCTCCATGCCCTCCAGGCCATCTGTCCCACCACATTTTTTTAGACCCGGCATTTTTGTTTTCTTCTTGCATTTTCCTTGTGGCTTTTTTTTTTTTTTTTTTTTTTTTTTTTTTTTTTTTTTTTTTTACACCTGTATTAACTTCCTCATTGTGGAGGAAAGCAGAGTATTTTCTTTCCCTTGAGTACTCTAGTAAACCTAGGATGTTGAAGAAAATGCTTAGATGAGGCTATAAAGTTATTTGTGGAGTTGGGGTTAAATTTTTTTCAGCATTCATTAGGCTCCTACAATATCATTATTGATGGGGATATTGAATTATAAATGCACAGCTTCAGTCTCGCAGGGAAGCTTAGTACTCTCCCCTTTGCTAGGTTCAAGCAGTGGGGAGAATGGTGTCTATTCAGAAAAGAAAAACATAAAAGAACAAGAGAAAAAAAACAGATTGGCAGATCATGGGTTCTGTGGCCACTGGGTTTCCTGAACACAGGGGGTGGAGCTGAGTCTGTAGTGCCTGTCATGGTTGGTGGAACATCTGTCATCCCTGTGGGAACTGAACTCAGCTGTGCTCCAACACAGGAAACCTCACTTTGAACTTCCAGGAACTGAGGCTGGGCATTCTCTAGTTAGCAGCTCACAGCCCTCTAACTCATGGTCATTGGCCTTCTGGGTTAAAAGTCTCCTCCCACAGATGCATTTTCCATCTGGAGGGGACAGGATTTCCCTTTCTGGGAGGCACGTCAAGTAGATGAGGGGGTGGTTCTGAAACTGCCACAGAAGGGAAACATTTATGTCCTAAACCCCAAGCAGAGACAGGTGTCTTTCTTCTGACACTTTTGCTGCCCAGGTGTTAGCTAACTGATGGTGTGTGGAGAGAGCCATCTCCTTCCTATAAACTGTAGCCATTTCAATCTTAGGATCTGCCCTCTTTCATATCCTTGATGAGGTCTCCTGTACCACCTTGCTAGTTCTCCTGGGCTACCCATAGGACTGTGCTCACCATCTACCATCAGTTGTTCACTCTCTATTCAAAGGAGGAAGTTTGTTATTTGATACTGCAAGCTGGGTAGCTTTATCAGTGCTCTAACCAGATCTCTGGGAGGTGTATTCTACCATCAACACACCTGGGACAGTTACCTGGACACGATGTTGGTGTTGGCATCATTATCAAACAATGGCACCAAAATTTGCTCTCACCAAGTGCATATGTTACCAAGCTAGGAGAAACCACACTCACGGCCAGTCATTGAAGAGCTGATGTTAAGATAGACAATGCTACAAAACACAGGAACTTTTCAATGACAGAACATCTTTATGCAAGCACCCCAGGCACATTTCTTTGGAGGATTATCACAGATTAGCTTCAGAAAGACCTCGTTCATGCCTTGATTTTTAGTGTTGCCACATGAAAGCAGTAGCTGTCCCTGCTGTGAAAATGAAAATACTTAAGGATATTCGATTGCTTTTCCATTATTCATGTGCGTCAGTGGCAGACCTCATGGTAGAGCATCTGCTCCAAGCATGTGATTATGAGTGGGCTCCTACTTCAGCCTGAGATACTTTCCTGTCCTACAGCTGTTCTCCAGAGTGGTAAAACAGGAATGATGCAGATATTTTGCCCTTAAAGAGCTCCCAAGATGCTGGTGTTTGTGCTTGTCCAAACAGAGGACCAAAGAGAACAAAAGATGCAGAGTAGTTTTAAGCAATATTAGTACCTACTCTATGCCAGGAGGCCCTTTACATATCTCAGGAAGCAAACATGTTTTCAAAAGAAACAGAATATTTTCTGGGCTAGTTTACTTCTTGAGAGTTAGGATACCCTTCTGAGGAATTAAATCCCTGGTGCTCTTTTTGAATATGCCATAAATGCTGATATATGCTTATTGTGACAGTGTAACCCAAAACGAATATGCTTTATCTAATACCTCCTGGGCTGGAGGGATGAAGGCAAGATGGGAGGTCTGAAAGGAGAGGGAGGGCTCTGTAGTGATGAGCTCCTAAAACCATCTTTGCTGCAGGTTGTGTATTGAACCTCTGCAGTCTGGTGGCTGCCCCAATCAGGTTGGAAGCAGAAATAAACCAAGGGAGATTAATCATTTCATGAGTAAAAAAACTGACACTGTCTGCTATATATGTGATACCTGGATATAGCAAATCTATTCTTATTATATCTACTAGTACAGAGACCAAAATATCACAATATGTGTGGTGTGATGTAATCTATTTGGGGTGGGAGTTGAGTAAGGAGAGGGCAGAGAGGACAACTACAGTGGAATCAGCAAAAAATGTATACAATTACTATTTGGTAATGCAAAAGATTGCGCCCATATTCACAGAATTGCAAGTAAATGCAATCTCCCCATAAAGTAGGGAAGGTAACGGGTGTGTCTGGGGGTTGTCTGGGTTTACATGGTCCTATGGCTGATAATAAGTGTTTATCATCATTATTTATTGATCAGTTATGGTGACAGTATCATTTTTGGGTTACTTGCACCAGACATTCTGTTTGTTTGAATTGTAAAATTATGGGCCAGGTTTTGGGTTAGAGTATTGTAAACAGAAGGGCCTCCCACCCCTGCCCTATTTTGAGACTTGATTTGAGAGATTCAATCAACTCAGGTAAGGTGCTGCTACCTCTAGGTTCTTGTGTAGTAATTGTGGTCTCCTGCAGCCTGCAGGGGGTGGTGTGGGGATGTAGAGAAGACATAAGCACTTGGCTCACTGAATCCTGGGAGATTTCATGACTTCATTGTACCTAAATGACAGCATGGGAGTAGGTTATGCACTGCTTCAAAGATGAGCTCATTCTGACCCAAACATCCTATATAATAAAAGCCTAATAAGCAAACTGTCCCCTGGATCTGGAATTCAATTGGGAGCTCAACTGGGGGGTGGGGCTGGCCAACTGCCTGTGGCCTTCTCTCCCACCGCCCCCCTTCCTTCCCTCCCTGCCAGCCCTGGCCAGTGGCCAGGGGAAGGGAGGCCCTGTCTGGCAGCTGGCAGCCACTAAGGACCCTACCCATGTACGAATTTGGTGCACTGGGCCTCTAGTATGCAGAATAAGAAAAGACCCAGTCTTTTTGCTCTGCAACACTTCATTCTTCCCTCCCTATTGTGTCCCTTTCCTGACAAGCCCATCACATTGTAAGGTCAGGAACTGGATCAGAAGAGGTGGGGAGCAAGCTTTTTAGTATCTCTATCCCCTTTGGCTTTGTCACCAGTTAAGAGATCCTAGTGTTTTTATGAGCACATGTGAACTCCTGATATTTGAGATATAGTGCCTCTGCCCATAGTATTAATATGGTTTCTATGTGGGTTTTGAGGAAGGATTGAGGCCTTCCCCAAAGTCAGCATCTGGAGATGAGACCAATGCCAACACTGTATC
Organism: Pipistrellus kuhlii; assembly: GCF_014108245.1. NCBI lineage: Eukaryota > Metazoa > Chordata > Mammalia > Chiroptera > Vespertilionidae > Pipistrellus > Pipistrellus kuhlii. Next base: position 77,510,246 of record NW_023425404.1, on the reverse strand, counting down.
AATCCCTTATGATCAGCTAGAGGATGTGTGAACACACACATTGAGAAAAAATATATACTGTAAAAATAATCTAGAAAAAAAGAGAAGAGAAATACTTACTACAGTAGATTTGGCTCCAGTTTCCTGCTGTTTAAGTGGAAAACTGAGTAGGTGCCTTTGGTTCTGATTAAATATGCCTTTGAGACTTCAGTTCAAGGGGATTTCAGAAATGATGGACAGTATTTTAATTCAGATGCTTTATGTAACTCGAGGCAAAACTTAGAAAGAGTCCCCAGTCTGCAATCCACTCACATTTTAAAAATAAACAAACTGTAGCAGGGTCAGGGAACTATGTTTTGATTCTAAGGAAATTCCAAGCTCCTTTGTTTAGCAAACATTGATCTGGTGAAGTGTGATCGTCTCTCCCTTTCAGCAACCACAGTGGCCGATAAAGTAAATTTCCTTCTAATTTACTGAACCGTATGACCTGTTTGCTTGGAGATCTCTTACATCCTTTATCAGTCTCTAGTGGCATGAACTTCTAACCACAAACGTATTATGTCCTGTAAATAGTGTGACCACGTGTTTTGTTATGACAGATTTTATTCCCTCCAGGTATGACCACTTCTTATCTGAATGGACATGGGAGTGACACATACTCTAAGCCTCATGTGGGTCCTGACCAGGCAGGTGTATGGAGTAACATGGCTTCTTACCTGGGAGTCTCAATCTGGTCCATAAAGACGCAGGCTGTACACACAACTTTAAGTCATTGGAAGGGTTTTCTCTTACCCGCAGAATCACCTTGGCCTCGTTAACTCTTCCACTCACCTGCTGTGAATCAGGTGCCTGTGGACTGGGAGCTCTGCTCTTGGGAGAGAACAAGAGGAAGCCCCCCTACCCCAGAGAGGGGGTACCATGGCAAAGGCCTCATTCTGAGACCATGCACAGGAGGTAGGACTTCAGAGTCTTCCAGAACGAGGGGAATGCCTATCTCATGATTGGCAGAATTTCTCCTGATGTTTCTATCTGCCTTCCCATACTCCCTCGCAGCAGCTGTTGTTGTTTTATATATGATCAGTTCTTTACCCAAAGCAAAGTGATTACAGTGAAATAACTTATGGGAAATCACTATGCGGTCATTTGTCATATTCATCCACAAGCTCCGTGTGCTTCACTTTACGGGCCGTTCCATCGATGATGGGAATCTCTGAACCCAGTAACTTTTCTGACTCAGAAAAGGTGTGAAAACAGTGAGAGGAGGATTCCTGGTGGCAGGAACTCTTCATTTCATGCAGGAGAGGACGTGCTTTCGAACAGCTCGCAGGGCCAGGGAGGATCTGAGTTAGGAGACGAGAGTGACAGCTCCCCCTTCATGGTCAGTAGGTCCATTTTATCTAGCAAGGTCCTGGGACACCAGAAGCACCTCTCTTCTTTGCATATTTTGAAAATACTTTGTAAATATTTACTTGTGGAGCTCCTGCACCGCCTGTCTCAGGCTCTGTGGGCACTGGGCCTGCAGGCGCCTGTGGAGACAGAACTTGCACATAGTTTGACTACGAGCAACTTGGGAGACAAGAGCATCAGCAACAGACCTGCACTGTCGCTCCAGCCTGATTGCTCTTGGAAAACGCACACATTCATTTCCAACTGTTTGACCTTTCCCCCAAATTTCCTTCAGCCACCTGAAGCTTAGCATGGCCAAAATCCTTCTTCCCCACACATACGGGCTTTTCCTGCCATGAGCTTATTTCACTTTAGTGGGGACACCAGATGTGCAGCTGTTGAAGCCAGAAACCTAGGGGTTTCATTTGACACTTTCAAATGAAAAAGTCATTCCTCTGCCTCCCATTCCACCAGTGAGTCCCTTTACTTGAGCATTAGAGAATCTTGCTTCTGAATTGTGTCTTAAGTCTATCATCTAGCTCTCCACTATCATCTCTGACTAGATTGATTGAAATTGCTCCCCCTAACTAGCCTTCTTGCCTCCTCCCCTCCAATTTGCCCTTCACATTTTTACCCGTGTGGGACTTTCTCCAAGAGCACAGCTGATGGATGGGTAAGCACCTATCTGAGCTCATTCTCATGTCTTCTCCACGAGATTCTTTCCTCGAACACAGACCTGATCACAGCACTGCTCTTCACAAGTCTCTGCTTACTCTTCCTCTGTGTCCAGGATAAAGACCAAACTCCTTAATTTCACACACCAAACTAGTAAGAATGTGGCCGAAACGATCTTTCCAGCCTCCTCTTTCAGCCCCTCCAGCCCTTGAACACACATTCTCCCTGTGACTTACTCCCACTTACCATTCCTAAAGGTGTGAGGCACGTGGAGGTCTCCAGGACTTTGCCTGGAATGATCTCACCTCCTGAAACATTCATTCTTGCTTCACAAGCAGCCACACATGACCATTTGGTACAGCTGGCCCTACGTCTACTGGCCCCAGGCCTGCAGGCAGAGCCGGCTGTCCTGCCTGGAACTCCCCCAAGCATTTGTAAGTGTCTTTATCATGGCGGTGCTGATTCCTTTCCATCATAAATACCTTTTTACCTGTCTTCCTTCTCTGATGGAAGGTTTACCGCCTGAGGCCTGGGATGATTTCTCATGTATCTTTGAGTTCTTAGCACCCAAGCAAGCCAGGTGACTATGCAGAATCGTTGCTCAGGTTGAACAAGTGGAGCAACACAGGCAATGTGTGGAACAGGTGTTGTGCAAGCCATTCAGGGAAACTTCCTGAGGTTGGTGGAAATTGGGTACAGGAGGTAGTCCAAGTGCAGGCATCTTTGAAGATGGTAGGCACTGATAGGGAATCACATGAAATGTATAACATAGTAAAGCTTTGGCTTGTGAGCAGTATCAGCACATGGGAAACTGAATTTCTGCCTCACCCGAGACGTAATGAGTGTGCTTAGCTTGCCCGGGAAACTGTCCAGAAGCGCTTATTTGATGCTAGTCAGAGTCAGGAATTTGAGGGTCAGACTCACTCTCTCCAGTTGGCTCATTCCTAAGAATAATAATTTATCACCTTGAACTTGCAAGTGATACCCTGAGCATTTCTAGGGATTGCTTTACATGTTTCAGGTTCCAACGAACTGTCGGAATGTGCGTGTTTCATCTATGATGTGTCTAGGGGTACAGAAAAAGTGAAAACACATATATTTATATTACAATTCATAACAGTAGCAAGATTACAGTTATGAAGTAGCAACGGAAATAATTTCATGGTTGGGGGTCACCACAACATGAGGAACTGTATTAAAGGGTCGAGGCATTAGAAAGGTTGAGAACCACTGCTCTAAACACTGAGATAAACCATCCAGGGCACAAATGAAATCTTTCACAGTAAATATTTCTTTTCCTCCTTGGATGATAGAGGGGTAGAGAAATGATGCTATGTTCTCTAAGGAAAAGATCCATGTGATTGATCAGAAAATACCATATTTAGTCTTTTCCTCCTACTACAGATGTGTTTGGCCAGATCTTTTCGTTGCTGGGACCCCATTTTGCTGCTGGGGCAGTGCTGGGAGCACAGGTGTGGATGCCTGGCAGGGACAGTGCTAATCCCACTCCTGTTCTTACCTGGGTGACCTTGGACCTGATCCCCACCCCTCTAAACCTCACTTCCCTGTCACTAGTAGAATGGGGATTTGATAGTCCTACCTCATAGTCTTTGTGAAAATGACATGAGAAAATGTATTTGAAATGGAACCACAACCTTTCCCCTGGTGAGGAGGAGCTGCTCCTGGATGGAATGCTCCTCCTCTCCTTTTCCCGCCTCCCCTCGCCCCTCCCTTCAAGTGCACATTTCTGCCCGCATATCTTATTCCCTCACTAGTGAGGGTAACCGAGGGCTGACTATACAAGAATCTCCTAATGCACTATCCCACAGCCTCACCGTGAAGGGTAAATTACTCGTGAGAGTGCTGTGGGTTTTGTAGTGAGAGTAATTTAGGAAACCTCCTAGGCCTTTTTTGGTGACGTGTTAATTTCCCAGGAACATCTCCCCTGCACTGTTCGCATTCTCTCAACATCCCTGAACACCCGCAGCCTCTGCTGCAGACACAAAGCATAAACCTTCAGGCAAATGCCTGGCCCCTTAATCACCCCGAGGATCCAAAGCAAACAACTGTGCAGATTGCTCCAAGGGACCATGTCCCCTTCCCACCCAAACACAAGATGCTTGGCTTTTAAAACTAACAGGATCCCAAACCCAGGGGGCACTCATTTTGTAGTTTAGGAATGTGAGATTCAATAACAAAATCAAACAGATCCCCTAGAGAAAATATATAGAGACCCATGGGACTAATAACAGGTTTCCGTGGTTTAAAGGGTTGTGCTGTTTATGTGGGGAGTTTTTCTCCCAGGCTGCATTAATACTTCACTCAGGCAGTGACAGCAGGGAGCCACAGCACTTTGTGTTTTATAACAAAGTCCAGTCCCGTAGGCCTGCACAATGGCATGTGAAGAGCCACCACTATGAATCAGATTTTAAGAGTCAGTCAGAGCTGGGAGCTAGTTCATTTACTCAACCAACATAATAAACAAGGACTTACATTGAGATTGAACAACATCTGCTTTTACAAGCTCCCCCTGGCTTTTCCTACCTCTGGTTTTGCCTGAAACATATGTTGCATCTCATTCTTGCGGTACACCGACTAGAAAACGGTCGTGGAGCCATGATTAAATACATTGGCATCACCGCTTGCCCTTCAGGGTTCTTAATGGACTGAGTCTTCTTGGGCGAGTTATTTCAACTCTGCAAGTAACAAGTGTTACATGGGAGAAGGCATAGGGTTGGTGTAAATAATAAATGGAATAAACTATGCAAAGCACTTGGGACAGTGCCTGGTAGAGCAAGTGCTAGTAACAGCTGTTTGTTGTTGTTTTTATTGTTGTTGCCATAACTTCAAGTCCTTGTCTTCTGGTCCTTGGCTTCTAGCAAAGGGTCCCATATGTAAATAACATTCATCTGTGATGGAGAGAAAGACAGGGGTGTTCTTGAAATAGGCATGATCCAGACCAGGTGGGTGAGGGATGTCTTCCAGGAGGAAGCAGTGACCCAGCTGTGTCTTGAAGAACATGTTGTAATGATCTAGGAGAGAACCATGGAAACACCAATGGTTCAGAGCCTGGTCAGGGATGGGAAGATTTAGAGCACATGTGTCAAACACAAGGCCCACGGGCCAAATCCGTCCCGCCAGGCCTTGCAATGTGGCCCGCACCGCGCTGTCATCACTGCACTCTGCTGCGTTTCCATCACAATGACAGTTTATGACTGTTCAGTAAACCATTCGGCCCGCGATTTAGGCTGGATTTTAGATTTTGGCCCCAGGAAAGGCTGGGTATTAGGAAAGGCTGGCTTCAGTTTATTCACAATAAAATAACAGCTTTTAAAGAAACAGATTATAGAAGTTCTCTGATTGAGTTCGACACCCCTAATTTAGAGTGCTGGAAACAGAAGAGTCAGCAGGGAGACCTAGAAGCTAGGATGAAAAGGAGCTTCATTGGAGAAGAAATGACTGTCAGCACTCTAGAGAGGTAAAGAAAAATAAAGTCCAGATAGTATCCATTGGGTTTAGCAAGAGTGAAGCCATTTCGGTTAGGTGATGGGGAAGCAGCTCAGTGGTGTGCTGGTGAATATTTAACCAACTCTCTTGTGGCATTTACCCATTTCCATGATGTAAACACGCTACTACAGCTGATTTAAAGTCACCAACTTGTGGTCACTGAATTCATATTCGGGGGAGATGCTCAGAAGTCTGCCCTCAGGAGTCATGGCAGAGTGTCCAGGTGGCCAAACAGAGATGGGTAGATAGCTTCAAGTTTCACGTTCATAAACTTTCTATGGCACCGATAGAAACAATGTGGTGACATGATGCTGTCTTCAGTGCACAGCCCTCAGCAAATCTTGAAGTTGACGTTGGTCCTGACCTCTTCTCTCTGGGCATACCCTGATTCTAGGAGCTTTCTGCTCCCCACTTTTAGCAGACTTCTATAATCTGTTTCTTTAAAAGCTGTTATTTTATTGTGAATAAACTGAAGCCAGCCTTTCCTAATACTAAATATGATAATGGCATATCAAAAAGGAAAGAGTTTGGGCATAAAGAATTTAATTTATTTCTAACACATTTCAAAGTTGGACATGTCCTGACCATCCTACACACATATTCAGGCCCGCTGGGCAGGATACTTCTGGGAGTGGAACAGTGTCTCAGTCTTTCTTGGCTTGACTACCCAGATGGATGATCTGACTTTGGGCTCAAAGAGCAATCCTTTTATCTAAAACTGGTTTCTCAAGTCAACTTCTCTGACTTGAATAAACATATGCTATTCAGCAGCCCTGACTTTCCCCAGCTACTTGCTGGTTATAAGTCTCTATTCAAAATTGTGCATTGATTTTATGGGTAATACCTCAGTTTCCTATAAGTTTGGTTAACAGGAATCAAGACTTGAAAACCCCTAAGGCAAATGATAATAACAATAAATGCTTATATAGCACTTAATATATGGAAGGCACTCTTTTATGTTCTTTATGTGTTAATCCAAATGACAACCCTATGAGGTCTCCATTTTACTTATGGGGAAACTGAGGCACAGAGATATTTAGTAATTTGTCCAGTGTCACAAAAGCGAGTGTCAGAACCAGGAGTTGAATATAGGCCTTTGGTTCTCAGTGTCCTAACCACTACCATATGCTGGTTCCTAGCTAGTCAATTTTAGATTTGAGAATGAGACCCTAGACCCTTGAACCTAAGTAAGTACAGAGAGCCTGGAAGATTCCATCTAAACTAACCACAGGCTTTCTGCCCGTCCATGGAAGGGTTGTAACAGAGGCTATCCTTTAAGAGCCTCCTTCCAACTTTGAGGTCCTGCTATTCCCGCCGCTGTAGCTCCTCTGCCCTCACCTGGTTTTGCTGGTCTCTGGAGGCTAACAGATGGTTATTCTGACCCCAGACATCTGCATCCAGGTAAGAGGCCAGCCTAGGCCCTATGAACACCTGCCCACCTATTGGACCCTTCATGGATACTTCTGGAGAACGTTATTGAGTTTCTTTTTGCCCTAGGTTAACCTGGAAATGCTTCATTTCTCCATTTCACTAGATACTTCTTATCTGAGGCCAGACCACTGAAAGGCTAGTAAAAAAGGGAACTTGTTAGAGGCAGCAGCTAATAAAAGTTATTCCTCTTAAGACTCCCCTCCTCAGCTCTTCAGTACTTGATGAACAGACGACAGGCTTCTCCCTGGCCCTCAAAGGGATGGCCTTGTGATCTGCTCTCAGGGAGCTTCTACTTCAAAACTCTGAGCTGGAAAACAGATGGCTAGGCACCTTCAAGGGTTCCCGAGAAGCATCATCAAAAAATAAAAATAGGTTCCAAGGCGGAGTGAAGGTTTGCTGTCTCCTGGCATTTTCTTGTTAGTGTCTCAGGGTGAGTTTTAACTCTGGGGTTTAATAGTGCCCTGGTTGCGTCGGGAAGTTCAGTGGGTCAGGGGCAGGAGACAGCTGTCTTTACCCCAGGCGTTCTTGTGAGGAGAAGGCACGTGAAGACAGGGAACAGTGGTTCTGCTGAGGGCATGGACGCAGCACATGCCTGTCCTGGCACAGCTCAGCCTCGCTCTGAACAAGTGTCGTCACTTCTGCTGTGAAAGCCTGTGCTGTGTATGATTTCCAGAACACCTAGAATGCCCATGACTTCACTGACAGCAGGAAATTATTATAACGATTTTCTTGTTAGTGTTGCTGCATTTAAACCCCCTTCAAATTATGTAGTTTAGTCTTGGCACAGGAGTCCTCTACGAATACATGACAGCAATTTATTTTTGGAGATGGTATCTTTAGAGGATGTGATTACTAAATAAAATGAGTGTCCCCATTTCTGTCTCAGGACCCAGCCAGATAGTGTGAGGCATGGATACCTCTGTCCTGGCTGGCTGGCAGGAATAGATAGGTAACACCAACAGCTGAACATCCACTTTCCCCACAGTTTATGCATAAGGAACCCCAGCCTTTTCTAAGGATTCAGTGTACTGCTTCCTTCAGCCATTCTTTTATTAATCTTAAGACTTCAGGAAATTTAAAGAAGCTCTTTCCACCAACAAGAATTTGGGAATTGCTTCTGACATCCCACTTGGTATGAGGTACAGCCATTGATCTCCATGACAAAGGACTGTGAAAAGCTAGAATGGAAACAAGGTGTGCAGAATGCTGTTTGCATTTTCATCATCTAAAATGGGTGAAGTGGCAACCTTTTTCTATTTTGAAACTTTGGAACCTATTTTAGCACTTTTGACCCTATGGCTGTTGAGGGTCAGAGGGAATTTTTTCTTGTCAGTATTGACCACTTAGCTTTGTTAACTCTTATTCTTTTAAATTAACTGGCTATGTCTTGATTTATTTTTTTTTTAAAGAATAAAATTAAGTAAAGTGAGAAGACATTCAAGGGAGGGTAAGATTTAAGGGCATCTTACTTGAACTAAACTGAAGCAGAAGGCATACATTTTATTTATTTTATTCCTTTGTTATTTTTATTCTTGGTTTGGATATGTGCCCCTACTTGCAATGCCATGGAATCATTGGTTCATAGAAACATCAGATGAGAGGGTCCTAGACCATCAATTGGGCTACACCTTCCAATTGATGGAGGGAAAAATATTACCAGTTGAATCATGATATTACCAGGTCACCCTCTATTTTAGAACAGTTTAACTGCAGGTTTACCTCATTTTATTGCACTTTGTTTTGTTGTGCTTCATATATATATATATATTTAAATAAAGTAAAGGCAAGACCCTCTACCAGAAAAAAGATAACAACACGCCTTATTGTGGTGCTCGCTTTATTGAAGTGGTCTAAAGCCAAACCTGCTTTTCCAAGGTGTGCCTGTGTTAGGAAATTCTTTCTTAGGTGTGAATCTCTTGCTTTGTAAACTTCTCCCATCTGATCGTGATAGATAATTTTACTGAGTCATTCTTATGAGTCAAGCCCTATGTTTAGGACTTAATGTATCACCTCTTTTAATCTTTGCAAAAACTTTTCAAGATCAGCAATAGCATTACTCCTTTACAGAGAAGAAAACTGAGAGAGGAAAAAGGAAAATGTAACTTGTCTGGTAAGTGTGGGAGCCTGATTCCAGAGTCTGCTAGCAGGCTGGACTTCTGGTTTCTCCTGCTCCCCCTTTCACACCCACTCCCTCTGCCCTTCCCCCATCTCCCCCCAACATATACCTTCTCCTGAATATAAAGCCCACAGGCTATTCATCCTATGTCCATGCAGGGGGCTCGTACAAGGATGTTCATTACTCAATGAAGGCAGGGTAGTAGGCTGGGCCCCTAGACATCCATCACTAGGGACATGGGGAGTAAAATGGGGTGTGGAAGCAATAAAACCAATGAACTAGAATAAAACATAGTAGCATGGCCAGATGTTAGAAACACTTTCAGTGTGAACTGAAAATGGCAAGAAACTGAATGAATCTATTGAAGAATAACTGTCCATAGTGTGTTATTGAAATGGAGCACAAAACAGTGTTTTCCAACCATTAATTCTGTTGCATAGCATCAGTAATTGGATTAGAGCAGTTTATATTTATGTTGAATGACAATTCAAACTTTTCTCTTTAGCACCTACCTTTCCAACATGGTCTAGGGTAAAATTCCTGACCCTAATGTATTTTATGCTTCTCTTTGAATAATGGGGCATCCTCCTAAAATTTGTGTGTGTGTGTGTGTGTGTGTGTGTGTGTGTGTGTGTATTTTAAATTTATATGAATGGCATGCATATGTGTAATCTCATTAAGTGCTGTCAGATTATTTTATTTTTAGTAAGAATTTATTGAGTGCTTTCTATGTACATTATATTCTGCTCGGTGTTGAGACAGATTCTTAAAGAAAAAGAAAAACACAGACTCTTCTCAAGAATTGTACAGTTCAAGAAAGTAGTAATAAAGCAGATGCATGAGTAGTAATATGAATAGTTACCATTTATTGATTATTGGCTCTGTGCCAGGCACTGACAGGCATGACAATCCCATGAGAGGGTATTATTCACTCTGTTGTTCTGTTTGAAAAAAAGCACTGCTGAGTGGTTAAATCCATTGCCCCAGGATGCACTCCCAGGGTGATGGCCATGCTGGGGTTTAAATATGCCTGTCTCTCTCTCTTAATGCTGTCAGTGCTTTCATTCCTGTGGGCTACTACCTCCCAAGATGAGATTTTTATTTTTTAAGATGCCATTTAGTCTTGGCACATAGCAGGTACTCAATAAATACTTTTGAGTTATTGATTGAGATAATGATGGCTAATATTTTTGAGTAATATCCACTAAGCTCTTAAAAATTATGCATTTAAAAATTAAGCATTGCATTTGAGATGATTATATATTCATATGCAATTGTAATAACACAGGAAGATCCAGTGAATCCTCACCCAGTTTTCCCCAATAGTAACATCTTGCAAAACTGCGCTACAATACCACAGCCAGCATATTGACATTGACAGTCAAGGTACAGAAGGCTTCGGTTGCCCTTTTGTAGCACATCCGCTTCTCTCTGCTGCCATGCCTGCCCTGGTCCCTGGCAACATGTAATCTGTTCTCCATTTTTATAGTTTCATCGTGTCAAGAATATTACATAAATTATACAAGTAATTGACTTATATCCATACATATAAATTAACATTATAATGGTATATTCCTATATAACCTTTGGGGATTTGAATCATGGACAGAACTACCATGTTGCTCACTGCCTTACATGGCAGCACCCTCTATTTTAGAACATTTTAACTACAGGCATACCTCATTTTCTTTGTCTCTCAACATTCTCTCTGGGTTCTTCCAGGTTGTCACATTTATCAATAATTCAGCTATTTTATTCCATGGTATGGGTGTACCACAGTTTAACCATTCACCAGTTGAAGGGACATCTGGGTCCTTTCCTATTTTAACAGTTAAAAATAAGCTGCTATAAACATCCGTGTACAGGTTTTTGAGTGAACATAAAATTTTATTTCTCTGGATAAATGCCCAGGAGTTCCATTGCTGGATTTTATGATGGTTCCATGTTTAGATTTTTAGTTTTTTTTGTTTTTGTTTTTGTTTGTTTTTTTAAGAAACTGCCAAACTGTTTCCCAGAGTAGCTGTACTATTTTATATTCTCACTAGCAATGTGTGAGTGATCCAGTTTCTCTGCATCATTGTCAGCATTTGCTGTTGTCACTATTTTTTATGTTAGCCATTTGGATAGGAGTGTAGTGATAACTTATTTTGGTTTTAATTTGCATTTCCCTAATGACCAAATGTTGACCACATATTCCTGTGCCTATTTGTCACCTGTTTATCTTCTTTGGTGAAATGTTTCTTCATGCCCATGTTCTATTTGGACTGGTTGCATGTTCTTTTTGTTTGTTTTTTGTCTTTTTTTTTTCTGTTGAAAATTTTTTATATAGTCCAAGTGTATAGTCTGAGTATAGCAGTCCTTTGTTGGATATATGTCTGCAAATATTTTTTCAAAAGATCTTTCACAAAACAAAAGTATTAAATTTTGATCAAGTCTAATGTATCTTGTTCTTATTAATATAGATCATGCTTTTGGTGCCAAGTTTAAGAACTCTTTGCTTAGCCTTAGATTCTGAAGATTTTCTCCCCACCCCCCCCTTTAAAGTTTCATAATTTTAACTCCATGGTTCATTTTTAAGTTAATTTTTATATAAGGTTGAGACTTATGGCAAGGTTTTTGTTCTTGTTATCTATTGCTTCATTTATTTATTTATTTATTTATTTATTTATTTATTTATTTATTTTTGCTCCAGGTGTTCTACTACTGTGTTTAAAGTGCAACCTTTCCCCACTGAATTGTCTTTGCATCTTTGTCAGAAACAATTTGGGCCTATATGTGTGGGTTTACTTCTGCATTTTTTTCTGCTTCAAATCTCATTTGCTTCTATTAAAATATCTTGCTGTGATTTTGATAGGCCCTGTGTTAATTTGTATATCAATTTGTTTGCGGGGGAGTGACATCTTTACCATGTTGTGTTTGCCAATCCATGAACATGGTATGTCTCTCCATTCCTTTAATTAGAATTGTGTAGTTTTTATTATACAAATCCTGTACATATTTTGTTAGATTGATACTAAGTATTTCTATTTTTTGAGGAATTTTAAATGATATTGTATTTTAAATATTGGTATCCATGAGTTCATCAATAGTATATAGGACTACAGTTGATATTTGCAAGCTTTTCTGATATGCTGATCTCATTTATTAGTTTCAGAAGTTGTACCTGTGGTGGTGTTTTTTACTGGACATTTTTATGATACCTTATGAGACTCTGGATCTCACTTAAATTTATTTTAGATAGGTTTGTTAGCACTGCTATAGCAGGAGAAGGGGGTGGCTGCTGTCCAGTTACTGCCAGGTGAAGGTAAAAGTTCCCATTCCCCACGAGGCTTCTATTGTCACCTGGGGGTGAGCGCAATCACTGCCCAGTGGAAGGAGAAGTGTGGCCTCCCTGTGTGGTCTCCCCAGCATGGTAAGGAGTGCGTGTTTGTATACCTGTGTGTGGAGCAGCTGGCCTTAATGCCTTAACAACTAGCCAGTGCGGCAAAAGTCTTAACTTTCAGTGAGGCCTTTTTAAGTGCATGTAAGTGATCAGTCAAATCATAGTAGAATCCATATATGTCTTCACTTGAGGTTTTAAAAGCTTTACCAGGATGATAGATCTTTTCTGGAATATTATATATTTGGAATCATACAGTACTTAGCCTTTTCAGATCTTTTCACTTAGCAATATGCACGTAAGGTGGGCATTTCTGGGATAAATATCACATGGAAAACTGGATTTCTAGTAGAGGTTAGGTAGGAGTCATGTATTCATATAGTATTCGACCTGTAAAAACCAATTTAATTCCCTGTTTGCTATTGTGTTGATTTTTAATAGGAAAATTAATACACATTCATTATTTAACATGTCAAGTGATACAGAAATGCATATGGAAAAAGTTAATAATTTATTACACTACCACCTCTATAATCTTTAATTCCTTCCTCTGAGGTAGCTAATGTTAAAATTTTGTTGTTAATCATTCTTTACTTTTCTTTATATTCATAAATTCATACATATTTGTGGTTAGATTTCATTATTATTTTGTTTTGAATGAAACCTATGTCATACTCATATTAAACCAAAATTAGCTTTCTGCACTTAACAGTACAACATAAGGATATTTGTGGGTATTTACGTGATTTTAAATTGTAATTTTACTTTTATCAGAATGAGATATTTATACATAGTTTTAATAATAAATTAGTAAGGCTAGTCTTAAAATGAAGAATAGCACTCATTTGCCCCACTCCATCCTTCCTGACTCCTTGATTCTCTCCTCAAAGAGATACCCTTTGAACTCCTTAAACTGTCACTTCTGGTATTTACTACCAAATTTCTAAACAACACGTTTCTACTATTCTTCAATTAATCTATCCTTTTCAGAACATCATTTATTGACATAGTACTATCAAAAGGATTTAGCTTTTTATCTAACGAGAGAGAGAGAGAGAGAGAGAGAGAGAGAGAGAGAGAGAGAGAGAGAGAGAATATACATGGGTCTGTATCTAATTGATTAAATAAAAATTTAGTGTTTATATTATGTGACTGTGTAAATAATCTTTACAGCAAATCATAAGATATATTAAGATCACATTTACTTTCTTGTACCTTTTATTGTTTTCCTTAAATTTAATGATTATCTTGTTTATCTTTTTAATTTTACTTACCTATATTGTATTTTAAGTTTTATACAGCAAAATGCATTCATTCAAAGTGTATGGTTCTGTCAATTTTTGACAAGTGTGTACCTCCAGGTAATGACAGAACAATCAAGATATAGAATATTTCCAAGGTGTCAAAAAATGCCCAGTGTCCCTTCCTAGTCAGTCCCTTTCACCCTCTGTCCCAGGCAGCCTCTGATCTGATTTTTTTTTCCTACAAATTCCCCACCATATAAATGCACCACAAGTGTTTATTTGTTCACCTAGTGGTGCATGCTTAGGTTCTTTAGTTTGGGGCTATTATGTTGAAGCTGTTATTTATATTCAGGTCTTTGCAAAGATGTGTGTTTTCATTTCTCCTGGGTCAGTACCTAGGAGGAACATTGCTGGGTAATTTGGTAGGTGGTGTGTTTAACTGTTTTCCAAAGTGGTTATACCATTTTCACTTCTTCTAGTACTATAAGAGAATTCTAGTGGCTCACCAATACTTGGGGTTGTCACCATTTTTAATTTTAGTCATATTAGTGCATATGTAGTCATGGCTCATTATCATTTTTTATTAATATACTTTATTTATATGGGTTTTCAGGAAAATTGAGGAGGAATTACAGACTGTTCCTATATACCCTTTCCCCTAGTTTCCCCAATGATTAACATCTATTAATGTAATAGACGAGTTACAGCTAATGAGAATATACTGATACATTATTATTGGCTAAAGTTCATAGTGTACATGAGGTTTTTCTCTTTGTGCTTTACATTCTTTGGATTTTAACAACTGTGTAATGATATGTATCTACTATCATGGTTTTACAGAATAGTTTCACTGCCCTAAAAATCCCATGTGCTCCACCTCTTCATCTCTTCTTTCCTCCCTTACCTCTCTCCCCTTGGTAACCGTTGATCATTTTTTTTTTTTTTTTTTTTTTTTTTTTTTTTACTGTTTCCATAGTTTTGCCTTTTCTGGAATATTATATATTTGGAATCATACAGTATGTAGGTAGCCTTTTCAGGTTTTTTCACTTAGCAATATGCACGTAAGGTTCCTCCTTATCTTTTTGTTTCTTATAGCTCATATTAGTAATGAATAGTGTATGATTGTTAATTGTGAATATTTAGACCTTTTTATCCCTGTCTTCAGAGCCTATCAGAATTGCTTCCCAATTTTCCTGCTTTATCTCCAAGGAAAACAGCCTTGGATCGCTGCCCGTTCAGCCCCTAGTTTGTACCTTCAACACTGATTCCAGAGCGTGGGGTCTGCAGCCTCATGCATCTCTTCCATGTCTGACTTAGGGCACATGCAGAGGATTATTCAGGATATACTGAGGACTCTTCTCACCATGTGTCATTAAAGAGTGGACTGAAGCACAAGCCCTGGGCAGCTTTTGTGTTTTTATTTTTTATTTTTATTTTTATTGATTTCATAGAGGAAGGGAGAGGGAGAGAGAGATTGAAACATCAGTGATGAGAGAGAATCATTCATTGGCTGCCACAATCTGGGCATGTGCCCTTGACCAGAATCAAACATGGGACCCTTCAGTCCACAGGCTGATTCTCTACTCACTGAGCTAAACCGGCTAGGACCCCTGGGCAGCTTTTGTTAGAATAAATGAAACACAATTTTAGTTAGCATGGATGCATCTAGACCCTCTGGAAAGGCCCCAGGTGATCCTAGTCTCCCCTCTTCTTTCTCAGGGTCTGGCCTCTTTCTTCCCCTTTGTAGTGAATTGACGGAGCGTTTCTATTCTGAAAAGAGAGCTTCACATACAAAAACCTCTACTGGTTTCTTTCTAGGAATATTAGAATGTTTCATACCTTACATTTTCTCCATAGAGTATATTGAAGGCTAACATTCACAGGAAATAATTTCTTTGTCTTGAGCAATTCTTTTCAACCATGGCTGTCACTGAGGAAAAGCTGTGGGCTCCCTTGCAGATTCTGATTCATTAAGCCTGGGGTGGAGCCTCGGGATTTCTGTTGGTAGAAGCTCTCCACTTGATTCTAATGCATTTCCCCCATGGGAGACCACTGCGGATAGGGTGTTACCCTGAAATGTAGGTAACCATGAAAAAGATAACATGGTAAGCGTCACACTCTCCTGGTCTTACAATGCCTTACATTCAGTTTGTTCTATAAGGTGTTATGGAGCTAACATAAAACAACAGAGTAATAAAGGTCTGCGATTAAAAGAAAGAGGATATTTTTTTAGATGCTGAGATCTAGTTTGTTTTACAAAAAGCATAAACAAATATTACCCTTCCATTTAATTTACCAGGGGACTTATTTTATTGTGATTTCAAAAACTATAACTTTATGCAGTAAACTTCCCACTGCACTTGCTGCCATGGAGACATCTTATTCCAAGATGTTAAAGCCCAAGATGACAATGAACGTATCTACATATAAGTAGAAAAGAAAACTGGCAAAGAAACAGAGCTGCAGTTTTGTCCCTGTTCCAGAACTCCTGTGTGTTGTTCCCATGTGGAAGTTGTCAGAACATCTCATGGAGCAGAGTTAGAGGCCTTGTGGGAGGCTCAGTGAAGAAAGACTCGTGTGGGAAGAGCTTGATTATAGTCATTACAGATGGGGATTTATTCTTTTCCTCTGGTTTTGTTTCAGCCTCCACCATATCTTGCAGAAAAGTGCCAAATGATAACTCTTACAATACCTGAACTTAAAAAAAAATATTGTTCCTAATTTTGTTATGATGTCCTTTTTCTCTGTGCTCAGAGCAGTGTTGGCTGGTAGCGTGATCTAAAACATGGGCTCCAGATACAGAAAGAGGTGGCCATCCATGGAGATGGTTATGGATGTCAGTGGCAGAGATGGTGGAAGGAGGCAGATAGAGACAGGACTGTATCTTGCATACTGATGACCTGCTCCTGGGACAGTGAGCTCAGAGGGACCCAGGCAGAAGGGCATTCATGTGTCCCAAGTGGGCTCTTGTCTTGCTTTTGGGTATGTTTGGATTAGTTGACCTCTGAAGTTTTTTCCAACCCTAAAGATAGAGGATGAATCCTATTAACCCAAATTTCTCATCTTGATTTTTTGAAGCCACTTATCACTTAGTTACGTGGCCATTATATTCCTTTTTCTCCCCAGTATTACCTCTTCACTGGCAAGCTCATTTGTGTTTCTGGAACTTCTCTCTTGCTTTCTCCCATGAACCCAACCACTCCCCGCCCCCTGTATAGACACACAGTGACCATGTGTAGGACCCACCTCTTCTTTTTCTTATCCTCATTCTGTCCAGTGAGATTAACTTTCTTTATCTTATCAGTGAGCTTTTTCTAATGACCTGAGCCTCCCTCCATAGCTTCCTTCTTTGAGATCCTTAGACTCATCATGCTTGACACAATAGAACACTTTTCAAAGGCTATTGTTAGGATGAGAGGCAGGAGAGCCTTCAGAGGTTGCAGTTAAGGATGAGTGGATGGTGTGGGGGGAACAAGAGCATGCGACATAGTTGGGGGGGAGTGAAACAGGGTCCCTAAGACCCTCATCTCCTTGTGAGAAAAAACTTTATAATCCTCAACATTCCTTCTCAGCACTGGGTGGTCCATTGTCTTACAGTATAAACAGACAAAACAAGGAAGGGGAGCTGTTCTGAGTGTGCAGTCAAGACTATTTTGAAAGCATGTAGTGATTTAAATCTCCAGAGATGAGCACACTCCTCTGAAGCCACGTGCCACTGTTTTCACAGCAACTTTTGCACGTGCACAATTTTTGTCATTAAATTTGGTAAAGGATCTGGGAGTATGTTCTTTAGGGAGGGTGGTCTTAGTTAAAAAGGTATCGATCAACTGAGTGCAGCCTTGAAAAGTGGAGACATTGTTCATCATTGTTCAGGGGCCATCATTCAGAATCTGGAACAATTCCACTGTGGGCTATGAAGAAAATAAAACATATGACAGAATAGAATGGCCTGAGAATATGCATTTGTCACTCTCTGAAAATTTATGCAGGAGAACACTGAAACCATGAAATTAGACATGGTTTTGGTTTCTATCCCCATCCCCAGCATGCAGGAGATGCTCAGCAAATATTTATGAGTAGATGAATAAAAACGCTAAAGCATATGCCAAGATTGGTTTTTGCCAATATAGCTAAACTGTCCTTCCCTGTCCTGGGTGATGCCCTGACCTTAGGCTCATGGATAGAGATCTCTCCATTTAGACAAGGCCTCACTGAACTCTTTTTCAGGCTTCTCTGTGGTTGGCAGAATTTGTAGCTAAGGTTCACCTTCCCGCTGCCCCTAATTCCTTCCCTGTTTTACTTGTGAATATTTTAGAGGATCAGAGAATGTCATGTGTTTGAGCAGAAACAGAAAGTCTGAGGAGCCAGCCTTGCAGAATCTGGAGATGAGACTTCCAGGCAGAGGGAATAGGCATGTGAAAGCTCTATGGAGGGAATAACCTTGGGTTGTCGAAGAAAAGGAAACCCATGTGGATGGAGCAGAGTGAGTGGAGTGGCCAGAAAGGCTGGTAGGAACAGATCAGGCGGGCATTGCAGGCCATCCTAAGGAGACTGGATTGTATCCTAATTGTATGGACAGGTTATTATGTGCTAATATCTGACAGTGCTTTACCTGCAATAAGTCAGTTGGACATAGTTATTCTCATTTTGGACAAAGAGATGAAGGAAATGAAGCTCTGAGAAGTTTGAAGGCTGGAACCCAGATTTTCTGAAGGCTCATTGGGCAGTCTCATGCTTGGCTTAAAAAGTGGAGTGTTGCCGAAACCGGTTTGGCTCAGTGGTAGAGCCTCGGTCTGCGGACTGAAAGGTCCCGGGTTCGATTCCGGTCAGGGGCATGTACCTTGGTTGCGGTCACATCCCCGGTAGGGGGTGTGCAAGAGACAGCTGGTCGATGTTTCTCTCTCATCGACATTTCTAGCTCTCTATCTCTCTCCTTTCCTCTCTTTAAAAAATCAATAAAAATATATTTTAAAAAAAGTGGAGTGTTTCTCAATGTGTGGGTTTCCCATAGTGAGGCTCCAAGAGGCTGATCCACAGAGGATCAGTTATACTCTGCTCTGATGAGTAAAAAGGCAATAAGAAATGTGTTAGAAGCTGAGAATGAGCAAATAATCCTTTTGTGTGTGTGTGTGTGTGTGTGTGTGTGTGTGTGTGTGTGTGTGTGTGTGAGAGAGAGAGAGAGAGAGAGAGAGAGAGAGAGAGAGAGAGAGAGAGAGAGAGAGAGAGAGATTGGTTCTATCCCTAGAGTGCCATATTCCGTTTTGGCTGCAACACTTTGGGAGAATGCAAGGGAACGTGGAGAGGTGCCAAAGAGGAACAACAAAATAGCTAAAAGGGTGCATTAGTGGTCTTACAGGAGAAGGTTAATGGAGTTGAGGAATTTGTCATTTTTCCCATGAGAAGCAACAGTTAGAGGTGAGGCAACAATTGATCCTCAATAACTGAGGTTTCTAGCTAGTGACTTTCATGTCCACAGAAGATTCAACTAGAAAAGGTAAACTTCAAGGTAGTAATGTACATAGACATATTGGCATAATGAGGTCATGAACTACAAGCATCATTAGATACCTAAGCAGACCACTGAGAGCACTTGTAGAAAAGTGGTCCCAAGGTCTGTGTAAAAATCAGTGTTATTGTTCTGAAAAGGTTAGGCAGGCTTTCATCAAGGATGCTCTGATCTTTTACATCTGTGAGCCCATGATCTGAGTTGAAGTCTGCAAAGAAAGAATATTTCTCAGGTTTGGCAAAACCTGACCTTGCGCAGGGGATTCCTTCCTGGCCCTCAGTGGCTCTGTGGGAGCTGGAACCGGCTGCAGCACTCTGGTGAGTGTCAGGGGGCTCTGGTACCCACTCAGAGGAAATTTCTGTCTGTTTCTTGAGGAGCGACTTTCAATCCCATCACGGTTGGAAACAGTTGTTTCCAGGTTGCTGGAGCAATTCTCTGGCAGATCCTTTATCACCTGCACCTTATTCTCCTCAAGCTGCACAGCATAGAATGTACAATGACTCATTTGGAAAAGAAAAAATGAAGCATAACCAAAAGAAACCCATCCACTTTGCCAAGAGACACCTCCAACAGATGGCTCCATGTATCCCTTCAGCTGCTATTTTCAGCCATGAGATATCCCCCCCAGTCAGTGACCATCCTGTTGCCACACTGATTGTCCTTCAGGCATTGGTTCTACAGTGACAGGACGTGGGATGGGAGATGTTGAGGCTCCTCACTTAGCTCAGTGTTGTGGGGACTAAAGAACCCTGGTCCTCTGTCAAGCTGGTGCAGCTCATCTCGTTTCTTCTGTAGATTCTGTACAGGAAACACTCTGTTCCACCGTCCCAGCCACCTGATCAACTTCCCCATTGAGAGTCACCGTGATTCCTGACTTGCTCGGAATGCTGTTTCATGTCCTTAACATCAAGGGTCTAGTGCAGTTGCCCATTCCCTGTCATTTTTCCTGCCTCTGAGAGGCAATATCTCAGAGGCAGGAAATATCTCCCCAAGGGGGACCTCACCATAACATGAGTCAGACATTTCAAGTTCATGATGGCGGCCAAGATTCTAGCCATGTACAGTGGCGCTTGCTCAGGTGACAGCATAAGCGAATATAGGATTTGTTTCATTCAAATGTTCATTCATTCATTCTTTCTTTCATTCTGCATATGCCACTTGCCAATGCCAGGAGATAGGATACACTAATAACTAAGACAATGTCTCCATTTTCATTGATTTTTACATTGGAGCGGAGGGGTGGGAGAAGTAAATAATCCAGATAATTTTAGAAGTTGATAGGTGCTGTGAATATAGGATATAGGATAGGATGGCATGAGGGTGAGTGGTGGAGAAGTTAGGTTTGGGAAACTGAGGAAGCCTCTCTATGGATTATATACTGAGAGCTCGCTCCTGCCTCACCCAGCTCCTGACTGCCCAGGTGTGGCCTCATCGGGATGTGATGGACAGTGGCTCTGAGAACCATGATTTCCTGTGACTTCTAGTCCAGCTGAAGTGTTCACTTTCCACTTATCTCAGGAAACTCATAGATTAATCCTTTTCTTCTAGAATTTGTGATTCCTGGTAAAATGCAGTGTTTCATTTTTTTATTTAAAAGATGCACCATTGAACATTTTATTAAAAATAATTCAGTATTGAAAATGCATATTTCAGTAATGAGAAATAATACAGGCTTGAAAGAAAACCAACCTGTTTAAAGTAGAATAAATCTCCCTGTTGATTACTCTGTGTCTCCATCCAGATAATTGAAACACTTTTAAAATATTGCTTGGAGTTCTTTTTTTTTTTTTTTTACATTGTAGAAAATACGCATAACATATTTGATAACATATACGCATAAGATGGCATAAAATTTGCCATCTTAAACTGTGTGTTTTTTTTTTAAATCTAAATCCTCACCTGAGGACATGTTTTCCATTTATTTTTTTTTTTTTTTGAGAGATTGGAAGGTAGGAAAGGGGAAAGGGAGGGAGGGAGGAAGGGAGGGAGGGAGGGAGAGGGAGAGAGAGAGAGAGAGAGAGAAAGAGAGAGAGAGAGAGAGAGAGAGAGAGAGAGAGAGAGAGAGAGAGAGAGACGCATTGATTGGTTGCCTCCTGCATTCATCCTGACCAGGGCCGGGGATCAAACCTGCAACCCAGGTATATGCCCTTGACTAGAAATCAAACCCATGACCCTTTAGTGCATGGGCCAATGTTCTAACCACTGAGAACACCAGCCAGGACATCTTAACCATTTAATTGCAAAATTCAGTGGCATTAAGTACATCACACTGTGGTGCAGCCACCACCACCACCTATCCCCAGAACTCTTCATCTGGTGAAAAGACCTTGGATTTTTTTAGAGCTCCTCTTGCTAACAGGAGTATTTTATTAGCCAAGGCACTATCCTAGGTATTATACACAAGCTATATCTAAAATTTATAACAAATATTTGATATCTAGTCAGATTTGTATTTGATTTAATTCTCACCATGACCTTATAAGGGGCATATGACATACACTGTTTTTACCCATGAGAAACCAGCCGAGAGGGCTGAGTACATTGTTTAATTTTACATGGCCAATAAATGTTGGAGTAAGAATTTGAACCCAGCTTCCTCTAAAGCCAAGGCTCTTTCTATTGTTCCACAGCGATGTTCAGTTCAAAATCTTGATTCTGGCATCGTGCCTTCTGCCAGTCACTGCTTTCAGCACCAATCAGAGCACAGCTCACACCTTCTCAGAACACTGGGGAAGTTTCCTCTGTGAGCAAATGTTCTTAAATCAGTACTATGAGCACCAACTCAATAGGCATCTGAAAAGCAACTAAATATCAAAACCATACTTCATTTTTGAAGAGGACTTGGGAAGTTATATTCCTAAAATTCAACAACTGTATATACCTCTCTTTAGCATATTCTCACTTCTACAATGTCATGTGTTGGTTTTAACTCTGAAAGGAGGTCAGTCTCCTCAGCATTATACGTCCCTTCCTGCCCATTAAAGATGGCATTTGCGTTTCTCTTTATGAAAACATAGGATGTTGGTTTCCTTCTTGGTGTCAGCATTGGCCAGCCTGGGTGTGAGGTGGGTGGTGGAAATGCTAATACCATGGAAGGTCCAGGGAAGGCCCAGTGTTTATGCAGCTGGACTTGCTGATATACAGGTGCCTTCATGGGGGGGGGGGTGGCGAGAGAGGAGATAAACACGTCAGTTGGATAAAATCATGCAAATGTTATCAGTCCTTTTTATTCTTGGAAGAAACAGACTGATACAGAACATGGTTAGGAGTTAGCAGTAAAGCATCCTCGCTCCTTTCCCCTCTCTGAGCTGCGGTGCTATATTAAGGCGTATCACTGGGATGGTAACACCAAACATATGGTAGAGAGAGAAGGAAACACGTTCTTCCTCTAGTCTGACATGCAAATAAGAGGGGAAACATTGCAAAGGCACAAGCTGGCTTCTAATCTTAGAGAGCAGGACCCCAACCTGGGAACCTCATAATATTCCCCACCTCCTCACTGCTACCCCCCACTCCTGACCTGGGCCCCAGTGACAGGGGCAGCAGACTGGCGGGGGAGAGGGCTGGGGTTGCTGAGGTCCTTGTGGTGGGAAGGGTCTTGGAGTTTTCAGGAGCCACCCTCTTTTTTTCTCTCCATCTCTTCATCTCCTCCTCATCTCAACGCACCCACACACACACACACACACACACACACACACACACACACACACACACACGCACACATACACACACACACACACACACACACACACACACCCTCATCAATTGACTGTGGAGGGATGGGGATTGATGAAGGCTAAACTCCCAGCCAATTCAGTTTTTCTCATCACAGATCCAAAGCTTTCATCACATGACCCTCCTTGGACTTACTTTTAATGACTCTTCATTGCCATTTGGGTAAAGTCCCAACTCCTGGCCTGCTTGCTCCATGATCTAGCCCTTGGTCTTGCCTTTGCCCCTCCATAGCCTTCCAGCCTTCCCAGTCCCCACCCCAGCCCTTTGTAACCCACAATGCCAAACCCCCTGCTGGTCCCACTGCATGCTCTTCGCCTCCACAGGCCTTTGGCAAAGCCATTCTCTGTTTGTAAGATGCCTTTGCCCTTGACTCCATCCTCACCCCACTATGCTTGTATAAACCCCACTTGTCCTTCATCTGCCTCATTCTTTTCCTTCAGGAAATCTCCGAGTTGCCAAACCTGGTTAGGCTCTCCTCTGATGAGATTCCCGTAACCCCCATGTTAACACATAACAGACGGTGACAGCAGCCTGCTTCCTGAGTCTCCTCAGACAACCTGGGGAGTGCAGTCATACCTGCAGAGCCCAGTAACTGTCTGCCAAAGGAATGGGCAACCTGCATCCCGGGCTGGGCTGTGCAGCCCTCCCTGCCTGCGCCTCATTTTGTATCATCAAGTCTGTAAATGGGGGAGAGAGAGACTCGCCACCTTCCTCTGCTGTGGTAGAAAAACCCTCCCTGGAGACACCTTCCGTGGCCACTATCATTTCCATTGCTGCCCCCCCACTTCCTTCCGAGTGTTTATTACAGTCGGAAGCCATCTTACCACCTGTTGTCTTTCCTCTGGTTCCTCCTCTCTGCCAGGGCAGACTCTCCCCTCTGGGCCCTCAGCTCTAGCATGTAGCTCCTCCATGGGCATGTAAGGGGCTCAGAGTCTATCTGCTGAATATGTGAGTTCATTCATTTGAATCTCAGAGATATACAGGACTTTGGGCATCAGACAGAGAAAGACCTTGTTCTCTTTTTCTCCTTACAAATATGGAGAAAAAGCTTTTCAAGAGATCAGATCAGAACCAGAAAGGGCTTTCAGGGTTAGTTCAGTCAGCGCATCTCCCCCTCCACTGAAACCTCAGCAGAGTTTTCATCTACATTTCTCTAGGGCACACGCATGTGACGTTATTTTAAAGGAGCTCTAATGTTTATTGACTTTTTAATTAACATTTTGGGTTTCAGTGTCCATCTGTTTATTATTTGCTTAGCTACACTGACTTGCAAACTGTTGCATTCATTACCAGGTCATTTAGGCTCCAAGGTATTTTCATTACAATGTTACCCAGAAAAGGGTTATCATTTAACAATCAAATGACTTGCGATGTAAATTCCTTATTGGGAGATTCTATCCGTATCCCTGGTGTTCAATTGGAGACGTCTGTGCACTTGAAATTTCACATGAAAATGCTTTTGGGGTTATACAGGACTAGCTGATGGCTTCTGATAGCACTGTACCTCAGACTCTGTGGCTTTTATGAGAGGGAAAACCCCCATAATACATGCTCTGTGAAACTCCCCTTTTGGATGAGAGAAACTGACAGATGTCCTTATTAATCCACAAAACAGCTCCTTCCTCTCTCCCTCTCATGGAGAAATCTGTGCTCCTAAACCCAGCACTTTCTACTCCTAGAAAACTCTTCATTTTCTTTGCTCCTGAGAATGTTTCTTCCAATTTGGGATTTTGTTTGCTGTCAGCTTGCCTCACCCCATTTAATTAGGCAAGGCTTTGCCAACGTTACCGGTTCTGCCAGCAGGGTGGTGGGAAGTGAAAGGATTTCAGTCAGGAAAAGCCTGGCTCCACGGCACTCAGGTGGCCAGCAGGTTGAGGAGCCCCCGTGGCCCTCGCTGTAGAAACGGAACTGCACGCTGTCTCACAGATGCTAGCACCGAGCTTTGCACATGTTAGGTTCTCAACAAATGCATGTTGTATAAGTGACATTGAGCCTCATTTAAGGATCTTATTTGCAAGCCTATTGGACAAAGCAGCTATGGCTTTCAGAAATAAGTGGTACTTTATTTTCTATGTGGAAACCATGAGGATTTGAGACATTCATAAACAGATTAAAGACACCTTTTTGTGTGTGAGATGTAATCAGGTTATTTGCCTCTTTTGTAATGGGTAAAACAACAACAAAACAAATACTGAGCACATTTTTGCACATTCTCAGAGCGTATTCCTGACCAGTGCTTCCGTGAGCTATGCGCTGTGCTATGTGCACACTGCAGCTGAGATCGCTGGGGCAGCGGCAGTTGTGTGAGTGTGTGTGTGATCAGTCTTTACTCCAGCACATTCTATAAATACAATCATTTTCTCAGTGTGTTGTGATTTGAAAAAGAATCAGAATCTGCTCTACACTGCATATTCTAGATAAATTCTTTCAAATTGATATTGAGGAATAATTTATCAGTCATTATAGATGGCCTTTGGTTTAAAATACAGTTTTTCCTATCAGGATATTGTACTTAAAACCTTTTCTTTTTCTATTGCAGTTTACATTCAGTGTTATTCTGTATTGGGTTCAGGTATACACATAGTAGTTAGTCATATACTTTACAAAGTGTTCACCCTGATATTTCCAGTACCAACTGGCATCATACATAATTATTAAAATGTTATTGACTATATTCACTGTGCTATATTTTACATCCCTGTGGCTGTTTTGGTAACTCTTTTGACTTTTGAAAAAGTAAGTGGATAGTTAAATAATTGAAACATGTGAATCTATGTAAACCTATGATCATTCAGTTGACTCTGGGCAGATTCTAAAACATCATGTAAGAGATGGGTTGGGAACAACTTAAAAAAAGGAAGCAGGAATCACTTTGAGCCAGCGAAATTTTGAGAAAATTTTAAGTGAAATTTTGACACTGATGAAATTGCATGTGCTCTGAGACACTGCTTATCACAGTGTATTGTAATTATTTACTGTCCCGTTGATGGACTAGACCAGTGGTCGGCAAACTCAGTCAACAGAGCCAAATATCAACAGTATGATTGAAATTTCTTTTGAGAGCCAAATTTTTTAAATTTAAACTTCTTCTAGCCCCATTTCTTCAAAATAGTCTTGCCCAAGCCGTGGTATTTTGTGGAAGAGCCATACTCAAGGGGCCAAAGAGCTGCATTTCAAACCTTGAGCCACATTTTGCCAACCACTGGACTAGACTGTGATTTCCTTGAGGGCAGGGCTGAGAGTCATAGTTTAGCACTTGCAGGGCCTGACATAAATGTTCAATATGTGGTTGTTGAATGAGTTACTGAGTATCTCTGTAGGAGAGATGGAAGAGTATGAACTCCATTCTGGCTAGTGTGGCTCAGTTGGTTGGGTATCCCAGTCAGGGTACATTCCTATTTTCAGTCTTGATCCCCATTAGGGGATGTGCAGGAAGTAGCTGATTGATGTTTCATGCTCACATTGACATTTCTCTCTCTCTCTCTCTTTCCTTCCCACACTCCCTCCCTTCTTCCCTCCCTTCCTTTTTCTCTAAAAATCAATAAAAAAGAACAGAAAAGAAAAATCTGAACTTCATAATACCACACTTACATGGTTAGGTGATTGAGTGCACATGACCAGGGACTGGTTGATCAGTAGATCTGTATAAACCTGAAAGGCAATTTCTAGGGATTTTTCTCAGGACAAGCTCAGAACATATTCTTTCCAATAATGAAATAGAAAAATATCTTGAATGAAGGCATGCTTATTAAATTTAAGTATGGCCAGAAGCTAAAGTAAAAAATAATTCTACCAATAACAAAGGACACAATAAATTAGATTTACCCTAACACTGGTTTTCCTCTTTTTTTGTTTGTTTCATGTTTTTGTACCTTTAATTTAATTTAACCACCCACTGTCTTTATTTATTTTAGGGTTTTTAGTTATGATTGGATCTTGACAATAAAAAGGTATGTTTTATGGTCATTTACAGTGGCTGTAGGGAAATATTTCTTTGAAAAAATTTAATAGTATTTCATACTATATTTGAGATAAGATATAAAAAAAAGACGAGGAGTCAAAAGTAATCTTGGAAGAGTGAGCTCCATAACTTTTTTTTTTTTTTTTCAAAATGGCTTTAAAAACTAGGGATGAGTTATTTATTCTCGTGGCGAGACTACATATTCTTCTGGGCAAGCTTGTCTTCTTTGGGGTACAAAAGTGTCACCTCTCACCCAGTTGTCCCTTCCCTTAGAGCTGGTTGAGTAAAACCGACAGGACAGAATTACCTCTTTGAATTTCTGGAAAAAAATGAATGTCTCTTTTTACGTTAGTGTGAGTCAAAAAATAAATACAAGCCAAAGGATTGTGCCAAGTGACTAAACCTTGACATAAAAATTGATTTTTTGTGTGTGACAAATCAGAAAACTCAACATCTTAATATGCCATTAAATTTATTATTTCCTTACCCAGAGCTTTGTCACTTCCTGGAACCTCCATGACATGCTCCTCAGAAGCTGACTTGTCTAGTCCCTCCTTGGAGATGGCTCCACCTCAGGGCTCAGTCTCCTTCCTTTTTCCTGAGTTCCCAGCTCTTCTCAGCCTCCTGGGCTTTGGCGCTTCCCCTGCATTTGGAAAACTCAACTGTGGAGCCTTTCCTTTGACTCTGAAGGGTTCTTGGTCTTTTGTACTAAATTACACATTTTTGTTACTGGCAGTATAGCTCTGATTCATATCTTGTATAACTCCACAGAGAAATGGTTTCCTGCATTATTATTTCATAAGCCATTACAAGTTAAAATTAAGTTCATGTTAATATTCCTATAAGGCTGCATTCAGTGGATCTCTTCTTTATCTTGAAAAATGTATGTCAAATTGCTTGCGTAGAAATTTCATATGTTAGGATTAGAATTCCAATATGCATGAATCCAAGTGGAATTGTTTGCAGTTCAGATAATCTTTACAAATGGTTTAAATCTATTCCTTTTCTTCAGCAAGGCTGCCGTTTTCTTAACATCTGACCTTTACCACATGTCTCAGGTCTTTCAGAATTATTCTAAAGTTCTCATCTTCTTCTGTCTCCCATGGGCTTTTCACATTTTAAGTGGTTGAAGTGTATGGGGAGCAATTAACATTTCCCCCCACTTTCTATTTGATAAAAACAGTCACTTATCAAGCTGTTTTTAGTCAGGATTAATAATCCAATATAATAAAAGACTAATATACAAACAGACAAAATGGCGGAACAACCAGAACAACCAAACTGCCTCTCACTGTGGCAGTTCTGTCTTCTGTAAGCAGATGCATTCTGAATGGGCACAAGGAGCTCTGGTTCACTGCATCCGCTCCAGCCCTCTGCCCTTCTCTGCTGGGGGAGGTGCCCCAGGGCCAAGGAAATGTGCCCACCCATTGTGTGTGCCCTTCACTTTGACCCCAGAAAGCATCCCCATGACACCATCTTGACAGAAGTCCAAGAATTCAAAATTTAAACCTGGTAGGTGGTAGAACATATTTTATTTAAAGAGTCTGTTGTTTTGACTTGTTGACATTTAACAAATAGTCTATTTAATATATATTTATCCAGCAAAATGGATTTATCTGGGAAGAACAAAGAATTGCAATTAAGGGTGTGTGGTCTGAGAGCAAACTCTGAACAAGTCTAGAGAAACAAGGAGAGGAAGGCTCTTTTATGGACTTGGGAGGGGCTGTTGTAAACATAGTCCATTGCAGGAAACTATATTTTAAGTATAGAGGCTGCTCATTGGCCAAGTCATGGTGGTGTCCCATTGACTAAGCTGTTGCTGGGCAAGGAGGAATCTTCCTCCTACCGAGGTGGTAAAATAGTGTCACTTTCTGAAAGACATGCAAGTACACCTCTTCCTATTGGGGTCAGTAGTTTACACTGAGTGACACATAGTGAGAAATTCTTTCTTCTAGCCTCACAAGTCTATTTTTTGTTGTTGTTAATACTCCTTGAAGATATTTTCCATTGATTTTTAAAGAAAATGGGAGGGAGAGGGGAGAGAGAAAAACATCAATATGAGAGAGACACATTAATTATTTGCTTTTCACATGTGCCCTGACCATGGTCATGGATCAAGCATGCAACCAAGGTACATGCCCTTAACCGAAATCAAACCCAGGACCCTGCAGTCTAAGGGCCAATGCTCTATCCATGGAACCAGACCAGCTAGGGGCTCACAAGTCTATTTTAAATAAGGATTCTGTTTAATTTTTACAGATTTATGACTTCATCTATACAAACTTGTTTCCTCATCCTATATAATAAAAGCTTAACATGCTAAATGTCTAGTCATCCAATATCTGTTCAACCAATCAACGCATAATATGTTAATGATATGCTAAGGCCACTCAACCACTCGCTATGATGTGCACTGACCACCAGGGGCAGACACTCCAACTGGTAGGTAAGCTTGCTACTGGGCCAATTGGGACTGAGCGAGAAGGTCCAGACACACACTGGAGCTGTCCCACAGTCCCTCCTTGGCTAGGAAAATTCCTGTGTCCCTCCCTGGCCCTGATTGTGCACCGGTGGGTCCCTCAGCCTGCCCTGTGCTCTCTCACATGCAGAACCCCTTGGAGGATTTTAGAGAGCCAGTTTTGACCTGATTCTGCTCATTGCAGGAGCTTCCCCTGGTGGTCAGTGTGTTCCCACAGGGGGGAGTGCTGCTCAGCCAGAAGCTGGGCTCATGGCTGGCGAGTGTAGTAGCAATGGCAGGGAGTGGGCCTAAGCCATCAGTTGTATATCCCCCAAGGGCTCCCAGACTATGAGAGGGCACAGACTGGGCTGAGATACACCCCCTTGCCCCCCACCCTCCGCTGAGTGCATGAATTTCATGCACCAGGCCTCTAGTAGACTATAAAGAAAATTGTGTTCCACAACATACTGTTGTAACCAGCTGAGAGTTTGTTGTAGTCACTTAATTTTCCTATCTGTAAATGGAGGGCTGGCTAGAACATTGGTTTCCAAATTTGACTAGTCCTCAGAATTGCCAGAAACTTTTAAAAATATACATGATTCCCAGGTTCCATCAATCTAGTAATGATATTGTAATAGGATTGGGAAGAGTTGGCAATTAGGAAGACCTTGGCTATCAGTTAGCATTCACTACCTCTCTACTAGATGGACTTTATTGTTATTCTCTTTATTTAATCTTCACTTCAAAGAGTCTTTCCAGTATATTTGGAGATGAGGCGCTAGCGTTAACTGGGAGACACTTGGTCTATTCAGTCTCTTAATTTCTGTGCTTTGCCAAGTTTGAACACATATTAATTCAGAGAGGTAGCCGTGAAATCCACTGCCTTGACCTCCATTCTGTGTTATCATTAAGTATTGTGTTTAAATGATAGCTAAGGAGAGAGCAGATAATATGTCTCTGAAAATACAGAGATCAGACTGACAAATGGCCAGTGGCTGCATGCTAGGAGCCCATGGAAAGGGGTGTGTTTCTGCATTGTCAGAAATTCCACCAAGTAGCTGCCACTTTCTCTACTCCAAGTGCTTGCTTGTGATTGATGAAAATGAAAAGATCTTTTCAATATGTACAGTGTAGTTTCTGAAGTCAAGAAATATTCAGGCAATAGCATTCCAATTCTGGAGATACAGGGAAACTCTGAAGAATAAAACCCTACAAAATGAGAGAGATTGTTTTTTTCTCAAAATTCCCTTTGTAGGAAATAAACTATTGTTGCAAAGAGTTATGAACTTGCTATCTCCCCATAACTACCTTTTAAGAGCTCGTGCATTAGTCTGAGTCCTCAAGGAAATCTAGACATATACACTATAGTCAAATTGAGTTTTTACTTGTTCATGATGTAAGATAGTGATTTTCAATGAGTGTCTGCAAAAATTTTTAAAACATACAATACCTGACCTATTTTCCTTTTGACTGTCAAAAAAAAAAACACAAAAAAAAACAACGACAATAGACAACACAACAATAGCCATCCAGTGTGAATGAATCAAAATTATACCTTTTATTTTTGGTCAGTTTGGCAAAAAATATTTTTTTTCATGTGATGCGGAATTTTAGTAATTTTACGTGTGCCAAGAGATGAAAAGGTTGACTACTGCTGACCTGAGAGAAAAGTGGTTATGAATTTTACACTTGGGAAATTAAAAGGGGAGTACATGTTTAAAATGGCACCATTAGTAGGGGAGAGAGAGTTAGAGCCTCCAGCACAGTGTAAAGAACTACTTCACGTAGCTCAATTTAATTAATTAATTTATTTTTTATTTATTTATTTATTTTACTAGTAGAGCTCCAGTTTATACTTGCACATGCTTCTTAGTTCCTTTAGAGTAAAACCCATACTGCTGAACTGGGCAACAGAGCCTCTCATAACATTCCCCAATTTGCCCTCATTGATATGTTTTCCTGGGCTCCTTCCATTTGAGTATTCTATATCCCAACACAGCACACCTCACTTCTGTTTTTGCAAATGCTGTTTCCTCTCCCTGGCAGGCTCTTTTCCTTGTCTTTCTATGCCAACTTGCCAACACCTAGCACTAGTAGTATCACCTCTGGGGTGGAGCCCCACTGCGTCCTCAAGCAGAGCGAGACTTGGAGCAGGCTGTGCTCCCAGAGCCCCTGCCCTGCGCCCTGCCAGGGTGTTGGTTGTGCTGCATCATGTTTGTGTGCAGAGCTGTCTTCCCACACTGGCCAGGGAGCTGCTTGGTTTCAGGGACTGTGTTTTATTTATCTTTATATCCCATGTCTGACACTCATAGGTACTCTCTCGATGTTTAATGAAGTCTAGGTCTGGGAGTTCGATGCAGGCTCTCTTCAAATAATGTACGGTGATGCTTTCTCAAGGGCTCTGTCTAGTAAGTTTTGAGAAAGAGTGACAGTGACTTAAGAGGTCTTTTCTCTGTCCCCTTCCCTTCTCCCCCTACCTGCTTCTGTCTGTAGTGCAGTTGGTGGCATTTTGTGTAGCCTTCCACCATGACATCTAACAGGCTAACTTATTTAGCAGAACTGCTCTGTGTTTATTTCTCAAACCACATTAGACCTTCAGTTATGAAGTCCACCACCACCAGCTCCACTCCTCACCTCCCAAGAAAAAATGAGAGAGAAGATGAAAGAGGAAAATTCACCAGATGGTTCATCTCATGCCACACCCTTACTGCAAGATCCTAGGATGAGCAGTTTTCATTTCCACATTAGTTTTCTTCCCTCTAAGGCTCCTGAACTAACCAGCACAGTTCACATAGGGGCTTGAGCTGCCTTCTGATTTTGCATCATGAGACTGGGAAATAATCCTGACTCAGTTTTGTGCCTGCTTTGGCACCCGCTTTGCTCCTACCTCCACCCAGGCTCCTGTGCTCTGTTTCCTTACCTCTCAAGTGTTCTTGGCATCCTTTCCCAGAGATAAATCATTCTGCCAGTGTTTTTGCCTGCAGAGTGTGTTACACAGTGCTGGCTACCCCAGCCTCTCATGACACAGCAGCTCCGGTGCTGTGGACCCAGCCACTGTGTGACTGTAGGCTGGGCTTAAGGAGCATGGCCCCCAGCTTGTGTGTATGTATGTATGGGACTATACATGCACACATGTATGTATATATGTATGTGAATGTGTGTATGCATGTGGGTACATTCATGCATGTGTGTATGTACAGGATGGGGGAAAAGTAGGTTTATAGTTGTGAGTATGCAAAACACAGAGTTTATTCTTGCATTTTTATTTATTTATCATAGTATTATTTTTCATACAAACAACTGTAACATCCTTTTACCCCACCCCGTATATATGTATGCATGTATATATACATGTGTGTGTGTGTGTGTGTGTGTGTGTTTATGTGTGTGTGCATGCACATATCTCCTCACCCCTGCTTGTCTCTATTGTGCATTTTTGGCTTCTTTCTGACTATAATATAATTTCAAAAAACAACAACTCGAAAGAGACCACAAGTTCAGGAAGAAGTATATTAGCACCTTTGGGAATAACTTTCTGAGGACAGCTCTTCCCTTTGTATCTGAAAATATATTAATAATAGTCTTTTCTAGGTGGAGTAGGGGAGAAACCTCTTTATTCAGTTCTGTATTATTTTTGTACTGTTTTCTTTTTTCCTCCCTTTCTTTCATGTTCTTCTTTTTTATTAGCAGAACACTTTTAAAAATAATTCTTGCCCAGAGCCATGCTAATCTTTTCTGTATCATACCAATTTTAGCGTATGTGCTGCCTGAAGCACGATCTGAGGAGGGAGGTGGGGGTACTATTGAATAGATGGAGTCAATAGAGGGGAAAATGGGGCATATGTAATACTTTCAACAATAAGGATTTAATTTTTAAAAAGTTAAACATTAAAAAATTTTAAAAATAAATAAAAATAAATTCTTACATAGAACCCCAATACATAAACAGGTAGAAGATGTAGTGTTTTATCAGAGTGAATTTTTAAGTTCAAGTTTATCACTTCATTACGCATCCTGTCAGTGAGTGAACACCAGTGGACATGTGAGCTTGCCCTTAGTGCCTACCGCAGCTGTGTGGTTGTGTTTCATGACAGTTTCTAAAATATTTATTGAGAACCTGGAGGATCTGGAGGAAACTAGATTGAAAAGCTCTAAGGACCTCAGTGAAGTATAGACAGTATGCTCTGATGCTTGGAGGAAAAACTCTCTGTCTTGCAGAATCACCTAAAATGCACATGGTGGCTGTGTGTGGCCTCAGGCTGGCCGGGCCTCCCCCGACTAGGCGTGCAGACCATGGCCACTGCCTGAGCACAGGAACTATTTTCTTTGAGCAGAAGAGCAAAGCCACTCCTTCCTTCCCCTCTCCCCCCGGCTGTCCTGATGTAATTGTCAGAGCCCGTCCATGTGGCTGGAGTTCTTCTGTCCTCTCATTCCTCATCCCTCATGGCTCAACTGCTTTCCTAATCTCTTTTTGAACTCTGGAATAGAAAACTGTGAACAGCAACTCATTTATTAGACACAATCTATTAGTATATCATTTCTGAGAATTTGCACCTAGCCCTGGAGCTCATCCTGGGAATTTTCTTACGAGCTGACATCCCTTAGGTCACATGTGTCAAACACAAGGCCCGCGGGCCAAATCCGTCCCGCCAGGCCTTGCAATGTGGCCTGCACCGCGCTGTCATCACTGCACTCCGCTGCGTTTCCATCACAATGACAGTTTATGACTGTTCAGTAAACCATTCGGCCCGCGATTTAGGCTGGATTTTAGATTTTGGCCCCTTCTCTGATTGAGTTCGACACCCCTACCTTAGGTTATCATAATCCTATCACATCTATTAGCAGAACAGGATAAAACTATAACCTCAGAACTATCTCAGCATTTAACCCCATCCACATAAAATGGCAGTTTGCAGAGCTGTGTATATCACACGCCTCCTCTTAAAAATCATCCGCAAAGCAAAGCATGCTGTGCTTCCTAATCATGACTTCGGTCGCACTTAGGGAGAAACTCCCTCTTGCTTTCTCAAAAAAGAATACAGAGTTGCCTTTATTATACATGAACAGAGATTATCTCTGTCGTTTTAAATTCACACACACACATACACACACACACACACACACAGGAGGAAAATGATACAATAATAAATAATAATATAAGAATAAGCTCTGTGTTTCACATATTCACATCTATAAACCTACTTTTCCACCCACATATGTAAAGCATTTATATGGCACAAGATCAATCAATCACAAGCATCCTAATGAATTCTCAACATGTAGATACTTGGAAACTATTTCCTTCCATTTGAATGTGCCTGCTTTTCTGAAGCCCAGGTCTAACCGGCACAGGCTGAGACAGCACTAATTACTGATGTGCAAAAACGAAAGGATGCTGGATTCTGCGCCATTATCTCTGCGGTGGGCACTTTCTTAGAATAGCGAGGAATGTATATGGCACAGGTTCAACTCTCTTAAGGCTGAAAATGAACTGATATCAGGGCTTCAAAGCAGAATTCCCTCCTTATTTTTCTTCTTACTCTGTTTGCACCACATCTCTTTCTTTTATGATTTGCTTTCTGCTTTATGAGTAAACTAGAGGCCCAGTGCATGAGATTCATGCATGGGGGGGGGGGGGGATGAGGGGTAGAGAGGGGGTCCCCTCAGCCTGGCCTGCACCTTCTCACAGCCTAGGACCCCTCAGGGGATATCCATCTGCTGGCTTAGGCCCCATCCTTCAGGGATCGGGCCTAAGCCAGCAGATAGACTCCCTCTCACAGTCCGGGCTCTTGCAGTCCAGGACCCCTTGCTCTTTACCACCCACCTGCAGTGGAGGTGGGAGAGGCTCCCGCCACCATCACTGCACTTACCAGCTGTGAGCCTGGCTTGCTGCTCCTTAATGCTGCCTCTGAGGTGGCTCTTGCCACCGCTGCTGTGCTTGCCAGCAGTGAGTCTGGCTTCTGGCTGAGCGGTGCTCTCTGTGGGAGTGCACTGACCATCAGGGGGCAGCTCCTGCATTGAATGTCTACCCCTTGATGGTCAGTGTGTGTCATAGCGACTGGTCATTCTGCCATTCAGTCAATGTGCATATTGGGCTTTTATTATATAGGATGGCACAGTATTGGAGCAGAGTGAGTGAGCCGCTGGGATTATGCTCACCTGGCCCAGGTGCTCCTTCTCTGGGAGGAGCATGGGCAGCAGACCTGTGCCTCTCCTATCCTGCCAGAGCCCCTGGTTACTATGTCAAAGTGAAAGCTCTGCCTGTGCCAGAGCCCTGCAGCTGAGCCTGATTTTCGGGGCACCTGTTGACTTGGCATAGTCCTGGGTTTGAGTTGTGCAACACAGACGCTCACTGCGAGTATCAGCACAGAGAAAGCTTTTGTAGTAGGAAAGAAAAGGGAAAGATACCCCAGATTTCCAGTGCATTGCTTTAGTCCCCTTTCCTTTATGTTCACCTAAATGCAAGTGTTCAGAGCTAGAAACTTCGAGATGCTCCCTGCATTAAAGCTCCCACTGTCTCTGGGGGTCAGAGTGTGTTGATGAGGCTGCAGGGTGTGGGACAGGTGTCGGCACCGGTTCCAGGCCTCAGCAGTGTTTGGAACAAACCTTCTAAGATTCCCCTTCGAAGGTGCCGCTGGATGCTGTATTTTCAAACCAGTGGAACTCAAAAGTCAAAGCTATAAGATCTCATCTCAAGTCCTAGGCAGATGAGTGCCTTGATGGTCTCCAAGACTAGGCATCTATTCTCATGTGAAAACATCCAAAGAAATATATATTACTCTCCTACAAAAAGTTACCAAAAAATCCAGAGAAGGAAGTGACAACATTTTCTTAAATGTGTTAGTGTTTCAAAGCTTTAATAAAGAATATTAGAAGCTACAATTAACCCATCAATGTTTGTTGTTGCTTTTTTGTACTCTTTTCTTGAGAGGACTAATGTGTTGGCCAAGTAGCCTTGGACCTTCAGTTTCAGGACACCCTGAACCTTTAAATCAGTCCCATTATTGCCTGGCTGGTATTGCTCAGTGGTTGAGCATCGACCTATGAACCAGGGGATCACAGTTCTATTCCAGTCAAGGGCACATGCTCAGGATGCTGGCTCAATCCCCAGTGTGGGGCATGCAGGAGGCAGCCAGTCAATGATTCTCTCTCATTATTGATGTCTCTATCTTTATCTTTCTCTTCCTTCCTCTCTGAAATCAATAAAAATATATTTTTTAAAAACCAATACCATTATGAAGTAAATGTAAATTTAAGCCAAGATAAATTTAAAATGCAACTAAAATGATGGAATTTCCAACACTAAACATCTAAAGGTGAATCCTTTCTGAGCATCTAAAGTGCTTATGAATTCAATAACAATAGGGATTCTTAAATTTTGCATTTGAGTCACATGGGAACTTTTCTGGGTTTTGTTGTTGATTTTTGGTTGGTTGTTTGTTTTTTAATCTCAATGCCTATACTATATCCCAAGCCTTAAATGAAATCGTAATCTCCAAGGGTGGGCCCAGTTATCAGTATATTGTAAAACTCCTCTGGTAATTGTAACATGCAGCCAAGTTTGAGACCCACTGGCAACTTATAATGGCTGATAACAGACGGAGGAAAGAAATTATACAGTCAAATCTAATTTTTTTAAATTCAGGTATTCAGCTTTTGAGTGTCTTTGGTCTATAAGTCTTTAGGAGAGCCACAATTAATTGTTCATTTATTCATTCTTCTATATGTTCTTCACCCTTATTTGGACCTAACTCATTTCTCCTATGGACTGAAGACAGCCAGTCCCCAGCTACGTCTTCTGGAGCTATTCTAGATATGAGCAAATCATTTGGTAATTAATCTGTTGGTCCAGGGCTACAGGGGAAGATAAAGGAAACCTTTCTGTGTAAATGGCTTCCTGTCTCAGGAAAGCCTGTTCCATATTTGACAAACTTACTCAGGCAGAAAGAGAGCTGTTGAAGGCTGAATGGTAATCAAGGCTTCTGTGCAGCAAGCACTATCCTGAGAACACTGAATATTGGCTTTATGGGCCCATGTATACCTTGTACCCTTTGCCTCATTATAATTTTAGGTTTATCGATTCCTAGAGCTGGAAAGGACCTGAGTAGTTACTTTCTAGATGAGGAGAGCCTGCACACAGTCCCATAGAGACAAGGCCAGCCTAGTGGGTGCCCCTCACATGGTGTCATTACAGGCTCCAGTCTGGCCTCCCTCCACACAGTGCTGGTCAGGCTCCTACCCTGTGTGCCCTAAATTGTACTCAAGATGCCAGAGATACTTTTTTTGAAAATGTGGTGGGCTGTACACAAGTGTTTTGCTGTTTGTTTGTTTTTTTTTTTAGGATTCAAAGCAGAACTCATTTCACAATGAGAGACTTTCACATGAAATACTTAATCATAAAAACAAAACAAAAACTGGCTTGCATACTTAAGAAGCAGTTGATTTCCAATGTGTTGTAGGTTCCTAATCTAATGTTGATTATAGCCCCATCTGCTGGTAACAAAGAGAGATGATTTGAAGCTTTGGATTTTGAGTTTTGGTCATTCCTGGGGTGGCCTATAGTCTTTTTTTTTTTTTTCCTTTGATATTATTGCAGTTGCCCCCATTCCTCACCCCCTTTCCACCTCCACCCAGTCTCCACTCCCCCTCTCTTGACCCTCACCACACTATTGTCTGTGTCGATGGCCTATATTATTAATAGACAAGATATCTCTTTATACGATACATATATATGTATATGTAATATGTTTTATCTCTACAAATACACACACACACACACACACACACACACACACAATCACACACACACTAGTGGCCTGGTGCACAAAATTTGTGCCCGGCGGGAGGGGGTGCCATCAGTCCAGCTGTACCCTCTCCAATCGGTGACCCCTTGGGAGATGTCTGACTGCCAGTTTAGGCCTGATCCCTGAATTGGCAGTTGGACATCCCTCTCGCAATCTGGGACCGCTGGCTTCTAATCACTCACCTGCCTGCTTGCCTGCCTGATCTCCCCTAACCTCTCTGTCTGCCTGCCTGATCACCCCCGACTGCCTCTGCCTGCCTGCCTGCTTGCCTGATTGCCCCTAACTGCTCTCCCCTGCTGGCCTGATCTTTCCCCCAACTGCCTCTGCCAGCCTGATCACCCCTAACTGCATTTGCCTCAGCCCCTACCACCATGGCTTTGTCCAGAAGGAAGTCGGACATCTAGAATATGGCCGGTTGACCCAGTCTAATTAGCTTATTACCCCTTTTTAAAAAATGTATTTTTATTGATTTCATAGAGAAAAGCAGGGAGAGAAACATTAATGATGAAGGAGAATCATTGATTGGCTGCCTCTTGCATGCCCTTTACTTGGGATTG
Source organism: Pipistrellus kuhlii (assembly GCF_014108245.1). Lineage (NCBI taxonomy): Eukaryota > Metazoa > Chordata > Mammalia > Chiroptera > Vespertilionidae > Pipistrellus > Pipistrellus kuhlii. Next base: position 77,471,508 of record NW_023425404.1, on the reverse strand, counting down.
AGCCCACAACTCAGGCATGTACCCTTGACCAAAATTGAACCCAGGCCCCTTCAGTCCACAGGCCGATGCTCTATCCACTGAGCCAAACCAGCCAGGGCAGCATATTACCCTTTTATTAGTATAGATAAATTATATAGGATAAGATTGCTTAAATGGGGGAGAAAGCCTTTTTCAGCAGGAGGAGATGTTCTTGGCAGACAAAAATACATAATCCCTATTAGCTGATAGCCAGCCATATGCACTATACTGCCATACCAGTCATTAAAAAATTGAACCACTTTCTTACACCTTACATCAAACAGCTGTTGCCCTTAAAACCCCTCCTCAGCCCCTACCTTAGGTTCTGCCTTCGCAGTTCACCCAGATTGGGTTCTAATTGGTCAGTTTCTATGCCAGTCAGCATCAAAAGCTCTGCCTCCTAGGCAGCCATTGGCTCCTCACAGTTTACCCAGATTTGGTTCTGATCCAGTCAGCATCTCCAGGCCTATCTCTGGGCCTGATCAGAGAGTCGAGTCTGATCAGCAGCCTCTGCAAACACAGAGAGAAAAGAGGCACAGCTGCTGGTGAAGCCCAGAGAGAAAGAGAGGCAAGGGCTGATCAATAGCTGCCACAGAAGCTGTGGATCAAACCCTGCCTCTCTCTCTCAGCCTCTCTCTGGGCCTGATCCACAGCCCCTTCAGCAGTCAGTACTGGGTCTCCATGGCAACCCAGCACTGACTGCAGGACTTGATTTCTGGTGTTCATTCAAGCCTTCGATCATTACAGACCCTGGGTTTTTATATATATTAGGATCTATATATGTATATAGGTAGATAATTAGACACATATTTCAGTGTTCACTTAACAAATGAGGAAATGTGATCAGAAAGTATTTAATGACTTGCCCAACACCTTGCAGTTAGATGTGTCAGATCTGATTGCTCAAGCAGTTAAATGAATCTGTATGTATTTGTCTGTGTCCATTCTGGATATTGTTTGTTGAGCCAGGTGTTGATTGTATTCAAGAGCTTTAAAACTGTCTCTTTATAAAAATTTGGCAATGCAAAGTCTAATAACCTTTCTCTAATTGGGTTCAGTGAGAAAATCAAGCTCTAATACTCTAAAGTATTCACTGAATATGCTGTGTTAACTTTCTCTCCTACACAACTAGAAAGGTACATGAGAAAATAGTCACTTGAATAATTTTTCTCTCTTTGTGGTTTGGTTGAATAACCCTACTTCAGACAAACTGGACAGTCTCCTCCCACCCTAGCACACTTTCTGAGGTAACCAGTTATCAGTTTGATCTGTAACCTTATGAACTTAAATCTGAATATGAAATCATTTAAATACATATACACATGTGCATACACACAGATACTTGGGATGCAATGCAGTATGTATAACAACAGGCTGATCAAAGAACTGAGGTGGACCTGAGGAGTGGGGTTCAGCCCTATGAGAGGTAAGGAATAGCAAAGGGTTCTCAATGGAGGTGATACAGAATGAGTCTTGGAGAATGAGTAGTTTAATAAGAAGACATGAGGAGGATGAACACACCTGTATGGCCAGAGAAGGTGTGCACAGGTGTGTGAGAGCTGCCCACACCCAATAAAGTTTCGGTGTGGGGCAGCGGAAGGAGATGAGATGGAATGGACAGGTAAGGACTTAGCCACAAGGGACCTGATATGTCATGCCAAGTTGTTAAAACTTTATTCTGGACTACAGAGAGCCACTGAAGGATTTCAAGCTAAGAAGTTTGTTCTGTTCTATGTTATGAAATGATGGCTCAGGAGATGGCATTGAGAATGGTTAACAAGAGAGCAACTCCAGAGGGAGGGAGGAAGAGCAAGTGTTTATAAACTCAGGGCAATCATCTATAAAATAGGAAAAATAAAGACTTCTTTATAAAGTTGTTGTAAAAATGAAATAACGTCTGTGAATTAAAATTTTCTGGACCATTAAGGAAAAAAGGGTAGTGGATGGTGGGAGACCTAGTCCTTTCAGGTCTTTTCCTGAGAGCTGTCTGCTTTTCCCCTAAGAGAGGCCTTTCCCTGATGGAAGGGTAACTCAGAAGTGCCTGAGAAGAAGACAGAAAGTTGGTTAGGCTCACTGATGGCTTGTTGATGTAACTTTCATCTTTTGCTCCCATGGGGAGATCTGTTCCTCCATCATCGTAGTTTTGCCATCACTGATAATCACCTTGTCTCCTGTCTGATTATGTTTCCTTCCATCTCATCCTCCAATGGCTTCTTTAACCTGAATAGCTAAGTGACCATTTCCCAAGAATGCCGACACAAAGGAAAGGTCTTTTGCTGCCTTTCCTTTCTGATAATTCTCAAAATTGCTGCCACACTTTTCCCCTGCCAGTGAACCATGATTGGAAGACAAACAGTAAAAAAAAAAAAAAATGCTGAACTTTCCTTTATCTCCTCTTTTGTGTTTTTCTAACTTTTCTCATTTTGCATGCATTCAGAATTTGAGAATCCTTGAACTGTGGAGAATTGGACTGGAGGGAGAAATGAAGTGGCCATCATTTCACAGAAGCATGTGTATTAATGGAGTGCCTGTCCTCTGGGTCCTGGGGTTCCCTCCAGCTTGGGGGGTTTGGAATGGAGCCTACTTGCTCATTTGGCACTCATTTTTTTCTTCATGAATTAACTTTAAAATGTTTTGCTGGCTCTTTATGGGGTTTTCTCATTTACCATGCAGTCTGGAGTCTACAGTGATGCCCATATGCTGTTTTTCCAGTCAAGTTTTCTCTCTGTGCTTGGGCCTACTTCCCTTTTATACATTTCAGGAGATTAGAGAGACTTTGATATAGATTGCTATGTAAACCATTTACCCTCTGGACATAGATGTATCAGTTAATGCTTACTTTGGGCCTGGTAGACAGTAAATGGTTAGTTAAGTGAGGTCCTTTTCATCATCTCAAGTTGCTTTTGAATTTTTCCTAATTGCTTTGGGGGTGACCATTCCTCTTGGCCATGTTTTGGAAAGATTGAACACTGATCTGTAGGGATTTAGCTATCAACCTATGCAAGGTTAACAGAACCTTGGTTTTCCATTTGCTTGTAGCTGACCTCTGGCCTCTTTTCTCTGTCCACTTTATTCTCCCTTTTGATGACACAGATCTGGGCTGATGAAGGCTCTTTCTAATTATAATTTCTGGACTCCTAATTATTCCTTCTGCATAGGAATGTCTCTTTCTCTAATTCATTTTGACTCACTGGGATTTAATGTATCAGGATGTTTACAACCAAATATCTTGAGAGCTTCCACTAAATTTCAAAATAGTTCTACAAATCTCTGCACCCCTGGAAGTGGGTATTGTATTGTTAATTATGAAATGTAATACCTTGACTTTAGTGTTATAATTTTGTACAAATAACTCTGAATTTATATAAGCACTTCTATCTTCTTATAACTAATATGAAGTTATAGTGTAAGTACTTAATGATGGGTTTGGGAGTTTTAGAATATCAATAATTCTAATAACTAATTGTATGATTTTGAAACATGTACTTAACCTTTTGGAGACTTCGTTGTCCTTTTTTGAAAGGTGAGAATCATATCTACTAGGTAGGATTGTTGTATTAAATGAAATCATTACAAGTACTTAGTACAGTCTTGACACATAGTTAACAATGATGGTATATATAATATAGCTATATAAATAGGGCCTAGAGAAAATTATAAAATTAGTTCACCTTTAGATTTGTTACATCCCAGGGGACTGAAGAAACTGCACTTATCACAAAAGAATCATGTTGAAATGTTGGTGAACACAATGTATGAGATGTTGGTAAATTTTTCAAACATAAAAAGGTTAAGAATATAGGATGTATATACCAGGAAGTTTGACAGTAAAATTCTGGAACAGTTAAACAGATGGTTAGTGATCTTTATTGGTTGCTAGGAGCCACCATGGATTTGCTAAGAACAAATATTTTCAAGTATGCATTTTCCTTTTAAGTAGTATTATGTAGTGTGTAATACTGAGGGATGTCCTTTTGCAAAGGATCTGATTGTCTTCTTATAGAGAAGATGATTTTCTAGATGAGAGTTTTGCTGGGTTAGCAAGTTGACAGCAATTGAATCCAGCTTATTAATGTCTCAGTTGTCTTGATGGGGCTTCTGGTGGAACACTATGGAGCTCTGACATATAACCTTTTAACTGAAGACGTTAAGGATTTGGATAAAGGCATATGGGATATATGTTTACCAACCAAATATGCAGACGGCCCTCAGTTGAGAGGTATAATGAATAGAAATAGATGTGAGAACAAAATTCAGAATATTTCTGATCATGTGAAACATTGCATGGAACCCCCAAAACAGCCTGAATTTATTGGGGGGAAGGAGGGGGGAGGCAAAAAGCCTCACTCCCAAGTGCTATGGAATTATTTTGGTTCCCAGAATCAACATGGGAATGTAGATTTTGAATTAGTGACCATTACATTCCAGGTGTTCTATTATGCAGGGTGTGACAAAGCACAAAAGATCAAGATTGAGCAACCTGACCAGTGTGGCTCTGTTGGTTAGTGTTAAGTGTAGGCACGTACAGGAGACAATAGAGATCAATGTTTCTCTTTCACACCGATGTTTGTCTCTCTCTCACCCCTCTTCCTTCCTCTATCTGAAATCAATGAAAGGTGTGTCCTTGGGTGAGAAGGACAAAAAGAAAGATCAAGCTTGAGTAAAAAGGGAGATTTTTTTTGTGTGTAAAAGTTTAAGTAAAAATGATCTGGCTGTTTAATTGATCATAAGCTTAATAATTTTTATTCATCCATCTAACAATTATATATGGTAAATTATACTAGCCATGCACTTTTCTTGGCATTGGGGAGACAGTAATGAACAAAATAGTAAAAAAAAAATCTGCATCTCCATGCAGCTTATATTCTTTATACACCACAGATATTAGCTGCCTTAAAAAAAATAATGTTAGGCTTTATTTGCAAATATACAATATCTACCTCATACTGGTTAATAGTTCTATATTATTAATACCTCATTCTTCTTATTTTTATTGACTTTAGAGAGGGAGGAAGACAGAGAGAGAGAGAGAGAAACATCAATGTGAGAGAGACAAATCAATCGGTTTCCTCCCATATGTGCCCAGACCAGGATCAAACCTGTGACCTCCAATCAACTGATCTACATTGGCCAGCACTAATTACCCATTTTTGGTGCTATATTTATACTGGAATCATTACTTTTAGTTCTGAGTAGTCTGGACAAACAAGAGTGACAATAACATGGTGAGGCATATAAATCATGGGAGGAGGATAGGTCAGTGTTGAGAAGATTAAACAGAGATATTGTATCTGTCAAACATTTGCAAGATACTGGTGTGTGAGAAGAGGGCATAAATGTTGCTCCCAGGAGTCACTGCTAATTATAGGGAGGCTGCTTTTCCTGGTAAATATAGGAAAGATGCCTGTCAAGTGAACCAGCTGCAGCTGGATGCCCACCTGTGTAAACTTCACAAGCTGAGATATGTCTCTTTTGATGTCTAGTACTGTGCCTGGTACACAGTGGGCACCCTGGTACATGATGGGCACCCAGAGATGTGTTCATAGATATTCATATGGCCTTTTGAGAAAAGATAGCCTAGGTACTAAAATAATGATAAAATTCTGTGTTTGTATATCTTAGGGAATCTAAGGGTTCAACAGAATACCTACAAACAGCTATGTGAGGCCAGAATGTTTTCTTCTATAATGTTCTAAAATATACAAGTTAATCAAAACACTTTCTTAAGAGACATTTAAGAGTCCATTTTAGGATTTCTTTAAAATTTCTGAAGTGTACTTATTCAAACATTGCTCAACTCAGCTTGACTCTCATTATTTTCTTGAGATCTTCACGATAATTATGACCCAGATAGGGCCTTGCTTTCTTTGAATTTAACACCAATTCTACAATTTACTAGTAGCATTTAATTCATTCTTAATTGTTTTGTGGATCTCTCCATTTAGGTGATGAGCTTTTTGAGGACAAAAACTTATTTTATTTTTTCTTGTATTCTCCCAAACATATAGTAGAAAGTTAGTAAATGACAATTGCTTGATTACTTGACTCAGTAGTTAAGATGAATAGTTAGTATGATAAGAGGAATAGTTAGAATAGTTAGTAGAATAGAAATAGTCATTCCAGCCACTGTAAGAATTCAAGTAAGACATGGCTGGGTAAATAGACTAATTTTTCCATCCCCTGCATCCAAAGAAGGAATTCTATTCTTAATTTATTAGTCTCTGGCTTTGACTGGGCAAATGCTTTGTAAATAGTTGGTTTTTTTGTATATAGTTGAATCTGTATTAATAGCTGTAGTCCAAGGCTCAAGCTGCCCTCTTGGCTCAACCTCTAAGGGCATCTGTAACTGTAGGGACAAATCTCTAAGCAACTGTATGGTAGAGGCTCATCGACTATGATTCGTGTAGTAGGATGGCCAGAGTTAGCATATGAAAATGCAGAGCATCCAATCATATTTAAATTTCAGATAAACAAAAATGCAACATTTGGGACATACTTTACTAAAAAAGTATTCATTGTTTATCAAGAATTAAACCTAACAGGGTGCCCTGCATTTTACCTGACAACTCTCTATATAAACCATATTCCTTTCATTTTCCCATAAATCTAAGGTCTTAATTAACCCCCCAAATTAACTCCACTGACTTAAAGAAAATATTTGTGCCCATGTGATTGATTCCAATTGCAAATTTTAAGTCATTAATGAAAGGGAAAATCCCATGTTATACTTTTTGTGGTGATATTCTTTCAGTGATAGCCAACAGTTATAATTCACAAACAACTAGGATCTGGGCAGTCCCACATTAACCTATCTTGGCTTCCTTGGTGGCATAGTTTATTTGGTTCATGTAACATATTGCTGATATTATTTTGTTCAGGTATCACAGTAACAAATAATTAGGCTTATGTATTTGAATCAGGTGAAAAGTGAATCTATATATAAAAGTCTAAGTGGCCATTACAACCAAATAACCAGAATGACTGGAACAACTCGTTGCTATGATGCACACTGAACACCATGGAGCAGGCGCTCAATGCAGGAGCTGCCCCTGGTGGTCAATGTGCTCCCACAGTCAACAATCCTCCCTTTCCCCCACTCCCCTTTCCCATACATGAATTTGTGCACTGGGCCTCTAGATTAATATAATCCATCATCTCAACTCCTAAAAACAACTGCATTGACTGATGAAATCTGGAAGAATCAAAACATCACCACTATCAGTTTTTTATATTTCTTTTTTAATGTTTTTATTGATTTTAAAAAATTTTATTGTTGAAAGTATTACATATGTCCCCCTTTTTCCCCATTGACTTCTTTTAGCCCTACCTACACCCTCACTCTGTGACAGGCCCCCACCACGCTATTGTCTATGTCCGTGAGTTATGCATATATGCATAAAATTCTTTAGTTGATCTCTTCCTACCCACTCCCATCTTCCCTCTGAGATTCAACGGTCTGTTCCATGCTTCTATGTCTCTGGATCTATTTTGTTCATCAGTTTATTTTGTTCATTAGATTCCACATATGAGTGAGATCATGTGATACTTGTCTTTCTATGACTGGCTTATTTTGCTTAGATTTTTAGAGAGAGGGGAGGGGAGAGGGATAGAGAGAGAAACACTGATGAAACTGAAACATCATTGACCTTCTGCCTCCTACATGCCCCCCACACTGGGGATTAAGCTCACAACCTGAGCATGTGTCTTTATCTGGAATAAAACCAGTGACCTCTTATTATATTTCCTGGGTTGATGCTCAACTGATGAGCCACACCAGTTTGGCTCAATTTTATTTCCTTCTTTCAGCTGCTTAAAGGCAAGATAATATTCTGGTTTGTTCCACCTTGTAAACTTCTTTTTGTAAACATCTCACACTTAGGAAAATTGGCCGTTTTCCCTGACTTACTAATGGTTTTTCTGTTTAATAGCAACAACTTTTAAATCCTATTCATCCAGGAAACATTTATTTAGCAGATAAATGGAAGTACAAGGGAAAAACAAAATGAGTAAGATATAGTCCCTGCTTATAATGGTTCATAAGAATCTGTTCATTAAATGCTGTCTTTTAGGTGGTTCAGCAGTAATTTTGGTGAAAAGATTATGGTAAGAGCTAATTAGCTTATAGAGTAACAAATGATTCTTTTCTCAAGTGCTTTAAATAAATATCAGACCTGAAAATTTGAGCAGAAGGTGCTCTTAGAGGGAGCTAGCATCATGCTGTTTTTTTTCTCCCTTTATGTGGTTAGGAGCTTGTTGTCAGACCAGCAGCATGGGCCTCTCCAGGGAGCATGTTAGAAATGCAGATTCTCAGCCACCCCCTCCACCAAGCCTCTGACCTGCTCAATTAAGATATGCATCCAGAACCTTGGGTTCTTCCTGTGCACACTTCCTTTGAGAAACACTGGCCTAATACAGAATTTCTCTAGCTCAACTTGGGGCATACAGATCATCTAAGGTGTTTTTGTTTTTTAAAATTTTTATTGATTTTTAGTGAGAGAAAAGTTGTTGTTCTACTTATTGATCCATTCATTGGTTGATTATTTTTTTTAATATTTACAGTTGAGAGTATTACAGACGCCCCCCTTTTCCTCCATTAGCCCCCGCTACCTGGTTCCTGCCCCACCCCAGGCATTCAACACCCTAGTGTCTGTGTCCATAAGTAATGCATATATTCATATAAGATCTTTGATTAATCTCTTCTTGTCCCCTCTCCCACTTTCCTCTGAGATTCATCAATCTGTTCCATGTTTGTATGCCTCTGGTTCTATTTTATTCTTCCATTTATTTTGTTCATTAGATATCTTTCATTTATTTTGATTATTAGATTCAATTGTTGATAGATATGTAGTTAGTGCTATTTTATTGTTCATATATTTTTTTTCTTCTTAAAGAATACCCTTCAACATTTCGTGTAATACTGATTTGATGATAATAAACTCCTTTAGCTTTTTCTTGTTTGTGAAGCTCTTTATGTGACCTTCAATTATAAATGACTAGAGGCCCAGTGCATAAAAATTCATGCACTGGAGGGGGGTCCCTCAGCCCAGCCTGCCCCTTCTCAGAGTCCGGGAGCCCTCAGGGGTGGGAAGTGACTGAGCAATCAGGGGAAAGTGATGCCACATCACACCTCTACTGCTGCCACTGCTGGCATGCAAGCCTTGGCTGAGCCTCAGGTAGCCCTGGGTGGCTGGGCAGCTGCCAGCTGAGACTTGCCTGCACCTCAGGCCTGCCCTGGGCAGCTGGGGGGCTGAGGGAACTGGGGGATACTGGAGGTAGGTGCGCGGGAAAGGGGAGTGGGCACGGCCATCTTGTGGCTGTGGGTGCTGCCATCTTTGAAAGTGAGGCAGTCGGTTAGCATATCTCCTCCTTATTGGCTGTGGGCACTGCCATCTTTTTGACAGCATGAGGGTCAATTAGCATATTCCCTTTATATTAGAAAAGATAGCTTTGTTGGGTAGAGTAATCTTGGTTGTAGGTCCTTGCTCTTCATCACTTTGAATATATCCTGCCACTCTCATCTGGCCTCCAAAATTTCTGATGAGAAATCAGTTGATAGTTGTATGGGCAGTCCCTTGTAGGTAATTGCTTTTCTTTTGCTGCCTTTAAAATTCTCTCTTTGTCTTTAACCATTGGCATTTTACATATGATGTGTCTTGGTGTGGGCCTCTTTGGGTTTCTCTTGTTTAGGGCTTTCTGTGCTTCCTGAACTTGTAAGTCTATTTCTCTTCTCAGGTAGGGAAAGTTTTCTATCATTATTTCTTCAAATAAGTTTTCAATATCTTTCTCTCTCTTCTTCTTCTTCTGCCACTCCTATAATGCAAATGTTGGTATACTTAAAGTTGTCCCAAAGGCTCCTCACATTATCTTCATAACTTCAGATTCTTTTTTCTTTTTGTTCTTCTGATTGGGTGTTTTGTTTTGTTTTGTTTTGTTTGTTTTTTGGTTTTTGTTTTTGCTTTCTCATATCCCAAATTGTTTATTTGATTCTCAGAATTCTCTTCTATATTTTTGAATCCCTGTAAATTATTCTTAATTTCTGACTGGTCCTTTTTCATGTCTTTGACATTCTCATTAAAATCCTTGAAAGTCTCAATAAGTCCCTTGAAGCTCTCATTAATTCTCTTAAAGCACTCATTAAGATTATTGAGCAACCTTTTAAACATTGTTTTGAACTCTGTGTCCAGTACTTTGCTTGCTTACATTTCATTTATTTCTCTTTCTGGAGATTTCTTCTGTTCTTTTATTTGTGACATGTTTCTTTATCTCCACATTTTGGCTGCTTCCCTGTGTTTGTTTCTTTGTATAGGTAGAGCTGCTATGTCTTCTGGAATTGGTAGAGTGGCCTTGTGTAGTAGGTGTCCTGTAGAGCCTAGTGGCTCAGCCTCCCCTGGCACCAGAGCTGGGCACTCTAGGTGCACTCCTGTATTGGCTATGTGCACAGTCTTATTGTAACTGAGCCTTGATTTCTTTGGCATCACTAGAAGGAGTTGACCTTCAGGGCAGCTGGCTGTGAGTACCAACTGTGACTACAGTGGAAGAGCTGTTGTGTGGAGGAAACCTGTATGGAGCAGGACTTGCTATAGTGGGACTTTTGTAATACAGAATCTGCCTCTTAAGTGTGTTGCTTGTGAATATGTAGAGTTATAATCTGGTATGGTCTGCACTGGCTTTGGGGCCTCCTGAGAGGTGCAAAGTCAGCCACTGCCTGGGGTCACCCTACAAGCTACAGAGTGATCTGCAGATTGCTGCTGCTACTTGTGTTGGGCTTGGAATTACCCAGGTGAAGCCAAGTTGTGAAGCAAGGCAGGCTGTTGCAAGTGCCAGACTGACCAGTTAATATTTCATACCTGTGGGTATGACTTCAATTAGATTAGGTATTAAGTCTTGGTTTTCTGCTGTGGGACTTAGCACAAGTGACTCCATTTTGACCCTCTTCTTCTTTTTAATGTTTAGAACTTTATGCTATAATGACATCTGTTTTTAAAAGTTTTCATGTCTCATACTTATTATTCTCTGTGTGTGTTTCATTTTTCTTTCAGGATTAAGCATGAAAATATTGTTGCCCTGGAAGACATTTATGAAAGCCCAAATCACTTGTATTTGGTCATGCAACTGTAAGTACCTTTATAAATTGATGAGGGTGGACCAGGGGTTGCAAATTCAAATGCTTAAGGGACCAGCTGGTAAAATACCTGATGTAGTGGGCCAGGTAAGACAGTAGGGAGTGATTAGGGCTGTGGGACACTGGAGATATGTGTACCCGACTGGAGACAGTTGGCTGAACACAGGAGGCTGCAGCCTCACTTGGACTCCCCTGTGGCTACAGGACTGGACTGGAAATCTGAAGTTTCCACAATGTGACTTGATGCTATCATTGCAGAGTGCACCTACAACGACTGCTTTGCTTTTTAGTGTGCAAGGTCCAAATGTTGCTTCCTGAAAACACTTCTATGGGTCCATTGTGAAGTACACTCTGCTCTTGTCTTGAGGAACTCCCACCCTTGTCCTCATTTCTAGGGAAGCCGGGGGAGGAGCCATAGGTGGCAGCTGTGTGCTATGTCCCTTCCCTCTGCTCCTCTGCTGCCAGATAAGCACACATGGGACTGAACGGAGTTCATGCCAGAATAAGAAAGTATAGCTGAAGTTAGACCTTGCCATCTCCCCCCCCCCCACCCCCACACCCAGTGCAGTCTTTCTGCATTCTAGTAACACCAGAGATTTCCAGACAAGGGAGGAAAGGAGAAAGCTAAATATCAGGTAGTGACTTTACTCGAACATGTGTTGTTTTTGAAATGTAAGATGAAATTAGCCTCCCCTCACACAAAAGCTTCACTCTGAGTAATATAATTCCTAAGAGTAGCCCAGGACTAGGTTTATTAGAATTAAGTGATAGAAACTGTGTAAGTGTTATACTTAAACCATGACCTGAGGAAGGAAATTCTGAAATATCATATTATTGAGCTGAGTGACTGAAAAAGACTTTTGTTGAAGTTCAGAATATACATTTATTATATTTATGATTTTCAGACTTTCAATTACCACAGCTATTTAGGAGAATTAAGGGTTAGTCTTCCTAGCAATTTATTTTTCTCTATTCTCATTTTTCCCTTATGAATGTTTAAACAACACCTTAGCTAGAGATGGTGGTGGTGACCAGCAGTTGTATAGATTTGTGAATGATTGTCAGCCATGAGCCTGGCAGTGTGGCGGTTTTGACTGCGGGTTTCCTGCCAGCTCCCAGCTGTCTAAGCTCAGTCTTTCCTAGGTGTTTGCTGTCCTGCTGGTTTTACAGTTTGCCACATTTCTGGTTCTTCCTAGAAGCTGGTAGCTTTTCCCAATCGGGGACATTCCCTAGAAGCGGGACTTTTGTAATACCGAATAGTGACTTTGTCTTGCAGAGTCTGCTCTTAAAGAAGCAGGTGAATCCATTTTCCACCAAATATTGATTGCCCAATAGGAAAACTATGACATTCTGGTGATAAGAAAAAGCCCCCCAAAATGACAGTAGTGTATTTAAATGTGTGCTTTTTTATTAGTGATGCAGAAAAACAAAAGATTTAGTACTTTTGTTCTCTGTTGGAACTTTCACTTGAACCAGTTAAAAAGTACTCCAAATACATAAATCTCAGTCCTGCCTCTTACTAGCTGGGTGAATTTGGGCAAATAACTGTACTTCTCTGAATATCAGTTTTCTTAAATGGAGCAAAATGGGGATAACAGTAATATTTACATTAGTGGGCTATAGCGAGTGTCGAGTGAGAGAAATCCATCTCATTTCACCAGTATGTCTCTGCAGATAAAGTTGTAAGTTGAACTATTGTAGGTTGTGAACCATCTGTATCCTTACCAGCAGAAGTTTATTAAAGATTGGTTAGCCTGAGTGCATATGAGAGTCTGGAACAGAATGAACCTTAGAACGAAGTTTGAATGCCGCACTGTCAGCACAGCTGTCCCGTCCCTCACTGAGCTTTTCTATCAGGCTTTCCATTCTTTGACAATTATCCTCAATATAGACCACACTCATTCAGAATTTGTTCTCGTGCAGAGAGGAGTGGACTGAAATGAACTCTCAGGGGCACTGAGTGAGGTTTGTCAGACAAATAAATCACAAAATCCATGTCTAGAGGCAGTGCTTAAAGTACCTAAGGAAAAAAACTGCGTGCACTGTTATACGTTGAACGCACTACTTGCATAAACACTGGATATGCTAATTATGTACTTAACTGCTATGAATTTTTTTTCATTGGTTCTCATCACCTTATTAAAAAATCAGCTTTATTGAGTTAAATTTGCATACAATTAACTGCACCTATTTAACGGAACAATTCAGTGATGAATGTGAGAGTATCATGCCCAGGAAGCCGCCACCATGACGAAGAGCAGGAAATTTCCCAAAGATTCCTTTTGGTCATTTCACGTGGACCCTCCCTCGCATCTGATCCCAGCCAACCAGTGGTCCACTTTCACTCAGGAGAGAGTCTTTTGCATTTTCTAAAATACTGTATACATGGGATTACATAGCAGGCACAGTTTTGTGTCTGGTGTATGTTGCTCATCATGATTATTGACATTCATCATGTAGTAATGTGGGTCAGTTGTTTTTTCCTTCTTATTACTGAGCAGGAGTCCCTTGTTCTAGATAGGTCTCATTTTATTTACTCATTTGTTGGTAGACATTTGGATTGTTTCCAGGTTGGGGGCTATTATGAATAAAATTGCTGTGAACATTCATGTCCAAGCCTTGCTGTGGGTGTATGTTTGGGTGAAGATCTGGTAGTAGAATGAGTGGGCTACAGAGGAGGTGTTATTCTGAACTTTTTAATAAACTGCCAGTTTTCCAGAGTTGTTTTACCGTTTTATATTTTCACCTGCTATTTAGACAATCAACTTGCTTCACAATATGAGTTCCAGTTCTTTACATTCTTGCCAACACTTGACGTTTCCAGTTTTTTTTAATTGTAGCCATTTTAATGGGAGTGCAATGGTATCTCATAGTGGTTTTAATTTGCATTTCCCTGATGATACATAATGTCAGTCATCTTTTTATGTTTTCATGGGTCACTACCATATCTTCCATTCAAATCCTGTTCTCATTTTTTATTGGATTTTTTGTCATATTATGGGTTGGAAGTGTTCTTTATATATTCTTTTATATATTCTGTTCTTTGTGGATATACATAGTATGAATATTTGCTTCCATTCTATAGCTTGCTTGCTTTTATTTTCTTAATGGTGTTCTTTTAAAAACAGCTTTATTGAGATACAATTTTAAAAAAATTAAAATAACATACATATGTTAAAAAATTTAGCTTCTTTCTGTTGATTGTTTAAATATCAGAAAATACTATAGGCAGAATAATTACTCTTGCGCATATTTGCAGAGTTTAATCAATTAAAAATATTTTATTGACTTCAGAGATGGGGAGGGAGGGAGGGAGAGGGGGAGAGAGAGAGATCAATAATGAGAAAGAATCCCCCCACAGAATGAAATCTGCTCAGACTGAACTCTCACAGACTAAACCCCTCACAGATTGAAACCCTCAGACACTGAACTCCTCACATATTGAAACCTTCACAAACTAAACCTTCACTGACTTTAAAATTAAAAATAATTCTATTTAAAAAATAGTTATTAAACAAAAATTTTTATAGACCCATCAATGTGATAAACACACAAATAACAGTGGCACCTTTTATACCAAAAATGAACTGATTTGTTACCAACTTATACAGTAGTTTTATCTCTGATTAGATGCCTATGCATGGGATTCATGCACTGAGGGGTACCTTAGCCTGGCCTGCACCCTCTTGCAGTCCGGGACCCTTCAGGGGATGTCCGTGTGCCAGCTTAGGTGTGTAGAGTGGTCTTAGGCAGATATCCTCCTGAGCGTCTTTAGTGCTGGCATGGAGGCAGGAGAGGCTTTCACCATTGCCACTGCACTCGCCAGCTGTGAGCCCAGCTTCTGGCTGAGTGGTGCTCCCTGTGTGGGAGTGCACTGACCACCAGGGGGAAGCTCGTGCATTGAATGTCTGCCCCCTGGTGGTCAGTGCACATCATAGCGACCAATCATTCTACCATTCGGTCAATTTGCATATTAGACTTTTATTATATAGGATGCTTTTTAAAAAAGCATGATGAAAGAGAATCATTGATTGGCTGCATTCTGCATGCCATACACTGTAGATCAAGCCTGCAACCCAGACACATACACTGACCAGGAATTGAACTGGTGACTTCTTAGTTCATGGGGTTGGCACTCAACCACTGAGCCACACCTGCCTGGGCTCTGATACCTTTTTTAGCCTGTCTTCTCTCTAGGAGTTAAACCATTTTTGTCTTTTTTCATTGTCTCATACATGTTTTTATCATGTTCTTTTTGCTCTTATTTGCTTACATTTCTGTCTTTTCTAACTGTAAGCCACTTGAGAACAGGATCATTGTCCTATTATTTTGGCATCCTCAAGGTCTACCCAAATGCCTGACCCATAATAGGTCCATAATGATTGTTAAGCTAATCAATTTAGGACTCTAGATGTTTTTTAACAAACATCCTAAAAACTAACCTATTAGTAAACCTTTGTATTCAACACCATACCATTTTTTGTCATTCACCCATCCAACAGTCATTTATTCAGACCCCTAGTGACTAAGCAAATGAGGACCAAAACATTTCAGGGCAGCTACACATGGCATTTTCACTCATAATGGATGCGTGAGTGCACTTTAAAAAGGATGAGGTTGCATTGCATACAGATGTGGCACTTGATGCCTTTCAAACAAATGAATTAAGCCATAGAGAATACACAACATTAGTGGGGGAGAATTCTTGCCTGGGAGTGTGATGTGCACAGAGGTCACTGATAGACACACACCAGAGCCCTTCGGCCAGTGTGTATAGCTCATGACAAGTCACTGAGGCTCCTGTGCATGGATGTGGCCACAGCAGGAAATGCTTTCTAACAACTTGGTGAGAAGCAGTCATTACCCGGAAGAGTGGAGTTCCTTGCGTGGGCAGGGCTGTCCATGGTCAGTGATATCCAACAGCATCTCTGGAGGGTCAGACAGGATGCGGGGAGGAGGAGAAACTGTTTGGCCAGACCTGGGATAAGGAAGTGAGTGTCTCAGAAACAGGCCCAACCAGGATATTTCCTCCTGATTCATGCTAAGTTCTTTGGAAGAAGAGACTAGCTATTTTAGCTATCAAGCCCTTGGAAAAGGCCCTCAAAGGAAGTAGCTGAATTTTTAAAAAACTTTTCTGAGTAAAATAAGAGGTTATTGATTCATATGTCTAAATGCTAAAAATCAGCCCTGACCAGTTTGGCTCAGTGGATAGAGCATCAGCCTGCAGACTCAAGGTTCCCAGGTTCAGTTCCGGTCAAGGGCATGTATTTTGTTTGCAGGCACATCCCCAGTAGGGAATGTCCAGGAGGCAACCAATCGATGTTTCGCTCTCATTGATGTTTCTAACTCTCTATCCCTCTCTCTTCCTCTCTATAAAAAAAAAATCAATAAAATACATTTAAATGCTAAAAATCATGCAAATAATGGGATTTTTCTAAAATAATTTTAAATGACTGCTTATTTTAAAAATCACAGTATATATTTAATAAGTTTCTGTAGGCACAGTTTGTAAAAATAGTGTGATCTGTCAGCTTATTGTGTAATTATATTATGTATAGCCCTGTTGGTGATCCTTAGAATGAAAAGGGAAAACTAAGAATATGAGAAGAAGTTGGGAGTTGGGCGAAATTTTTTCTAATCATTGTCCTTTTTTATTATATTTTATAATAAATAAAATTTATTTATTATATCTTTTTTGATGTCAAGTTCTCCAAATTCTGAAAATATAGTTAACCCTGAATAAGTTACCCTTTCCTACATAAATGGAGCAAAGGGTGTTTCATTTATAATATCCAGGTAGAAACGGGAGCGAAGCCGCTGCCTCCTGTGATTCCAGCTGGGCCTGTAACTGAATGATGGCTTTCAAGGGCTCCTAAAGAGTTAGGCTGCGTCCTCCACATTTTATATTAAAACACTGCTTTTCAACTCCACTGTCCCAGGACTCTGTCCTATAGTGTAGGGATGTGTTAAAACTACGTAAAAACCCCGGCACACCTGAGTTTCAGCATCTTTTCAAGGACTCCACACTGAGAGGTTGGCTCGCTCACATTTGCAGGAGCCACCTGAAATCAGTAGTAACTACAGTATTAACTTTGCTCAAATGTCTGCCTTCCCAAGTCGTGCCAATTGCTTAACTGATAGTGAGCTGACCCAGGCCCCTCACAAAAGCCTGGGTTGTTGATCATCTGTTCCCAGGAAAAGTTCTCCAGCCACTGAATTATGCACATTTCTGTTGGGAAAGGTCACTGTCTCCACCTTCTCCCTGTTCTCAGCCATCCTGGGCTTGATAGGAAGAGAAGGAATGACATTGTTGAATGTCGGAAACAAAGTCATGAAATAGTTAGGACTGGAGCATGTGCAGAGATGGATGGACTCTCACCCTGAAGACAGAGGAGTGGCTAAGAACAGGAGTTTTAGACTCTTCAGGAGAGCTTTGTAGGAGAGGGTGTATGAGGGCTGAAGGGACTCTGCTTTGCCTGCTTCTGCCCTTCAGATGCATCTTATTTTGTTCCATCTGTGTCTGCGGATGGCCCAGGGAGCTGATGAAGTTGCTGTGCCAAGAAAGAAACATGCTTCTGTGGATTGGAGTAACAGTGGCAACAGTGACACCCAGGAAGTGGCAATTGCAAGTTGCAATAGCAGTAGTTCCAAAGCAAGTGTTTCTAAGGTTCTTGATGACCAGCTGAGCCTATTTAGAAGTTAACGTTGTTTAGGCCAGTGTTTCCCAACCTTCTCTCATGATGAGAACCACCTGGTGGAGTTGTTAAAACACAGATTCCCGGATCCCAACTAAGAAGTGCTAAACTAGAATTTTTGGGAACATATAGGTAAAATTGTATACTTAACTAGTGCTCTAAGACAAATTTTATATACAGAGCACTAAGTTAGGTATGCAATTTTACCTATATGTTCTCAAAAATTCTAGTTTAGCACTTCTTAGTTGGGATCCGGGAATCTGTGTTTTAACAACTCCACCAGGTGATTCTCATCATGAGAGAAGGTTGGGAAACACTGGTTTAGGCATTGAAAAGTCCATCAATATTCCATCTACATACATGGAAATATCCCCCGACAGGCTGCTTTGTATGTGCTGATATGGGAAGGTTGGGAAGACATGAGGTGAATGAATAAGCACCATGCATTATATTGTGTAGTGTGTACTATTATTTATGTTTTTAAACAAGTTATGTAGGTGCATATATGCTTTTTTGTGCAGGAACCATCTGGAAGAATATTTAGAAAATTGCTAGGGGTTGGTTCTTGGAGAAAAGATTGGGTGTTTGGTGTAGGAAGAAAACTTATTTTTTACTATATATCCCTTTGTACTATTAGAATTTCCTTTTCTTTTCTTTTTTACCATATTCAAAAAGTTTTAAGAGGCTCTGTTTGTACCTATTCCCAGGTTCTTGGACTTGTAACACACACCAGATCTTTAAGATCCTTGGGTTCCTTCAGCAGACTGGATCTTTCACTGCCAGTCTCGAATGGTAATTATTTTGCTCCCACCAACCAAATTATCACAGCAGTGATCAGCAGTTGTTAGCATAAAAAAACAATTTCATTTTCTGCTACAACCAGAACTTAAATCTTTGTCTTTGAAGATGTGAGTGAGAAAGGGAGGCAGTAACATCAGATTCTAAGTGGGAAAAGGTCTGATGTGGTGCATTTTGAGCACAGATTCAATTTCAGTATCAGCCTTCGTACTGAGCCTTTAATGAGCTCACTGAGCAATTTATGTTGACTCAGAATCAGCTGTTCTCTTTGATTTATTGATCCTATGCTCAGGGAAAAAAAATACCACATGGTACGTTTTGATAAAGAGTCTTTTCACACAATATCTCCTGCGTTGTGTTCTCAAAATTGTGGGCCAGGAGTTTTTATCTCTTCCTATTGGGTTTCACATTTGGAGTGGATTAGAGATGTTTAATGTTCATTATGATTTTAGTGTATGATTGTGGAGTCTTTTGTGAATTTATGTGCTTCCTCTAATTTTGTTGTAATGTGAAATGGTTGAAGGAGAATCATGAATGATGGCTAAATCATAGCAAAATTATGCTTTCTCATGATCAAGTTATGAATAAACCAAAGGCAGAGGGCTGTACAAAGCAGAAGCAGGGGCACCAGCTAGAGCAGGAAGCAGCACTTGCCACAGTGTAAGCAAGAGAGCCCTTGACTGAAATACAGACCACTTCTCTCAATTCTGGAATAAATAAAGAGGGAACATTGATGTTAACAGCTCCTTTGGGCTGCAGTGGCAGGAACGCTTGGCTTTCCTGCTGAAGGACTATGTGGCTGTAACAAACTGTGCTTCTCTACCAATTACCCCCATGTTTTTCCCTCACAACATCTCAGGGACATCTCGGCTTGTAAGCCCGGGGACAGTTTGTTTCCATTTGTGTGATTGACAGACTCTGAACATGGCCATAAATACAATTGGTTAATGACCTAGATATGCAAGTCTCTGCACAAACTATTAAAATTAGTTGAAAACAAATAGTCCCTGCTTATGGACATTATAAGAAGCAGCAGGAAATCAAGGCGTATGAAATATCATTTAAATTCAGGGTCTGCTCAGAAAGTCTATTTTCATTATCTAATTTTGTTTTGCATGGTTAGGAAATACCCGTGGGAATATGTCCTCTCACTTTCCAGAGTAGCCCTGCAGGGGCTGTTTCAATCCTTTTAATGACATCTCTCCTGCCTCCAGGTGAGAGTGGCTTGTGATTACACCTATGTGAGTTGATTGACAGAACTCTATTTGCTATAAATGTCTGAATCATTGAGGCAACACAAGTCTGCTTTCATCTTTAACAAAACTGTTTACTGAAATAAGAATAAATAGAGACCAATCACTAATTACTAACCTCTGTTTAGCTTCTCAAAGAAGACGAATAATGAAGAGAAAGATTTAAAGAATTATAAGCAGCTCAGTAGAGTTTGCTGCCTTAATAGTACACTTTCACTTTAATATTGGAAATTTTCCCCTGCCATGTTTGGATAGAAAACTCAGCTTGCACCCTTTCGATCCACAAGTCAGCGAGGCTGTGTACACCCTTCAACAGCCCAGAATTCCTTTTAATTCCTGAAACACTTTAGCTTGTCCTCAGATGTCTCTGTATGAGTTACAGTCTCAGATTTTTTTATAAGGTTGTTTATGCTTCTGAGAAAGGAAGCATGAAGTTCCCTTCCCAGCAGCCCCTAAGACACTTTAGAAGAGGGAGATTGGCTTTCCACACCATTGCCTTCCTGCTTCACACCACTTGGATTAAATTGAAGGAGGAGAGATTATGACCATGCTATCAGGTAGCTATATTTTTTCACTTAGGAGGTTCCCCCCAGAAACCAGCTTTAATCTCACTGGATTGTCTCCTTCTACCCACCCCTCCCCGTTTTAACGAGGCTTTATTGGTTTAAATCTCTATTAATTGGTTGGGAATCTCATTAAACAAAGCATACTCTTTCATAACATGTTTTTCCTTTTGGCCGTTTGACAACCTGCTTCATAAAGTGGCTTTGCTTCTCTCTCACTCCTCATCCATTTGAACAGAAAACTTTGCTAAAAGCATTTAGGCAGTAGTTTTCTTACAAGATTGTAGCTATTAGGAATTGGTTTGAACTGAACCTACTTTTTACAACTTAAAATATCTTTATATTCAGTTTATTATTAAGTAGAAAACAAAGTAAGGCTTACATTTGGTCAGGTTTTTTTTTTAAATATATTTTATTGATTTTTTACAGAGAGGAAGAGAGAGGGATAGAGAGCTAGAAACATCGATGAGAGAGAATCATCGATCAGCTGCCTCTTGCACACCCCCCACCAGGGATGTGCCTGCAACCAATGTACATGACCTTGACCGGAATCGAACCCGGGACCTTTCAGTCCACAGGCCAACGCTCTATCCACTGAGCCAAACCGGTTTCGGCTGGTCAGTTTATTTTTATGGTTCATTCTGATTTGGGGTTCACAGTTTCATTGCAGGTTTATGCAAAGTAAACAGGACATTAACGTACAGAATGTGTAGAGTGCAGAGATCATGGGTGCCGGCAGATATTCATCTTGTTTTATGACCTGGCCTTGACAGTGGCATCATCCTGTCATCTAAATGCAGGTCCTGTGCACTGAGACTGGCTGGTTCCCTTTGGTCTCAATGTGGCCCTGTTGGCTTCACGCAAGCTTTGCAGTGACCACATAGGTCACATGACTGTAGACTTGATGGGAGCTAGAAAAACTACTGTTTCCTGATGCAAGTGATCAGACATGTATGGCTGAACCACTGAGCTCTGGAATAGCAAATAGGGTGTCTAGAAAGTTTTGCTTCCTTTTTCCCAAAATTCTTGAAAGCTGTCTTTAAAATGATACTTGAAACAGATTAAGGGCCAAGGTATGTAGGGCCTTCCAGGAATTAGGCTGACATGAAATAGCATAGTATTCAAAGCAGTGAAGGTGAACAAATAGGAATGAGCAGTTATGTATGGAGATGCAAAGACCCTGGACAAAAGAGGTTAGATACCTGGCATAGGGCTCATTTTTTTTCTATATTTTTACATTAAATACATGTAGGAATCAACTCTGTGAATAAAATGAAGAAGAGTAGAAGGAGGAGGCCTTCTATAACAAAGACAAAAACAAAAAAACCCACAAACATTTATATCCTATTCTTTTATCTACTAGAGGGATTGAACAATTGTATAATCATTTTGGAAAGTAATCTGGCTATATCTCTCAGCATTTTATACATTTTTATCTCAGCATTCAATACTCAACCCAGCACCTCTAAGTATAGACATTTATCCAACAAATAGGTTTATTGACTCTTTATTTGTGATGAAAAAACAACAACACAAAAGCAGAAACAAACTATTAATAGGAAAGACTGGTTACATAAATTATAGTGCATCACTATAGTACATCACTACACAGATAGATTAATATGTGCTGATATGGAAAATTATTCAAGCTTATTCATATATAATACTTATTTAAATATCCATTTATTATTCACACACATGTCCTTTTAGAAAAAAGACATATTACATACGTGTTTTTAAAGTTTCATAATCATTTTCAAAATGAACATAGCAAAATTATAGAACAGATTCATTAAGAAACATTTTTGGTTAATTACAGGAAGTAGGATGGGGGATTGAGTAAAACTGGCTTTCTCCATTTTGTTTCTTCTATAACATTTGCATTTTTAAGGTATAGGATGTATTGTTTTTACAATATACAAAATAGATCTCCCTTAAAACAACAAAGAGATACATACTTATTAGAATGCCTGAAATCCAAAAACTTAACAATTGCTGGCAAGGATGTGGCGCAACAAGAACTCTCATTCATTGCTGAAAGGAATGTGAAAATAGTACATTTTGGAAGACAGTTTGGTGGTTTCTTATAACTAAACATAGTCTTACTGGATGATCCAGCAATCATGTTTCTTAAGTCTTTACCAAATGGAATTGAAAACATTATGTCCACAGAAACCTGTGCAAGAATGTTTATAGCAGCTTAATTCATAATTGCCAAAAACTTAAGCAACAAGATGTTCTTCAATGAGCAAATGGGTAAACAGACTATGGTACATCCATACAGTTAATATCATTCTGTGACAAAATGAAATATGTGCAAACTATCAAAACATTGGGGAGTCTTAAATGTATGAGCTGCACATGTTGACTTTCTTTTAAAGAGTAGTGTGGAGAGGAAAAAAGGAAGCTTTATACTGGGGAAAGCCAACAGAGAGTGCCTCAGCCAGATGATCAATGCCAACATCAAAAGCAACAAGCCATGCTGATATTATGTGATACTACTACTACTACTGATAATAATCCCATCTAATAAAAGAGTAATATGCAAATTAACCAGACCTCCGCTACACCCACAAGCCATGTCCACCAGCCAATCAGGAGCAAGTATGCAAATAATCCAGCCAAGATGGCTGTAGCCATGGAATGAGCAGGAGGCTTGGGTTTCCCCAGCAATGGAGGAAGCCAAGCTTCCTGCACACCCTCGCTGACCCAGGCCTCTGCATAAGGCTATAAAGTTTCAATTATAGAAGAGAAATAAATCCCAGATACCAGAGCCTCTGCTTGGGTCACCAGGGGACATGGCCAGCCTGCAAACCACCACAGGCCCCTCACCTAGGCCACCTGACACCCCAAGGGAACCCTCACCCTGATCCAGGACACCCTTCAGGGAAAACCAACTGGCCCCCACCATGCACCATGCCTCTATCTTATCTAATAAAATAGTAACATGCAAATTGACCATCACTCCAACACACAAGATGGCTGCCCCCATGTGGACATAAGATAGCTGCCACAAGATGACCAGCAGGAGAGGGCAGTTGGGAGGAACCATGTCTGCAAGAGAGAGCAGTTAGGAATGACCAGTCCTGCAGGAGAGGGCAGTTAGGGGCAATCAGGCTGGCAGGGGAGCAGTTAGGCATCAATTAGGCTGGTAGAGGAGTGGTTAGGGAGTCATCAGGCTGGCAGGCAGAAGCAGATAGGGACAATCAGAAAGGCAGGCAGCAAGAAGTTGGGAGCCAGCAGTCCTGGATGGTGAGAGGGATGCCAGATCAGGCCTAAACAGGCAGTCGGACATCCCTCGAAGGATCCCAGATTAAAAAGGGTGCAGGCTAGGCTGAGGGACAACACCTTCCCCCCCCCCCCATACAAGAATTTTGTGCACCGGGCCTCTAGTAATAATAATAAATTTTACCTCTGTGGTCTTCATTCCCACAACCCATAACCACAGTCTAATCAAGAGAAAAAGATCAGACAAATCACAATTGAGGAACATTCTATAAAATAATGGACCTGTCCTCAAAACCGTCAAGGTCATCTCAAACAAGGAATGTTAGAGTATCTGCCCCAGTCAAGAAGAGTCTGAGGAAACAATGACCACTAACTGTAATATGGTAACTAGGCACAGTCCTGGGATGGAAAAAGGACATTCTGTTAAAATAAATAATAAATAAATAAATAAATAAATAAATAAAGGAGCCCTGGCTGGTTTGGCTCAGTGGATAGAGCATCAGCTGCGGACTGAAAGGTCCCAGGTTTGATTCTGGTCAAGGGCACATGCCTGGATTGCAGGCTCGATCCCCAGTAGGGGGAGTGCATGAGGCAGCCAATCAATGATTCTCTCTCATCATTGATGTTTCTATCTCTCTCTTTCCCTTCCTCTCTAAAATCAATAAAATATATTTTTAAAGAATAAAGGAAATTTCAATGAAGCATGGGCTGTACTTACTAATATAATAATATTGGTTATTAATTATGACAAATATAGCATATTAATATAAGATGTTAATAATAGGGGAACCTGGATATGGAATACATTGGAGTTCGCTAGAAATCTTTGAAATTTTTCTAGAAATCTAAAATTCTTTTAATATAAAAAATTTATTTTGAAAATAGATCTATACTCCAAATTTGGAAGTACAATATATAAGTTAAAGCATCAACATGAGTTACCTTATGATAGTGGGATAATAAGTGGTTTATTTTGTTTTTTGGGGTTTTTTTTGTATATTTATTTATATTTGTATACAATCACCATGTGATATTTATCTTTTAATATACTTAGGAGTTTTTAAAATGTTGGGCTGACAGAACTAAAGATGAAGCTAGTGTATTCCAGACTTTACTCTCCTCTCCCTGTCCCCATCCCCCCAAATTTATCTACCTTCTTCAGAATGCCAGAGGACTAATGTTTCCTGTTTGGAAAAGAGAGGAAGAAGTTTTGTCATGACTGTATGTTCTTCAGGACTCAGCCAGTCTTTCAGTCCTGTGTCCTCTGGGGTTTTGATTTTTAGGCAGGTTTCCTGGCTGACGGCCCTAGGCTCACCCCCTCACCATGCAGAAAGAGCTCTTTTCTCCGCAGAAGTCACCGCAGAAGGCAGGGAGAAACCAACTGCCTGGATGTCCCTCAGCTGCCCTCTGGGATGCTCTGACTGTGGCCCAGGCCCTGGGGCAGGGCAGCTGCCAGGGTTTCCATTGGTGGCATCCCTGTTGGGCTAGGGTCCTGGCCCAAACGTACCTTGCCTTTGCCAGACCTCTCTTCCTGGAGATTCAGCTGTAACTCTACCCCAATCACTAGCTATGGTTCCGTTTCCAACTGGGTGGGTTCCCTGACTGTCCCAGCCTGGATTCCTTAGGTATCAACAGCCAGATCCTGCCTCATCTTACTGACTCACTCCCTTAGGCACTGACATTCAGACCATTGGCTTCTGTATCAGTTTTCCTCTTGCTGCTCTAATAAATGACCAGATTGGTGGCCTAAAACAATACAAAGGTATTATCTTACAGTTCTGGGGGTCAGAAGTCCAGCATGGGGCTCACTGGGCTAAAGGAAGGTGCCAGCAGGCTGTGTTCCTCCTGGAGCTGCTCGGGAAGAACCTGCTTCCCTGCCTTTTCCAGCTCCTGAGACCACCTGCGGTCCTTGATTCCTAGGCACTTCCTCCATCCATCTCACCAGCATAATAACAACCTCTCCATCTCTCTCCTTCTGTCGTTGTATCATCTCCTCTGGCTCTTTTAAGGACCCTTGTGATTACCTTGGTCCAACTTGGATAATCTAGACCAGTGGTCGGCAAACTCACTAGTCAACAGAGCCAAATAGCAACAGTACAACGATTAAAATTTCTTTTGAGAGCCAAAATTTTTTAACTTAAACTTCTTCTAATGCCACTTCTTCAAAAAAGACCCGCCCAGGCCATGGTATTTTGTGGAAGAGTCACACTCAAGGGGCCAAAGAGCCACATATAGCTCCTGAGACGCAGTTTGCTGACCACGAATCTAGGCTATCTTTCTATCTCCAGCTTCTTGATTTAACCACATCTGCAAAGTCTCTTTGGCTTTGAATGCTTAAAAGACTCACAGGTTGTGGAGAAGAGGATGTGGACACTTTTGGAGAGCCAGGTTTTTGATACCCCAGCCCCTGTCCTCAGGCCCTGCCCTCACAGGCCTGGTTCCTTTCTCTTCAGCCCCGCCCATTTCCAGCTCCCTCCCCTCTCCTCCACAGCCCTGTGACCACTGCACTGTGACAATGACATTGTTAATTATTTTAGGTAAAAGGTAATATTTCACATCAGATTAAAGGACCCCTGCTTTAGTTCCTGTGGAGTGTCTTTACATGCCAATGGCTACAGACCACTTGATGGAACTTTTTTTCCCTTAGTTTTCACACTTTGATTACATCCTTCCCCCCATCCTGCCTCATTGAGGTACTGAAGTCCTGCCCAGCTCTAAAATGTAATGGTTCTGTGAAATAATCTATGTAACAGTATAGTTGATTGAAAAATAACAGGGTGCCCTGGCCAGTATCTCTCAGTGGTTGAGTGTTCACCCAGGAACCAAGAGTTTGAAGTTTGATTCCTGGTCAAGGTACATGTCTGAGTTGTGGGCTCCATCCCTAGTAGGGGGCGTGCAGGAGGCAGCCTATGGTTGATGTTTCTCTTTCATCGATGTTTCTATTTCTCTACTTCTCTCCTTTCTTCTCTCTCTAAAAATCATTAAAAAAATTTTTTTAATAAAAAGATGGTTCATCTCTCTAGAAATCCTACGAAACTTCTGACTTTTAAAAGCAACATCGGAGCTTGAATGTTTCCCACATTTTTTTCAGTAATTGTCCTGTGGTGAAAAGCTTGAAAATTGCTTTAAAATTATCCCAGGAGTCTGAATGCCTGAAGAAATGTTCATCTTCTTAAATCATATATTCATGTTCAACAATAATTGTCCCTTAAGAGATGAAAATGTCATTCTCTAAGAGCTGTCATTGACTGACTAAATTCTGCTTGTAATTCCTGATGTTCTTCAATATATTTGAAAACATAAGCATGTTCTCCTCAGTAGAACAAGTAGTTCCAGTAATAAATTTCAAATTCTTGCTTTCATAGAAAAATAGAACCTTAAAGAAAGTGGCTTGCCAAAACCGGTTTGCTCAGCGGTAGAGCGTCGGTCTGCGGACTGAAAGGTCCCAGGTTTGATTCCAGTCAAGGGCATGTACGTTGGTTACGGGCACATCCCCAGTAGGCGGTGTGCAAGAGGCAGCTGGTCGATGTTTCTCTCTCATTGACATTTCTAGCTCTCTATCTCTCTCCCTTCCTCTTTGTAAAAAAAAAATAAATAAATAAAATATATTTTTTTAAAAAAGTGGCTTACTAACATAATGCTGTGTCAGTTTTAAGTCCAGGGTTAAAAGTGGCTCCATCTTGACAGATGGGGTTAATATTCTGCCTGGATCCTTTCAAAGTGGATAAGAGTTCCCATATAATCAGTTTGTTTTCTGTCACACTGTTACTCTTCATTGAATTAAAAGGTAAAAAAAATGATAGTGAATTCAATATAATTTACAGTAAAACACAAACTACTTTAGGTGCAACATAAATTACAATCCCAACCAGGGTGTAGGAATAATATGTAGATTCACCCAGAATCAAGAGGAAATGATGGAATCAGGTCTGGGTTAAATAGTTCTAAAATCTATGGAAATGTTTTTATCTTTCATATGTCTAAGAACAAGAACTAGAACCAGAACTAGAACTTGGGATTCTCTCTGAACCAAAAAAATGTTTCTCTACTTTTAACCTCCTGGCATGCTGCTCTGTTGCTAAGTGCAGAGCAGTGAAGATTAAGAATAGAAGTCTGGGCTCAACTTCAGGAGTGCTGCAAAGTTTATTGAGAAGGCAACGGCAGTTTTAAAAATCAAGGTCAAGGGAGAGACCCTTGACACAGGCGTACTTCCTGTGTTCCCACTGACGTTATGGAGCCTCTGGCTCCAGTCTGGGGTCTGGCTTTTGGCCAGGCCTGGCTGGAGGGCCAGCGCAGAGGCAGTGGCTGTGTTTCTTTCGGGAACTAAGTGGTGTGAAGGGTCAGTGGCTTTGCAAGCAGTCCACAGGAAATGGCTCTGGTCATTCCCAAAACCAACTCTCAGGAGGTCCATTCAGTTTACTTAGCAAGAATTGTCTTTTTGACAGGAGAGCGTCTGGGGCCTTGGCCTGGCTACTATTTACTGAAAATGTGAGTCCCAACTCCATGAGGTTGACCAAGGTGAACAGGTGATGCTCTGCCTTCTTATTTCAGTTCTCATACTATAAATGGTGTCCTTTTTGCTGTCGTTTAGTGCCTATTGTTGGTGCTTTCGCTGTTTCAAACAGCCCCCAACCAACATGTTGAAGTGCTGCCTAGAGTTCTGCTTAAGAACTGTGCTTAACAGGCAGGCCAGGGTGCCTTATGGAGGAAATGCACATGACAGCAGTGTTCTCAAGGTAGTGACTTTGTAAGGATTATTCTATTGCCAAGCTTGATAAGTATGGCTACCATGCAGAAACGTGTTTGTGAGAGGGTTTAACATGATTTCTAGTATGTAATAGATGCTCCTTGAATTCTTAGGTGTGTCACGTCCCCAGGAACATTGAACTGACAAGAACTGAGCCACTGCTCCTGGGGTACAGGGCTAGCCTCCTGCGAGCCCTTGGGCACAACTTTCCCATCAACCCTCAGTTCTTCTCCTTGTGTATGTGCGTTTCTGTTTAAAGGCACCTTATTTAATACATATTGTTGGCTCATTAGCATTGGACTCATGGCCAGCAGCACTGTTATTGTGCCTGAAGGAAGCTTATCTGGCCCCTGCATTTCCTCCATGGGCACCCCAGCCTTCCTGTGCCGAGGAATTCTACCCAGCACTTCAGCTCTGTGCTTGGGGGCTGTTTGAAACAGCGAAAGCACCACCAATAGGCACTAAACGACAGCAGAAAGGACACCGTTATAGTATGAGAAGTGAAACAAGAAGGCAGAGCGTCACCTGGCCACCCTGGTCAACCTCATTGAGCTGGGACTCACATTTTTTCCGCTCTGTTCATGGTCCTCAATGCCACAAAAGAGCCACAGTATTGATTTGGGGTTACAAAGGAATTTTAGCAAGGATATGGATTTGCAAATATGGAATTCACCAATATGAGAATTGACTATACTTATATGTTAACTTTTTTTTTTTTACTAAATATATTTTTCTAACAATGAATAAAGCACAAAAATTATGTATTTGCAGCCCAAAATCCAGACTGGGGCCAGAGGCTCAGTAACATCAGTGGAAAGGCAGGAGGTGCACCTGTGTAAAGGGTCTTTCCCTTGACCTTCATTTTTAAAACCACCGTTGCGTTCAGGCAGACGAGGCAGCACTGCTGAGGCTGAGCCACTGCCTGCTCAGCAGAAGAGCAGCACGCCCGGAGTTAAAGGTGGAGAAACGCTATGTGGTGCCCAACGGACCCCACGTGCTCCTTCTGGTTCTAGTGCTAGAGCTCAGACATATAAAAAGTAGAATCACATTGAGAGATTTTTAAGACTATTTAACTCAAATCTAATTCCATCATTTTGTTTCAATTCTGAGTGAACCTGTGTATTTATTCCTGCTTTGGGCTTTACTTTACACTGCCCCTAAAGTAGCCTGTGTTTCACTGTAAATTATAATGAGTTCAGCATCATTTCCCCCTTCCTCTTGGGTGTGATTGAAAATATATTGCTTTAGAATAGTTGGCATTTCTACTTTTAGTTGCCTATAACTTATCTTTTAGTGTCCAGTGAATTTCCCCTTCCAGTGATTTATTCACTGGAATTATAATCTAAAGGAATTTGCAAAAAAAGGAACCCCAAGCGAAAAGCCTTCACAAAGATTGCAAAGATTTTAGTTAACAAATTAATTGCAGTTAATTATCATCATTTCTGTGTTTTAAGTACTCCTCTGAACAGAGTTCGGACTTTCTCCAGTAGGAGCTGGGTGGGGCTGCGGAGCACAGCGGCATATGCCAGTTACCTCTGGAGGGCTAATTGCCTCCCCTCTCGTTCAATTTTGTTTAAAGTAGCGTGGCTTCCTGAGGGACATCTCTATTCCAAGCCACCTTGTTCTTTTCACTGCAACATGTTCATTGAATCTCCATCTTCCCATGGCCTTCAGGTAATTTGCCAGGGTTTGCTGTTCTTTTTCTCCAAACACAGGGAGTGGTACTCATCTGCTCCTAGAAAGGAAATACGGAGATGTTGCTGCTAGAGCAGACAGATCCCAGACTTAGGGCTTCATGCGATAGAGGCTTATTTCTCGTTAATGTGATAGCCAGCTGGGAGCCTGGCAGGGGGCCAGGGTTCTCCCATGCAGGCAGAGACTCTGCTGTATTCCCCGTGCAGATATGCAGCCAGCAAAAGGGAAAGAAAGCAAGCAGAGAACCAGGCAGGAGGTTTTGATGAGGACCCAAGAAGCAGTGTATTCCTCCCCCACATTCCTTAGCTACAACTCATTCGTGTGGCTCCCTCTTAGACATGGGGGTGGAGGGCTGAAGATGTGGGCCCTGGCCGGGCAGCTGCCTCCCAGCAGTAGCCCTCTGTCCATAAAAGGGGAGCATGAATTGTTCACAGACAGCTGGTTGTCCCTGGCACACGGCTGAAGATGGTGTGGGATGCTGTTCTTCATGCCAGGTAGGGCAGTGATAGCAGAGTTGTTGTCAACATTGAGGAGAGAAGGTTGTTGGCAGAATTTCTGTCAGAGAGTCCCTATGTTAGTACCACTCCTCTAAGGTCTAGAAGCCTTATTCTCTCCATTTAGGTGGTAAGCAAATACAGTACATGGTGTGGAAATCTGTTTTTGATGTTTTATGGAGTTACTTGGAGGTAGGATCCAGCTGAGCCTTGTGCTGAGAAGACACTCAATACATGCTAATTGAGCAAATGGAACAATAGCTCATTTTTACCATGCACTGTGTGGGCTGGGCCTGTATTGAGCACTTTTCATCTCTAAATCACCATTACATCATCACCCAGTTTCTATTATTATGATCTGGGTTTACAGCTAAAGGAGTCCAAAGGCACATAGCTTGCTTACAGCAGGGATCTGGGGAACAGCAGAACTAGAGTTGAGGCCAAGCCATCCATGGGTGGCAGAGGTTGGGTGAAGAACATGAGTAGCACCAGGGGTGCAGGAGAGTGGCACACTGACCCATATTGGTGCTTCCTGAGGGTTTCCCATAATGTGCATCACAGTGACTGAAGGTCACGGAGCTGCATTAGTTTAGATCCTGCCAGAGTGGCATCACCGTTCCTTTTAGATCATGATGCTAGAAACTAGGGCTAATGGGGATGCTACAGCCATGTAATTCCTACCTAACAGACAGACAAACTGAAGCTTAGAAAGTAAATGGCTTCCCCAAGGTTACATAGTAGGTCAGAGTTGTTTCCAAAAGAGTTCTGATTATGTGTGTGTGTGTGTGTGTGTGTGTGTGTGTGTGTGTGTGTGTTCCTTACAAGCAATAGCTGGTCATCATTAAGAAGATAAGTAGTTGTCAAATGACTGTCATTTTCCTGAAGTTTAGTATTATTTTTTTGATAAATCTATCGTGTGTCAAATAGCTGCTTGATAAGCAGTTTTAGTCAGCACCAGTGCCTCCATCTCGCCATGATGGTAACACAAATGTGGTAACACAATGAGGCAGGTGGGAGATGTGGTGATGCAGCTGCCCTTTAACAGGCTGCAGTGGCATACAGCTCAGGATAGCCTGTGTGGAAGCCACCAAACTCACGGTTGTGGGAGTTCAGTCCCACAGTCGTACTGTCTCCTGGTGACTTAAGGCAGGCGATAACACTGAAAGGAAAAGTCACATCCATAGTGTGAACTTGGAAATAATCCACATTTAACTGCCTTGTCACACAGCAGCTTTTAAGATGTGCCCAGATACATTTTAAGATAGTTAAATTCAATAAAGAAGTGAAATGCTGTCACAGAGTAAACTCTCATATTTATTCAAAGGTATGAATTTCATAGATTAATCATCCAAGGTTTGAGTCACTCTTCTTAGAAGCCAAAAATGGGCCAGTATTATTCTTTGAATTTATAACTTTTTTGAAGTGTGTGTGTGTGTGTGTGTGTGTGTGTGTGTGTGTGTTATGGAGAAGTGATTTAATTACCCCTCCCATTAGTGGTATTAGGTAACTCTTCTGTAGGTATGTCCACAGCTATGGCGTCTTCATCCTCCACATAATCCCTTGTTGTTACCAGTATTTCATATAAAGGTAGCTGTTTACAGTCAGCAATCCCCCACCATTGTTGGAATATAAATATGAGCTTATTATAGCAATTATATTGTTACTTGAGTTTTGTATGAATCATCGAGTGAACTTGGCATCGCATGGCATTCATTTTACACATCTCCCATAAAAAGTCTTTTTAAGTGTATATTTATGAGTTAAATATTACTTATCTTTCTTCTTGTTCCAGAAAATTATTCTTACTAGAGGCCTGGTGCATAAAAATTCATGCACTCAGGTGGAGATGGGGGAGGGTCCCTCAGCCTCTCATAGTCTGGCACCTCTTGGGTAGTGTCTGACTGATGGCTTAGGTCCACTCCCCACATATCCCTCTGGCAGCCAAGGAGCCCTCGGGGGATGTTCAACTAACAGCCTAGGCCTTCTTTCTGGAGGGAGCGGGCCTAAGCCATTAGTCAGACATCCTTAGCACTGCTGCAAAGGCTGGAGAGGCTCTGCCACAAGCAGTGCTCCCCTTGTGGAAGCACACTGACCACCAGGGGGCAGCTCCTGTGTTGAGCATCTGCCTTCTGGTAGTCAGTGCATGTAGTTCCCGATGGTTCCGCCATTAGGGTCAATTTGCAAATTACCCTTTTTATTATATAGGATGGCATTGGCAATGGTAGTAATATTGGTTCCAGAAATATTAAATAAGATCTAGTCCAAGTTTGGGGGCATAATCAAGATATGGAGGCCCTGGAGGTGCTATCTCCATTGACCATTATTTCTCATCAGTAGGGATCAAGGATAAGTTAAGGCAGCTGACTTAAACATTGCATGATTGTTTGTCTTTAGACTAAATAGTTGTTTTTTCTTTCATACTTAGGTCTTGATCCACCATCAGATATTGCATCAATTTGGAGGATTATAACTGGTTTTAAAAAGAGAGGATTAAATAGAAAATAATATTGTACCATACATGTAAGGGCAAGAAAATATTCTACAACTTTTGTTTCACTTACACAAACATGAGTGTATATAATATATGCTGGTTTAGGAAGACCAGCTGGTCTTTGGTTTTATGTATGGTTGTCTATTTCCACTTGGACAGCTACGTTTATTCAAGGTAAACAGATAGAGGTCATTGCGTATAACGGGGACTTAGGCCAGAATTCAGATGTTCAGCTCTCTTGCCAAGAGTTGAAACGTACTTTCTGTCTGTCTCATCAAAATATGATGTATAATCTGTGCTGCTCTAAGAATAGCAATATCTCCCCTAGTTGGCATGCCTATAGGACAGGAATGCTTTTTGTCAATTGAACAGTCAAATTAACTAAAAGGAATATTAACCAGAAACTCCTGATTTTATGATTTCAACAGTAGTTGAATATCTTTATGAGGCACATAGTATTAATACTTCAGGATCCTTATTTAGCACTTAGTTATATCAAAGTCATTGAATCACTATCAATTTAAGAAATTATAGCATCATCATTCTGAAATGAAGATTCACAGAATGGCAATGTAGCTGTGAATATAGATAGTGGAAAGATTGATTTCCCCCTCATCCCTCATTTTTTATTTAAGACAAGAATTTTATATATTATTCTATAACATGAGCATATTTGAGCACCTACTGTGTGCTGTGCTTTGGGAACTCAGATATGATGGGCTTTGGTCCAGATAAGTAGCTATACAATGGCAATTCAGGAGTGCTGGATTAGAGAGATATAATTATATCTCTAACTGTGATTTTAAAGAAGGACTAACTGTGAAATTTTGGAAGACATTATGCATCACCAAATCCTATATAATAAAAGCCTAATATACTAAGTATTAGGTCGTCTGATCATCTGTTCAAACAATCAAAGTGTAATAAGCTAATGATATGCTAAGGCCGCTCAACATCTCACTATGATGTGCACTGACCACCAGGGAGCAGATAGTCAACTGGTCAACCAGTCACTATGACATGCACTGACCACCAGGGCAGACACTGGTAGGTTAGCTTGCTGTTGGGGTCCTGCTGATCAGAACTAACAAGATGGGACACATGCTCTGGATCCCTCCTGCGGTCCCTCCCTGGCTGGCCAACCTCCTGTGTCCCTCCCTGGCCCTGATTGTGTACCAGTGGGGTCCCTCAGCCTGACCTGTGCCCTCTTGCAATCCAGGACCCCTTGGGAGACGTCAGAGAGCCAATTTTGGCTCGATCCTGCAGGCCAGACCGAAGGACCTCACTGGTGTATGAATTCCTGCTCTGGGCCTCTAGTCTTTGAAATAAAACTTGACAGGCAAATTAGCTGGAGAAAGATAGGAGCTGCAGGGGGCTGGGGGTACAGGGTGCATGGGGGGAGCACACCCTGGCTCCAGAGCATGGCTGGAGGGTTCTGTTTAGTCAGCACTTGATGGGCCTGAGTATCAATTTTTCTCTTTCTTAAATATTGAGTTCAGAACAAAATAATTCTAGTTTTTCAAAGTACCAATTAGTAGAGGTCTGGCTAATTAAGGGTACGGTGTAACTTTACACTAGTACATCAGAAAATAGGATTATAACAATGTGTTTTTGTTTTAATTATATTGAGAGAGGGTTTTTTTTGTTGTCTTTTTGTTTGTTTTTGCTAGGGTAGATATTTATCTGTTTAATTTTTATTTTGAGTTCTTCCTTAGAAATCCAATGTGGCATTTCGTATCCTCTTCCCAACAAGAATTTAGTGTGTCAAAGCATGGGTAGCAGGAAAGATGGCCAAAGCCTGCAGAGGAAGACAGGAAGTGGCTGCTGGCATGTGCTCCTTTGTGGCAGGAGATGGGACGCAGGCAGAAAATAGAGGCTCAAGAGTGACTTGACCAGCATCAGAATTGCATAAGGTAGAGGACAAAGGTCAATACAGTTTATTAAACATTACAGTTGCCTGCCTCTATCCTCTTTCTCTTCAGAATGATGAGCACAAGTTGATGGTCTGAGGAAGTATGGCGTAGCACACAGGGCAAGGTTCCCACTGACCTACCTTCAAAGTCTAGTTCTAGAACCTCTTTGAGCCTCAAATCAGCCAAAAAAGATTCCCTTCAAACTTTTTTTTTGGGGGGGGGGGAGGGGGAGGACTCCTAAGGATTTGTGTCTGATTAGCACAAAGTCTAGGGCCCAGTAGATGCTCAGTGAATGGTTTTCCTCTCCCTTCCCTTCTCACTCAATGTATAATCCTATGTGACCCTTTGACTAGAAATTATCAAGCTAGGTAGTTATACATTGTCATTACAATGCTTAGGGCACACATTGTACTTAGTTAATTCTTTTCTCTCCAAAATGCAGAATATGATTCCACCACAGAGTAAATTTCAGTGTAGCACAAATAGTGCAATCATTTTGGCTGTGGTCTTAATGGTCCACCCACAGTTCCAAGTGTGTGCCACCTGCCTTCTGCCATCTCTGATTCGTGGCTGGTATCTCACGCTGACAATGCCTGGAGGTACTTAAAGATATAGGGGGTGGGAGTGTGTTTACAAGCTCTATTATTGAAGATAAGGAATTGGGGCAGGTGGCAGGGAGGTAAGGAGTGGGATGAAGCCATTTAAGTCCATCTGGAAATTTAAAAAAGTATAAGAAGGATGACAAATATGTTCTGTATATTCACTTTTCTTCTTTTCTGCCCCATTTCTGATCCCAGCTAGATCTCAACTTAAAATAATAAAAATATGATCAAAGTAGCATAAATAGAATTTAGTTTTTGTTAGGCTCTCTCATATACTTTTGGTACTTATTTCTCTAACATCTTTAAATGACCCCAGCAAAAGAGCTGGTGATCTTTTCCTTTGCCCATAATAGGAATCAAATTGCATGTCTCTATCCTCTCTAATAGCACCAATTTCCTCAAATCACCTGACAGATATTAACTTCCAAGGCAGTGTTAGAATAGCCCTGCAGACAAGTGGACTGTTTACTTCCTTTCCTCCTTGTTATATAGTGAGTTTACCTGTGGTTTTACTAATTTAGGGAATGGTTAGGTATTATAGTACCTTTGATGGACAAGAACTTGTTTTAGGTGACCTCGGTTACATGGTAGGGCTCTGAAGTTCTCAGGCCGCAGAGTCAGAAGCTGAGCCGGAAGCTGTCCTCCACTGTTCAAAGTGTATTTTCTCCTGTCCCTCTTCATTTCTGTGGGAGTGTTTTATGCAGTATTAACTTGCAAGTATTTGATTTTGGGAGATATATGCCAGAGCCAATTGCATTCTACCTACCACTACATACAGATGCACATTGTTTCAAAACCCTGCATTGTAAAATTGAAGTGAGTCAGCTCTTGATGTTCAGTTGAGATGATGACTGTGGGAAAGGCTTATTCTATTGCATGGGGAGAATCATCAGTGCATGGCTCTGAAGCAAACTCAACATCCACAGGCGGATGGTTAGGAACAACTTGTGCCACATAATTAATCCAAAATACTACTGTCAGAACATGTTTGAAGGGCAGAGCTGGCTGGGTCTCTGGGCCTCTTCATGGCTCACCCCGACCACCCAGTGCCTGCACACACTGAGCCTTTCAGTGGCTTCTCTAGCTCATCTGTGGCATTTCCTCCATTTCCATTTATGAGCATGGTGAGCTAATTAGAACACTTAGAGGATGGTTAATTTCGAAACTTATTTGCAATTTTGAAGGGATCATCAGAAACCATAGGTGCTCTGAAAATAACACAGAACTTTAGAAATGAAATTCAAATATTTCCTTTTCAGTAGCTGTGGCCCCTTGAGTAAGTGACTTTGCTTCTGAGCAGAGGATTCCACTGCTGTGATGGGGGCTAGGGTCTGCCTTGCCTTGCTCACGTGTCCCAGAAGGAAAAATAAGCACAGTGCTTGACAATGAAAAATTTCATATTTGGGCACTCAGCAAGCACTGCCAGCCTTTGTACAACAAAAGGCTGTATAACCAGGCATAGCAAAAGGACAGGATGAGGTCAGGCAGGAATGGAGGCTGCGGACACTGAGCTGCTCTGGAGGCTGGGATGAATTTTGTTGTCAGCGCTGCCTAACTCTGTTCTGATTTGAACTGAGCCAGAATTCAAAGCCAGGTCTGCATGTCATGAAGAGATTTGAAAGTCAGAAGGAGACTTAGAAGATTGAAGCCCAAGGGTTAAGGAGAGCTGTACCTATGGCTATTGAAAGCTGCCTGACCTTAGGTGTGAAACTGAGCTGTGGGGTGGACACTTGGGAGGAAGGAGGTGCCACTCGTAGCAGCGTTCTGGTTGGTGGCATTGCCCGGAGAGCTGTCCGGACTCCCGGTGGAGAGAGGGCGGGAGGGTGGCAGCCCAGCACAGGCCTTGCTCTGTTAGACCTTCCTCCTGGGTGAGTCACCCTGTCTAGGGGGGAGTGAGCCCCTGATGGTTGAGGTTGCAGGGAAAGCCCGCCTGGAGCTGCAGCCTCCACAGGGATATAAATGGAAGTTAAAACAACCACGGTGAGGGTTTGTAAAGATGGAATACATTGTAGCTGAGAAATTTATTGGTGGAGTAAATGTGGGGAGAGTGCAAAGGCCTTTGTTGAGGAGGGGAGCTTTTTTTGTTTTTTCTTGGTCAAAAGGAGATGAGAAAGGCACTGACTGTCCCCACCCTTTGTAGTGTGGAAACAGATAAATAGAAAGAAAACTTTGTCATCCAGCTAAGGTCTGGGGAGGAAAAGAAAAGTCTGAGTAATGTAAAGAATTGACTGTATTATCAAGTTGTAGGGAGTAAAAATATCTAGCTTACAGGTCTAGCCCGAAGCGAAGGGTCAGGTAACTCAGAACAGCGAGAGCACCTTCTTCCCTGGCCGCAGGACTGGCGATCTTTCCTCTTTGCAGCACCATCTGCGAAATATGTTTGCTCTGTGCCTCGGGAAGACATGAGGAGAATTTATGATTCAAACAGTTTTGAAGTATTTCTGCAGTGTTGTGACTTTGTCATATGTAATTTAATTTTTTAGTAGTTGGTGGACTGTAGGTATGTTTAACAGAACATTTTGAAGGAAACATCTTTTGATAGGAAGCCAGTAAGAAAGGAATTAAGGAAAGCAGACCAGATGCCCATAATTTTTTGTTTTAAGTTCTGGCGACCATATTTTCATTTATTTTGAAACTTGCTCTTGTTTTTAAGCTTATCACATGTCCATAGAGATCACTAATGGCACTTTTCAAAAAATAAGGGAAGAGCACTCATAGTCTGAGGAGAAGAAGCAAGGGAGGCGCCACACACCGGCTCAGGTGCCAGGCAAGAGCTGGCTGGCCCTGTGCTCTCTCCTGAGTCTGCTGACT
Organism: Pipistrellus kuhlii; assembly: GCF_014108245.1. NCBI lineage: Eukaryota > Metazoa > Chordata > Mammalia > Chiroptera > Vespertilionidae > Pipistrellus > Pipistrellus kuhlii. Next base: position 77,433,078 of record NW_023425404.1, on the reverse strand, counting down.
AATGAAGCACTTGCACACACTGGTGGTTTCTTCTTGTTACCTAGTGAAAAAGTGCTGCCTATGGGGTACCACTCACATGGTGGCTGGGATTTTCAATGTTTCCTCAATCCGTTTGCTTGGTCACATGATCAGTTGTGAGGCTGCCCAACTCTCAGATTTTTCGCTGCATTTGTTTCCCCATCTGTGAAGCCATCAGCCCTTATTTCAGGGATCTCCATAGTTATCACTTTGAGGTCTCATCCCAAATGCAAAAGCAGATATCTTTATTATTTAACTTTATTAAACTTGGAGTACCAAGATAATGCACTTTGCAAATTGAAAATGTAAACGTCACAGGCAGTCTTCTAGATTTTGAATTGGTGGAGTCCCCTTTTTTCCCCAAATAGCTTAGTCATTTTTTTTGGTTATCCTAGAGCCTGTGTGCAGCCTCTTTCTGCCCTGACTTTTCACACCCTCTCTTTGAGATAGAACAGGAAGTATCATTCTCATTTTAAAATGTAAATTATTTGAAGCCTGTTTAGCAAAAAGGCAAATTCCAGTCCCCAGACCTCTTGGTTCTTAACCAAGGATTTATGCCATTAAACCTGGCTTAGGGAACTTACTATCTGCCTGCAGGATTTGGGTTTACTTTCATTTTATCAATGGCTCAAGGGCAAGGGGATAGCTCCTCATCTGGTATCAGTATCTCCTTGTGAAAATCCAACAGGGCTTTAAAAATATTTCAGATTGTGCCACAAAATGGCTTCATTCTCTCCCCTTCATTTGTTTGTTCATTCCTTAGCTCCTCCCTTCCTTCCACAACTGTTTGTTAAATGCCTATTCCAACAACCATGAAAGGTGCTGAAAATAAAAAGTATAAATATGAGCATGACACTATCATTTCCCTTCTTATAGTTCAGAAGGGGGAAAATAGAAACTAATTATTGCAATGACTTTCTGTCTTGTGGAATTAAGACACTTGTAATCTTTAAAAGGTAAATCCTTTAAGTAGCTAACTCATTAAAAAGGCTTACAAAAAAAATTAGAATGCCTTAGTCAAATTTCTTTGCTACCTCATATTACCAACCACTCTATATCTAATTTTAGATGTGGACTAATTTGGGACCCTACTTCCTTCATCATTTGATTTGGCCAGTTAAAAAGGGGTGGCACAGGGGCAACAATACAATCCCAACCTCGGGCTTTCTGGCAGAGCTGATGTGAAAGCATCTGTTCTGTGTGGGAAGTAGCATAGAAATTGGCATTTGGTGGTTGTCCCCAGGCTTGTGAGTGTTGCTGAGCAGAAGAACCCAGAAGACTCTAGTGTTAAACAGAAAGATGACCTGATTATAGAATCAGGCAGATTCACCCATCACTTTTCATACAACAGGCATATATCCTTAGAAAAGGGACTCCTCGGTGTTATAGTGTGGGAATTCCTGGGATATGAGTCTGTTCATAGCTCTTTGCAGTAGCTGACATGGCTTTCAAGCTTGTCCCCCAGGGTCCTAAGGTATACCAGGAGCCTGGGCGGAGAGAAGGAGAGGGAGGAGCCCAGTGGGTGAGCACATGACCTCCATCTCTACTTCCTCCCGAACAGGCTCCCTTGTGATTTCTGACCCCAATCAGCAGTTTTGCCTCTGTGCATCTGTCACTGTGGTTACAGTTCCATCCAAGGATGGCATGTACCATTGGTTACATTCACTCTAATGATAACATGGAAACAAGTCAGCAACGCTGGGTCCCCCACCCTCATACCAGCCACTGCTGATACACATTTGAAGAAGAGTAGCAGTGGTCTTCTTGGGTGGAAGAAAACATTAGAAATAAGAAGCTTCAAGTTCTTTTTTGTTTTATTTTGTATAGGCACCTCATGGGCTGCACTTACCCTGACTAGGGAGGGAGGGTGAAACCCACATTGATCTACTTACATAAGCCGAAGAACCTAAAAGCTCCAATACTGTGGTTCTCTCCCTTAAAAAAGAAGAAATAAAAGATTACTTGATGTACTGAAATAGAATTTGAAATTATTTTATTGATTGTACCTTCTGTGAAATTGAAGATTAGCTGTGTGGCAGAGGCTGGCTAGCTATTCATCAATCCCATTTCCTTTCCTTCCTGGGCACAGTATTAACGTGTATTTTCCAGTTAATCCTGCAGCTAGATTCAGCCACATGACTATGTTTTGGCCAATGGAATATGAGTGGAAGTGACATGTGCAACTTCCAAGCCCCATCCATCAAAGTCTTCTGTGCATAATCCTCGGTGCTCCTTCTCCTTCCACTGGGTCAATGGGGATGTGCACCCTTCGTGTGGGAGAAGGTGGAACTACTGGAAAGAATTATCTCAGTCCAGGAGTGACTCCTGGGAGGATAGCAATGGTGTTGAGCACATGAGCTTGTGTGCACAAGAAATACACTTCCACTACATTGGATCCATTGTACATTTTTGGGTCTGTTTTCCTCAATAAGGCTCGTCATCCTAATTTCATCCTAACTGGAGAATAGGGTCTCCAAGAAGCACTTGAAAAGTCAAGAACAGCAGAAGTTCTGAACAGAAGAGCTGGAAATTTCCCATGGTGGGTGATGATGTATGTGTGGGAGCATCATGGAGCAGCTGCTGATGAGGTTGTGTAAGGCCACATCCTCCTCCACCCCTACCCCCCAAGGAGTTACTGATATGAGTGTGGGTAGTGCTTAAGGCTTTCCATTAAGAGAATAGGAGACACCCACAAGGTGCTGGGAAGCAGGATAATGATGACTCAGAGAGCCAGCTCTGAGCCAGCTCTGCATGGGTTTGCACCCTGACTCTGCAACTTACTGCATGACTTTGAACAAATCATTTACTTTCTTTGTACTTGTTTCCTCTCTTTAAAATGTGATTCTAATTACACCAATCCCTGTCTTTGACATTTGAGCAGTCATTGTTGGAGTGAACATCAACATGTTTCAGACGGTAGCGTGCATTTTTGTTTGGTAGACTATGCTTTTGTATATATTGCTTATCGTGTATATTTTGCTTATCATGATTCATCATAAAATCAAAATCCATCTTCCACATAAACCTGTTGGATAGAGCTCCCAATCATGAAAGCCTGTTCTTTTTTTATACTCTGCCTCTTTGTATTCACTTCAGATTAATAAATTCTAATGGTCTTGTGATTCCAGTTACAGTTGGTTTCTGACTAAAAGCAAAACAAACTGCTTTAATCACATAAGGTAATGTGGCAAGTACTTGCTTCTGAGAAATCAAGATCTATTGACAGCTGGGCAGCCGGAGGACACTGGAACAGAGGCGCCACCTGCAGGCCTAAAGGAGAAAAATACACAGTGAGAAAACAAACATTGCTTTAGGAAAGACTGGAAAAGAAAAAGGAAAAAAGGCAGACCCTAAATAAAAAAAGAGCAAAGAACTCAACAGAATCTCTTGTAGATACATAAGCATGAGAACTCATTCTAGCAATAGTTCTTATGAATTCCTTTCATTCCTGCCTTTTGGAGTTTTAGAAAAGTTGTATTTTTATTTTCATTTTTATTTTTTATTTTTCAGTGTGTGAAGAGCCTAAACATTTCCCCCATACCTCTTGCTGCTTAATGCTACTGCTGGCTAGTCCTTTAATAAAAAGCAGTGCCATGGGAATTGTTCTTTGCTTTGTTAAGGGAAAGTGAAGGGTTACAGTAATGCCTGTTAATACTAGATAGGGCAAGATATTCTAGCTTTGACCCACAGTCTCCAGACTGTTTTGGTGTCCTCTCCTTTCTAGCAGACTACACACTTATTCCACCTGCCCTCACCCACTGTTCCTGCAGAAACAATGGTGCTAATCTAGGATGAAGGGAACACTAACAAAGATTATCAAACATTAGTTTTCCCACATGCCATCAGAAATAATTGGTCCAGAATAAAGTTCTATCAGAATTCTTCTCTTTGAATGTATACTTTCCATAAAGGTGACATGATTTTCTTGAACATACCAACAAGCCAATATTACATGAAATATTAAAGGGTCTTCTTTCAGAAGAAGAAAGAAAAGAAAAAAAATTAAATTTATGAACAATAAAATGGCAATAACTACATGTCTATCAACAATTGAATCTTAAAAAAAAGAAAGTAAGTACACAAGCAACATAAATGAACAAGAAACATATTCATAGACACACAGAACGTTTTGATAGTTGCCTGATGGGAGAGGTGGTAAATAGGTGAAGGGATTAAGAAGCACAAATTGGTAGTAACATAATAATCATGGGGATGTAAAGTACAGTAGAGGGAATAGTCAATAATATTCTAATAACTATGTATAGTATCAAATGGATACAAGATTTATCAGGATGATAACTTAGTAAGTTATATAATGTTTAATCACTAGGGTGTATACCTGAAACTAATATAATATATGTCAACTGCATTTGAAAACTAAAAAAATGATTTTTTTAAAAAATGTTTCAAAATATCCAGCAATGGCTCAGTGGTTGAACATCGACCCATAAACCAGGAGGCATTCAAATCCTGGTTGAGGCATATGCCCAGGTTTCAGCTCAGTTCCCAGTGGGATCATGCAGGAGACAGCTGATGGGTGATTTTCTCTTATTATTGATGTTTCTGTCCTCTCCCTTTCTCTCTCCCTCTCTCTGTCTCTCTGAAATAAAAAAAAAAAAAAATCTTAAAAACCCAGTAATTTAGAATGGAAATTTAAAATAATACTTTTTCATAAAAAAAGAAAGCACTTGTGCATAAAAAAATAAATACTGTATATTATCTCTGAACATATATGCGTATTAAAAATTTGAAAACATGAACTGAAAAGTTACCATGTTCATCGTAATGTTTGTTTCTAGGAAGGGAGGAAAATAAGACTAAATCTCAGAACAGGAATGAAGAGGGGACCAAGAGTACTTGAGTTTCATCTGTCATGTCCAATTTCCTTAGAAGGAAATCTCAAGAAAAATGTAAAATTTGAATATCAGGATGCTTGTTATAATGTGTGTGTGTTTTTTAATTTTCTGGATCTTTTAAAATCTGAATATTAAAGTAATAAATAATAAAATCTTTTGACCATGTTTTGAAAGCATTTTAAAAGTAAGAAATTTAATCAGAAAGGAAAATAAATATATTTAATACAGAAATAAAACATGCATTCGGTTTGAAGTTGTAATACATTGCATGCATTTCTAAGACTCACCATGCAATCAAAATGGTACAATTAAAACCAGAGAGCTTATGGGGAAAATGGTGTTAGTCACACAACACTCAAAAAGCTTATCAGTGACATGTTAAAAAAGAAAAGATAAGAACCTAATAAAAATGCACATTTTATGCATGTTAAACATTTACGCATGTTAAACACAAATATTTAAGAAATAAACAATTACCTTGAAAAATACCTGCATTTTGCTTGTGGAAGTGGGTGTCGGAAGGGTCAGAGCCTGAGTTACTGTGAGGTGCCTGCAGGAGGAGTATCTGAAATCAGATGGGAAGATGTGACAGCAGACATGGACAGGCAGGGCTCAGTACACAGGGAACTCAGAGGTAGCTGGTGGATGCTTGGAGTATATGCGAGTATACTTTTTGTGTATTCCTACCAGCTCAGTTCTCTTTGCTTGCTTACTGCAACATTCCCACCCCTTGCCACTACTGACAATTTGAATTGGATGATTTTGTGTTGTGGGGAAGGGCTGTCTTGCCCATGGTAGGATGTTTCTCAGCATCCGTGGCCTCTATCCACTAGATGCCTGGAGCAACCCCACCCCTTCCTCCCGCCAAGTGATGACAAATGTCTCTAGACATGTTAAATGGGGGACAAAATTGACCTGACTTAGAACTGACCTCGTGTTTCACAGACAAAATTGCATATAAACAAATGGGAAATTTTGTGATATTTTAATCCCTAATAGAGCAATCATATTGAAACAAGTTTATATTTTTAAGATAGCAAAAATGACTGTATTTCATTAACTTAAAGTTTAATTTCTGATTTAAATGTGAGAAAATCATTTGATTAAAAAAACAACTCTAAGTTTCATATTTAACAATAAAAAGATGAATGTATATTAAAAATAAAAGTTGAAACAAGATATAAATTTACCCATAAATAATAAACACAAATGGCAATAACAATTGGAGTTAAAAATGCTTTAAACAAAGCAATTCAACTAAAGGTGAAACTTAATATTATTAGAGTATCTTAAATTAACAAATATTAACTTACATACTTCTAATTAAGTATCTCAGAAAGTGTTCAGTTTATCCAAAATGACCACAACAGTGCATAAGCAATTAAAAAATCATGATGCCATTAATTTATAAATAGTCCAGTAGCAATGTATATTTTATAGACTTTTGATATCATATTTGATTTAAACTATAGTTTAGAAGACATATCTGTTTTTTCATAAGTAGTCTTTGTATTGGTCTTGTAATTTTAAAAATTACCTTTTAATTTTCAACAGTTAGAGCAATTTGTGATACATTTTTTACAGCAAATTTATACTTTAATAATGAATATATAGGCAATAATGAGGAACTCTTAAGTGCTTGTTCCTCCTGCTTGCCAGTAAAATTGAGGAAATTAGGCTTTCATATAAGGAAATGGATTTCTCTCATGTAAGAACAAAAACGAAACAAAACAAAAACCCACTTCCAGGAACTTATTTGGAGCGGGGCAAATTGGAGTAATGGAAGCATTAGAATAAAAGTTTATAAAGTGTAGTGTGACAGAAGAGACACCTCTTATTCAAGGTAATTATCTGAGATTTTGAAGTAATCTTTCCCCCTTCCTAGTGACTATATATATATATAATGAAATAAATTCATTACAGAGAAAGTTTCAATATTTGAAGAAATAGATATGGCACTGAAACCATTAGCAATTTCTTGTGACATTAAAGACCTGAAAGAAAGGGTATTAAATTATTGTTATCAATAACGTTCAGGATTTGAATTTTTAATTACTTTGAGCAGGAAGTGTGTCCTCCTGCTCTGAAGCTTCTGACACACACTAGGTGGAAGATATGAAGCTGATTGAACCTTATGCATTATTTCACAGAGCCATTGATTCATGGTTTTGGTTTGGCTTCCAGTTTTATAGTTATTGGATTAATTGTCTTCTTCTGCATGGAAAATGCAATAGTGAAATAGAGTTCAAAACACAATTTTTTTAGAAAAAATTTACATACATTATTTGTTTTTTTGGTGTTTTTTTTTGTTTGTTTGTTTTTCAGAGCAGATAGAGAGAATAATATCATAATTACTCTTAAGCATCCTCCCCTCCTTAATTTTGGTTTGGTTGTGTCCAAATTACACTATTTTGATTTTATATAGCAGAAGAATGTGTTTTGTCAATTCTGGTTTGTCTTGTTCCATTTGCTCCAATAAGAGTGCCCACAGGGCAGCAATTTTGTGCCCAGAAGAAGGATTTTAATTAGTAGGCACACAAGCCACCAGATGGCTCCCTTAGGTTTTTAAATCTCCACTTGCATAAATAAATTGACTTTCCCAGAAAAAAAAAAATTACTAGAGTAAAGTTTAATAATGCCCTAGAGTCACAATATGATCAAGTCTTCATAGTTTCCAGCTGAATTTACTAGTATAAGTTTAGAGCTGTCGAGGATTCGTACACAAGAGCCTCAAGATGGTTTTACTACCTGCATCATGATTTATCTTTGTTCCCTCTTCCCCCTCACCCCATCCTTTTTCATTCACAGTTGAAATGCCTCATATCTTGTTTCTTTTTCTCCCTTCTAGCTTTTCTCTACTGAATATATATATGATACCTTAGGAGTCTCATACTGGGCTTAACCCACCCAGAGCAGAATGTAAAGTTGTGTGTTCCTCTGCCAACCTTGCCTACTGGCTGCCCATTGTCTCACTGTTGGGCACTTTCATGTCTGCAAAGTACTCCAGAGCTGGATGGTATATATTCTTTAATCAAAAGGAAGCAGAGGAAAGGGGATTGTGGGGTTGTTTTTTTATTGTGGTAAGAACACTTCACATAGGATCTACTCTCTTAACAAATTTCTAAGTGCACAGTACAGTCTTGTCTACTCTAGGCAGATCTTCAGCTGAATGAGTTCTAGTTTTTTTTTTGTTTTGTTTTTTATATAATAGCCATCTAATAGGTGTGAGGTGATACATTATTTTGGTTTTGATTTTCATTTCTCTAGTGGTTAGTCAATTACACTCTTTTTATATAGCTTGGCTATTATTTGTAATATCTTCTTTGAGGAAATGTCTATTCAAGTATTTTACCCCTTTTTAAGTCTGTTTTATTTTTTTAGTTGTAGTAGTACCTCATATATTTTGGACATTAATCCCTTATCAGATATATGGTTGCACATACTTTCTCCCATTCAGTAAGTTGCCTTTTCGTTCTGTTAACAGTTTCCTTTGCCCTGCAGATTTTTAGTTTGATGCAGTCCCAGTTGTTTCTTTTTGCTTTTGTCACCTGAGATTTTGGTGTCATAGCCAAGAATTGACAAGACCAATATCAAGGCGCTTCCCCCTGTATTTGAGTTTATTTTTATTTTTGCTACAATGATGGTACCCAAAGGGGACCAGTTTTCCTAACACCGTTTGTTGAAGAGACTACCACTTCCTGATATTGGCACTCTTGTGGAAGATGAGGTGACATATATGTGTGGGTTTATATAATATATCATACCATATAATTCAAAATCAGGAAATGTGATCAGTTTTGTTCTTTTTCCTCAAGATTGTTTTTGCTAATTGGGATCTATTATGGTTTTATGTTAATTTTAGGATTGCCTTTTCTATTTCTGCAACAAAACAAAACAAAAACAAAACAAAAACAAACAAAAACAAAAAACAACCACAAAAAAAACTTCCATTGAGAATTTTATGGGAATTTCATCGAATCTATAGGTGGCTTTGAGTATTTTAACAGCATTGTCTTCCAATGCATGAATACAGCCATTATTGAACCTCTGCCTCCTCTGTCATTTTACTACTAGTATTTCTCCTTCAGTGAAGTTTATCAGGAAATCTCCTTTATATAATAGTTGTTCTAGGGCAAAACCTATAAATAAGTCTCTGCAGTTATAAGAGCCAGAAAATCATTGCTCATCCCAGCCTTTAGATTCCCATTCATTGAGAAGTCTACTTGGGAGAGAGCTTTAGAGCTGATCTCAAATTTTAGTACACATATGGATCTCTTGGAGAGCTTTTTAAGGAAAGATTCCTGGGTCCTGCCTTTAGAGATTCTAAGTCAGTAGCTCTGGTTTGAAAAAGGAACATGAATTTTCATTTCCATAAGCTTCCGGGTGATGCTGCTGATGATGATTCAAGGACTACTCTTTGAGTAGCAAGACCTTCCAGAACATACTTCTAATAGTTGTCACCTCTAGGGAGAAATGCCTTTGAACAGTAGTGATGCCACATCAAGCTTTTTGCCATCTGAATCACACATGATTTTATGTAACCAGAGACTTATGATTTCAATTAGGGTCTAAAAGTACCCAATTTGGTCCATTTTCAGAATTCCTAGCAACGAGTGACTTTTGGTGTATCAATGAGAGAAGGAAAAGGGGAGTGGAACATCACCTAGAGAATGCTCCTGTTGGTTTTATGCCTTCACTTATATCTAGGAGATTTGAGACTGATGTCAAGACATCATTCCATTAATAACAACAAAGAACAGATCCCTGTTGTTGAACATGGGGAGATGTGACGAGTGATGAGAAATGTGTCAAGTCTGTGACCACCCTACTCCAACAAGTCACTTTAAGGCATTCTTACTAATCTTTCAACCCATCAATTTCATAAGGGCAGTGAGACCTGAAAGTGACATCTTAAATAAGATGACTGCTGACAAATTCCCAAATTTCAACTGAAATAAACACAGACCCATTGTCTCAAATGAGGGGTTGACACAAAGCCCTGGTTTTCCTAACAGAGCTTTGAGATGGAAACAGAAGTCTTTCAAGCCTATTTGAGAATGGATTTTCTTCTCTTGAGTGGCTCTGAAGAATCAATAAGGAGTCATATCTAAGGCTTTTCAAATTTACAGAAAGGTGGTTGTTCGGCAGATTATGCTGGGGAGCCATGTGTGCTAGCATCCTTTAGTCATTTCACTCTTAGAATTAATCACAGCCCAAGGACCTGTACTGGACGATGTATGTGAGGAGTTCTCAGAAGCCAAGAACAGAGCACCTGTCATCTGGAAATTATTAATTTGCTCAGTAGTTGGAGCATTGTCCCATACACAAAAGGTGGTGGATTCGATTCCTAGTAGGGCACATACCCAGATTGTGGGTTCAAGCCCCAGTTGGAGCACATGTAGAAGGCAGCCGATCTACGTTTCTCTCTCTTTCTTTACCTTCATCTCTCTAAAAAATCAATTAAGAAAAACATTTTAAAATGCTCAAACTGCCCTAGTCAGTTTGGCTCAGTGGCTAGAGCATCAGTCCAAGTACTGAAGGATCCTGGGTTTGATTCTGGTCAAGGGCATGTACCTTGGTTTCGGACTTCTGGCCCTGGCCTAGAGAATGCAGGAGGCAACCTATTGTCGTGTCTCTCACACATCTGTGTTTCTGTCTCTCTCTCTTTCTTCTACTCTGTCTAAAAATCTATGGAAAAAGTGTCCTCAAGTGAGGATTTAAAAAATAATTTAAAAAATGCACAAATTTTGTGTACATGCAGCTAAATTATTTTTTACATATTTTCATTTTCCTGCTCCTTGTAACCTACATCCAAATTAAGTTAACTTTCCTGTTATTTTATTTTGGAAATTTTCAAACCTATAGATGAGTTCGCCTCCTAAGGGTAGTTTCAATGTACATTGAGTGACCAGATTATTATGATCTCTGAGCGCATAATAATCTGGCTACTATTGTATATCCTTTATAATAAAAGGCTAATATGAAAATTGTCCCCTCGACCAGGAATTAGACCAGCAAGCAAGCTGGCCAACTGTCCATGTTCCCTCCCCCTGAACAGGCTGACTGGACCACAGCCATGCACGAATTCATTCACTGGGCTCTAATATATATATAGATAGATAGATAGATAGATAGATAGATAGATATAGATATAGATATAGATATAGATATAGATATAGATATAGATATTAGAGTGGCCAGATTATTATGCATTCAGAGATCATAATAATCTGGCCACTCAGTGTACATGAGCAGGTTTTTAAAAACGTGTTTCTGGGTTGGTATCTGTTGACCTCTGATTGCCTTTTATCTTAGCAGTGTGGGGAAGATGGCATTGGTATACACAAAGGAGAGACAAATGTGGTTCAGTGCTTGCGTTCTGGGGCTTTAAGGATCTCTGGGAGTGTTCTGGAGTAATGCATAGTGGGAGTCACTGCCCTTCCAGGAGCTTGTGCCTCCTCCAGGTTCTTGTTTGTGTTAGATATTGTACACCTACAGCTCAGCATCCTCTGGTAAGAATGGGGGTGATTGCCAGAAACAAAGGTCAAATCCACTTAAAGAAGACAGTTGAATACATCCCTATTGTCATAGACACCGAGAAGCCCTGTGCTTACAGGCTATGTGAAGAAGTGCTAATATTTAAAGAGCTTGATGCCAGGCAACTTGCTGCCTGGGATTTGAATGTAAGGAGATGCCTCTCTGCCTGGAAAGGAGCCCCTGCCCTTCAGCCTCCTTTCTCCGGACTTCCTTAGTTCTGCCATCTGTGCCCCAGCTTCTGCCACCTACATGTTTGATATAGGTAATCGTGGAAGTATAAAAGGCACATTTCCTTTCACCACAACTCTTTCAAAAGTGTATACGTCTCAGATGATCATTAAGCACACTTGTCTAGTAGTTTGCAGCAGAAGAGCACCCCTGCTGAGTTTCTCTTTAGCCATGAGTTTTGGGGGCAGTTGAGGAGCCTCTCTGACCTGTCATCCCCTGTCTGTGAAATCAGCTTGCCTGCTCCTCCCCAGATTGCCTCAGGCCCGAATAGAACAATGCATTGAGCCCTGCTCAGTGTTAGTGCACTGAACAGTCACTGGTTTGATTCTCAGCCAGAGCGCATGCCCAGGTTGCAGGTTTGGTCCTCAGTTGGGGTGCATGTGGGAGGCAACTAAGCAATGTTTCTCTCTCTCCCTCTCCCTCTCCCTCTCTCTCTCTCTCCTTATCCCTCTCTCTCTTTCTCCCTCTCTCCCTCTCTCCCTGTCTCTCCCTTTCTCCTTCTCTCCCTCTCTCTCCCTCTCTCTCCCTCTCCCTATCTCTCTTCCCTTCTTCTCTCTTTCAAATCAATAAAAACATTTTTTAAAAATATGTAAAAGCACTTTATGATCACGACTATGCAAATCCTCACCACTGCCAGGCATTAGTATGCTCCTATGTGTGAATGTATTTCAGAGCTTCTCTACATCTAAATTCAAAAAGAGGGTGGGTGGTTTCTTCCCAAGAGAAGAGAACATAAAAGAAGTCGTTTTGAAGAGAAAGTAAAATGTAGCCTCAACTCATATATATTCACTCAAACATGATTTTTAAAATTTTTCAAAGAATATTCAACCAAAATAGTAATCAGTCAAATTTTGTCAGTCCCTTAAAAAAATTCATCAGTACCCACTGGCAAGGTCAGTTGATAAAATTCATTTCTCAACATTCGTGTTCTTTCTTCTTGGAATCTGACAGGTAGGACTGATGTCATAGACGTGTCTACACCTGTTCCTGGGGGTGGGGGGAGTGAAGAGGATTCCCAGAGGGTCCTGCTTCCCAGCAGACCAGGTGCAGCTGCGTAGTGAAGTATGTGCATGGCCAGGCTGTTTGTCTTTTGGGGACTATTCATAATTCACACAGGTACAAGGCCCGAACAGGTTCATGTACCTGTGAGAACTTTCACTATCAGACATATGCTCAAAGTAACATTTGCTCTGGAGGATTTGCCATTTTGTTCCACATCAAGGAGCATAACAGAGTAAAACTTTGGAATTGGATGTTGCACATATTTAAAATTGATGTATCCCCATAGCAAAGAACATTTTATCATTTATTTGTTTTTAAATTCCACTGTCTACATATGAATTTATGGGCAACATTTAAATTTTTGTAAATAAGCAACTTTCTACTCTCCCCCCACATTGCAAACACACAGCAGAACTTTTCATTATTTCATCCTTATGCACATGCCATCTCCTGTTTCTAACTAATAAATAGCTCATTGGGATTTTTACTTAGCCCGTAAAATACAATAAATGGATGACAGATTCACAATTTTTAAAATGAAATGAAAGATTTACGAAAGTACTGCATGTTTTCTCTACAATCCCTTTTGTGCTAACTTCTTGCAGGGACAGCCCTGTCAGCTTGTGATCCCAGTTGGCTGCTTGCACACATCCTGGAGCAGGACTGGTTACACCTGGACAGGCATTTGAATTGTGTTCTAATTTCAGTCCATTAGCAGAGCCCCTGTCTGAGAGTAGGAGCCACTTCAAGGCGGAGACAGGCTGTGCTGTGAATTGGCATGAGAGCAGTGTTCCGTGGCCTGACACTGACGTTACCCGCTTTTTGGAATTGTGGGCTATGAATTACAGTGCATTGGAAAAAGCACTCAGTGTTGCATTATTGCCATGGTAATGAGCCAGAGCCAGAGATTTTGCTTCTAAAATCATTATAAGGACATGCTATCTTTGTGCTCTTGCTGGCTGCATGAGAGGAGGCAGACTGCTTTCTTTCTCCACCCTTAAACTCCACTCACTCATCTTTCCCCCACCTACATCAGTGATTGGAGAGAGGCTGCCACTATTTGACATTTGGTGATGTTTGTGTCTACACAGTGTGTGTGTGTGTGTGTGTGTGTGTGTGTGTGTGTGTGTGTGATTTTGCTTATGTTTACTCTTCCTACAGAAAAAATATAGAAGAGAAGAGAGGTGAGATCCAGTGTAGAAGCAGGATTGATTCCTACAGGATCAGATGTAGTTGTCTATGGAAAGGAAAGGAAGCAGAATGACTTGGTGCTGATGCTCTAAGTCTATGCCAATTCTCTTCTGATTGTTTTAGTTTTCTCAGGGAAGAAGAAAACCAAACCACTTGCTGAGAGTCCCAGAAAATAGAGAGTGGAGGAGAGGAGAAGTTGCAAAATGGTTTTCTGTTTCTAACTTCTGAAGGAGTTAGAAAGTGAATGGGCTAGAAAAAGAGAATACAATTGTTAGACAGCATGTAAAGGGGCCAGTGTGGTCAGGAATTTAAAGTGGACCAGTCAGCAGGCTGAGTGTCTTTCCACCACTGTGTTACAAGCCCAGAGTAGGTAGATGGTTGGCTGTAACCGGGTGATGGCTTTGCCAAGTACATATGACAGGGTAAGGAGCTGGGACATATGGAGAAAGGTGATTTTAAGCTAGTTAATAATACAGGAGTGAGAGTGAAGATTGTCAATAGGAAAGTTGATTGAAGGTTCCAGTGGGGCTGAAGGATTATTGGAGTCTGAGTACTTAGGAGTGGGCTGGAAGAATTGAAGGTGGAGATCAATGAATAGAATGCGTGATGTAAAGACTATGGAGAGGCTCCAGTTATTGGTAATGACAAGGTCTTGAGTAACACCAGGAGTGTGAATGGATGAAGGAGTAAGGTGCAGGACTTAGTCATTGAAGGATCTGAGAGGACCTCCATTTAGAGACCTGTGATTCAGTCATAGGCAGAGTGATCCCCGGATGTAATGATTATGACAGTAAACAAGGAGCTCAAATCATTAGTGAATAAGAGAAAGTGATCTAGAGTAAATTGTTAACAGCAACAATGCTAGCATCTGGCAGGCTCATCTGTGTCTTAGGATTGACAAGTGTTTGCACTGGCACCAAAATTAACCTCATTTCAGATATTAGTTCCACCATTTACTGTCTAGCAAGTACTAACACTTCTCGTTCTCACTTTCTTCATCTGTTAATTAGAGACAATAATAGTATATACCCCAAAGACTGGGCAGTCATGAGGGTTAAACAAGATAATGTGTATCATATCTTAAGCATTGTGCCTAGCATATAGTGATTCCTCTTAAAATAGCATTATGACATAATTCCATGTTCAGAATCTTTATGCAAACCCTATGCCTCCAATTTGGAGCACGAGGTATATTATCTTTCTGTTGTTATGTAGCAGCAGCTGTTTGCCACATAAGGTTCATTTGCTGGTCTTCACCTTTGTAGTAGTATGGAGGGCCAGTTTGAGCAGGATCTGTCAGGAAGGAGTGCAGCTACCAACCTGTTCTAACAGCTGAGAGAGATGAACACTCCATCTTCCTTGTAGGGTGGGGATGGAGATGAGAGATTAGAAATTTGTTAAGAACAAAGACATGAACTAGTCATAGGTGGAGAGTCATAGATGGTCCCCCAGTTTCTGGCTTTGGTGACCATGCAGGTGAGAAGAAAAGCAGGGAAGGGAACTTCTGGCACTTCATGGCAAATAGCCGCCTCATTAAATGAGTAAATTTCCATCAGGTGTGGCAATACTCAGGGAACAGACCCATTTCCTCAATCCTCGGTGCATTTAGAAGGAACCATTCCTCACGGTCCACAGCCATAGAAAAACTCTAACATAGGCAGTGTTTGAGAAACATCAAAATTAAAATGCCAACTAGTGTCTCTTCGCTCAGTACATTTCACTGTTTGCCATAAACGCCAATCCAGTTTGTTTGCTTGTCACGCTCATATGTGTTACTATTTCTTTGAGCCATTTGGCACTCATTTTATTATGATTTCTAAAAGCATAGATATACATTACAAATACATTCATTTCCTGTATGCGCAATTTCTAATTATTTTAAAGATGTTGATAGGCTAGAGATGCCAATGTGAGCAGGTCAAATCTTCAGCCTCTCTAAGACTCCCTGTGATAAAGCTCCTGCAATGGCTTCCACTTAGGTCACTTCTGTCTGTTGGGCATCCTGTGAGCAATTGGTTGATGTTCAGTTAGCGACATGAACCTCTTGGACTCGGCTGTAGGAAAATCTTAGAGCTGCCTGTCGCCTGCCTCCACAAAGTGGGGAGAGCTTCATGGCTTTGCAAGCTCGCCGCCCCCTTTCCCATCATGGCTTTACTTAATTTCTTAGCTTTATTTTTCTTACTAATATCAAATATGCTTTCTCCTTCTCCACTGCCGGCATCTTTTCAAGCCCCTGCTCTTTGGAACAAGACTGGGCACAAGAAGTGGTTTCTTCTGATAGATTTGAACATCTGGATAGGTCCCTCCCTATACCCAGAAGCCTGTCTGTCACAAACATGCACTCGGTAAACATTTGCTACATCAGTCAGTGTGCACTTTATGCCATCAGTGAAATGGACCTGTGATCCCAAGCATTTGCCAAGCTTGAAGTGCCTTAGAATAATAACTGCACTAATAATACAGTGGTAATAATAATAATGGCTAATATTTATAGAGTGCTTGCTCTCTGTCTAATCATTTTTCATACATCTTACTTTCACTTACTTTCTAACGATCCTGTGAGATAAAAAAACTAGTATTCCCATTTTACAGATGTGAGTTCTTAGAGAGAGAATACTTTATCTAATTTCAGGAAACTAAGAGTAGAGGAGCAAGGATTCTGTCTCCAGCACCTGGAATGTTTATTAACTCTAAAATGTGCCATCAGTGTGATAAACTAGCAGAAGCATGTCTCCTAAGGAGGAGCTTGTGATATTGTAATTTGTAATAGGAAATAGGTAATATATCTATTTGGTCTTTGCACTGCCCCTGGCACAGTGCTCTTAAAAGGACTGGAATTTTCTAAGTGTTGAGGGCAGACACAAAGGCATTTTTGTTATGTTAATGACTTTCGGAAAGCTCCTAAGAATGGGGCTGGCTCCCAGGGGAATCAACCAATAGATTTGAGGGTTGGAATTTTCAGTCCCAACCCCTGGACCTCACTGGAAGGGAGCAGAGCTGGAGACTGAGTTCAATCACCAAGGGCCACTGAATTAATCAGTCACGCCTAAGTAAATGAAGCCTCCATAAAAACTTTAAAGGAAGAGGTTTGGATAGCTTCTAGGATGGTGAACACGTGAAGGAGCCAGGAGGAGGTGCACCTGGAGAGGGCAGGGAAGCTCCGTGCCCTTTCCCCATTCCTTGCCCTATGCACCTCTCCCATCTGCCTGCTCTTGAGTCATAGTCTGTCATAATAAACCAGGGATTTAGTAAGTAAAGTGTTTCCTGAGTTCTGTGAGCCTCTCTAATAAATTGCATCAATGAGGGGATTTGGGAACCTCTGATATATAGCCATTTGGTCAGAAGCACAGGTGACAACCTGGACTTGCAATTGGCATCTGAAATAGGGAGGCAGTCTTGTAGGACTGAGTCCTTAACCTGGGCAAGCTGACTCCGTCTCTGGTGGACAGTGTCAGAACTGAGTTAAATTGTAGGACATCCAGCTGGCAGCGGAGAATTGTGTGGTAGAGTGGGAAAAACACAATGTAGAGCTGGACCCTCTCAAACATCTGTGGCACCAGTTCTCCATGCACCCGGCGGTCCAGGTCACCAAACCCCTTGTCTAGAGACCTTGCATCTGGGAGCAGTGGCTGAGATGTGGTGCTGGCAGCCTGGCAAATTCTAATCCCAACAGAATTAGGGGGTGGTGGAGGGGGGGTGGGGGGTGAAATCAGTCAGTGTCTGGTTTGGTTTTAAAGAAACAAAGAAGTGAAAAAGCTGTGCTTGCCATGACAAGACATGGAGGGCACTGAAATGCATATTATTAAGTGAAAGAAGCCAGTCTGAAAGGCTACCTACTGTATGATTCTAATGATATGATATAATGGAAAAGGCAAAATTATGGAGGCAGTTGTCAGGGGTTGTGGGAGGGGAGAGGTGAACAGGCGGAGCACAGGGGATAGTTAGGGCAGTGGAACACCTCTGTGTACTGTAATGGTGAATACATCATTATACATTTGTCCAAACCCATAGAAGGTATGCTTCCAAGAGTGAGCCCATGGGCCTTGGGTGGTGATGTGCTAATGTAGGCTCAATAGTGTAACAAATGCACCGCTCTGGCAGCTGGTAATGGCAGGGGCTGTGCATGTGTCGGGGTAACGGGTATATGGTAAGACTCTGTACTTTCCACTCAATTTGGGGGTGAATCTGAAACTTGTCTAAAAAAATTAAGTCCAATGAAAAATAAGCCACATTCCTGTACCCTCCCTGCACCGCTGCCCCCCACCCTCCATTGTGAGGGGTTGAGAGATGGCTGGCAGTGATTTGATTGCCAGAGAAAAAGACGGATAAGCTGATTTTGATTGAAATTCCACTGTAGGCACGTTGAGGAATTTTAAGTAAGTGCTGAGCCAGTAAATGCTGTGGGTTCCTTTTGTCTAGAGTTGGCACGGAGGGAAGGCTTTGCTGCCAGAGGGAGCTAACAGGGAGGACAGCCAGATCTGCAGCCAGCCTGAGTCGTGACCTTCCTTCATCCAGAGATTTCCATCCTAGCGCCAAATGCCAGGGCTTCTGTGGAGCTTCTATTGCCTCAAGCAGCCCAGGAGTTTCCTCCCTGATGAGGAGAACCATGTTGCCACTTCTCTCCTCTCCTCCTTCCCTGCCTCTTCACAGCCCCAGCCTGCCTGGGCTCTTGCCCGGGCCACTGCCTTCCCCTGTGTGTTTCCTGTATGTCCCCTGTGTGTCCCCTGTGTGTCCCTTGTGTGTCCCCTGTGTGTCCCCTGTGAGTTCCCTGTGTGTCCCCTGTGTGTCCCCTGTGTGTCCCCTGTGTGTCCCTTGTGTGTTCCCTGTGTGTCCCCTGTGAGTTCCCTGTGTGTCCCCTGTGAGTTCCCTGTGTGCCCCCTGTGTGTCCCCTGTATATCCCCTGTGTGTCCCCTGTGAGTTCCCTGTGTGTCCCCTGTGTTTTTCCCTTATGTCTCTTGTGTGTCCCCTGTGTGTCCCCTGTGTGTCCCCTGTGAGTTCCCTGAGTGTCCCCTGTGAGTTCCCTGTGAGTTCCCTGTGTGTCCCCTGTGTTTTTCCCTTATGTCTCTTGTGTGTCCCCTGTGAGTTCCCTGTGTGTCCCCTGTGAGTTCCCTGTGTGTCCCCTGTGTTTTTCCCTTATGTCTCTTGTGTGTCCCCTGTGAGTTCCCTGTGAGTTCCCTGTGTGTCCCCTGTGTTTTTCCCTTATGTCTCTTGTGTGTCCCCTGTGAGTTCCCTTTGTGTCCCCTGTGAGTTCCCTGTGAGTTCCCTGTGTGTCCCCTGTGTTTTTCCCTTATGTCTCTTGTGTGTCCCCTGTGAGTTCCCTGTGTGTCCCCTGTGTTTTTCCCTTATGTCTCTTGTGTGTCCCCTGTGAGTTCCCTGTGTGTCCCCTGTGTTTTTCCCTTATGTCTCTTGTGTGTCCCCTGTGAGTTCCCTGTGTGTCCCCTGTGTTTTTCCCTTATGTCTCTTGTGTGTCCCCTGTGAGTTCCCTGTGTGTCCCCTGTGTTTTTCCCTTATGTCTCTTGTGTGTCCCCTGTGAGTTCCCTGTGTGTCCCCTGTGTTTTTCCCTTATGTCTCTTGTGTGTCCCCTGTGTGTCCCCTGTGTGTCCCCTGTGAGTCCCCTGTGAGTTCCCTGTGTGAAGAAGTTACAGGAAGAGCACCTGCTGCACGTGGCCTCACCCCAAGAGATCTGGGTCTCTAACAGTTGAATAGATAAACATTGGGTTAAACTGAATAGTTTTATTTATTCATTTAAGTTCCAAGTTCTTATAAAAGTTATACTGACAATTTCTTGACTTTTTTTCTAACAGTTCATTTTTAGAAACACAAAGCAACTTACACTATTAAAAGTTTTCTGGTAGTTCCTAAATAAAAATTTGTATTTTACCATTTTGAAAAGTATTTCCATGTGAAACCCAACAAAGACCATATGAAAAATCAATAACAAAAAAGCCAATTCTATATGCTTATTCTTTAACTTAGATATATCCACATCTCTTATTCCAAACCTTTCACGTCCCTCCAATATACTTTCTTCCTCTTCTGTTCCTTCTGTTGACTAATGACACCCTGGTCTCCCTGGTTGCCCATGCAGGAAGCAAGCACAACATTTCTGTTTAGTCAAGACTCCTGTGGCTGCAAGTAAGAGCAACTTGGCAGAATGGAGCTCCCAGAACTGTGGTTTCTCTCTTGTATTCATTATTCTCTCCTGTGATCACTTTGGAGATTTCTTCTCTCATCTTCTTTCTGTGTGTTGGGTCATTTTTTGCAGCACAGAGGAGCTCCTTTCCTGGGGGACATAGCCACTGGTCACTCCAAGTTTGAATCATTCTAGCTTACTGACCCAAGAGAACAGCGACCAGGCCTTGGGCAACTCAGAAGATTAACCAGTGGGAAGGACTTGCCTTGGCTTAGCTCAGTGGTCAGCAAACTCATTAGTCAACAGAGCCAAATATCAACAGCACAACGATTGAAATATATTTTGAGAGCCAAATTTTTTAAACTTAAACTTCTTCTAACGCCACTTCTTTAAAATAAACTCGCCCAGGCCATGGTATTTTGTGGAAGAGCCACACTCAAGGGGCCAAAGAGCCTCATGTGGCTCACGAGCCGCAGTTTGCCCACCACGGGCCTAGTCTGGTCTCTGCACCGATGCTCATCCTAAACTGTAACCCCAGGCATAGAATTTCTCTGCTCAGAACACTGTGTCTTGGCCACCAGTAGAATAAGGGTTCAAGCCAGGGCCCTCCCTCCATGGCCTGGCCTCTCTGCTGTTCTGCTTTATCTCCTATCACCCCCCCAAGCTTCACAACCTGGCCACCAGGCTCTTTGTTGTTCCCCTAACCTGTACCTTATTTCTTTTATCTGAGCTTTGAGCCTGCTGTCCTTTCAACTTTGCAGAGCCCTTGCCCACATTCCTGGGTCTCAGCTAAAACCTTCCTTGGTCCTGCCTCTTACTTCTCTGGCTGTTACATCACCCACTTCTCCCTACCATCACCCTCCATGATAAAACTTCTGTTGTCTACACGTTGTGTTGTAACTGTTTTCTTGTATAGTATTGAATGCTGTGTATAATATATTGGAACTGGTTAACTACTGGCTGATTTGAGGTGAGAAATGCCTTCCCTAAGCCATGTTAGGGATGTGAGACTTTCTGAGACCTTTTCTATGAAGGTGCCTGCTCTACACTTTTGGCTCCTTCTTCAGAGAGCGGGTTCCTAAGGTTGTGCGCCTCCCCTCCATCCTGCAAAGCCACACCAAGTGCTGACACCTCCCCTTAGCTTGCTTTCTCTAGCCCAGTGCTGAGTCTTAGCTTTACCACAGGGTTGGGCCAGCTACCTGCACCTGCCCAGTAGCTGTCTGTGGCGATGCTCTCACCACCGCTGGGGATGTGCACAGGCTGCGGCCACAGGGTTGGGTGTGTGGAGGAGGGTTGGAGGAGCCCATGGGGGAAGTGGGGAATCTGCAGGCAAGGTTTCCTAGCAGCTCATGGGTGAGCTTTCTGATGGAGTCAGTGAAGCAGTTAGTAGGATCTGTGTCCTTTGTCGCCCGCAGAGAGCCCTAGCTCTTATTCTTCCAGCCTCTCCTTGTCCTCCAGTTCTGATCACACTGGTTTTCTGGGTCCCATGCTCTCACTTTCCCCCGGGGAAAAAACCTGAGGCTGAGAAGGTCTCTCTTGGCCCTGAGCTGTGTCACCATGGGGGAGGTTGACTCAGGTAAAGGGAAACTGTTTCTTTAACCCTTCACATGGGTCCAGGCTCAGATTTTATTCTGCTCAATGTTGGGCAGGAATATCCCTGACTTCTGGACTTCCAGAAAGGCACAGTCAGCAAGGGTGATTCTCAAATTGTTTTTTGAGGGAAAGACTAGAGAACCCCTATATTACCATTTTGATTGATTACAGATACTTTTGAAAAGTAAAAGATAGATAACAGTTATGAATTTAAATATGATATTTATGCCAGATGTTCTTCTTCCTAACTTATAAAAATCCTCCTACATACTAAAAGAGAAACATGCAAATTGACTGCACCTTCCCTATGCCCACAAGCTCTGGCCACCAGCCAATCAGGGTGAGTATGCAAATTAACCCAACCAAGATGGCTGTTAATTTGCATGTGCAGGCCAGAGCAGAGACTGAAAACAGAGTAGAAAGAAGCCAATCGTTGCAGAAGGGAGCAAAGCTGCAGAGAAGCAAGCAAGCAGGGTGGGGAGAAGGGAGGAAAGCAGGCTGGCTAGGAGAGAAGAGAGAGAAGCAGGTGGGGCAGGGAGAAGGGAGGAAAGCAGGTGGGACAGCGACCACAGCAGGAAGCCCTATTGCAGGAATCTTCCTACAACAGGCTTCTAGTATATAATAAAAGCCTAATATGCAAATTAAGCAATGGAATGACCAGTGGAACAACTGTTCACCCTGACAACAGTTGACCAACAGGGGGCAAGATGACCAACAGGGGGCAGATGCTCAATGCAGGAGCTGCCTCCAACCCACAGGCCCCAGGACAGCCAAGGCTGGTGCCATCAGGGGCCTCTGATCACCCTGCTGGTCATCCTGGAGCTTGGCCCTGATTGCCAACCAGGCCTAAGGACCCTACCCATGCATGAATTTCATGCATCGAGCCTCTAGTATTATATAATAATATGGCAACGCAATAGTTCTTTGCTATTTCCTCTCATCATTTGGGTTTAGTTTTCCTTCTCACAGTGCCTTTCTCTGCCTATACCTAACAACTCCTCCTATTTTTCCTGTGGGCAGCACTCCCCGCACAAACTGCTGTGGGGCTGTGGGGAGGCACACACAGAGTGCAGCCTAGGAGGGAAGTTCACAAGTGGGAGAGAACTCTGTGTTTAAGTGAATGATCCATTTGTGGAGTCACCGTATCAAGGGGAAGAGATAAGAACAGAAGCCAGAGGTGGAGCCAGAAGGTTCCTAGGATGGCAGATGAAGATAGGTGAGCTTACAACTGGAGAAAATAAAACACTGAACAAGGCACAGACACATAGACCAGGGCAGTTCTGGAGACATTGGAAGAATTTAGAAAGGCAGTGCCTTCTTTGGAGAGATTGAGTTTTTGCAAAGGACAGCATGTTCCATCATGCTGAGTTGGACCTGCCATGAAAATATCAATAATGTATGTCTCTTTGGTTGAGGACATTTAGTGTAGTTCCAGCATTTATGTAATGGCCCAATGGTAAGATAACCAGAAGTTACTAATGAGATTTGGAATGTTTATAGCAAAGCAACTTCAGATACTCAGTGACTCCTGGAATCCCTAGGAAAAGGGAACTTGCAGATCATCCTTTTCATATAACAGACAAAATCTGTGGAAGGCTCTCTGCTACATATCAGTGACTTTAAATAATTTAGTCACTGAAATCTTGTTATCCATCTGCCTGCAGGCTTTCTGGGAGAGATTGCAATTATGTTAAATGTAGAAAAAAAATGGACTTGAAATTCATGTGGATACAGACTTTCCTGGCATCTCATTGCCTCTCTGACTGAGGGTCTCTTTACTCTCAGATTTCCTTGTCTTCTTTTCTTCATGCCTGGCAAGGACCTCACAGTCTGAAACTATTGCAGGCAAGGTGAGAAGAGACCTGCTGAGTTCAACAAATCCGTCCAAATGGACATGCAAGTACATTTCAGAGTCCTTATAACAGAGCGAGGAAAGCACTGCTAGTGAGGAGACAAGCTTCTGACTTAGCACTGAACAGCACATTTCATATTAGCTATGGTCTGTGAAACATCAGAAAAGATATCGTTTTCTTAGAGTTTGTGGTACCTCAGTTTGGGGAACTTTTAGGATTTTTTTAAACTTCTTATTATGAAAAATTTTGAACATTTATAAACACAGAGAGAATAGACAGTGAGTCGCTGTCTTATGTCTGGTTCCCTGGAAACAGCCTCTGAAGAAGCAGTTTGAGTCAGGCGGTTTCTGAGGAGAGCTGTGGGGAGGAGACGCTGCGGGACTGAAGGAAGCGGCGGGGCAGGGGGAGAGGTGAGCTGTAAGGCACTTTCAACAGCAGCTGTAGCCAGTTACCCACATGCAGGAGCTGGGGGTGGCCGAGGGTTTCCCCTGCCTTGAAACATGTGGGGAGGGTGGGCATTTGCATCCTCTCATTCTCTGGTCATTGGATTCGGACCGTCGTGGTGGGTGTGTGTGAACCTGGACAAGCAGCACACTTATGCTAAGGGCCTTAAGGGCCTCAGCTAAGAGCCTTCTCCAGCCACCACTCCCTGCGTCTGGGGTGGCCTGAGGGGAGTGCTGGTACCGTATAACAACGTCCCTACATCTACCCACCCCAGCTCTACTCTGGTCAACCTAAGGCTTAGCTTGGTTCTCCCTACCTCCACTTACTTCTCCCCCTTCTACCCCCTGGCTTATTTATTTTTTTGTTTTTGACAACTTTATTGCAGTATAATTTATATACCATAAAATTCACTCATTTTAAGCATACACTGCTTTTTAGTTAATTTACTAAGTTATGCAATGAGCATCCTAACTCAGTTTTGGAACACTTCGTCACCCTAATAGCATCCTCCCTTTTTAAAATTACTCCTGGTATATTTCGAAGCGAAACACTTTAGTGAGACTTTAGTGCAATTAAGTTATTAGCTGCAGGAATCTATTGATAGGAATGAGAAAAGACTCACATTCATATGAGCGAGATACCACTGAACAGTTATTTGAGGTCACCAATCAGACTCTGGGAGAGGTAACTAGCTAAGGCTGTTTCCAGAGAAAGTGACTCCAACTCTCTTTGTTAAGTGGTTTATTCCCAGGGGTCGTCTAAGAATATCACATCTGACAAAGGCTCTGTACTTTATAGTTCTTCTGCTTTATTCAGGAGCAGAACTGTATTAGACCGGGTTTGGTTAAGTAGGTCTAGGTGAGTGCAGACAGCAGGCAGTAAAAGAGGAGGGCTGTCTAAAAAAGGAAAAAGTAGCTCCAATGAGAGACTATCTTTGTGTGGCATCAAAAAGGAAAGGAAGAACAAGTGTGGAGAAGATGGAAATGTTCTATCAGTAGATTCTTCAGCCAAGGAGACCAAGACAAAGGGGGAAAATTTCATTTGTTACATGGTCAAGGCAAAAAAAAAAGCACAAAAAAACTCTAGGCTATTTTTAGGGTTGGTATAAATGCCTTTTGCACATTTGTCATTCTATTGATAAAAATAACGGGTTTAGACAAAGAAAAAGGAATTTTTAAAAATGAGATATAATTCATTCTTTAAAGCAGGTGTCCTCAAACTTTTTAAAGTGGGGGCCAGATCACGGTCCCTCAGAGAGCTGGAGGGCTGGACTATATGAACTACTAATTCCTACTGTAACACCTCGGCTGCGCTCACTGCCCAAAAAACCTGGCGGGCCGGATCAGACTCCTCTGCGGGCCACAGTTTGAAGACCCCTGCTTTAAAGGTATTTTAGTATAGTCACAAGATGATGCAACCATCACCACTATTGAATACCAGTACATATTCATCACCCCAAAATAAATTATGCCCATTAACGGCTATTCCATCTTCCCTCCCACCCCCCAAACCCCGCCTTTGTCAACCACTAATCTACGTATTGTCTCTATAGATTTGCCTCTTCTGTACATTTTATAAAAATGGAATCAAACAACAGGTGGCCTTCTGTGTCTCCTTTTGTTCCCTTAGCATGATAGTTTCAGTGTGTTCACGATGTTGCAGCCTGTGCCAGTACTGCATTCTTTTTTTTGTTGTTTAATATATTTTATTGACTTTTTACAGAGAGGAAGGGAGAGATATAGAGAGCTAGAAATGTCGATGAGAGAGTAACATCGACCAGCTGCCTCTTGCACACCCCCTACCGGGGATGTGCCCGCAACTAAGGTACATGCCCTTGACCGGAATCAAACCCAGGACCCTTCAGTCCGCAGACTGACGCTCTACCACTGAGCCAAACCGGTTTCGGCTGCATTCTTTTTTATGACCAAACAATATTCCATGCATGAGTTGGATGGTGTTTATCCATTCATCAGTTAATTGATGGCCATTGGGTTGTTTCTGCTTTAGGGGTATTATAAATAATTTTGCTATGAACATTCATATTCAAGGTTTTATGTGAACATATGTTTCCAGGTCCTGTAGGATGGCGTTGCTGGGTCATGTAACTGTGTTTAATGTTTGAGGGGCCGCTGAACTGTTTTCCCCACAGCGGCTGTGCCAGTTCACATTCCCACCAGCAGCTTATGAGGGCTCCCATTTCTCCACATTCACATCGTCAATGCTTCTTATTTCCAGGCTTTTTTGTTTTGATCTGCTGGTTTTTATTTATATTTATTTGGCATCATACATTTTATTCCTGATGTAGAACAGACTCCCTCTGTCCCCACAGTGAGGCACATGCTGCCCTGGAGCGATCTAGGAGATTCTCCCACCACCTCTGAGTGCTGGGGACACGGAGCCCTGCAGCTCACCTGACGACTTACCTTCCCCTTCTCACTGAGATAGCTGCTCCCCACTAAGGAGTCCTCTCATCTACTCATCCCTTCAGAAATAAAATTAAAAAAGAGTTCCTTCACTATTGAAAAACCAAAAACACAACATCTCAAGTATGGGGGTGGGGGGGCCTGGGCTGGGTCGCCAGGTCAGGGGTCACCGATGGAAGAGGAAAGGGAGCAGAGAAGGAGCCTCCCTCCTGCTGCATCCTTAGTACCTGCGTGTCCCCCTCACCTGCTGGCAGCCACACATCACTGAGCCCAGATGAGGCAGTGCTTCCCTGAGGACATGTGAGGGTGTTTCTCAGGGTCTGTGACACTGATGTCAGTTTGTTTGATGTTGAGATGCTGATCTACTGAATGGAGCTCACAAAGACGGCTGCCGGAACCGGAAAGTGAGGGTCACACACAGAGGGCCCCATGCAGTGGACAGAGGCCAGTTGAACCAGAGCGCCAGCCTACACGTGGGGGAGGGTGGGGAGCCTGCAGGAACCTGGGAGTGCTGAAGGAGAGCTGTTCTGCTGGGTTTTAAATTCTAGCTATCCCAATGTGTGTGAAACAGAAAGGAAGGCACTTTTCAAAAGATGCAGCAAAGAAAGGTGAATAATACTCAAGTTCTATACTTGAGCATCAAGGTATGAACCAGGAGGTTGTGGTTGGATTCCTGGCCAAGGGCACATGCTGGGTTGTGGGCTTGATCCCCAGTGGAGGGCATGCAGAAGGCAGCCAATCAATGATTCTCTCTCAGCATTCCTCTCTGAAATCAATAAAAATATATTAATAAAATCAAATCAATAAAAACATATATTTTTAAAAGTTCTTTGCTTGGGGAATCCCAGTTCTTTGCCCCAAAAGCTTCATTCTTTGTGCCCAGTAAGTGGGTTTGATGACTGTCATTGCTGAGAATGTCACTCACAGGCCTAAGGATGCCCCTTCTGGCCCAGCACCTGGGACAGGCCTGCTCTGGTTTGTAGGACCTAAACTCACTGAAGTTCATAGTTATTTTAAAATGCCTATCTTTACATATAAAAGTGAAAACATAAGTTACTAAATCTTAGATCTTTTCCACTGGCGGCTCAGGAATCTTAGAAAAGCTGCTGGAAATTGAGGAGAAAGTTGGAACAGTTGGTTAATTGCTTATAAATGTGACTCTTCCATGCTGGACCTTCTTACTCTTGTTCAGGAGATGTCTGAGGAGGTCTCTGAGTAGACAGACATCTCTGAAAACACCCTCCCTCTTGTTTTTCTCATTGTGCCTCTTTTTCTCTTCACTTCCTATTTAGTTCTACCTTGCTTTTATGTAGAGAGAATGTTAAATGTCGTCTTTGAACATGTTGTAGTGATCACTTTCAGTGTCATGTTGTGTCTTATTTCCCTCTGTGCTAACTGTGAGAGATAAATGGGTGGGTACTAGAAAGGACAAAGCTAGAAACCCATCAGCAAGAATTACTTTTGTCCTGTACGGGGGCTATCACACATAGGATGTCCTACAGGCTGCCTGGCTGGCCGTGAGCGGAGGTTTGGTTATATCCTCACACATGCAGCAGTTTGAGCTGAGTGAGAAAGAGCAGGCATCATGACTACTTACCGGAATGCCTGGTGTATGGTCTCTTTTGTTATTTTCATTATAAAAGAATATATTAATTGAAGAAGACATTTCAGTGAATAATGGATATGTGTGCAATTACAAGGGAATGCTTTAAAATAGTTATTTATGGAAATACTGGTACACAAATGACAACAAACTACTGTGGCCTAACTGCTTTGGTTTGCGGATTGCCTTGGGCTGTTTTGACCCGGTCCATTCAGTCCATGGGGCACAGATTGAGCCATGAGTTGCTGGCAGTCAGACCCTGAGGACCAGTCTTCCCCAACACTGCTCTGTATCTCTCACTAACTTGCCCTTTAGCAGATCATGCTAAATATTTTTGACTTGGTATTTAAATGGATGATTATATAGATACACTGAAGGTTTCTTTTATTTAGATGTTTTTAGGTGTGACCTTCTATTGAGGGGAAGCCATAGGTGTTGTCTGCTCAGGGTCCCTGCGTAAAACCAGGACCAGACAGATGGAACAGCCATTCATGGGGCTGGTGAGGGGCCCTAGAACCTTCTTCAGAGTATACAGTGCCTATTTATAGCAAAATAGCTAAGCCCAGAGTAGAAGAGACCAATGAGAGATATGATTAGTGATGCAAAGGTACAGCATGCAAACCATTAGCAAGTTTAAATTGACTGGGAGAGTGTAATGGATGGATGGGTGGATGGGTAGCTGGGTGGATGGATGGAGTGAGGTGAAGATAGATAGAAAGTTGCTCAACTGTCAGTCTGCTTAACAGGGTGGGCTTCAGAACACTTTGGTTGTATACTCCATAGCACACGCTTTGAGGATTTGCATGATAGCTTAAGGATGTCGTGCCCAACTAGACTCAGACCCCATTCACTAAGCATTTTTTGTGCAGCATCTTACTTTATTCAACACACATTTAGTTAGCTAGTTATATGTGCCAGGGACCATGCTAAACCCTGGGTAAACTAATTTCAGCAAAGAGGCTAACATTAACTCTGCCTTCCTGGAGTTCATTGTCTGGGGTAGGCCCGAGCAGAGTAGGAGGACAAGCAATACACAGATAAATATGCCAATAAGTAATGCTAAAAGGTGAGTGCTGTGCAGAAATAAAGGTACTAAAAGCAAATGTAATTGGAGGGAGGGGAGCTGCTAATCGGATCTGGAGATCACGAAAAGCTTCTCTGAAGTAGTGACATTCAAGCTACTCTCTAAATGATGGGTAGGAATTTAGATGTGAAGGTTCAACAGGCACACACATGCATCTTTGTCAGTGCTATTGACAGCAGGTAAACCTAGGAACTCCACAGACTGACTTAATCAACAAGGGCATTGAGCATTTTGCAAGGCTGACAAAAGCAGGCATTTTTATTTTGCTCATGCTTTTCAAAGGCATTGTTTGACCTTCCACATATTACCTAAGTATGTGTGCTCCCCCACACATCTGCTATGTGATTTTCAGTAAAGATACTCTTGACTGAGAAACACTAGAAGAACTATAAATACATGTAATGAACTTCCATTAAAGCTGTACAAACAAAAAGGAATTCAAAAGCACATTTGAGACTTGTCACAAAACCGGGGCCCTATCAAGTTATCTTCAGATACTGAATCTCTGAGCATATGTGAAATTGCATAATTGCCCTCATTAGTTTTGAACATAATCACTTATCCCAGATAGACGAAGATGTGCTTACAGCCAACTGGCAGTTCCCTACTTGGGAGTTACCAATTTGGTGGCCTATCTGTAATCAAGCTGTGTTCCTGGAGCTATTCCAGAACCATCTCCAACCCTTGCAGTTGTTCCTACTCAAAGAATGCAAATTTATTTTAATATTAGTAAAATTATAATAGAAAAATGGGTTGCCAAATAAAATCTTCCTAATTGGATCTAATTGTGGGAAGGCTGATATGTAATCATCAAACAGTTTATTACAGAATATTTCCCAAGGTTATACTGTATACATTCAAGAACATCGGTTATTATACAGCTCGTGCTGTTTGTGCTCTACCAGTAGTTCACTATTTGGAGCAAAGGTACATCAATTAGTACCTCATTAACCTGGAGTAACTCAGGAAATGTGAGTTACTAGGTTGAAAGCATTCTGATCCCCACCTTGTGAGTCCTCATTTTATAAGGTTATAGGAAGATATCTATTTAATGCAGAAGTCACAATGCTCAATTGTACAATTATGTAATATGGCTAAAAGTTTTCACCAGTTTTCATTCTAATCAAGTGCATGGACACCTACACAAAACTCCAACCTGTCTGTGGGGAGCAGAGGGAAGAGCAGGGGGCTCTTCGGGCTATAGAGCCAGAAGCTTTGTATCACCCTGTGTCCCTCCTCTCTTTCCAACTGCCTGCTCCTAGCAGCACCCTCACACCAGTCCCCTGTCTATCAGTGGTTTACTCCTGCCTGTGAGTTACCCTGTGGAGAAGGGAGACGGGAACTGGCATTTCAAAACACTAAAACATGCCAGGAGGCTTCCTGGGGAATTTCTGTTCATTGTCTCGTGCAGTTCTTAAAGCAAGTATAATTTCCCCTTTTACAGAGGAGAAAAATAGGCTCAGAAACCTCAATCCTGGGTACCCTGTTCTGTGTACTCAGACATCTCCTCCAGTCCCAACGTCTAGACGCCATGTCATATGCCAGTGACTCTCAGATCGCTACCTCCAGCCCTGGCCTTTGTCTTGGCAAACACAAAGGATATTTCTTATTTGATCTCTCAGCAGCATTTGCCAGGGTTGACCAAGGCCTCCTCCTTGATTTCCATGGCACTGCACTCTCTTTCTTTGCTTCCTGCCTCTATCTGTTTGGTCTCATTTGAGCATTGGCATTCCTAACACTCAGATGCTTTCCTTTTATCCAGTTACACTCTCTCAATGGTTGATCATGTCTAGTCTACATTGAATGGCCAGATTATTATGATCTCTGAACACATAAAAATCTGGCCACTCAGTATATATCCTATATAATAAAAGGCTAATATGCAAATTGTCCCCTCGACCAGGAGTTCGACCAGTAGGCAGACTGGCCAACCACCCAGGTCCCCACCCATGCATGAATTCAGGCACAGGCCTCTAATATATATATATATATATATATATATACTGAGTGGCTAGATTATTTTGTGTTCAGAGATCATAATAATCTGGCCACTCAGTGTATAGGTCTTGCAGACCATCTGCTACATGCTGATGACTTGTTCATTTTGAACTCTAACCCTGATCTTTCTCCCTGAACTTCAGTCTTATACATTTGGGCTACCTGTCTCTATCTAATAGGGGCATCTCAGACTTCACATATTCTACTCAAGACTCTAGATTAGGGGTGTCGAACTCAATCAGAGAAGGGGCCAAAATCTAAAATCCAGCCTAAATCGCGGGCCGAATGGTTTACTGAACAGTCATAAACTGTCATTGTGATGGAAACGCAGTGGAGTGCAGTGATGACAGCGCGGTGCGGGCCACATTGCAAGGCCTGGCGGGACGGATTTGGCCCGCGGGCCTTGTGTTTGACACATGTGCTCTAGATCTATGTTCTCCAATATGGTAGTGCCAGGGTGCTCCTTACATTCATCAAGCTCACCCATTTTCAGAACTTCTTCCTCCCAATTACTTGGATAGCTCTTTCCTGTAATCCTGAGAGGCCCTCTTGAAGCCCATTCAAAGATTAAATAAAATTTTAAAGTCAGTTCTTCATTTGCACTGGCCACATTTCAAGTGCACAATAGCCCTGTGACTAGTGGCTACCATATCAGATATTGCAGATAAAGTGCATTATCATCATTGCAGGAAGTTCTGGTGCTCACTGCCAGCCTTGTTGTTTTGAGCCCTCCAAACCTATTTTTCACCAGGGCCCCTTTCAAATACTGGCACTGCCATCTACTTGTTTCTCAAATAAAAAATCTAGGAGACAATCTTGATTCCTCTCCTTCCTGCATGTCCCATATCAGTATCATCTTGTCTACTGAATCTCCAATACATTCCCTATGTCTGTCCACATCTCTCTGACTCCAGTGTCCCAGGCTGAGCCTTCATCCTCTGTCACCTGGATCACTGCAGTATCTCCTCAGCAATCTGCCTGCTTCCAATCTTGCCTCAATAGCCATTTTTCACACAGCAGCCAGAGCGATCTCTACAAAATGTAAGTCAGTCACCTGTCTTCTGGCTGAAAACCCTCCAATGATTTCTTATCAAATGTAGAATAAATCCATCCTGGTTAAACCTTAGCTTCCATAATACAATATCTTTATCCATGTGGGCTATCATAAATCAGGGTGCTTATAAATAACTGAAATTTATCTTTCATTAGTTCTGAAACCTGAAAGTCCCAGATCATGGTGCAAACATAATTGTGTTCTGAGCTCCTCCCAGGTTGTAGGCTGCCAACTTCTCATTGTATCCTCACATGGGAGAAATAGGGCAAACTAGCTCTCTGTCCTCTTCTTATAAGGGCACTAATCATGCTCATGGGGCCTCTACCCTTATTACCTGATTACCTACTAAGACCCCACCACCCAATACCATCACATCGGGAGTTATATTTCGACATACGAATTTGGGGAAAACACAAACATTCAGTCCATAGCATATGTCCCTGCTTGGTCTGGGCCTTGTTTTCTGTCAACCATTCTACCCATTGTCCAGCAAACTCCAGTTATTCTGACCTTTTTGGTCCCCAAATGCCCTAAGTTCCATGCTGTCCTTAGGACAAACTCACCCATCTTCAGAACCTCTTTCCCCAAACTGTTACTTGGACAACTCTTTCCTGTCATTCTGAGAGGCCCTCCTAGAACCATTTAAAGTGTTAGCACCCGGTACTCCTCTCAGGTTTAAGTTCTCTGCACAGCATGTAGAACTCCTTGAGAGTTCCACATTTACCTACTTGTTTGTTTCTCTTCCTTCCCCACTGGAATATAAATCATAGATATTGGGGATTCTATATGAATAATATATATTTTGGCTTTTTGGAAAACAAAAAAATTAAAATTGATTCGTAATTATCTTTTTCTCCCTGGCATGTGAACAGGTGCTTTGACATGGAAGGAATTAGCTGTTTTCTCTTGAAATCTTGATCATGTTAATCATTTCCTCACAAAGCCTTTAGCCCTTTTCTCAGGAGTAAAATTTCCTTATCAGAGTCTCAGCAAGCAAGTTTCCCAAACAAAAGTAAAGACTTTAGTTCTTTCTTATCCATCATTTTGGCTATAACCACACTTTTCCTGGCTAGTTTCCTGGCTGGGAACTGAAGGGTGTAGTTGAAAAGTAGGAAGAGAAGATGATTCTAAAGAATCACTGAGGCCCCACCAAAAGCAATGCAAGTTGTTGCCTGGGTGAATGGGAATCTATGCACACTGCAGAGCCAGCCAACATGCTTTTGTTACAATAGATTTGCTTTTCTGAGCATACCTAAGGGTGTCAGGAAGTCTGCAGGACTGAGAATACAAAAGCAGTGGGCCTTTAGGATGGCACTGCAGACCTTCATTGGAAGACAGCATATACACCGTGGAAATGACCTTGTTCCTAGATGTCCCTCACCCCACACCCACATATATCAATGGCAACACTCTCAGTAGCCTCTCTTTCAGAAATGGTTACCTTAGATATCAAGTGGCTTACAATTTACTATTGTCTGATGCAGCCCATTCAGGCTCCACTGCTGGGTTTTCAGAATCCTTCAGGATCAGTCTTCACCAGTTGCATTTTCCAGATAAGTCTGGTTTCTTTGATACCTTATTCATACCCGCTTTCAGCTTTTCTCCCTGCCTGTCATGTTCTCCCTCCTAATGCCTATCTTCAGGACTCAGCTGATGTTTTTATGTAACCCAGCAGGACTGTGATGGACTTGGGGATACAAAGGAAGTGAAGGCGCCTACTTCAGGAAGCCTCCGCTAGCCACTGATTTCTCCCTTCTTCAGTGCTCTGTGGATATCTATCTGGGGTCAGAGTTTGGGAAGTCATTAGTCACTGTGGTCTACATTGTCAACCTGAGCTTTTTTTGTAGCCCCCAAATACAGACCAATACTGCATGCCAAGCAGTGGGCTTACAGAAAGAAGGTGCTCACTGATCTCTTTCATTGACCGCATTTCTCTAAAGAGAGTCAGTTCCTCAAAAACTCGTTTTATGATCATTCACATTACTAGGCCTTACTTGCCATTGGGCTTTTCCTCACTTGACTAAATACTTACTGCTTCACCTTTAAGATAGCCCATACTCAGCCCTAGCTGAGTAGCTCAGTTGATTACCAATATGCCAAGGTTGTGGGTTCAATCCCCTGTCAGGGCAGATACAAGAATCAATCAATTAATGCATAAATAAATGGAACAACAAATTCTCATTCTCTCTCTCTCTCTCTCTCTCTCTCTCTCTCTCTCTCTCTCTCTCTCTCTCTCTCTCTCCCCCTCCCTTTCTCCCTCCCTCCCTCCCTCCCTCCCTCCCTCCCTCCCTCCCTCATCAATCAGACAGTTCACACTGACTTCCTGCCCTGAGCCCTGGGCTCCTTCTAGGTGTTCTTCTGTGGGCTTCCAAATCACTTTCTTTCACTGCCCCACTCCTGATGCTAGAACCCTCTACTGTGTTTAACTTCCCTGTGCACCTCAAACCTCCGCCCCTCTTCCCGGCTGTGGGCCTCGTGGAAAAAAAAGGGACAACATATAGCCTGGCTTACTAGATTATTTGACTTATGAATTTAAAAAATACACAGCGCAAAAAAAGTTTCCCCCCAATGAACCTCAAAACTATATTAAAAGAGAATGCACAATCAGAGGTACACCACACGAACATGGGGTGCTTCATGTTGCCCAATGTATTCCTTTGCTCAGACCGCCATAGCAAAATACCACACAATAGGGGACTTAAACAACAGAAACTTATTTTCTCACCTTTCTGGCAGCTGAAAATCCACGATCAAGGTTTCAGCAGGTTTGGTTTCTCCTCAGGCCCCTCTCCTGATGGCTACCTTCTCTCTGGCTTCACATGGTCTTTCCTCTGTATGAGTGCATCCCTGGTGTCTGTCTCTCATAAAGACACTACTCATATTGGATCCATATGACCTTATTTAACCTTAATTATCTCCTAAAGGCTCTATCTCCAAATACGTAATAATTTCAACATACAAATTGAGGGAGAATGCAATTTAACCCCTAGCACTTCAGATACTGAGAAGACAAAATAGCCAGAATCAAAGCATACTGAAACACAAGGAGTTAAATTGATCTGGTCCATTAAAAGAAGAGGCATATGTTTGTGTTTTGAAAATTTCTGAACAGATTGAGGCCTGGAAGATATTTTGAAACTGAATTCTAAGAATAAAGATATTTTTATTATGAAAGTAGGATTTATTGAAGGATAAAAATGTTGAAGGCAGGGGTTCCATTAAATAAAGCTTTAATCTTCCCAGTGTGGATGGGGAGTCCTCCCAGGAGCAGAGTGTTCAGATGCCAAAGCCAAATGAAGTAATGAGGATTAAGGGAAGGAGCCTGGGAGACAGGCAGGGCCACTGCCCCACATGGGAGGAGGGAGATCCTGGGGCTGCCAAGTTGGGACTTAATTGAGGGAAAGACTGAGAAGAAGACTGAGAAGATAGATTATTTCTCTCTGTTGGCTGGGTGAAAAAAATGTACATATCTGTGATCTGGGCCTTGATCACATTTGAAAAACGCTTTGCTTGTAACCTCTCTTAATCACAACCTGCATATTTCAAGAGTACCTTCCCCTTAGGACTAAATAAATGCAAATAGGGAAGATGGTTCTTAGCAAACACACATTTATAACCAGCGTCGCTCTGGGGCACATTAAGACCACATTGCTCTTGTATTCTTGTCGCCAGGTTTTGTTACTCTTTAGCGGCCTGGTTATCTGAGCCTTTGTGAATTTCAAGGCATGTTTGCTACAACACTGCTTTTTTATTATCCCAGCATCACTGCTAATAATTCTCAGACTATTCTTTCTGAAATTAACAGCACAGTTTGGCCCTGTAGGGGAGCAAAACATTTTACTCAACCCGTTTAAGGTGCTTGGTGGGGTCTGAAAATTAGGCTGACAAAGACATATTAACAGGAGAAAGGTTTACAGATTATATTAAGTTTTTACATGTACTTGGGAGCCTTCACAAGAGAATGAAGGCCTGAAGAAGTGACTAGAGCAGACAGCTTTCTACCTTGTAGACAGATAATACATTTGTGAAGAATTGAGAAGACAAAGGGATTTGGAGCAGGGGTAGTAACTGATGAAGAAGTAACTAGGAAGATAATGATGAGTTAATAGGTTTGTTTGCCAGTTTTTCTGGTTTTGACTCTGGGCTGGTAAAAATCTGTCTACAATACAAAGGCAATTTACTTATTGTCTTTAGACAGTGGTGGGGGGGGGGGGAGGGGCAGGAAGCTTTCTCTGCTTCTTAATTGTCGTTAGCTCAGAATAATTTTTATGCCAGAGGCATATTTTGGGGTGACATATGCTAGTTTCCTTCAGTCTTCATTTTATTTTATTATATCTAATTTCTGGAGAAGTAGATTTTGGACCCCAGTTTTCATTATTGGCACAAGAACTATCTTGTAGTGAATGTGTGGATGATATTTTTATAAGACATAAAATATTTTAAGTTAAAATTGGCAGTAACTTTAAAGTAAGAAGATGATACCTATTAAAGTTAGATGGGGGCGTTCAAGTGTATGTAAAGAACAAAATGGTTTCCAAAGGCAGGTTGTTCTAAATCAATGTCCAAGTTTGAATTGATAAGACTAGAGAATTTTTCAGTCATGTCTTTGTCTTCTCCCTTAATCTTTGGTAGCTAGTTTATCTTTATCCCCCACAGCTAAGCCCCTCTTCTGATAGCTACATCCATTCATTTGATTTATTGGTACTTTATTATGATTCTAGTTCTTTTTCTCTATCACCAGGTCCCTGATCATTCTAACTGGATTCTGATGTTTTTCTTTATTTTTAATTCAGGACTCCATGCACACAAGAAGCTTGCCATAGAAGGATTAGAGCACATGTGTCAAACACAAGGCCCGAGGGCCAAATCCGTCCCGCCAGGCCTTGCAATGTGGCCCGCACCGCGCTGTCATCACTGCACTCCGCTGCGTTTCCATCACAATGACAGTTTATGACTGTTCAGTAAACCATTCGGCCCGCGATTTAGGCTGGATTTTAGATTTGGGCCCCTTCTCTGATTGAGTTCGACACCCCTAGATTAAAGAGTAACCTATATTTCAGATCAGCAGCCAATCAACCATGGTCTCTAGGCCTAGAAATGAGACATGCCCCTCACCACAAGTCCAAGCTTATTTCCTCATTAGTGATTCTGGGATTCTGGTTGTTCACAAGCGGTTTTGAAAATGAGTGGTTGTCTAGTTAGCTTAGACTGCCTTAACAAAATACCAGAAGCTGGGTGCCTTAAACAATAGAAATGTACTTCTCACGTCTGGAGTTTGGGAAGACCAAGACTGAGGTGCTGGCAGGTTTGGTTCCTGTTAAAGGCTCTCTCCCTGGCTTGCAAGCAACCATCTTCTCACTGTGTCCTCACATAGTAGAGAGAGAGAGTACTGGTCTCTCTTCCTCTTCTTAGAAGGTTGTGACACATCATGGGGACTCTACCCTCATGACTTAATCTAAACCTGATCACCCAACAAAGGATGCCACTTCTAAATACCATCATTTTAGGAGTTAGGGCTTTAGCACATGAATTTGCAAGGAGATAAACATTCAGGCCTTTACAATAAATAGTATAAAGTGATTTGCATAAAGTGAAAAGAATAAAGTGATTTGCAAATTTAAGGTATTTTTATTAGTACTTGTTACATTTTTTTTATTGGCAAGTTTTTAAACATTTCCCCAGTGCCTTCGTTTCTAAGGAAACAAAATTTTTTTTCTGAGCAATGTTCAGAAAAATAAAGATCTGCTGCAATTTGAAATTTAATAAGGGAAATAGCAAATGTGCAGAGCATTGGGACTCTGTGAGAATATATACTATATCCTGCAGCAGAATCTTGCACTTCAACACTGAAGCTCCAGTTTTTACTGTATTGATGCCCTATTCCACTAGAATATATTAACACCTTACAGATTACATAGCAGAAAAGAGAACTTTGAGAGAATGGGAAGCAGGAAAGATCAGTTTTGAGGGAGGGAGATGACCTGGCAGGGTGAGCCCTGCAGTACTAAGGATGGGGTGGGAGAAGAAAGGGTGAACAATCTTCCCTGAGGTCCTCCAGCAGCTTCCAGAACAGAGGAGTGAGTAGCAGGCGTAGGAGTGGTAAGAAAGCACTCGCTTTAGATATTAAAAACCCTCTTTTCCACACCATGGTTAGGGGAAGAGATCAACCAAAGGACTTGTGTGCATGCATATGGGCCTGGCCAGTGGCCAAGGACAACGGGGGGGGGGGGCATATGAAGGGAGGGTTTAGGATGGGATTGGGGGTATGAGGACAATTATATGATACCATAATCAATAAAAAAAAATGGGGGGGGGGGAGAAAGCACTGGAACACGCATATGCTATGCCATTATTGGAGGGTGGACTGATGTTAGAGAATGAGGAGGCACACAGTCAAAATAGACTTTCCTCCTTCATAGCTAATGCTGCCTTGATTGGCACCAACCATGGGAGTAGCTAGCATATAATGTTGAATGAATAGTCAAATAAGTGATTAAGTCAAGTGAATGTATTCAGTCACCCTGCCCCTGGCAGTAGTACATCTCCTGCCCTACATCCTCAAGCTCTGCAGAGTTTCAGACATTGAAACTCATTGGAAAAAGGTTCTAGAAGAAATGAAGACTGACGAGATGTGGTGTCAGTTGCCAAGAGGGGACATTTTGGAATTTTGGTTTACCTAGGGAGGGATTATTTAAACAATATAATCACCAAAGTGTAATTTCTCCCCGGTTGTTTCAATTTCTTTTCACTCTTTTGATTGCTTTTTATTTCTCCTGAGCATCTTCCTTTTCTTGTCTATATTGCTTAGTTTGCTTTGGAAACAAGACATTATTCAAGTACAATTATTTCTTGGAATGACCCTAGATAACACATAGGCCTTTACAGCTGCAATTGTGTTTAGGTATCTGTGGTTTAGTTATTGCACATTGATGGCCATGACTTGCAGAAAATGAATCATAGCCTTCAGTGTTTGTAAATGTGTGTGTGTGGTGTGGCCAGAGCATGCCTTTACTCTATTAAAGCTGTAGGAGTTATTTATGAAACTTAATATTTATGCCCTTAATACTTCAAATAAATCTCTTTTTCATTTTGATTTTGGGAATTTTTTTCTTTTTTTATAGAAAAAAATAGTGTTAATATAACCCTTGAAGCTAATTTCTAAGATGGCTTAATTATTTGTAAGAAGTACTGTTTTCTTAGCAAAGTATATATTCTAAGAACTGGAAGGCTAAGATGTTATTTGATTTGTTTCTATTCAGAATTGTATAGTTCTATTAAACTATATAGAATTGTATAACTCAGAATTGTTAAACTCAGAGTAGCATCAAATATCAAAATGAAAGGGTCTATAGAAGTTGTTCAGGCTTTTTGACCTTTTTCAAAAAGTCCTTTTTTTTTTTTTTTTTTTTTTTGTCTAGGCCTCTCTCATAGTTTTTATTGTTGACAGTATTAGAAAAGTCTCTGTTTACCCCTCTTTACCCCATCCTCCCAGCGCCTACCCACTCCCCCAGATCTTTAATAATATGAAAAAAAAATATTTAATGCAATCTGAAATTCAAAGCAAATTAACATAAAATATCACCAAAGGCTGGGAGGGGAAACAAAACAAAGCAGTGTAATTCATAATAATAAAAGCATAATATGCTAATTAGACTAGATAGCTGAATGACCTTCCAGACATCATTTGGGATGTCCTTTAGGATGAAGCCACAGTGGCAGAGGCTAAAGCAGAGGCAATCAGGCAGGCAGGTGAGCAGTTAAGGGCAGTCAGGCAGGCAGACAGGCAAATGGTTAAGGATGATCAGGCAGGCAGGCAAGCAGTCAGGGATGATGAGGCAGGCAGGCAGAGTGCTTAGGGGTGATCAGGAAGGCAGGCAGGCAAGTGGTTAGGGGCATCAAGCAGGCAAGCAGAGTGGTTAAGGGCAATGAGACAGACAGGCAGGTGAGTGGTTAGGAGCCAGTAGACCCGGATTGCAAGAGGGATGTCTGACTACCTATTTAGGCCCTATCCCTGTGCAGTCGGATGTACAGTCGGACATCCCCTGAGGGGTCCTGGATTGCAAGAGGGTGCAGGCCAAGCTGAGGGACCTCCCCCATGCACAAATTTTGTGCACTGGGCCTCTAATAGAAAATAATTTTCTCCCCCCCCCCCCCCTTTTTTCAAATCACATGTGGCTTTCAGGCTCTGATACCAGCCTCTGAGAACATCCCCCTAGCCTCTGTTGGAAATAGTTGACTAGATTAACACCCTCATTTTACAGATAAAAAGACTGAGGTTTAAAAACCTCAAGGAATGCTCATGCACTCAGCTTATTAGGAGCATAACTCAGTCAAAAGCCCAGGCATCCTGTTGGCTGCTCCATGCTTTGCCCATAGCACCCCCACCTGGGTCCTTTAAGGATACTGTCTCTGTGAAGGAGACATCTTAGCCAGCATCATCTCCCTGTATCTGATGATACTGACATTGTCACAGCAGCAAGGAGGCAGAGGCCAGGAGAGACCTGCCAAGCCTGACTAGTCTGTGGGCCATGGCTTATTTTTATTTTACTTATTTCATCTGGACATTTGTACCACAATAACATAGAATCACTTCTGTGGTAGAGCTTCTGGGGACTAGATGGGACAAAATCTAACTCTAAAAATGGATTCATTTATAAAATAAAATTTGAGTCTTTTACCATATTGAAAGATGATTATCCCTGAATAATTCAACAGATCCTCTCAAACGTCTCATTTCTTCTTCTTCTTCTTCTTTTTTTTTTTTTTTTTTAACAGTGTGTCCGGTGGAGAGTTGTTTGATCGAATAGTGGAGAAGGGATTTTACACAGAGAAAGATGCTAGCACTCTGATCCGTCAGGTCCTGGATGCTGTCTACTATCTCCATAGAATGGGCATCGTCCACAGGGACCTCAAGGTAAGACCATGGCTTAGTAACATCCTTCAGCTGCTCTCCAACTCATAATGCACCTGCCCAAGAAGATTGGTTTCAGAAGAGGGATGGGGT
The DNA here is from genome assembly GCF_014108245.1 of Pipistrellus kuhlii. Lineage (NCBI taxonomy): Eukaryota > Metazoa > Chordata > Mammalia > Chiroptera > Vespertilionidae > Pipistrellus > Pipistrellus kuhlii. The sequence goes on along the minus strand of NW_023425404.1, from coordinate 77,392,057 downwards.
TGCCTTATGTGGATAAGGGTGGAATAATAGTGGGCATTTGTGTACTGTTGGTCATCTGGGCCTTTGTGACTCAGAAGTAGCTTGAAGGAGAATGAAGGTGAGTGGGGCTGGCCATTGCCTGGGGGATTTTATAGTCATAATGCCAAAGGGCAACCAAGAGGTACATTATGTATTGATTGAAGTTTATCTAAAAGTAATTTTGTTCAAGATGTACAGGACACAAAGACACTTCTTCCAGTGCAGTTCTCCAGTTTTCTCTTTATTGCATCTCTGTCTCTGCACAACATGCTATATGGGGGAGGGTAGGAAGGAGAGAGTGGGTAGAGAGCAGGAGATGAAAGAGAAGAGAAATGGAAGGTTATCAGGAAAGATAGCTTACATGTACTACAATGACAGCGTCTATAATGTATTGGGTTTCTTTCTCGTAATTTCCTTGTGAGAAAGGAAATTTGGCATCCTTACCCTTCACTCAATAGCACTGAAGAACCTGGGCCATGTTTGGGCACCTTGGAAATACATTCCTCCCAGGTCTATGTCAATACCAAAGGGCAGATAACGAACATATCATTTTGAGGAACAATATAATTAGCATTGTTGACCCAAAGCTGTAATGTGGTTTCATCTATAGCAGTTCCAGGTCTAACCCCCAGTGCTCACTGCACCCTTCCAGGTAGAAACCCCCCCCCCCCTCAGCATGCATACCCACCACTTATATCATAAACACAGGGATTATATTATACTGAATATAGGGCTATTGGAAATCTAAACCAATTTAAAAAATAAATTCTAAGCAGGAGTGAAAATGGAATTTCAATATCTCCTGTTATCTGGTACCAGGAGTCAGGGTATAAAATGGTGTAGCTTTTCCTTTAATAAGCACTCACTATAAAGTTTTCTCTTCTTCTCTCCATGTTATCATTTTCTGTTGACTAGGCTAGTGGCTCCCAAACATCAGTCTGTATCAGAATTGTCTGGAGGGCTTGGAAAAACACAGACATGGCCCCACTCCAGACATTCTGCCTCTGTAGATTTTCAGTGGGGCCAGAGAACTTGCATTTGTAAGGAGAGTCTAGGTGATACTGATATTGGCTTGAGAACCACTCTTGGTAGGTGAATTTAAAACCACTGGATGAGAGTATTTAGGAATGTTGATCAAGTCTTACCTGTCACCTTTTGCAGTCTTCTTCTCTGCCTCCTCCTCCTCCTCCTTCTCCTCTGCCTCCTCCTCCTCCTCTTCCTTCTTCTGGTTAATCCTCACGCAAGGATATTTTTTTCCATTGCTTTTTTAGAGAATTGAAGGAAGGAATGGGAGTGGGGGGAGTTGGGAGAGAAATATCAGTGTGAGAGAGACACATCAATTAGCTGCCTCCAGCAAGCACCCTGACCAGAGCCAGGGATCCAACCTGCAATCCTGATCATATATGCCCCAGATGGGGAATTAAACCTAAGACCCTTCCATGCACAGACTGACTCTCTAACCACTGACCAAACTAGCCAGGGCCTTTCAGAGGGAGAGGCAATGTGTGTTTATTTGAGACCAACGAGAATATTTGGTTTTCTATCATTAAGCCAGGCAGAAGCCCAGATTGTGTTCTGATTGAGAGACAAAGGCTAGGGAAGGGGAACAACTCTATCAGTAGAAGGAAAGTATTTCTGTTGGTGCAGGTAACATAACTTAGGGATGTTCATTCTAAATAGTTTTTAATTTTCAGTCCATTAGTCATTAGAACTGCTTTCTTGTTATTGTATACAATGTTTTTGGGAAACAACATTTCCCTGGGCCCAGTCCAGAGGTTATTTTGCCCTGTCGGTACCATCCCGAGGTCTGAGGCATAAGCCCTGCAGGGCAGTCCCTCTGGCATGGCAGCTCTGCTTACCTTCTCGTTTTCACTGGATTGCCTCCAAACAGGGTTAATTTTTTTTAAGTAGGGAAAATACTAATAATAGGACAGGGCCTAACATTTATTGAAAACCAGTAAGTGCCCTTGCCAGTGCTTCATTCAAGACCACTCTTCTTAATGATTCACTACATCTAAAGATCAAGTATATTTTTGAATAGTAAATAGATTTTGTGGTTTGGTGAGTTCACAATTAATCTGCTCTAAATACAGTTTGTAAATACTTTTCTTATTTTTTTTTTAGCCTGAAAACCTCTTGTACTACAGTCAAGATGAGGAGTCCAAAATAATGATCAGTGACTTTGGATTGTCAAAGATGGAGGGCAAAGGAGACGTGATGTCCACAGCCTGTGGGACCCCCGGTTACGTTGGTGAGGACAGTGTGTGTGTGTCCCTGCATGTCACTCTCATCAGTCTTCTTAAGCATTTGCGGCTGGCACATGATCACAGCTGCCTGCATTTCCCTTGAGGGAAGAATAAAATGAGGGAGAGACCCTGGAAGGAGCTGGAAGGGAAGGGATTCTGCTTGAAACCTTTTAAGAGTTGGGGAGAAATCCTATTTGATTGGGGTGAGGGCCTAACTTGAAGGCCAAGAGTTGATTTGGATGAATTCCCAGATTCGAATACCAGAAATGTTCATGTGTTTATGTTTTCAAATGCTTTACAGTGAGATTCTAAGATAACAATAAGGTGCAAGCACAAATAAAACATTTAGAATGCTGAGTTAGAAGCAGCTTGGAGTAAAATGTGGATAGGAGGACTCTGGTTGGAACCTTAATGAAGTCACGCTCTCAAACTTGCCAGTCTTGATCTGCACCAGGGAAACCAAGAATGAAAGTTTCCTTAAAATGAGAAGCCCAGGCTTTTTGTGCTAAACATGGGGAGGCCGAGGAGACTACTGACAGATGGGAACACCTGGGCCCTGAGATTCACCTTCTGTCTTCTGGGTCCTGGAGAAAAGCCATTGGAACTCTTTGTGAAGTCTTTGAGACTTTCATTTACAGGAATGTATTCATTCCACTCAGCAAATATGTATTAAAGTGCCTGCTATGTATCAGATGCTGTTCTAGGCACTGGGGTGATGGCAGTGAATGAGCCTGTCGTCACGCAGCTTACATTGTGGTTGCGAGCAACACACATTAAACAAAGAAACAAACAAATGAACAGGGTTGTTTCAGATCATGGTAAGTGCATGAATAAAAGGAATAAAAAGGGCCTGTGATAGAATAACGAGGGTGGAGAGGGATTGGAGCTGGGTTGAGGGGATGGGCAGGAGACTTGGGCAGCCAGCCATGGGAATTTAGAGGACATACATTCCAGGTAGAAGCATCAGCGTGTGCAAAAGCCCTAAGTGGGAAAAAGCCCAGGGAGAGTGTACAGGCTAGAATGTCTGAAAATAGTTAAAACTGAGGTTGGAAAAGACTTTTAGAAAACGGAGATTAAGGCTGAAATCCTATGCAAACCATGATCGTTTTTCTTAATGAGAATAGGAAGCCTGCCCTGGAAGAGAGAAGGGAATATTGTACAACCAACATCATTCCTGTCTGTCTTTGGTAGCAGCACAAGGTCTTCCTCAGAGGCTGAGGAAAATAGGCCTCACTGTGGGCCTTCAGGCCTCGAGCTTGTGGGAAACTCCAGGGCCCAGCCTTACAAGTATTTGCATAATAATGGATGATATGTCAGAGCTGTTGCATTTTTAAAGGACCTCACCAGAGAGGAGAAAAGAACAGGCTGAGGGAATAACATGAGAGACAAGGAGATTTCGAAGGAAGGAATAAAGGCGGTGGGAATGTGGCAGGGGATACGAAGGAGTGCTCAGTGCTTGTTCTTGACTGGTGCAGGAGTTTGTGTCCCTGGGTTGTGTGCATGCATTAGACAGAAAACAGATTGTTCTGATCCTAATCAAGAGAACAGCATGGGCCTTGATGGAGATAATGGCATAGTGAGCCATCTCTGTTCTAGGAGAATAAAGTGATAGTTGCAGGAATAGGCTGGGTCCTGTTGGGGACACCAGAAGTTGTGGCTGTGTCACATATGTAAATGCATGTTTATGCCTTGGTGGGGCGGTGGGCAGACATGTGAGCATGTGTGGTGTGCCTGTGGAATTTCTCCAGCTTAGTCCAAGCCATCAGGCAAGTAGCTAATCGAAACAAATAGACAAGCTTATTCTCATTTCTCTGAGAAGATGGGGAGGAAGAAAGTTCAGACCTCAGACATTAGAAAATGAGAAGGTCTATGAGCTCATGGTGTCCAGGGCCCTTGCCAGGAGGCTCTGCTTCTTCAGCGGGCTGGTGCCCAGGCTCTCTGAGCCAAGACGCTGCAGAAGGTGAGGTGGCTGCCCAGTGTCCCCTTTTGGGAAGTCAGCTCTGGGACGTGATTTAATGTTCTGACAAAGAATGTCCATATTTACATGTGCATCATGCTGCTCTCATATTTGGCTCTGATGCTGGAAAGCTTTAGCACTTTCTAAATTGGTTTTTGCTTTTTTGCATCTTGGCAGAGCCCGCAGAGGGCAGATTCTCTGGGTCTCTAAGTGGCTGCCATTGTCTGGTCTGGTTCTTGTTTAGATGTCAGATGCTGATGAGTCTGGGAACTGGGGACAATGTTTGGATGTGGCCCTGATTCCTACTACCCAAAATTAAGGCCAGAGGAGCCCTCTAGTAATCCTCTCATCAAGTATCAAGTTCTCTGTGAGTGGGGAGGAGAAGAAGAGAATTGTGGAAATACAGCAATTCTGTTTCTTCATGTTTAAGCACTTAGACTCTTAGAAGACCTTTGAGAACGAGGAAGGGGACAGATAGGGAGGCTCCTGTCTATGTAGACATACCTCAGGCAATGGGCGGTGTTTCGTCCCCTGCAGTCTACATGGCAAACTCCTATGCAAAGCCCTGCTTACATGCAACCTCCTTGTGATTGCTTTCTCAACACCCATCCTCTCCTTTGCCACCCCAGTGCTTTTCCTGACCCTTTCTTATCATGGCTCTGATTACATTGTCTCGGGGTTCGTTTCCATCTGTGTCTCTCCCCACCATGCTGGGTTTTTTTCTAGAACAGGGAGAGTGTCTTATTAATCTTGGCACAGATGCTTGTTGACTAACCCCAAGGTTCTGAAAATCAGCAATTTTTTTCTTTCCTCTCCTCCCTTTGTATTCATTCAGCCTACAATTTATTGAATTCCTATTATGCACCCTGCACAGTGGTTTGCTGATAGGAATACAAATATGAATAAGACATATTTCTTCACAGTCAGTATTACTGAGAGAGACAGAGGGCAACCAGGTATATTGAATAATGTATGGTAAGCACTACATTATTCAACCATTCAAGAATTATTTATTTAGTGCCTACCATCGGTTCTAGGCTCTGAGGATACATCAGTAGAAAGAAAAAAAAACAGATAAAGGTCCCACCCTCATGGCACTTACATTTGAGTGGGAGGGAGACAGATGATAAGCAAACAGCTAGGCATGTTAATTAGCACCTTGGATAGTGATAAGTACTCTGGAAAAAAACAAATCAGTCAAGAGATGAGTGTGTGTGTGTGTGTGTGTGTGTGTGTGTGTGTGTGTGTAGGTGGTTGTAGTTTTAATTATGGGGATGAGGGCAGCTCTCACCTAAGATGGTGGTGATGTGGTAAAGACCTGATCCAAGTGAAGAAGCTGGCTGTGCTGTTATTTGGAGGAAAAGTATTCCCAGGGTGCTGCAAAGGCCCTGAGGCATGGAGAATGGAATGAGCAGGGTGGAGAATAGGGCAGATAAAGTCAGAGAAGCAATGGGAATGGCAGGTAGAGACCAGGACTACAGGTCATTGTCAAAATTGTGGCTTTTACTCAGTTGGCAGGAAGCTACTAGAAGGTTCTGAGGAAAGGCATGGCATGATCTGACTTTTACCAGGATCCCTCTAAGGTACAAGCTGGCAAAGTGGACATGGTGAGAAGCTGCCAGATTCCACATATAATTTGAAGATAGTATCATCATGATTTTTAAAATATATATATCTTATTGTGTTGTGTTTTTTTTCAGAGAGGAAAGGAGAAAGAGAGTTAGAAACATTGATGAGAGAGAAATATTAATCAGCTACCTCCTGCACACCCCCTACTGGGGATGTGCCTGCAACCAAGGTACATGCCCTTGACCACAATCGAACCTGGGACCCTTCAGTCCACAGGCTGACGCTCTCTCCACTGATCCAAACCAGTCAGGGCTATTATCATGATTTGAAAAATTAAAAGAGAAATCCAGGGTAATTCCAAGGATTTTTGGTGTGAGCGCCTGAAGTGGCATAGTTGCCTTGAATTGAGATGCCCCTGGGAGGAGCAAGTTGCAGAAATATTATCAGGGGTTTGGGTTTTGATTGGTTAAAATCTCCAAGGTTAAGGAGGCTGCTGAAATATGAATGAGTCTGGAGTTCTGGAGAGAAATCCAGCCTGGAACCATGCAGTCTTCTCGTTACACATGGCAGTTACGTTCTGTGACATCCCGTGAACCCTGAGTTAGTGAAGTTGCTCTGAGGGAAAGATAGGATTAGGTTCCTGGGGGGCCTCTGATCAAATTTTCAGCAACTGATCGATACGTACCCTTGTTTTATGTGTATTTCTGTTCAATGATACCTTATTTAATATTATTGTCAATTTATTAACATTGAACTCATGGCCAACAGTACATGACTCATGCTTGAACAAGACTTGTCAGACACATGTGTTTTCTCCATAAGGCACATCCAGTCCTTCCTGTGCTTTAAGAACTCTACCCAGCACTTCGGCATTACAATTGGGGCCCATTTGAAACAGAGAAGTCAATAGAACACGCAACAATGTGAAAAAATGTGGTACCAATTAGACCATAAAAACAATACTTATTTATAGTGTGAGAGCCAAAACAAGAGGGCAGAGCATTGCCACTCTTGACCTCACCTGGGAATGTGCACCGTGGACAACTCAAAGGTTTGGCCACTCTGCTCATGTCCACAAATGACCACAAAAGCATCATGTATGGATTTGGGGGCTAGAAGTGAATTTTAGCGTGTAGGCAAATTAAAAGATATGGAATACGTGAGTAATGAGGATGGGCTGTTTTGGGGAGCTGATGTTCTCTGGATGCATTTTAAAGCCAGAAGCCTAGATAAGATTGCAAGCTGGGTAGGCATAGACCAGTGGTTCTCAATCTTTCTAATACCTCGACCCTTTAATACAGTTCCTCATGTTGTGGTGTCCCCCAACTATAAAATTATTTCCATTGCTACTTCATAAATGTAATTTTGCTACAGTTATGAATCATAATGTAAATATCTGTGTTTTTCTCTTGGTCTTAAGTGACCCTGCTAGCGGTTCTCAACCGCTGCTGTAGAGCCTAAGATCATCGAGTAATATAGATATTTACATTACAATTCATTAACAGTAGCAAAATTACAGTTATGAAGTAGCAACAAAAATAATATTATGGTTGGGGTTCACCACAACATGAGGAACTGTATTAAAGGGTTGAGGTATTAGAAAGGTTGAGAACCACTGGCATAAATGGAGGAGAAGAAAGGCCCCAGGGCTAAGTCATGGGACTCTAGGGTCCATGGAGTTAGCAGCAGTTGAAGTAAAAAGAGAAGCAGGGAGTGTGGCATCTGGCAAGCTTCAAGTTGGAGAAAGTACCATGTGTCAGTTGTTGCTACTAAGTCAAGTAAGATAAAGACTGAATGAGTATTGATCATTGGTTTTGGGGGACCTTGAATTATAACTTTAGAGGCCCCATGCATGAATTTATGCACAGGTGGGGTCCAGCCTGCTTGCCCAATGAGGGGCTTTGGGGGTTGGGGGAGGCAATCGAGAGTGGGGCCAACTGGCCTTGCCCCCTGGTCAAACTCCAGGTTGAGGGGACAATTTGCATATTAGCCTTTAATTATATAGGATTATGACTGTGAGAGCCTGGCAATCAGAGCAATGCCAGGAGGAAGGTGAAACAGGTGTTTGTAAGAAGATCCCAACATGTCAATCCTGAGGAAGGACACAGCCAACTCCACCTGCCATGGGATCTTGAACAAAGAAGCCAAAGCCTCATTTCTGCTGGGCAGTTTCCCATTTGACCAGGGCAGAACCCAGCTGTGTGGCATCTGTGAGACAGTAGGGAGAGAGTGTTGTTCTTCTCTCTGACTTGCGGGACACTGCCTCACTAGTCCAGGCCAGGAGCAGTGGGTTACTGGCTGCTTTTAACTTTAGTTCAAACTCCTTCTGGGTAGAAGTGTTGGTTTTAATTTGTGAACACTGTTGTTTTGTTGTCATTATTACCTAAATGACTATTCAATTGAATAGTTAACTTTGGAAACATCAAAATTATTGCTTCAGTTTAAATTAGCTCTCTAATAATGAAGAAATAAAAATAAATAAATAAAAAAAAAAATAAAAAGTTAGGGCTGTTTATCCCAAGTATCCCAATCAAATAGTGTTATAGAAGAAGGCAAAAAAAAATCTGAGCATTTGAACTTCACCCTTTGCCTATCGCAGCTGCCCAGATCGTACACACCCTTTATAAGGATCCATGACCCTGGCAGATTGTCACTTCAGCAGGAGATGTGGGCATGTCTCCATCCATAAGTGTTGAGTTCCTACCACAGGCAGCACAGAGAGCTTTTCTGCTAGATGGCAAGTGGGCAACACAGATCCACACAAGCATGTTTCCAGTGTCAAATCACTGACATAGTTTAGAAGCAACATCCCAGATACAGGTGGGATAGATCAGCAAGGGCTGGAACAACCAGAGGAAAGCTGTGGAGGAAGCAGGATTTGAAGGAAGGGTAGAACTCAGGAGAGAGTTACAGATGCAGGCCAGCAAGAGAAGGAAGGCCTGAGCCATGCTTCTTGTATGGTCTGGGAGAAATGAACAGGCTCCTTGGGCTTGGAGAGAGGGAATGCATAAATACTCGGAGATAATTTAGGGGAAATGATGGGGCCACCTGGTGGAAATCAGCTCATCAGGATAGCATGGTGGCCATCACTGTGGTTTGGCCTGTGCGGGGGGCCTTTTGCGGCAGGGATCTCCCTTTTCCGTGACCCGCATGGGAAGAGATGAACGAATCGGTTCTAAGTGGAGGTGGCCAGGGATTGAGAAATATTAGAAATAAAGAGAGAAGACACAGAGATAGATTTTAAGTTGGGAGCTGGGTGGGCTGCCATCCTGTCTGAAGGAGAGGCAGGAAGACGAAGACGAAGACAACGGCTCCTCCCAGCACATTTATTTTATACCCCCAATACCAGGAAGTAACACCAACTTATTTGCATTTTTAAGTATGCCCTAGCACGCCTGGATTCACATATCTAGTTCTGCCCCTGCCTATACCTGGGCTGATATGAAGGCCAACCTGACAACATGTCACCCATCTTGGGGAAACATGTTCCCAGGGCATGGCTCTGCCTACGCCTTGAGTTCAACTGATCATTATTAAAGAAAATTGCCCATATGCCTTCCCAGGTGGCCCTCTACAGGCCTGGATTTAGATCTGTGTAAATGAGTTGGGTAGAATATTCCCCTCAGTGTCACCCGTATGGGAGAGAGGCAGAGCTAAAAAACTTAGGAAAGTTACTGCTCTGCAAACACTAATTAAAACATCCAAACGGCCTCCTGAATCCCTGAATAGAAACAGTAAGTCACAGAAAACACCCTTGCAGTCAAGTAATTATGAGACGAAAGAAGACACACCTACTCCTTCTGTTTGGTAGAGGAAAGCCTGTTGACTAATTTCTTGATACTGCTATTTGCACACTCACGTGATTTCTCAGGTTCTGTGGGTCTAGTTCTCCTGTTTTCAGAAAGAAAATTAAGGTATTTTAAAAGAAGCCTTTGCCTATAGATTAAGTGACAAAGTGTCTTGCCAGCGGCAGGTGAGCCTGTGCTCTCTCACCAGTGAGGAGACTCAGGAACCGAAACTGCACTTGGAAAAGGGGGAGGAGACTGGGGCTGTGCACACAGGCTTCACTGCTCTGTCCTGTGTTTGAGTGACATGAGACTTTGGGTTTTCATTGAGCCTTACTGAGTGATATTGCCTGTCTGTGTTCCCATCTTCCCTCAGAACAGACAAGAGTACGTGAATTAAATTGATTGACACCACCCATTTCCATCCTCTTTAGCAACCTAAGTCAGGGCAGCTCCTTTCGTCTTTGTTCATGGTTCCTCTGTTCCCTTTAACCTTCACTCTTCTGTATAGCGGTCCCCCACTCCTCCCTCCCTGGACTTGATTTTCATTCATTTAAATGTCACATGTTAGTACCCAGCTATAAGCATTACATCATTGTTCTCGTTCTCGTTCTCGTTCTCTCAGACTGTTAGTGTTGAGACAGGACTTTATATAACTGACAAACTGGCACACAGGGCACAGACATGTGGGCGGAGGACTCAGATAAGAATTTTCTCTTCTCTCTCCGCAGCTTCTCAGTGACAGCCAGCCTCGGAGCTTTATCACACCTTGCTGTAACCAGGCCCCATTTGTTAAAGGGGTCGGGTCATGTGGGGGGGTGTGTGTGCAGTGTAGAGCCTGTTGCTTTTATTGCCCTTGACACAGTGAGCAGGGATGGGGACAGAGCTCACTCTCAGAGCGTGGGCAAAGCAACCCAAGCCTGCCTAGGAGGAGTCCCCACTCCACAAGTCTGGTCCCACTCACTCACTCCTAACACATTTAAAGCGTTTCTCATCCTTATCGAATTGCTTAATGCTCCCCCTGAAATCTTTGATGTTGGGATGGAGTCTCATAGTTTCGAAACTGTTACCATTTTGTTATGATGGAGAGGAGGAAACACAGTATTTTTTGTAATTTACTCTTTTATTTTTCTTTTGGTGATTAAGAACCAAAACATTGAAATTCTCTACCTGTCTTCTTAGTTTTGAAGTGTAGCTTCTTATCAGATTTCAGAAGACAGGACGGGCTTAAGTGCAAAGTGGTCCTCCCATTGCGATCACAGCAGTTAAAGCGGAGGCTGATTCTTGGAAAAACCTGTAAAGGACGTGTCTCAGGATTCCCCGTTGGCACGTGGTTCAGAAACGCCTGACTCAGAACATTCTCTTTCCTCATCCCACTGAATTCCAGGTCCCCCACACTTCCACACACCAGCTGCCCCTTTCCCATCCCGTACCCGCACTCCCCACCCTCCAGCCACAGTTTGGCTTCGGTAGCATTTGAATAGTAATTCAGCTCCGATCAGAATGGTAATTATAAGCCAGGATGGTGCTTTCATGGGAACTCTTCATGCCTGTGGTAAAATTCAAGAGCTACTAGGAAGATCAGAGTGAGCTTCTTTTTTGTGAAGCATTTTTAGTGCACTACAACTCCAAGGGCAGGATGCGAGAGAGAACAGGGCTATCAAAAACTTCCACTCTTAAAACTGTGGGTTAAAAGTAAACCACAGGCAAGGAGCAGTCCTGTGTTTCAGCTGTATTTCTGTTTGCCAAAATGTGGGTTACAATATCTTGAACCAGGTGAAGCAACACCTTTTTAAGATGCTCACAGTGAAGCCTCTAAGGATCTAAGGTCCTTCCAACCCAGATTCAAGTTCTCACGCCTGCCCTTCACATATACAGATCTGTTTGGCCAAGTCACATACACAGATCTGTTTTGTTTTGTTGTTTTAATATCCCTGCTGCTGAAAATTCTATTGACAGGAAGTAGATCTGACTAAGCACATTCAATATTACCTCCTTGTTATGGTGAGGTTCTTACCGAGGCCCAATTCTCCTCTGAAATGTATGCCTGAATTTTATTTTCCGTGATCTTAAGAACTTTATTGACCCTGTGAGAACAGGCTGCAGCAGGGTGGAGCTGTTCCTTCTCACCGGCTGCGGACACTCCTCAGGGACAGGACACTGTCTAGGACCCAAGTGTCTAGCCCTGGACACAATACCTGGTGGCATTCCTCAGCATGAGGGGAAGCACAGCTTCTATTTGAGCTCTTTTCCACAAAGGCCTGACTCCAGGACAAAAGTGCACGGGCCCTTTCAGACAAGAAACCGAGGCACGGAAAGAGAATGAGTTCTCCAAGGTCCACTGGCACAAACCAGGCCGTAATTCTGTCCTCTGAGTCAGTGCTGGCTGAGGTGACAGAGGTGATGCCCTCCATCCGTGGACAGTCTTAGGGTGTTAAGGCACTTTCATGGGAGTTCAGGCTCCCGCTAGGCACCTGCTTTTCTACAGGCTCCCCCTGTGAATAGTCCATCACCTTTACCAGCCTGCCTGATAAATTTAGCCCCCCTACACCCCTGCCCTTCCTACAACCCTTAGGGTTGGGGATCATTCTTGAGCCACTTGGGAAAAGCCATGATATTGAAAGAAGCCTTTACTCCCTCTGGCCATGACTGACTTCCATCTCTTAGGGCCTTTTCCTCCCACTGTGATAGGCATGAAGTCTGAGTCAAAGGCCTTTCTCCTTAGCCTCTTCAGGGAGGCGAGGCCAGGCAGCGAGAGAAACAGATAAACCTTAGACTAAGCCATGGGCCAGCAAGTCGCCTGTGTGGCTGCGTGGCAGGTTGGACCTTTTAAACCCATTTGGAAGACAGAACCTCATTCAAAGACAGAGCTGCTGTTAACCTTGGAGTCTGCGTAGCTCTATCTCAGCAGTTGGGGGAGTTGGTAGGAGTTTTACACACTCCAAAGACTCTGGGACAAAATTAGAATATGCCCACTTTTATAAGTAGTCTTCTGGAACAATTTTTTTCTCACCTCCCTTTAAAAAAGAATGTTTATAACTGGGGCCAATGGAAACAAGATTAGTTAGAGCTGGGCATTGCATCCTTATAGGTACTGAATGGATGGGAGGGGACACAGGGTGATGGAGAAGGTAGTCTTGATGATACTTGGCCTGGAGGTAAGAGAGTGTGGGGTGGGGGCTGGGGGGAGGAGGGGATAGAGGGCCCCAGAGAGAAAATATGGAAGGAATAGTCTCCCTCTTGCCTCAATAAATGCAGATCCATAAAGGTGTCATGGCAGGCCAGAGTTCCATGGCCATCACTAATTTTGCCACAAATTGTCCTGTTTCCAAAGCATTGTCTGTCAGCATGAGGAACAGGCAATTCCTGGGCTGCAGTGTCTAGAATGGTGCCTGGATAGAGGACTGTGTAGACAGGTGGGTGACTAAGTGAGCAGAAGGATCAGTAACTAAAGGAACAAAAGGACCATTTGGAGTGGAGGCATGTGTAGGGGGTTCTAAGGGTTCTTCCAACTCAGATTCAAGTTCTCACACTCTGCCCTTCCAGCCCATGTGGGCTGAGCTCAGTCCTGCCTTCTGAAGGCTTTAATCTTAATTTATGAATCATTTCAATATGTTGAGTTAGAATCAAGTGGGGGGAAAAAACACAAATGATATCAAGGATCTATCTGTCCATCCTTATTTCTAGACAATAATAAAACCTGAGCTCTGCTTTTGCTCCTATGGTTTTACCAACTTTTCTTCCTTACATAATAACTACCATTAATTATATCTATAACTTGTTATGTGCTTATTATTTCCTGTAAGCCACATAATAAGTTTAAATGTTTCATTTTACAGATGAGGTTTAGAGAGATTAAATGGCTTGGCCAAGTCACGTATACAGTAAGTGGTGGGTCCTTCAGGTTTCCTTCACTGGAAAGGCAACGTGCCTAACTGTTTAAAACTTCTCAAATCCAGGCAACTGACGTTGTTTTAAGTGAAAGTAACCTAAATTTCACATCTTTACCTCTCATTTAGTTCTGCAGTGATCCTTTATATCCCTCCTACTGCTTCATCTTTACACCTGCTACTTTATTATTAGAATGCATGAGGCATATTTTCCCAGCTCCACTAGCCACAGCAATGCACTCTCCTCTACCCTGCATGTGCCCCCACCCCCCTGCATCTTTCCCATTTGTACTGTCTCCAGCATTTGACTGTTGGAGGTAATATATTCTTTCCTTGGATATCTTCAGACTTTTATTTAGAGTAAGTTTAGTATTTTTAGAGTTTTATTCAGAGTGAGTTAAGCTTAAAAATCAATCATACCTCTCCAAACTTGCCATGGTCTCATCTGCCTCACCGTCTCAGCCTGACCACTGTCCTCAGGAAGCAACGGAGGCTGGGTTACTCCTGCGGCTTGTTGAGTGCCCAGACAGCGGTGCCATGGATGCAGGGATCAAGTCTGCCTTCTTCACCCCGTAATCCCATTGCCTGTCGTGGGACCTAACACTTTAAACGATGGCATAGAGGGAGAAACACCACTTTGGGGCCATTGTTCCTGACCAGCGGTTTCACTTTCTGGCACGGAGGGCTGCTCCTGCCACCCTGGAAACTGTGTCTCTGCCCCTTGCCCACTGGAAGTGGTTAACTTGGAAGTACTGAGAGGAGTGGTACTCAAACATCCATAGAGGAGAACAAATTGCCTTGAACATAAGCTTCTGAGCTTGGTAGCAGGGTGGGTTCTCAATCCCCTCGTCTCTCAGCAGAAACTGCTCTCCAGCTTGCCTTGAGTGGCAGGGAAGTTTCCTCTTTGCTTCTCTAAGAGCCAGAGGGTGGGTTATTGTGGCCCCACCTTCACCCCTCCAAGATAGCCACTCTCCTCCTTTCTACTTCGACTTAGTTAAGCCATTTCCACTCGTTCAGAAAGGAAAACGGGTTATTTTAATTGTTTTAAAAAACAAGATGAAAGGTTTCTGAAATTTTTAATTTTCTTTTTGCAATCACTGATATCTTCCCCTTTACCAGGAATCCTTGCTCTAAATCAGGGTAGGACAGCTTGGTTTACAGGACACATTTCCTATCAAGTAGAATCTCCCGCTGTAGGTAGGTGGTGAGTCTCACAGCAGTGAATGCCATTATTTTCTATTTTAAACCTGCTGTTTCCCTGAAGAGTGTGAGTTAAGCCTGGGGCTGAGAAGGGCCACCTCTGTCCGTGGGTAGCTTTCACTCGTGGATGCTCTTCTGAGGCTGCATGGTTTCCATGGAGATTAACTTCTATTTTCTGGTATAAACACAACAAGCCAATGGGATGCTGTTCCTATCAGGAATAGCCAAGAAAACTGAATTAATTTGACCAGGAAGGAGGTCTTAAGAGATCATTTAACAAAGTATCTTTTCTGCCCTTTAACCCTAAAACTAGAAATTCTGAGATCCTGTTGAAAGGTTTTATGGCGAGCAGCATGAATGTCAAATGTATCTGCACACAGAGCACCGAGGCTAATTCTGTCTCTTTAATCCACAAATTCATGTCAGAAATTATTTTCTTAAGGACAGGTATTTAGTGATTGATCTTAAACCCAAGACAGGCACTTCCCAATAGACTGTTAAATTCCAAAATTAATTTGTTGCCCTCTCATTATTATTTTTTTTTCTGTACCTTCTCACTAGAAATATTTGAGGTAGCTAAGTGTATTTGTAAACCACTTGTATGGAGTTTGGGAAATGTTTTCTTATATTAATAGATATAGTGATGTGTGTATTGAGTAGGTTGGGTTCAGTTGAATAACCATTTGTTGAACAATCACAATGAGGTTCAGTACCTACAAGAAGGCTAGTGTATTATAGGATTTTGCTAAATGGACCTGGAAACCCAAATGCCCTGCCCAACACATATCATCCAGGTAGAGCTGCCTCCACCTCAGTGCTACTTTCTCCTCCTCTAAAAGGCTGGCTTTGGCCAAACTTAAGGGATAATCAGAAGGTTGGACCTCCCTAGCCTGTTTGGCTCAGTGGATAGAGCGTTGGACTGCAGACCAAAGGGTTAAGGGCATGTACCTTGGTTGCAGTCTCCCCCCAAGCTGGGCCTTGGTCAGGGCTCATGCAGGAGGCAACCAATCTATGTGTCTCTCTCACGTGGATGTTTCTCTCTGTCTTTCCCTCTCTCTTCCACTCTCCCTAAAAATCAATGGGAAAATATCCTCTGGTGAGGATTAACAACAACAACAACAAAAAAGAAGAAGAAGAAGAAGGAGGAGGAGGTTGGACCTGCTACCTACTTTGCATGCGTCCTTTTCAATACCTCCTGGTGGATGGGTCTCTCTACTTCCTTTGATGGACACTGACAGCCCCCAGGGATTGGGCATTGAAAGGCACTCAAAGAATCTCCGTGTTCCCTCTCTACAAGTGTCTTTTCCTTCTGCCGTGGAGGTTCCAGGAGCCCAAGCCCTTTCCTGGGGGCTGAGGGCAATGCAAATCAGCCACAGTGCCTTTTAAGGACTATTCTCTTTGTCCATAGCTCCAAAGAAGTTATTTAAATTAAAAGCCTCCCTCTATTAGAAGGTGTGGGGGTGGCGAGAGTCATTGCCAACCTCCCACTACACAGGAATCCTGCTGGGTACAATTAGAGGAGAAAGTTGTTTCTCCTTGATTAAGAAGTTCTGCGGCACCTGCCAGCAGCATTGGGGCAGAGGTGGAACTGTGCGGGGCTCAGAGAACCCTTATCACTTTACAAGGCTCCCGATGGGCTGTGTTCTGGGCCTCCTAGGCCTGGAAGCTCATTCTGAAAGTTTATAAATTGGACGCTATGACTTTTGAGGATTACAGCAGAAATCCTGCTAATGGTATAAGATGGATGACACAATGTAAGGGAGTTTAGCTTGTTCTTAAAGTGGAAACCAAAGATCAGATCTGATCTAAAAAGATCAGAGTGAGAAGTGGACTCTCCCAATGGGACATGCTCTGAAAACGGATCAAGAAAACGGTAGGCGATGAGCCAACACCTGGTGATTAGACACCTGGGGAAATAACGGAGCCAACTTCAGAACACAGAGCGGGAGAGGAAATAGCCTGGCTCCTCTCAGGGGTTCCTTATGACTCGGTCACCATATCACATTGTCAAAGAATTTGAATGTTGCCTGAAAAACTTTTTTTTTTTTCAAGAATTACTATGAGATGAAAAGTAGCTACTTAAAGTGTTATAGGTAAGCTTGTTCAAACAACGTCCCAGAGAAAATTTGGTTACAGGAATCACAACTAAAATTAGAATTAATACCATTTGTATGTGTGCTATGATGCAATTTTTAAAACATTTTAAGTTGGTGAAAATAATATTTCCAAAGCAATTGGCTTTGTCTTTTTTGTCATTTATAGTATACTTCCTGCTTCACCCTCTGCATTTCCAGTGAAATTAAGACCTCACCAGAAGACAAATGGCTCACTTGCCTCTACTTAGTTAAAAAATATTTCTAGTTTATTGTTGACATAATCCAAATAAAGCACAACACTAAAAAGAACAAGAAGTTTGGCACATGCACACAGACTTCCACCCCCAATATGTGACCATGACATTTGTCAATAATTTACAACTCCCCCCCTAACACCCAGGTATTGACCTTGACATCATTTTGTCAATGGTCAGTTTTGTCAGTTGCCATAATGGAAGAATCTGAGAAAGATCCAGAAATCTTTTTTTTTTTTTAACTACATATCGGAGGTTATAAACTTTAACATTTAAACAAAGTCCCATATTTTGAAAGTATG
This sequence comes from Pipistrellus kuhlii, assembly GCF_014108245.1. NCBI lineage: Eukaryota > Metazoa > Chordata > Mammalia > Chiroptera > Vespertilionidae > Pipistrellus > Pipistrellus kuhlii. The sequence continues at coordinate 77,374,740 of NW_023425404.1, read as the reverse complement.
TGTCATCTGTGGCTTCATGAACCTTAACATCTCAAGTGACATTCAAGGTCCAAGTTGCATAAAAATCAGCTACTTGCTTTTCAGGTCTGTGCAGCGCCTCGCACAGCTCTCTAAAAGGCTGAATCTGCCGAAGTGTAGATGAAATGCTTGCTCCCTGGATGTGCAGGCTTCTGAAAGGAAACCATATCCTTTGTTCTTTGAGTTTCTGAACAATAAATGGTGGCCAGTTCTTTCCTCTGTCTATCCAATGATGGCAGCAAGGAGGAAGACAAAAAGGAAGATGTTCTTTTAAAGAATTGTCCCTCCCACCTTCATAGTGCTGGGAACTGTGAAGAAGGACCACTGGAGAGAACACAGCATTAGCTCCTCCTTGGAGTAAGACCTGGTTTGCAGGGGCCACGTCTCTTTTCCCCTCTGCACATCCTGGCTCGGGGTGGGCCCAGTCTTGGCTCATTAACTATGGGATCAGCTGTCGCAGGTGCTGACAGCTTCCTTCTCCACATTCCTTGTCTACCTTCCTGTTGCCTGTGGCACCTGGAACATGGCATGAGTCTATGCTTGAAATCTTGTCCAAATTTCCTCATGCCTCTGTGCTCTGACATCTGTTCTGTGGGTGTCTAGGCCAGGCTGGCCCTCGTTCTCCCTAAAATGCCCTGCAGACATCAGCTTGGCTCTGTCTCATGACATCTGCCATCAGCTCTGTCCCATGAGCCTTCTCTGACTCCTCTAAACTTTTTATCAGGCCCCAAGGAAGACGTGGGAGGCTCAGACATGTGCCTCTTGCAGAGACCTCGTCACCTCCCACCATCTGTGCCCGTGTGACCACTCAGACCAGAATCCACTCACAGAGAACAAACCTCCTAAGTCAGCAAGACATTTACTGGGGGAATTGCTCCCTCATGTCAGCCACCATCGTAGAAGTGTCTGAGAAAAATAAATAAATAAATAAATAAATAAATAAATAAATAAATAATAAGTTGCAGGGAAAGGAAGTCGTGATGCAGCCAGCTCCCAGTTATCTGAGGGCCCCTTCTCCAGTTTGCGAGCTTCCTTTCTTTATAGTCTCATCTCTCCTTTTGCCTCTGTGTTCAGGGTGAACATTGCCAGGAAAGAACGTAAACCTTTATTTATTTTGCTCTTGTTAAAAGCAAATAGTCTGATCGGAAGTCTGGAGGAATTGGGGCTGAAACCTGAAATTAGATTCGGGGATTACCTGTGGATTGCATTCCTTGCCATCATAACTAGAAACACTCCATAGTAGCTTATCTACTTCCCTATTCATGCTCAGGAAGATTTATCTTCAACAGAATGAAAGAGGATTTTGCTGTTAGTTTCTCTGCACAGAATTTTTCCTACAGACTGAAGAAACTCTGACCTTAGCAATCAGTGCATCCAAGCAGAAAGAACCGGGACAGGGTGAGACTGACTGGTTCATAGCTGCTGTGTAGCTCCAGAAAATGAGCTTCTCTGAGGCTCCTTTTTTCTCTCTGTCAGGGGCAGATAAGAGTAATTGTTAGAGCTGCTGCCGGGCTCGATGTAGGAAATGTTTATGAATGACTAGCATGAGACCTGTCACAGCAGGCACTTAGGGCAGGGCCCTCTGAGAGGAAGGAGGTGTGTTGCCTGCTTTCCTGCTGGATGCTTTGGGAAGTGCTGACCTCTCAGTCCCTCTATGCCCTCACCTGTAACGTGGAGAACATGATGGTAACAATAATTAAGTTGTTTTCACCAAGGACAGTTCAGCCCAGAATGAGTGCCTTGTAAGCTATAGCAATTTTGGTTTTTCTGCCCTCTTAATTTTTCTGGAAAGTCTTTGCTGGAGACACCTCAATTAGATAAAAAGAAGTGTTTGCTTGTGAAGAGTTACTGTCTTTTCTTATATTTACTTACTCTGCACAGATAGATATGTATAGCAGACACTGCAGGTGCCAGACACTGGGTGGGTCTCCAGCACTGGGCTGTGCCACCGGCCTGGAGCAGGAAGTGTGGAGAAAGTGCAAAATAAGCCCAGCCCTTGGACTCCTGATGGACAGTGGGTTAGAACAAAGCAAGAGTGATGAAATAGCATCCTCCCGTTTCACCAACAAGAAAATGAAATGACGATATTGACAGATAACCCACCAAAATCTTAGAGAATGAACCAAGAGCAGGCCCAATGCAGGGTTTCCAAAACCTAAAAAAACCCTATGTGGGGGCCAGAACCCTATGTGGGGGCCAGAAGTGCCTCCTTACGTTGAACTGATTTGAGGGGATGTCACATCCCAAGCACTAAACAGAAAACATATTTTTCCTTGGCTCTCTTTGGTCTGAACTGTAGTGCCTCGCCCAGCACTCACATAAAATACCCACCTATTAAGTATTTGTTGATAGATTTCATTTTATTGATAACCTCTAGTCACATACACACATACCCTCAAGCCTTCATTTTTTTTATTTTCTTGTTAGAATAGATCATATACCTCTAATCACTTTTGGAATCACATAGAGTTCAGCCCAAGGAGAAGACAGAGAAAGAAAAAACAAACCTAGAAAGTGTCATGTGTCAGACCTTTAACTTGTCCGGCTTGTGTCTCTGTGGTTTCACAGCTCCTGAGGTCCTCGCCCAGAAACCTTACAGCAAAGCTGTTGACTGCTGGTCCATTGGGGTGATTGCCTATATCTTGTAAGTATTGCTTGCTACTTTGGCTTCTTTTTTTCCTTTTTTAAATTGTGGCAAAATAGACATAAACAAAATTTACTATTTAACCAGTTTAAGAATGCAGTTGAGCAGTATTAAGTATATTCATATTGTTGTACAGTCATCACCACCATCCATCTCCAGAACATTTTCATTGTCCCAAATTGAAACTCTGTACTCATGACACAATAACTTCCCATTCCCTCCTCCCCCTGCAAGCCCCGCCCCTGGAACCACCTTTCTACTTTCTGCCTCTAGGAATCTGACTGCTCTAGGTTCCTCATGTAAGTGGAATCACACAGTATTTGTCCTTTTGTGTCCAGCTTATTTCACTTAGAATAATGTCCTCAAGGTTTATCCATGTTGTAGCATATGTCAGACATTTTTTTTTGAGGCTGAATAACATTCCATTTTGTGTATATACTACATTTCACTTATCCATTCATAATGTTGCTATAAACACAGGTGCACTGCTTTCATTGCTTTTGGGTGTATACCTAGAAGTGAAAGGCTGGATCATATGGTAATTCTATGTTTAACTTTTTGAGGAAAAAATTTACTGTTTCCCAAAGCAGCACCTCCATGTTACACCACCAACAGCAATGCACAAGTGTTCCAACTTCTCCACATCCTTGTCAGCGTTTGTTGTTTCCCACTTTCTGACAATAACCATCCTCATAGGTGCGTAATAGTGACTCATGTGGCTTTGATTTGTATTTCTGTTACAACTACCGATATTGGGCATCCTTTCATGTGCCACCTTGGCTTTCTGGGGATGCACATCACTATGAAAATATTAGGGGTGGGGGTGTTCCTAAAAGAAATCACAATGAGAAAAAATGTGATGGAAATCAAAAGTTAGCCTTGGGATTCCTCATTTCTTCTCAGCTCACTTGTTGCCACTCTCCAGGAAATGCAGTCTGAGGTCATAGGTTCATTGCAGTTATTTCATGATGATCAAGTTTGGTTTTTATTTTTATGTTCTATTTTTGCTTAAGCCCACTATAAAGTTATTTTTCAGTTACAGTTTCTTTTTCTAACACTTATTATTAAACATTCTTTTATGATGGGTTTAGGCTAACTAGTTTCTGTAATTGATAGAAAATTAACTCATTCTCCTCATTGTCCCCAAGAAAGGGAACATTTCCTAGCAGACAGAGCTCACTGCACACAGTGAAGGACTGTGATCAGTAGGGGACTGTGACCAGAGAAAGAAAGGTCTGACAGTGTGTGGCATCCTCAGGGAATGCTGGGGACACACACACACACACACACACACACACACACACACACAGACACACACACACATGCCTCATTCCTGAGAAGAAAATGATCTTTCTGTAGTATATATTCAGCTTTTGTAGATGACTAAAATAAAAGAATAGAGGGTGGTGGAGGAACAAGTTTAGGGGGTAGGTGAGATCAGGAATTCCATTCTGGCATGTTAAACTTGAGGCCCGGTTGAGATACCCGTGGACTAGTGTATGCACATGTGGAGGTCAGAGGTCTAGGGAAGAGATACTGGTGTTTGGGTCTGGCTATGATTTGAACAGTTCTACTTCCAAATCCTTATAATTACAGTATATGATAAATTATTTGACTGGATTCAAGTATAATATTAAGCAAAGAGAAACTGTTTTTCATTATTTCTATTTTAAGTCTAAACTTGCCAGTTGCCTGGTCATTACTAGCTTCGCTCCAGGGCTTCATCTTAGGTTGATTTCATCTCAGGTTTTGTCAGAACTGAAATGGCAGCCTGGGCTTTTGTTCGCTTTGCTGCCTTCCAGAGCCCTGAGCCTCTCAGGCAGAGAATGAATGAAGTTTGGATGCCTCCGGTGTACCTTCCACGATGTTCAGATCCTTGAGTGATAGGCCATATTCTGGATATAATTTGCTACACAATATGGCTTTGCTTGAAGAGCCATTAATCTCAAATGTATTATTATCAGAGTCAACAATTAGCATGTCTTGAGTGCCTTTGGTGAAGCACCACTGAGGACAGGGACATTCAGGAAGGAGGACACACCATCCAGGTATGTCTAGAAGGCTGGAGAAAACTAGCATAAGCAAAGAGAAGAGAAGAGAGCATTCTGACCAGGGGAGAGATGCAGGCATAGGAATGGGTGCCTGAGGCATGTTCAAGGGCTGATATATAAATGTTCTGAGAAAGGGCTATGTTCAGTGTTCCCGGCACAAAGCTGCCCTGAGTTGAGTAAATGTGAGAAGTTAGAACTCGTGGATATTAATCTCAGACTCTTGCTACTTCCCGCTGACCCACTGTGCCTGGACTCCCATTCCCATCCTTCACTGAAGAGTGACCAGCACTCAACACCCCAGGGAAGCCAGGCATCCCATGGGCTCCCTGCCGAGCTCTTCATTCTTCACCTCTGTATGGAGAGGTTAGCCCTGCAGGGTGTTGGGAGTGCATTGTCATTTGACAAGCTGAACTATGAGATTACAGCAAAGGTGGCTGTGACAGGCCATGGCACCAAATTTTCTCCTCTCCACATGCCATGCAAACATTCTTCATTTTGCTGGTGCAGAGATTTGATGAATTGGTTCTCTATTGATCTCCATGCTCATTTCTATGTTATCCATCATTTGGGAGGATAAATATTTTTCTATCAGGGGTTCTCATTTTTAAGGCACATGTGATGGGTCCTTGTCCTGCCAGGAATCCCCTGTGGGGATCAGGACTTTCAAAAACATCTCTGCCTGTGGGGCTTAAGCTACTGGGAAGGGCTGAGTATGGAGTAGCTGGACACCCTGGTGAGCATACTGGTGTCCAGTCTGATGGGGTTGGCTCAGCCAAGACAAGTTCCAAGGAAATAAATGTCTCCACTCAAGATGAGATTAACATTTCATTGACCAAGCTCCATTTTGTGATTGCTCGCTGGCTGCTTTCTCCTCACAACTCCAAGGAGAGAGTTTAATGATCACTTGCCTAAATTATGCTCAGGAATACAATGTGCTATGGAGAAAGGCAGTGAACTTTTGCTGATACAAACACTGAGGAAGGTCTTGAGGAGATTGGGCATTAGAGTGGATGGTCATATTACTCTTTTATTAGTATAGATATGTCATGGGTGGTGACCTAGACCCATGTGACCTAGACCTGTGTGCCCAAAAGAAGCTCCAGGAAAAATACTATGGTAGCCCCTTATTTTTTGACTGGCCTCCTATATTGTTCAGCTTTTAAAACTAGGTCACATAAATACTGATTGGCCAGTATACACAGAAGAATTAGTTTTGTTAAGAGTGGAACTAAGAATGCCTGATCACCATGCTATGTCCATTTTCTGAGACAAAGGATGGCCTTCACCAAGGTAGTCACCATTACTTTTAACACATTTACAGCTGACTTTTTATATATACACTAGTGGCCCAGTGCACAAAATTCATGCACAGGGATGGGGGGTTGTCCTTTAACCAGGCCTGCACCCTCTCCAATCTGGGACATCCCTCTTGCAATCCGGGACCCCTGGCTCCTAACTGCTCACCTGCCTGATCGACCCTAACCACTCTGCCTGCTTGACTACTCATCCCCAACTGTCCTTCCTTGCTGGCCTTATCGCTCCCAACTGCCCTCCCCTCCTGGCCTGATTGCCCCTAACTGTCTCTGCCTCAGCCCCGCCACCATGGCTTTATCTGAAAGGATGTCCAGAATGTCTCCTGGTCTAATTAGCATATTACCATTTTATTAATATAGATAGAGGCCTGGTACACAGGTGGGGGCTGCCTGGTCTTCCCTGAAGAGAGTCCCAGATCAGGGTGGGAGGCCGGCCTGGGCAAGGACCTGAGATGGTTTGCAGGCTGGCCACAGCCCTTTGGGGTGAGGGATCTCTCGGGGAGCAGCGGGGAGGCCTGGGCAAGGGACTGAGGGCAATTTGCAGGCTGGCCATGCCACAGCTTTGTCTGGAAGGAAGTCCGGAAGGTCTCTTGGTCTAATTAGCATATTACTCTTTTATTAGTATAGATATGTCAGGACCCCAGCTTCAGTAGGAAAGGTGGTGTGATGACCGAGCCTGGGTATTATGATGGTCGTTACTGCCATCGGTATGAGGAGTTTACCACTAATAAGAATAGTTAGCTGGCATTGCCACAGGCAGCAACCATCTCACTCTATTCATAAGCATTGCCAAGTGGGATGCATGCCTCATTCAGCTGCATGGGCCCGTGGTCTGGACTTTGGCTTTAGAAGTTTAGAAACCAAATTAGATGTTTATTCATTTTGCTTAGATGCCCCCAGTGGATTGATTCAAACTAGCCAAACTCAAAAGAGATTTGAAAGAAACAACCGGAGTGTCAGTTCACTAAATCATAACAAGATTTGTGTCCTGCGAGGTGATTGGAGAGGCATGTCATCACCCTCACAATTTGCCTGATAGGAAACATTCCGTGAGAAAGCAAATTAAAACCAGAAGTTTCCCTTAAGAGCAAGGAATCAGAGCAGTGGAGTCGATGCCTCAGCAGTTTTCAGGGGGCCTGTAGTGGTCTCAGGTCACCCTTCTCACCAAAGGGCATTACTGTCCATCGACAGCTCCTCCTTTTAGCTCATCAGAGTGGCCACAGCTGATCAGTTCTTTATATATATATATATATATATATATATATATATATATATATATATATATATATATATATATATTATTTATTTATTTTTACAGAGAGGAAGGAAGAGGGAAAGAGAGCTAGAAACGTCGATGACAGAGAAACATCGACCAGCTGCCTCTTGCATAACCCCTACCGGGGATGTGCCCGCAGCCAAGGTACATGCCCTTGACCGGAATCAAACCCGGGACCTTTCAGTCCGCAGGCTGACGCTCTATCCACTGAGCCAAACCGGTTTTGGCTGATCAGTTCTTAATACCACCACCCCCACCTCCTCTCCCCCTCTCGCCCCAGTTCCTGCCTAAAGTCCAGCCACCGCCCCACTTTTCCTTATTCTAGCTTCAGCATGTTTATTTCAGCAGGCATTATAACTCCACATTGACTGATTCGATTTCACTGACTGCATTGCCATGTGGCTGCTCGCCAAGGGTTTTCAGAAAGATGCCTGATCGCCCTCCGCATTCTGTACTGAGTGGGCCCTGTGGCGGCTCACTGCCTTTCTTAGCGCCAGTCTCAGACACAGTGCTTCTGGACCAGCTTTCAGCTTTATTCGTGGCCTGTGATTCTCTCCATTGCTTGATTTACCTGTAACCCCTTCGGAAGTAATCTAACATAAAATACTCTTTGGTTTGAACAAGTGGGTACAAAGCTATGCACAGTGATGATGGAGGGAATTTTACAAGCTGTGCAACTGAGATAAAGAAAGTGTGCAGTTTAGCCGAAACCGGTTTGGCTCAGTGGATAGAGCGTCAGCCTGCGGACTGAGGGTTCCCTGGTTCAGTTCTAATCAGGGGCATGTACCTTGGTTTCAGGCATATCCCCGGGGGGGGGGGGGGGGGCGTTACAGGAGGCAGCTGATCAATGTTTCTAACTCTCTCCCTCTCCCTTTCTCTCTGTAAGAAATCAATAAAATATATTTGGGGGGGGGGGAGAAAGAAAAGAAAGAAAGAAAGAAAGAAAGGAAGGAAGGAAGGAAGGAAGGAAGGAAGGAAGGAAGGAAGGAAGGAAGGAAGGAAGGAAGGAAGGAAGGAAGGAAGGAAGAAAGGAAGAAAGAAAGAAAGTCTGCAGTTTAGATGATGGTAGGAGCAACTTCCTGACAGTGACTTCAGGGAAGGTGAAATCTACCAACTTGTGTGATTTTGTCTTTGCAATGGCCCTGGGGTAGAGAGGGTGCCTGGAGGGAGAAGCAGAAAGGAGCTATCTCACCTGCATCACGTTCACACTCTGAATGGGACAGCTTCAGGCTGGATGGAGGCATTTCACCCCCTCTCCTCTCCTGCATTCATCCCGCATCATCTCCTGGAAGCTGCCCTCTAGGAGCAGCTAACTGCTTCAGAATATTAATCCTGGAGAAGGGAAGGCAGGAGACTGGCATTCACTCACATGACTGACATGTATTGAGCCTGATATGTGTCTGGCACTATGATGGAGCTGCAGGATGGATTCATTACCTCCTGGCCTTGGAGCAGCTTACTGTCTGCTGGAGGCGACAGTCAGTAAACACGTACATTACATCCAGTCTTGCTAGCTGTCACTAAGATGGGAGGGAAGGGCTGGGAGAGCTCCCAGGCAGGGCCATGAACCCTGCCTGGCCTGAGAGGTGACCGTGATCTGAGTCTCTCGGAGGACTGACTTTCAAAGCCATTGTGCAGGGAGATTGATGGCTTATCCTTCAAGACCTGGTTATGTGAGGATATGGCACGCTGTGTGTTTGAGAAAAAATGTACAAAACCATCTGAAACCTGATTTTAAAAATATAGCTTGGAAGATTTGATGCAATTTGAACATTTGATATCTAAAACTTGGTGATGGGGAAAATAGAATCCTCTGAATTATCAGGTTGTTAATTCACTAGTGCCATACTGGGCCAACATAAGAATCGAAAGAGGCCTTATTATTTTTTAAATGTGTATTCTCTGGAATGTACGGCAGCACACAGAGGCAGGAGGGAGGTAGTGCACAGAGAGTGAAAAGACTCAAAACGTGCACAGAGAGGGGAAGGGTTATGAGTTCACACCACTGAGTCTGAGCTAGATCTGTGAGCAGAGATGGAGGTGGGAAGAGTGAAAGTTCCACTTCACACCAGCGAGTCAGGAACGCTGGAGGTGGTGGGAGAACTTAGGAAGGGTGAACTGGAAGCACGTGAGCCGGGCTAGATGGCCTTCTGGTGTCTGCTTTGCTGGCCATGCTCTAAGGCACATGTGTCAAACACAAGGCCCGCGGGCCAAATCCGTCCCGCCAGGCCTTGCAATGTGGCCCGCACTGCGCTGTCATCACTGCACTCCGCTGCGTTTCCATCACAATGACAGTTTATGACTGTTCAGTAAACCATTCAGCCCGCGATTTAGGCTGGATTTTAGATTTTGGCCCCTTCTCTGATTGAGTTCGACACCCCTACTCTAAGGGCTTGCCTTCTGGTCATCCTCAGAAGGCAGGTGGGACAGTAAATGGAGCCAGGGGGCAAGTGAAAACAACTGAAGGTCAAGGTCAATGGGATGGAGGTGCCAAAGCTTTTCCCAAATGGAGGTGTTATTCTGCACAGACTCCGAACTGCTTACCAATCAGATCATGACTGACAGAGGGAGAGGGAAGAAGGGGGAGAGAAGCAAGGGAGAGAAGCTTGTGGGGGAGATAGGGAGAAATGAAGAGCCCAACAACCAAGAAAGCAATGTCTAGATGCACAGGCCGAATTGGAAATCTGCCCAGTTCGGAATCACCGGATAGGGCTCATGTTATTCATCTCCAGGCTGGATATGGGCGCCCTTCGTAGCTTCGGTATGAAATACATTACTTGTGAGAATAATTTCAGCTGCTGAAAGTTTGCTGTGTTTTCCCTGACACAGCATTCCTGGTGGTTGGAAGCTCTCCTCACTCTCCCTCCCCGCTGTGCCCGCTGTGCCCGCTGTGCCACTGGTAGCGGGAGCAGAGCTGGAAATGGTCTTGTCCAAACTTCCTTCAGGCATGTCTCACCCATAGGAGGAGGCGGACACCTCTGTGTCATCCCCAGACTTCCCAGAGGTGCTGTCCATGAGGCTAGTGCAAGCTTATAAAGGTTATGCACTCAGAAGGAAGTTGGGCCCTGGGTCATATACAGCTGGTGTGAACAATGTATTTTCTAGTCCAACCCTGAACCATGTGCAGAATTTGGTTTTAACTATTATAGTTTTCTCCAAGTAGGTATGCTGGTTCTCACACTTGGGGAAGTGTTTGGTCTTCCACTCCCTTCCTGGCTCCCAGCCTTCAGCTCCACTTGTGTATAAACTTCCTAAAGGATGTGTTTCCTTTTTCTCCTCCAACAGTCTTTCCTTTCTCTTTTAGATCTTTCCTTTGTCTGCTTACTCATTCTTGGCTTTGAAGGCGCTGATCTCAGGGGCTGGCACGGGACGGTTACCCATTGCTGTTCATCAGCAGCACTTAGCTGATGTCGCCTGCACATGGCTTTCATGTGGGAACCCTTCCCTGACCGCTTCCAGTTTGCAAGAAGAAAGCTCTGCCGTGCATCTACTCAGACATATAGATCTGAGTGATCACAATGCTGACATGATTGGATGACATTTTTGTAACAATTCAGGTTTCATTGGTCTCTCTGGTCTAAAAATCTGAGTAACATGTTGAAACCTGTTTTGCTCAATAAGAGGGCCTTGCACGAGAGACTTATCAGCTTAAAAGGCTCTGCTTTATTTTATTATTTGTAAAAGTCTGTTATATTATCCAGAGTCAGAGGCAAACTCTGCTTCCTTCGCACAGGCCCTACCCAGTCATTAAACACTTGATTACTATCAAGGGCCCAGAAGGAAGGGCAAATGGTGCTGCCCAGAGTTGGTGTGTATTAATCAGACTCTAGTTTCCAAAGGAGGAGCGCCCACATCTGATGGATTTTGTGAATATTTTTCTGAGACTCTATGCCTGGACTGGCCTTTTTGTGGCTTATGTATCAATAGTTGGCAGTACATGGAGGGGTTTGTTATTTCAGTGTCCTGGTACCCTGGGCTAATTGCATACAAATTACTCTTTCTTCATAAATATAACTTTGAGTAAATGTTCTCAGGAAATCTTCAGCTTGTCCTAGAATTGAAGGCGTCTAGGCTCACACTTGGAAAAGTTGGAGCACAAAGATCAAAGCTTAAGCGCAAGTACATTCTGTCCTCCAGTCATGACACAGCACACAAAACAACGCCCAGAGGCGGTTCCACTCTTCCCGCCTTCCTCAGCAGGATGTATGGTTGGGGGGGGGGGGGGGGTGTTAATTCTGAGGCTGCATAGGATTTGAAGGTGTGTGGCTTCATTCTCACGTTCAGCATGTAGGAGATTGGACCGAGTCCCTGGGGCTCATCTCCTCCCCCCTCATGTTGTGATTCCTGATGGGGAGCAGTATCCCACTCAGAATGTTTCGGCTGAAGGACCCCGAAGAGGATTAGATGGCATTGGTGGGATGGATAAGGTGAAGGAGCTGGCATTTGCCACTTCATGTATTGTGTCTGTTCTCTCTAAGTGTCCCCATCCATTGGTCTGTCTGTGCACCGCTGGGTGTTTTATATAAAATATGCATTAATATGCAGCATATGTTTATAGATTGCAATATCTCTCTATAAGGTGGGCACTCCTTTCTTTAGTCCCCAGAAGAAGCAGTCTGTGGCAGGATGATAGTTTCCCCAGGGTCGCTCGCCGGCAGTTGTGGGTCCCGGATCTGAATCTGTGGCCTCCTTTCTCTGAGGCCTAGGCTGAGGCGCACACGGGAGCCTCAGAGAGCAGACCCTCCTTAAAAATCCCCTTCCCTTCAAGTCCCTCCATCCACTTAGATCAAACCGCAGCTTCTGTGTTGCCATTTTTTATGGTTATTCAGTTATCAGTGTGAACTGTCGCACTCAAATCCTTTCAATATGAAATATTTAAAGTAAGTTTTGGCACTTTATAAGCACGTTGCAGGAATTTAGAGAATTCGCTCACATATATTATTTGGTAACTAGCTAAACTGGGTCGGTGAGGTGCGCCTGCCCAGTCCCACGGAGGCCCAGGAGGGATCCTGTCCTCTGAGTTTCCTTGCAGCTCCACCTGGGAGCTGAGTGCCGAACTAAGGCTACGGAAAGGGATCCATCAGGGTTTGGTTCAGTTGTCTCCAGCCCTCTTTCCCACAGACAGGGCTCAGTGTCCCGGCCCTTCTCCTCCCATCTGTCATTCCCGAAGGCAAGCAAGGGAGATTTTAGGTGTTGATTTTTCTAACTTCAAGGACTCTGAGGAGTCCTTTGTTTCCTTGGCGGGTCTTTTAGCCTTGTTTCTGGCTTTGCTTCCAAATGTATCTCATGTGCAAACACGACATCCCGGCTGCAGAGGCCGGTACAAGAAGGGAGCATGTGTTTCCCCATCTTTGCAGTAGCATGTATGGCTGTCGTGCTTAGAGGTTGATGTGGCTCTGGATTTGGATGAGGAGAGTTAATTTTTGGTCCAACCCTGAGATGAGATATGAGCAAGTTGCCCAATTGAAATAACCCCATCAGCACACATTCAGTGAGACAATGTGTCTAAGTTGTGTAGCCCAGTGCCTGGAACATAGTAAATGCTCCACAGATGGTGGCTATGGTCATTAGCTTTTATGGGACATGCACAAACATCGTAACCAGTCTGCAGAAAAGCCATCATCCCACTTGTCCTGTTCAAACATGCTGCACACTGAACTCTAAGGAGCAAGGGCAGGGTGTCTTCACTGCTCCGTGATCAGCGCTCTGTGTGACATTGCTGCTCAATAAAGGGTTGGATCAAAGTGGCATTTGTTGCTCTTCGTGAGAGCTGTGAGCACATAGATGCCAGATGTGCTCAATCCAACTCTTTCTCTTCAGGACTCACTTTCCCAATTTCCTACAGGACAGGCTGGACCAGATGATGACTTCTGGACTCCAGAATAGAACTCTGAGGTTCTCTGCTCATCCCCCTGCTATACACAGTCCTTCTTCGATATACTTGCCAGCTTCTGGTTGGGAGTTCAGGTGGGAACATGGGTACAGTGGAGGCCAAAGTGCTCCAGAGCAGGGAGGTGGACACCTGGAGGCACCATCCGGGCACAGGGCAGCTGTGCGCCCTGGAAGGCGTATTGAAGACTTGCTGTGCTCCTTCCATCTGCTGTGAAGGACGTCACCTATAGCTGATGCTGTTGGCGATTCGGAGGCTTCACTGCAAAAATTATAATGTTTAATTAAAGTACTTTCTCCAGAACAAATGCCCATTTCAGGGTATTCAGCCCTATTTCTGAAGTCCTCTGCTCAGTGGGGACCTGAGGGCAGCTGATGCTCAGTGAGTACCCGAGAGGGAAAAAGCAAGCATATTCCCCCTGCTAGGGACTTTCTGGAACATGCAAAGAAACAAACTAGCTTTCCTTTTACAGCCATAAAGGCAATGCTAAACTTCCAGGCAATTTGAATTCTTGTACCTCATGTACATATATCCATGCTTTATATGCCAAAAAAGTTTCTGAAAGGCATTCACAGGAAATTAATAGCAGGAATGGGAATGTGGATCAGGAAGGTAATTTTCCCTATACTCTTCTATATTTAAACTCTTTATGAGCATGAATTCCTATATAAGGCTTTTTGTTTTGTTTTGGTGTGTGTTTTTTATTTTTTTATTTTTAAAATATATTTTATTGATTTTTTACAGAGAGGAAGGGAGAGAGATAGAGAGTTAGAAACATCGATGAGAGAGAAACATCGATCATCCACCTCCTACACACCCCCACTGGGGATGTGCCCACAACCAAGGTACATGCCCTTGACCAGAATTGAACCCGGGACCCTTCAGTCTGCAGGTTGATGCTCTATTCACTGAACCAAACCGGTTAGGGGTTGGTGTGCTTTTTTAAAGAAGAAGAAAAGTAAAAGCACCTGGGCCCTGCTCTTAGAGGCTTGGACCCACTCAGTCTGGGGAGGATTCAGGGTTTTTCTAGCTTCCCAGGTGAGTCTGATGGGCCCTGGCCTGGAATCACAGCACAGGTCACACCTCCTCCCAGGAGCCTTCCCTGATCATCCCTGTCAGGCTTCTCACTCTCCCCCAAATTCCATCAGCAATTCCAAGGAGGAAATCACACACACACACACACACACACACACACACACACACACACACACACCTGTCTTGGGCCTCTAGGACAGCAGGGCTCACTTCTCATGCAGCTCTTGTAGCCAGCAGCACCTAACACAGTGCCTCAGCCCCTCCTCCCCCTCAAAGTTGCCTCCTGCAAACCGCTCTCGACTCAATGGCACAACTTAGAGAATGGAGGGCCTGGTGGTAGAGAGAGGATGTACATGTGTCTACTGGGTGTGAGCAATAGGGACTAGTGGAGACTGTGGTAAACTGGCTGGATCAGCACTGCCTATGGGCATTCAGTCACATTTGTTTTCAGTCACTGCTGGCTACACCAAATACATCTGTGGGCCAGATGAAGCCTGTGGAGGATCAGTCTGCAGCTCCAGTGTCTATAAATTCTTGCTGAGTGATCTTACCCACTCTCCCAGCTTGCATGCAAATGGTGATGGCTTTAATTTAGCATCCCAAACCACAGAAAGTCCCTGGCTTCAGGCATGTGTCCCGACTGCCTGCTGGCTGCCCTCACACACACCTGGTCCAGCTCACCACAGCTTGAATGGAATTGTTCATCTATCCACTGTGGGATGCTGGTGCCTTTAGTTGCAAAGAACAGATTCTTTCCAGTTACCTTAAGGAAAAGGGATTTGTTGCACGGCTTTTTGTGGACTGAACAGAAGCCCCCCACACTGGTACAGCCCAGGGCACTGGCCCCTCTCACAGCCTCACTGGTATTTCCCTCTTGGCATATCTGCTTCTCTCTCCACATCTGCACCATCAGCTCCCTCTCTTCCCAGCCTTTCCTAATCTTCAGCCCAAGCCTAGACAAGACCCAGTGTGGCTACATGAACTAATTCAGGCTGTCCCACGGGTCCCCCAGGGGAGGGTCAGGCTCACATACACACACACAGCAACTGCTCAGAGCTGCTTACCTGAGCGGAGCCAGCGGAGGAGGAGTTGGAGCTCTAGGTGCTGTGGTGACATAGGGGCCATTCATGGACCTTCTCTCCTCCTGTGTCCTCACCACGGAGATGGCAGCCCCAGTCCTTGCTGGAGACCTGCTACCCTGGCCTTTACTTGCCACACCGGAAGACCCCAGACCCTCCAGTGTTTTCTCTCTGAACCCCTTTGGGAATCTTTCTGTCCCCCCAATCCAGCTGCCACCACCTGCAGACACCTATCTTTCCTTGGCTTGGTACAGCTGCTGTCTTCCTGCCTCGTGTCTACCCTTCCCTCAGCTGCAAAGCCATTTGCCCAGAAACCTCCTTCATCTATACCTTTTGGGGGCTTCCTGGTGCCTGAAGGATAGACTGTCTACCTCAGTGTAGCAGCACAGCCTCCACGGCCTCCCACTGTCCGTTTCACCACTGTCTCTACTACTCACTGACAGGTTTTACGCCAGAGCAGGGGCACATTGCTCTTAGGTTCTTGAATAAACTGTGCCCTTTATGCCTCCATGCCTTTATTTCTGGCTAGCCCTTCCCCCTGCGGCCCCTCTGTCTCCTATAAAACTCTGCTCATCCTGAGACAAAGCACAGGCCTCTGCTGCTTCCTCCCTCAAAAAACTATTCTGATTCAATGTCCGTGCTCTCTATACTCATAACAATTTTTGCATATCTCTGAAATCAATAAAAATATTTTAATGAAATGGGTACTTGGATCCCAAGTCAGCCCTGTGGGGATAGAGGCTTTAGAATCCTATCAGCCCAGGAAGGTCTTATAGCCATGAAAGATGTCACCAGCTAGTCCCCTGTGCAGCCTGGCTGGTGACACTATGTTTTGTGGCAGGAGGGGCAGTTCCTTATTTGCTGACAAGCCTCATCCCTTGCAGACCTGGAGTCGGTTGATTCCTGTTAATTTGTCCTCATTACGCAGATCTCTAGGCTGTAGCTGTGTTCTGAGCAGTTTGGCTATGTGGGAAGATTCGGGGCCTGTGTGGGGGCAGAATTCCCACTGTGGCTGCCACAAGTTCTGTGTGATCCAGCTTACACCTGGCCTTGCAGAACCCAGCCCTGCCTCCCGCTCTGTCTACCCTGACAGCCCCAGCCGCAGTCCCACCCCTTCCCACTGTCCATTCCCAACCGGGCCTGCCTCTGCCCCAAGTGGGCCTCCAGCATGTATGAGACCTTCCCCTGTGTCTTGACCAGCCAAGCAAAACGGGACAGGAAGTCACAGAACCATAGCATCTTAAAGCCAGATATAATATAAGGGATTTTCTGGTCTGTCCTCTCCATGTTCAGATGAGAAAATTTTGGCCCAGAAATTATCAGTGCCTACTGATGGTGAAAGTCACATTGGAGATGGTAGTAGAACTGGGGTGAGAACTATAACCTTTAAAATACCGGGGTTTGGCATGATAGGGTGATAGCGTACAAGTTAAGGTGACCTGTGACAACTTAGTACTCACACTGATAACATTTCTTTTTCTCCCTATGATGATTTATTAAACAAAATGAACCTAGAACAGGCCCTAAAATTGATAATAAACTTACGTTTTGTGTGTTTGTTTTTTCCCACTGACCCATCATCTATAAAGGGGCAATATAGACAATAAAGTCAATAACACTTATACACAGAAGGCTGTCTGGTGGGTTTTAGCTGTATGCGACTCTGTGTTGAATAATGTATGGAGTCAGGGTGGATCTCAGTGATCGCCTGAGGTGGCCCTCTTGGTTCTTGAGTACACCGCGAATTGACTTGTGTGCCGCCTGTGCCTGCAGAGTGTGCGATCCTCACCAAGACTGTCTGCAGCACGCACAGGGGGGTTTTCTCCACTGGAGTGAGAAAGGCCTTCTTTGCAGGCAGGTCCTGACTGCCACACTGGAGATGCAGCGTTTCAGATCCTTCCTTTATCCTGTCTTCCAGGCTCTGTGGCTACCCTCCCTTTTATGATGAAAATGACTCCAAGCTCTTTGAACAGATCCTCAAGGCAGAGTATGAGTTCGACTCCCCCTACTGGGATGACATCTCTGACTCTGGTAAGTCTTGGCTCCTGGTGGGCCGCCCTGGACAGTTCACCCTCACCTGACAGGATGCTCTGCTCTTGGGCTTGACTAGCAAAGTGGAGGGCAAAGGGCCCAAATAAAGTCATGGGACAGGAACTCACTCCTCTACCAAATCCTAGCCTTGCCCTGACCTGGGTGCCCCAAGGAGTGAGGCCATATTAGCTACTACTATCTATTGAGTGCTTACTGTGTCCTAGTATAAGCTGTGGACATGTGCTCTCTTGCTCAATCCTCAGAACAGCCTATCAGATGGTATTACTATTAACCCATTGACAGATGAGGAAACTGAGGCCCAGAAGGTGAAATAACTTGTCCCAAGTCACACAGGTAGTATGTGGCAGAGCTGGGACTCAAGCTCAAGACCAAATCCAGAGCCCACATCTCAGCTGCCACACCACACTAACACATCCCCAGGAAAGGTCAGCATTTCCTCCTCGGGGGTAAAATCAAAACCAAGGCCCATATAAACTGACGACATCTCTCAAGCTGATACGAAGAGGACAGTAGTAATACTTCCTATCAAGAAGGGTGGTATAAGAAGGAAATAAAATAATAAATGAAACAGAGTTTTGCACTCATTGATGAGCTATTCAAATATTGTATTTTATTATCTGTGTTATTTCCTTCTAACTGGAAACATCTGCTTCCTTCCTCGTCTTCCAAAACCTGAAGAACAGTTCACCAAGGCTTGCAGGAGAGAGCCACATGGGGGATAATTTTACTTCTCACCTGGGTAGGGCATGCCTTCCCCAGGAGCCTGGTCTGTGGGCGGTGAGCTGCCACACCACATGAGGCTGCAGATTCCCAGCCTGCCCCACAGGTGTCATCTTCTGATCCTGTGACCTGGTCTCACATGTTCTCATTGCCTTGCTGTTGGGCCACACCCCATCCTGGCCTTCAAGCACCCCACTTCCCACAAGGGCCCATCTCACTGTGCCAGCTAGTCCAGGACCTGGCCAGCTTAGCAAATGTTGAATTCTAAAACATGCACAGGACCTCCACAAATCACTCCCTACAGCCGCAGTGAGCAGAATGAAAGTCCCATGGTGACAAAGATGCTTAATCTCTGAACCAAAAGTGTCCCTAGCTGCCAGAGGGAAGGGACTTGAGCTGGGAGGGCAGGGCCCAGCCCTGGCCTGGCTGCCCCTTCACTGGCAGGTCACCATTCAGCATTCCAAACCTGAGTTTCCCTTTTCCCCAAATGCTGGTACCCGTGTCCAGGATACTGTAAGGTCTGTGGGGGGCTGGTCTTGTCATTTCCATGCTACACATGACACTCTCAGAGACTGCTGATGTCATAGCTCAAGCCACAGACTGATTCCTTCCCTTGTGCTTCCTTTCTGAACAGCAAAAGATTTCATTCGGAACCTGATGGAGAAAGATCCAAACAAAAGATACACATGTGAGCAGGCAGCGCGGCACCCATGGTAAGAATGCCTGCCCACTCAAGAGGCCATGAATCTCCCGCCTTCCCGGGGTAATGTCCAGGTGGCTGTCAGCAACTGGGAAAGCCCAACAATGCTGCATGTCACTCTGCCAGGGGCCCCGATCCTGTCTCATGGCAGCACACGGGATCTTTCATTCTTTCAGGCTCAGCCTCCCACGTGCACTAAGGACAGGTTAAGTGTGGGAAAGATAGCTGTAGCTTTTTCATTTTACATGAATATTTTAGGACCATGTTTAGTGAAGGTAATTGCCCAACGAGGCATTAAGATGGGAGTTTTATTCCTTGGGTTTATTACTCAGTAGTGAAATGAATTGGGTTATATATTTTTCCCTTCTAAGGTGCTTTGCAAGTTAGTCTTCCTTCACTTCCAGAGGGATCAGCTGATGGTTGATGCATTCTATGCACATTTTCAGCAGCACCCTTGAGGCCACCTTGGCTATAAAACTTAGTCGATTTGAGCCATGTTCACTATCAACTAGCTGTGATTTTGGCTTTATATTTAACTTCTCTTGCCCCATTTTTCTCATCTTTAAAACGAGGACACCAATACCTAGTTGATAGTGTTGGTGTAAGAAATAACTGAGATAATGCATGTTGAGGGTTTGGTGCGATGTCTGGTGTAGAGTAAATGCTTCGTTAGCTGTTATTGCTAAAGCAACAGGAGCATCCACTTAAAGCAAAGGCCAGAAGCATTAAAATATGCAATATAATGAAAACAAATGCTAGTAACACTCTAGAAGACTGTCCCAGGTTTATTCCATCATCCTGTAGCATTTCCTCCAGGGTCTCAAGTGCTGGTTATCCCCCAAAGAGGAGCTGCTTAGGGTAGTGCCATATCCCAGTTTCACAGCATTTTGATTTATAATAACAGCCATCATTTATTAAGCATCTATTATGTTCCAAGTACTGTACTAACTGCATTAATAGTATCTCATTTTGTTTCTTTACAATAACCCTGTAAGGTAGGCTTTCTCTCTGTGTCAGAGATAAGGAAATGGATTTATTGTATAAAGGTGAGTAACTTAGCCAAGACAATACAACTAGGTAATGGCAAAGCCAGAACTGTTTCCAGCAAGAACTAGGGAACTCCAAAATGAGTGCTCTCCCCCACGTGCAGATAAGAGATGTAAAGGGAAAGTAGGAAAGGGCTGGAGGGGTAAATAAATAATTTTCTGGGTAAGGAGGCAGTTTTGATTATATATCATCTTGATTATTTGTTTTAGTAAGTCATTCTGTACAATAGGTCAAAGTATGTGGCCATAAAGATAATCAAGTTTTCTTACCTTTTAGACAATGGGCCTTTAAATCTGTAAGAACTTTTTTTCTGTTTTATTGAGATATAATTGGCATACAACACTGTGTAAGGTTAAGGTGTACAGTAGAATGACTTGACATTCATATTTATTGTGAAATAATTACCACAATAAGTTGAGTTAACAACCATCACCTTAAAAATTGTTTTTTCCTTATAATGAGAAGCTTTAGGATATACTATAATGTAGTGTAACCATATTCATCATGTACATTATTACATCCCCAGAACTCATTTGTCTTATATGTATGAGACTTTTGGGGTTATTTTATAAAGGATGCAAATGACCTCAAAAGAAGGGAAGAGCCTGGCTCAGTAGTTGGCATTGGAACCAAGGAGTCGTGGGATCTATTCCAGTCAAGAGCATGTACTTGGGTTGCAAGTCCCCTGTGCTGGTTGGGGCCAGTGCAGGAGGCAACCAATTGATGTGGCTCTCCCATATCGATGTTTCTCTCTTTCTCCTCTCCCCCACCCCCTTCTTTCCACTCTCTCTAAAATCAATGGTAAATATATCCTCCAGTGAGGGTTTTAAAAAAGAAGGGAAGTGATTTGCTTCCAAGTACTTGTTCACTAATACAGCCTCACTTCATGGAAGGCAGAAGGAGGCCAGTCAAAGCCCAATTTCTCCTTCACCAGCCATTTTTTGAAAAATCAAAGGAGAGGTCATTTTTACTCAAGAGTAAAGAAGGAGAGACCATTGCAGGGCCTGGCTGAGGGACAGGGTGTCCTCAGCAGAATCTAGGACTTCACAGAGGTGCGAGCCACACGCTCAGAGAACCCTTTCACCGGGCCATCCAGACAGCGGGGGCTGCAGGTCCGAGAGCGGCCTGGGTCCTGCTGGCAGCATATGCTACACACCCATCCCTCTTGCCACAGCACCAGTATTCCTGGAGCAAGAGGGACAGAGCAGTGAGGTGGGAGAGGAGACTAGAAAGGAAGGCAGACTAAGGTTCTGGCATGGGCCCTGATTGTCCTGGTTTTGCCACTATTACTGAGTGGTGGGCAGGCCCTTTGACTTTTGGGCCTTCCTGTAGAACTGAGATCATAAATAACAGTAGTATATACCATACAGGGCTTTTCCAGGGATTAAATGAGATAATACACACACAAAAGAAGAATGCCTAGGACCTAATAAGCCTCCAATCTATAAGAATTGCCATTATTTTAGGATTGTGCTGAGGAATTTGTACTTTTCCCTTTGGGCAGTGGGGGGGTCCCTGGCAGGTTTTAAGCAGAGTAATCAGAGTTACATTTCAGAAAGCTCAGCCATGCTGCCCAGGAGAGGGTGGCTGTGCTGTGTGCTGTGCTGATGAGTCTGGGGCATGGGAAAGTCATGTAAGAGGTGAAGTCCTGAGTCATCAGCCTGGGTCACATTAGGACATGTTAGCTGTGAACTGAGCACACAAATGCCTTCTTCAGAGGTATTTTTTCCCTCCAGTGTTTTGTAATTTTTACTATTCATTTCAAAATTCCCAAGAAGTCAAGCATGAGAAAATGATTTTTAGAAGAAGAGGAAGAGGAAGAGGAAGAGGAAGAAGAAGAAGAAGAAGAAGAAGAAGAAGAAGAAGAAGAAGAAGAAGAGGAGGAGGAGGAGGAGGAGGAGGAGGAGGAAGGAGAGGGAGGAGGAGGAAGGGGAGGAGGGAGGGGAGGGGGAGGGAGGAGGGAGGAGGGAGAAGAAAAAGAATGTATCTGATTCAAGCAAATTAAAAGCCCCCTTGATTGCCTGTGTAATATACACACACACACACACACACACACACATATATATATATATATATATATGCCTGTTTCTTTTATTGGGTATGTGAGATTCCCAGGTGAAGAATGTGGATTCAGCTGAGAACCAGGGAGGAGTGGAGTGGCTGTCCCAGTGACGCCTGGCTCTTGCAGCTTAATCAAGGCCACCGAGGGCCGGGAGAGGCCTCTGGAAGTCACAGACGCCTCCCCTTAGCCTCGAAGCAGACACTCCAGCCAGGAGGGGGCTCCTTGTGGAGGGCAGCACCCATCTCACCGGAGCCCTCCTGCAGGCCTGTTTTCACCTGGTGGTGCATGGACAGGGACTAGCAGGCTGCTGGCTGACGGACAAAGAGTAGGAGATGGCAAGCGGCATGTGGGAACCCATTCCTGGTTACAGGGCAGCATCAATACAGGGAAGAACAATCTGAACCCCAGTCTCCAGTTTCAGTGTGTGGCAAGCAAACCAGAGTGATGATCCTGGGCCCCGGTGATCAGTGCCCATGACAATGGCAGCGTGCCCACCTTCAGACCTGCCGTGTCCGCCAGGCCAGGGTGGCACCTGCGGCCCTCTTCTCGGTATTCACAGAGACCCCTCCCGTCTTCTGTCTCTCCAGCCACACTGGAATTAGGACACAGCCTGGGAGGCTGGGAGACCCCAGCTGAGGCACACAGCCAACCCCTCGCACGCCTTGAGCAAGTGGCTAGAAACATGCAAAGTCAGAACTATGGAGGCCAAGCAGCTTGTGTAGGAAACACAAGAACACCAAAGGCCAGGAGAGATGATTGGTGCTCTGTGTGGCAGAGGACAGAGCAATGAATATAAATGCCACCTGCAATGTGGGAATAGAGGAAAGACTGAAAAGCAAGGGATCATAGGAGGGGGGTGTGTGTGTGTGTGTGTGTGTGTTTAAGGAAATTCTCATGTAGTGGAGGCATCATGTATCACGTATCCCCAGGACAATGAGATGACAACTAAGGCTCCTCCCAGTTCTCGGATTCCTGGCCACCTTTTGTTGATGGCTGTGGCTGACCTAGCAGCACTGAGCATCAAGAGCCCATGCCTTGTCGCTGTGACGGCCCAATCCTGTGAGCAGCAGCCTCCATTTCCTCGTGGTACCCGGGGAGAGGGCTCCTGGCAACTGCTCCCAAGGCCACTGCTCAGCAGGAGTCTATGGACCTGCATCTGCCCTGCTTGATTCTCCCCCAGTGCAGCTTCCCCTGGGGATGTGGGAAGGGAGCATGGAACATTCCAGAAATAATTGGAAGTGTGCATTTTCCCTCCATCTGGGCCCACGCTCACCCACAGAGAAGGGAGTGTCTGCCTGCTCGCCTGCCTGTTTGGTTTGGAGGGCGGCTCTGCACTGTGGCCGTGCTCAGCTCCGCGAGTTCCATACTTCCTGCCACTCTGTGCAGCTGTTTCCAAGAAAGATCTGGCCACGGGGTTGGAATGGCCTCCTTTCCTGAGGATGCAGCTTTATAAACAGTGCAGGATGAATTACTCAGCAAGCTCTCCAGGAGAAAACGTCTGCTAACCATGTCCACAGCCCTAGCCCCCGGCTGTTGGGTTTGGGATGCTTGCCCACTCAGACATCCTATTTCTATTCACAATGTGTCTCGGGGGAAGGGTGATTGACAGTTGTTGGGAGTGGAAATCTAGTCATGGGGTTAGGTCTGAGTGTCCTCTGGGCTAAGTGCCTTCAGCCTTGCTGGGAGCAGGGTCTGTAGAGGGAGCTGCTTTGAGCAGGAACATCAGACTGGATTCAAGACGTGGCCCAGCCTGGCACAGACTTAATGTTCATTCCCTCAACCATGTTTTCAGTTCTAAAGTGAAAGGCTGGGTAGGAACGTATTTTATATCCGGGGATTATTTCTTGTCTAAATAGACCGTAAGCGTCTCCCTTTCATTTCCCAAAACATGTGGACTTAGTAGTCTGGCATCCGGGCTGCTTAGTGTCCAGGAGCCTCTGGGTCTCGGAGCAGCAGGTTTCCTCACGTACCTTCCAGCCAGAAAGGATGCTCAGTGTCCCTGTCACCTGTCTGCTTTTCAACTTTTCCAAGAGGCAAGATATTATTTTTTAGGCATCGAAGATGAACCTAGAATGTCTTGGTTTGCTGGTAAGGAAAGATGGAAGGTTCCAAGTCCAGAGGACTAAGCGCAAAATGCAGCTTCCTCTGAACCTGGGGGAGGCCAGCGGTGACTGTGGAGGGAGGTGGAGGGAGGGAGGGGAGGGATGCGTGGGAGAGGACCTAAGAATGACCTGCAAGTGATGACTAAGACCAGAGAGGCTGTCAGGGAAGAGGGAAGAGGAGAGAGGGAGGTGTAAGATGGGGTGGGGGCAGAGGGAGGGAGGCATAGGATGAGGGGAACTCTAAGGACAGGGGGTAAAAAGCAAACCTACCTTCTTCTTTTCTAATAGAAAACTAAGGAACAAGTAAGAACTAGTGCCCAGTAACACCAAGGACCCAACTGAAGGCAAAGTGGATGTGGTCCTGGCATTTATGAGGGCTTATCTGAGAAATTCAGGAGGAGAGCTGTCAGCAGAGCTGAGCTAGAGTTGGGCCCTCTCCCTGAGCACAGAGAAGGGCTGGGTGCCCAGGGTGGCTGTAGATGAGCAGATGCTGCAGAGCTCAGCTCAGTGAAGATGGAACCAAAAGGGAGCTGTGGGTCGCAGATGTGAGCTGGCCCACAGGAAAGAGGGCCCAGGAAGGCAGAGGGGTCTCGGGCAGGAGGAAGCTGGAAGAAGGTCCCTGGGAGGTTCTGGTGGTCAGACCAGGCAGGGAACACTTTTGAGGTGGTGGAGGCAAAGCTGCAGGTAGAAAACTGGCATAGAGATGGGGGAGGGGAAATGAAGGGGAGAAGGATGGAAACTGAGGGCAGGGTGTGCTGTCATTGTCGATGTCGCAGGAATGGGGGGTCAAAAAAGGGAAAAGTGAGAGCCAGGCAGAGGTCAGCCATGAAGGTGCTGCCCTGCCCTTGCGAGATTACAGCGCATGGAAATCGACAGGACTTGGGATAGAAATGGACAGAACTTGGAGTGTCCTGTGATCTGCGCACAGACAAGAGAGCCCGGGAGGGCGGGGGCAAGCCAGCAGCCTCGGGAAAGGTTTGAGGATGGGGCTTCCAGGAAAGAGGGTCCATGCCAGACCTCCCCCCACACCCCCCAGCCTCTTCAGAAGAAGCATCTTTGCCTGTGTTTCAGGATCGCAGGTGACACGGCCCTCAACAAGAACATCCACGAGTCCGTCAGTGCCCAGATCCGGAAGAACTTCGCCAAGAGCAAATGGAGAGTAAGTTCCGTGCTGATCAGACTCCCAGTGAGTCTAACCACTCACTTGCTTTGCAGTTTGACTTTTTTTTTTTTTTTTTTTTTTTTTTTTTTCTGTCTAAGGGTTACTGTCACTGCGTTTGATGGAAAAAAACAAAACAAAACAAAAAAAACAACCCAGAACCTCACCCAAATAATTCTGCTAATCTTAACCAATAATAATGAAGACTTGAAGGGACAGTCATGGTGTGAGAGGAATGAAGTCTGAGATTTAAAATTTCTCCTCTCTGAGTCACAAATGGCAGTCGCACCAGCTCCAACTCACGTGCTGTGCCTTAGCGGGGTCTTTGCTTTCTCCACCTGGCTGGGACTTGTAATAAAGTGACATGACGGGGAGACGAACAGGAAATCTGAGTTGAACCCATCCATCCTTTCTGATAAAAATGTGATGGATGTAAATCTTTGGGGCTTTGTGACCACTGACTGGTTACCTCAGTAAACTGGTGTGTTTACTAACGACACAGGCCCTTAAGTGCAGCAGGGAGAGGCCACACAGAAACAAACTCAGTTCCACTGACCTCCTTTATTCTGAGGCTATTCTTTAGTACAAAGTCACCAGTAACAGGGAAATTAAAATTATTTTAAAATGTCATGTTTTCTAGAAGTCACTACTCTTAGACTACACACAGAATTAGTCTACGTTTATTCTGTATGTCTAGTATGTGAGAAGGAAATTTTTTTTCCTCCAAAATATATTTTGATTGTACTTTTGGAAGAAGGGGCAATACAAATTTTCTTTCTAGAAGTATCATGAGAACATTTTTGAAAATTTGAAATGCTTAGAGTAACAGGGAAAATAATAGAAGGCAGTCTGCATCTTTTTCAGTAACTGGAAGCATTTTGCCTACTTTTTTCCTTTCTTGAATTTCAGCAAGCATTTAATGCCACTGCCGTCGTGAGGCATATGAGAAGACTCCATCTTGGAAGCAGCCTGGACAGCTCAAATGTGGGCGTGTCGAGCAGCCTCGGTTTGGCCGGCCAGAACGATTGTGAGTATGGAGCCAAAACAGCTTCCAACTGGCAGATCTGGGACAGAGAGGAGGGCGCTGTCCTTTGCTGAGTGCCTGCTGTATGTTAGGCACTTTCAATAATGTTCCCCATTTAATACTCCCAACAATCCTAGGTCATGATTGAATATTTTAATTTTTTTTCTTCTTTATCACATTTATTGGAGTGACATTGGTTAATAGCATTATACAAGTTTCAAGTGACATCTTTATATTATGACATCTGTATTTGCTATTGTGTGCTCACCACCCGAAACCTAGTCTCCTTCTTTCACCTTGTATTTGACCCTCTTTATCCTCCTCATCCTCATCTCCCTTTCCCTCTGGTAGCCATCAGGCTGTATCTGTGTCTGAGAGTTTGTGTGTGTGTGTGTGTGTGTGTGTGTGTGTGTCTTTGTTGCCCTCAGTTTTACATCCCACACATGAGTGAAATCACAAGGTTCTTGTCCTTTTCTGCCTGGCTCATTTTATTTAGCAGTATTTCATATGGCAGTATTTCACATTTTTTATGGCCAAGCAGTATTTCATTGTGTAAATATACCAATTTTCTTTATGTAATCTTCTACTGAAGGACACTTAGGTTCTTTCTAAGCCTTGGCCACTGTGTATAATGCTGCAGTGAACATAATGATACATATATCCCTACAAATAAGTGTTTTCAATTTTTCCATGTAGGTACCCAGAAGGGGTATTACTGAGTCATGTGGTATTCTATTTTTATTTATTTGAGGAACTCCCATAGTGTTTTTATATTGGCTGCACCAGTTTACATTATGAAAATTCACTATTTAATATTCACACAACCCTAGGCACTGATATTTTTATTTATAGATGATGAATCTGTTTCAAGTTCATGTCTGTCTGGACAAAAGCCCAGACACTTTCTGCTCTATCTCTTTGCTCTCTGATTTGCTTGTCATTGAGTCACTGTTAAAGGTTGAGGAAGGGATGGCAGAGACTCATGGCAGCCTGCTCTCCCTGACTTTTCATCTTTTTTTTTTTTTATGAGGATGATGATAATTGGAGCTCATTTATATAAAGTGCATTGGCTTTACAATCATAGTAATCATATTTCATATTTCATTGTCTTTCATCTTTGCATGGGATGTCATGTCATTGAGGATGCACTTAGACTCCCCTTATTTCTCTCTCCCATGTCCCCCTCTATATGTTTATCTTAATCTCACATCCGGCCATCCCATTTGAGCAGTTGCCTTGATCTTCCCCATCAGCCCTCGATTCCTAGCTATGGAGCATCCTTCAGGCAGCGTGGTTTCATTCTGGGCATCACAGTTCTTCTCATTTCCCTTAGAAAAATGTTTGCTTCATCACTAAATAATCCTTCCATCTCATTCAGGAATCCCAGCCCTTCAGTTTTTCTAAGAAATCTCCATGAAGATAAACCAAAGAATTTATATACTTAACGTGCATAGCCCATGGACATGGGCAGTAGGGTAGTGACGACCTGGGTGAGGGGGTGGTAAGGGCTGGGAAGAGGGAGGAAAGTGAGATGGGACATATATGTAACACTGTCAACAATAAAATATATATTTAAAAATGAAAAGAAATTTCCATGAGTCCCCCAACCCAATTGCACACGCCTGTAGACCCATGTTTCCAGGTCTGCATAGTTCCTCTCCACCCTCTGGCCAAAGGAAACCCACAATCAGTCATTTCTTTGAATATTTATGCAATTGCTCTGACAGTGAAGCCATCATAATCATTTAGTTTATATATCTTCCAAGCTTGCAAAGTGCATGGGGAGAACACCACTGGAGCTTAGCTCAGTGGATTCATCCACATCCAGACCTCCCGGTGCAGCACTTCTGCTTGGGACGCATTTGACTGTGGTCTGTGGAGGCCGTGTTCAGGCCAGGGCTGCTGAGCTCACACGGGAGAGGCAACAGCCCCCTTGGTGTGCTCTCTGTCACTGATGCTTCTTAGCCAAGAGTGTAGACCACACACAAGCAGGGGTTATAGGGGCATCACACTCTCTTCATTCTTTAACTTCATGAAGTGTAGTTCTCATAATGACAGTGTTTATTCAGCACCTAGTTTGATACCTAGTACACAGTAAGTGCTCATTCTGGATCCTATCAGAATACCCCATGTGGCATTCAAACACAAAGCAGTAATAAGTATAATGAAAAGAGGAGGGAAAATTTGGTCTAGAAAGAAAGCATTCTGAACACATTGCAATTGCTTTCCTATGGATAGGTAAATGTTTAGGGCCCAATGTAGAGAACTTTGGCCCCTACACAAACCCTTGCCATAAGAAGGGGGAGTATTTCCTTCTGAAGTTTGAATCCTTGTGTCCACTTTCCCCTGCAGGTCTGGCACCCTCCACGCTCTGTAGTTTCATTTCCTCTTCATCAGGGGTCCCCGGAGTGGGAGCGGAGCGGAGACCGAGGCCCACCACTGTGACGACGGTGCACTCTGGAAGCAAGTGACTGGCTCTGGAGGTGGGGCCCCGGGGCGAGGCCTTGGGCAGAGCCAGGGAAGGGGGTCCCCAGGGCCACCAGTGTCACCAGCCACCCCAGAGTGATCCCACCTTGCATGGTGCACCTACCTGCACAGGACTGGAAGACAGAAGTTTTTTATGGCCATATTTTATACTGCAATTCTGAAGTGTTCATTTCTCACAAACTGTACTGACTCAAGGGAGCTGATTTAACAGGACCTGGTGCTGTATATATGAATCTTGCAAAGCTCTAATGAATGGACTCTCTTTGTCCTCTCCCCAACTTCTGTCATTTCTGCTCTTCTCACGCTAGGTAACTGTCTATGTTGTATTTTTCATTATTGACATAAAAAGTTTCAACTGGATTATTTAAGTATTGGTAAATATTGCACATTAGGGTATTTTTTTTTCCTTTTAAGATATATGTCTTTGCAATCTATACTTAGTTACATGACCTATATCGTTTGCTTGTTGGTAGTAAAGTTTTATGTTAACCATTAGGAGGTATTTTCCCCTCCAAGGCGAATTTCAATGGATTTTTAAAATGTATAAGAAGAGGATCAAGAAACTGTCTCCAAAGTGAAGCATGCACTTTACTTCTCCTTCTCTCTGTCCTTCCCGGACAGCTGAGCGGCGCCGCTGGGCTGGCTTCTCTGGCCACATGGGGAGGGCCCTGCACAGCCCTTTCCTGGCACCTCCTCCTGCAAATACCCGGCAGCCAGAGAAACGAGGGGCCTCGTGCCCCCAGCGCTCCGATATTAAGAAGCCTGCTCCCCTGAGACTAAAACTTTAGAGGCTGGACTTGCTGTGGAGGAGATGCCCACCCAGCAGATGGTTAAGGACCTTCCTCACAAAAGGAACAAGATGCCATTTTGTTTAAAGTGAACTTTCCACGCTGCTCTCATTTCTCCTGGGGGTAACCCATGGAATCTCTGCTCTCAGCTATGCAGTTTTCAAATTAATCGTTCTTTCTCTCTTTTTTAAAAAAAATGCATTTCTAATCTTATACTGAAAATGACCTCCAACTTATATAAGTTGTTTCTGCACATTTTCTCCTGTTCTTGTGTGAATATTACCTGGAGGAGGAGAGGGCAGTGGCTTGGAAAAGAATTTATCTGGGGTGGTAAGGAAAGGTGAACTGCCAAGCAATCAGGGCATGGGCTGCAGGGATGGCCAGAGACAGTCTCAGCCAAACCCAACTGGCACTGAAGCTTCCCTCTGACCAGGGCTGTCTGAAAACCAAAGACAGGTGATGGGGGCGGGAGATTGAAGGATTCCCAGGGTGTAGGACTTGCAGTGCTATAACTGGCAATGACCCGGACAAACTGGGCCATGAAATTCACCCACGTGGTGGGTGAGTGTGCAAGATAAAGCAAGCACAGTGTGAAATCCAGGGCAAACCACTTTTCAAGGAGACTTCAAGGAGGCTGTCTTGTAGAGGCAAGCAGGTGGCTCCAAATGCCAGCTTTGCAAAAGCCTCCCTCAATGGCCATGCAGCGCCATGAGTCTGCATTCTGCACAGACAGCTCAAGCTCATCGTGTATCCCTGTAGGTCTGCTGATGTCCCAGTGACTTGCCTAGCTGTTATCCTTAAACTCTGCTCCTGCATTTGGCCAGATTTGACAGGTCTAGTGGGTCAAACCATCTTCATCACTTCCACATCTTTGCCTATGTCCAGGCCAAATGTTTAGCAATAGCCTTCACAACACACACACACACACACACACACACACACACACACACACACACACTATTCAGCTTAGAGCTCCATTCTGTCTCCTTTAGGGCAGCAGAGCAGGTATGCATAAGAGCAGCTGGGAAGACAGGAGCTGGTGTACCGTTTCCACATACCTCATGGGCACTTAGCCCCTGGGCAGGAATCCCACTTGGCATCTGTCACACATGCAACCAGAGTAAAATCAGACGATCACTCTTCAGAATCTACAAAAAGCCTAGAAAACAACAAAATTACAACAGAGCCCGTTAAGAAATGTGTGTCAGCTGAATTGGATATTCAGCCACCCGGGCTGATGGATTTGCCCTAGTCATTGCCAATGAGTGCTGTGAGTCCTACACCTTCAGAAGGGCGATAGCATGCACCTTGTAAAGAGAATCTGAGGAAACAGAGGCATCTCTCCAGGAGGCTTGGTAGGATGTTGCTCATTGATAAGTGTGATGGAACATTTAAGTTTCTACAGTATAAGAAAACAATCATTAACGTCACAGGGGGTGAACGTTTGCCTAAAGTTTTGAATCCTTGTGTCCCCTGTCCCCTGCAGGCCTGGCACCCTCCACGCTATGCCTGCTCTTTGCGTAGTGTCCTAGGAACTAAGCATTCAGGCTCGGAGCAAAAGAAGACAACTTTGGCTAAACAGGCCAGGCGCTGGCACGTAGGAAGCAGATTGTGTTGCTGGTGATTACATTGTTTCCTGGAGCTGATGTGTGGGGTGTGTGTGTATTCAATTAGCTTGAGAGCATGTCTTCCCTGAAAAAGTGTGGAGCAGCTGAAAGACGAGCCTGCTGCAGGTGTCCTCCTGCGGTCTGGGGCGGCTCTCAGCCGGGCTGGCCTGTAACATCAGGTTCAGTCAACACAGTGCAGGGGTCAGGGACTGGTTTCAGCCCAAAGCTTGGCCTTGATATCAGGCAAGTCCGTACCATCTCAATGCCACCAGACTTAGATAATTTCCTGTAGTTTTAGGAAGAAGAGAAGCTAAGTACTATGTGGAAGAGCTGTTGGTCTTCTGAGAGAGCCTGAGTGGTCAAAGGCTAGAGGTTCTTCAATATCTGTAGTTGGTAGTATTTATGCTTCGTCACAACACAGGAAGATACCCTAGAACACATGTGTCAAACACAAGGCCCGCGGGCCAAATCCGTCCCGCCAGGCCTTGCAATGTGGCCCGCACCGCGCTGTCATCACTGCACTCCACTGCGTTTCCATCACAATGACAGTTTATGACTGTTCAGTAAACCATTCGGCCCGCGATTTAGGCTGGATTTTAGATTTTGGCCCCTTCTCTGATTGAGTTTGACACCCCTACCCTAGAATGTGCCTTTTGTTAAGACCTGATGAGTAGCTGGCAGAGTCAGATTTCACCAGGAGTAGCTGAGCATTTCATATGTGCACCAGCTGATGCTCACCCTGGAGCCAGTGTGTGTGGTGAGGCTGAGGGTGGATCCCCGGCCCCATCACAGGCTTCCTGGACCCCCATTTGGTCTCCTCACCTTCTTAGAGCAAGTGGGTTTTATCTCACCTGAATATTATATGTGAAATAGTGTCCTTGGATGCTTTTTCCCTTAGCTGCCTGTCTGTGCCTCCCTTGCTTTCCTGGCCTTCACCTCGCCCTTGAGACCATAGAGAAGCTAGCATGTGTCTGAAACAGCGAGCACCTGCTCACTCACAGGGCCCAGGCAGACCTGCAGCGTATCCCTCCTAACCAGGTCCCTGGGGTCCAGACTGCTCACTGCGCTCCCTCAGCGAGCACACGGGACTATGGTGTTGGGTCAGCATGGGGTAGCAGCTGGAGCTGAGAGGGGCAGGGCCCGCCCACACGAACTGTGCACAACCACAAATGCTCTTGAGAAAAGATTCCAGATGGAGCCACAGCAGTGCCAGGGCTGCCCATGGCAGTTTCACCACCTCCTGCTGCCCTTGGCTCTGTAGGAGAATAGAAAGGATTGTCCTCTTCATGTTCCCTTAAAGAAAACTATGCAGCATGCCCAAAGGGCAGGCATGGCTCTGCATTGTGATTCCAATCACTTCTGAAATCTCACCCCAAGAATGGAGCAGCACACACACACACACACACACACACACACACACACATGCATACGTGTACGCACGGGTTTGACCTTTTACAGGATCCCACTCTCCAGGAGCTCTTTACATAGTGTCCTAGGAACTAGGCAGTCCGGCTTGGAGCAAAAGAAGACACCTTTGGCCAAACAGTCCAGGCGCTGGCACTAGGAAGCATGAGCCATCTGATGAAAGGGATTAGGCAGGCACAGGACCTTTGGACTAAGTTTCCTTGCCCAGCGCTAATCCCATTCTGTTAACTTGCCTGCCTTGGTGTCCAGCAGGTCCTGGATGGGTTGTGGGTGGGAGAGGGGACTCCCCTTTAGAATGAAGGCCAAGGACACCAGAGACAAAGAAAGGGAGCCCAAGGGAGGCTCCTGAAAGGAGGCTGACCCTCTCAAGGAGTAACAGCTCCATCTGATGGGCCCACTGGAGTGTGTGAGGTTAGACGTTTTCAGTTTTGAACAGAAAGGAAAGACTGTGTCCCAGTGGAGACAACTCAGAATTGTTAAGGCTCTGTAGTATGGCCCTGTGGCCCACCTACGCCTTGGCCACTACCGATTTCACGCTAGGGAAGCCACACAGAACCATCATCGCTCCAGGGCTGAAGACAGAAGCACTGGGCCACGTCTTTGCCCTCCTGCCAGCAACCATTCTGCTTTATGGGACTTCACAGGACACTGCGGGGTTCCTTTGGACATGAGAGAGGGAAGCAAGAGCCTGCAAAGGGCAGCTCCTCCGGTTCCCGGAAGAGAAGTGAGATGCACTCTTTCCCAGGCCCACACAGTCACCTCTGGCCGATGGGACGGAGGTCCTCTGGTAGGCAGTGCACGGGGCCTCCGCAGGTTCCCGAAGCAATGCCACTCCCCTTCTGTCTGCTCACACTTGCAGTCTGCCTTTCCTCAACACATTCCAGACCAAACACTGTCTACTTTGTCTCCAAAATAAATGTGTAGAAATCCACCATGCTTTTGGGGGAGCACCTGATCCTACTTGGGGGCTTCAAGTGTACCTGACATTTGCCAAAAAAATGTGCTCCAGTCCATAGGTTTTCAGAATTGAAAATGTTAAGATAGAAATGGTGAACAGGGCAAACAGATTCCTAAAAGGAGGGACGCATTCCCTGAACACTCAAGAAACTAGTCTGTAGGTGAGTTCACTACTGTGAACAGCAGACAAGGAGGAGAGAGAGGAAGGTAGAGGCCCACACCCATCTCTGGCCCAAACCTTCATTGTGGTCCCCATGCCTTGTGATCTGACACCAGGAGTGGGCACAGTGGCCTCGCCCCACTGTGAGGATGGCCCTGCATGCCTGCCAAGGCCTGGCCCACCACCTGCAGCGGGAGGAGCTCAGCTTGGGACTCTGGGGCCCCATGTCTACAAACCCAAAGGCTGTGCATTGGGCAGCCAAACCCACAGCATGTGGCTGCCATGTCCGGTTTTGTGGACTAAGTGTGGAATGGCTTATTTGTATCTACACCAAAGGGACAAACTGTTGCATCCATCCTTTGTACTAAAGCTGCTTCTGTGTTTGCTATATCTGTTTTTAACCCTTTGGTCTCCAGAGAACTTCTACGATGATTACCTATTCCTCTTCTTTACTGAATTATTTTAGTTAGAGGTGATTTTATTTTCTTATGGACAGGAAAAAAGAAAACAAGAGGAGTGTTTGAGGCTTCAGTCACAGCGATAAGATGCCACCAGGGACTTGAAAGCCCTAAACACCAGATAAATTACTTCTCAAAGCAAAACCTTAACCTGGACAGACAGGTTCCTGGCCCTCATGGTAGGCCTGAGCTTTGGGGAACTGGGTGCTGGGACAGAGGATGCGGGGGAGGTGGAGACAGAGACTGAGAGAGAGGTTTGTACTCTCCTTCCCAAGGCATTTGGCTTCAAAATGGAGTGAGATGCTGTCCCACTGGCACCAGAAATGGTTAGTTTTCGAAGGTGGGGCCACCTGTTTCAGAGAGCATTTATCTCAGTCCCATGCTCAGGTTGGAAAACATAAAATGTTCATTCTGTTCAGGATCAAATTTGGGACAATGTCTCAATTGGCTCTAGTCATTACACATGCCCTTCTTGCAGCTCTCTCAGCACTGAGCATGTTTTCCAAAAGGAATGTCCCCATGTCTATTATTACCAGGCCTGCAACTGGTTCCATTTTCCTATGAAAACATGCTTGTCCAAAAGAAGGGAAACTGTGCATTTATTCCATGCATGTAATAAAATCTGCAAGAAGTGTACCCCTCATAGGTTTGCGGCTCTGCAAAATTGTGAATGGGCAATGTAGCAAATGATATTCTGCCTTGACAATCATGTACACATATCAA
Source organism: Pipistrellus kuhlii (assembly GCF_014108245.1). Taxonomy (NCBI): domain Eukaryota; kingdom Metazoa; phylum Chordata; class Mammalia; order Chiroptera; family Vespertilionidae; genus Pipistrellus; species Pipistrellus kuhlii. The sequence goes on along the minus strand of NW_023425404.1, from coordinate 77,339,963 downwards.
GATTTCTAACATAATGATAACGGGACTGATGGCTTCTTATTTTCCTCCAATAAAGACAGTTTAATCACCTTCAGATGTATGTGGTTTGTTTCCTACATAAGGAGGAGGAGGAGGTGGGTGTCCCAACAGCTCTCTCTCTCTTCTCTCTGAAATTTGGATTTGAAGGAAAGTTTTGAGTCCCCAGAAACACATGAGGTCCCCTAAATATTTCACATCACTGGTCCAATGAGCAGGAAGTGCCATGGAGGGATGGGCATATCTTGGCTTTGAGGTATGTGGAGGGTGCCCAGTTGAACATCTTGCTAGACAGGAAAGCTCCCCCTTTTCCTTGCTGCTGCAGAAGGAGGTTGCAGTGAGCCCAGAAACTCAAATCACACTAATCAGATGGTCGTCATTTCTTTAGAGAAAAAGCCAAGGCTAATTCCAGGAAGCCCACTCTGAGTGCCATTAAGAGTCCGTGTTCTCAACACAGCCTTGGAGTTCTCCATGCCCCCCAAAAGATTCCTTTTTTAGTATAAGGCTGGCTGCTATATTTTTGTGAGATTTTTTTTTTTTGGGGGGGGGCCTGTGGGAGACTTACAGTTTATAGGTCATCGTATATATGGAGGGAATTGAGCCTGATGTCCAAACAATTCCCCCAATCAAAATAGTAACCAAAGGATTCCAAAAAGGCAGTAGAGTAAGTGGAAGCTACACTGACACACTCGCAGGAACAAGCTGGAAATACAATTAACTACAGAAGAATCACCCTGAAAAATCAACTGAAGATTAGCTGGAGAGGGCCCTGATAACCACGGATGAAAAGTGGGGACTTCATAGAGGTTGGTAGAAAGTTCAGAGGTGAGAAATGGCTGGCCAGGCTCCCACGAATAGCAGCTGAAGTCCTAGGGAGATAGCTGTGGGGGGTTCCCACTGAAAACTCTGGGGACTAAACCCCAAGCTAAGGTCCCCCAGCAGAGAGCACCAGAACTGAGAAAGGTCCTCACATAACAACTGGCTGTGAAAATAAGCAGTCTGCCAGTGAGAGACGTTTGGAAATGCAGGCACTCTCTTAAAGGACCAACCCACAAAATTTTGTGTGTAGATATTCATCTGGACTTTGGCAAAGGGAAAGCTGAGTGAGGAGAGTTCAGGGTTGGGGGCTCTGGGGTTGGACATTGAAGTTGAACAGTTTCTTGTGCTGAGTCATTCCCTCACACTTCAGAGATCTTTTTCCCTCAGGAATTTATTATCCAGGTGCTTTTTGCCTGGGGAGAGGCAGGAGAGGAAGTTGACCCACCCTGTTGGAAGATCTCTTATCCTAATCTGTAATCAATAACCTGAGGCTAACAAAGACTGGTAACAATCAAACTGTGGGCAGAGGAGGATCTCTAGAAGCTTTGAGTCTTTGCCTGATCTCCTTTTGTGATCAAGGCTAGGAAAAGCAGACCCTGTGCACATTTCAGTCTTTTCCAAAGACACCTAGCCCCAGCAGAGATAGATTGCTGATAGCTTTAAAATGGTACTGAGGGCCATCACAAACAGTGTCTGACATTGTCCTGCACTATATATTGGGAGTTGTAGCTGATCTACTAAATATACAGACACAAACCCAAACAAAATGGGGAGATAAAAAAAATAAAAATAAATTTAAAAAACTACCCCAAATGAAAGAACAAGAGAATTCTCCAGAAGAAGAGCTAAATGAAATGGAGATAGAAATTTATCAGACATAAAGTTCAAAATAATGATGGCAAATGTGCTCAGGATCATGAAAAAAATATAGTAACTATGAAGAATGACATAGCACTAATAAAGAATACAGTGGAAGGAATACACAGCAGAAAAGGGGAAGCCAAGGACAGGATCAGTGAATTAGAAGACAAGGTAGAAAAAAAAAAATCACTCAACCAGAGAACCAAAAAGAAAGAAACAGGAAACAGGAGGACAGCTTAAGGGAACTGTGGGGACAACATGAAACATAATATCCACATAATAGGTATGCCAGTAGGAGAAAAAAAAAAGTAATCAAGGGACAGAATGTCTGATGAAATAATGGTAAAGGAAAATGTCACACAAGTTCAGGAGGCAGAGAGAGTCCCAAGCAAGAAGAAGAACACAAACAGGCTGACACCCAGACACATCATAATTAAAATGCCAAAACGTAAACACAACAGGAGAATCTGAAAGACAGAAAGAGAAAAGCAATGTATTACCTACAAAGGTGCTCCCATAAGGCTGTCACCTGATTTTTCATTAGAAACTGTACAGGCTATAGGAGAATGGCAAGAAGTATACAAGTAATGAAAAGCAAGGATACAAAACCAAAATTACTATATCCAGCAAGGCTATCATAAAAATAGATGATGAAGTAAAGAGCTTCCAAGAGGAAAAAAAAAAAAAAGGTTAAAGGAGTTTATCACCACCAAACTTGCACTGCAAGAAATGCTAAAGAAACTGCTGTAATGATAAGAAGAAATATATAGAAATATAGGCATAAAGAATTAAAATGGTAATAAGTATCTATCCATAATGACCTTAAATGTAAATGGATTAAATATTCCAATCAAAAGACAAGATAACTGAATGGATACAAAAACATGAATCAATTATATGCTGTCTACAAGAGATGCACCTCAAAACAAAGACTCACACAGGATGAGAGTGAAGGGTGGAAAAATTTTCCATGGAAATGGAAATGAAATAATAAAAAGCTGGGTTAGCAATACTAATATCTGAAAAAAATAGACTTCAAAATGAAGGCCATCACAAGAGACAATAAAGGTTACTTATAAGGAATCAATCCAAAAAGAGGATATAACCCTGTAAACATATATGCACACAGGACATGAGTAATCTAAATATTTTTAATTAAAAAAAAAAACAAAAAAAAACAAAAGCTTCTGGAGGATTTCAAGGAAGAGATCGACAGTCACATTAGGTGACTTTAATACCCCCGTGACTTCATTGGATAGATGTTCCAGACAAAAAAACTAATAAGTAAACAGACAGAGATTCTAAATGACACACTGAATCAAATGGATTTAATTGACATTTATAGACCATTTCATTCCAAAGCTGCAGAATAAACATTCTTCTCAAGTGCACATGGGTCATTCTCAAAAATAGACCCCATGTTAGGACACAAAACAAGTCTCTAGAAGTTCAAGAACTTTAAAATCATATCAGGCATCTTCTCAGACCACTATGGAATGAAATTAGAAATCAACTACAGTAAAAACACTCAAAAAAATTCAAACAAATAAAGGTCAAATATCATGTTAGTAAATAATGAGTAGTTTACCCAGGAGATCAAGAAAAAAATAAAAAACTTTCTATAAACAAATGAAAATGAAGATATAACTGCCCAAAATCTATGGGACATAGCAAAAGCAGTCTTGAGAAGGAAATTTATATCAGTAACCTGTAGAGTATTAATGCTAAGTGAAATAAGCCAGTCAAAGAAAGACAAATATCACATGATTTCACTCATATCTGAAATTTAATAAACAAAATAAACTGATGAAAAAAACTGATAGAGAGACATAGAAATATGGAACAGACTGTGGAATCTCAGAGGGAAAGGGCAGGTGGATGGGAAGAGATCAACTAAAGAACTTGAATAAATATATGCATAACCCATGGACATGGAAAATAGGGTGGTGAAGGCCTGGGGTGGTGGGTAGAGGGGGGGGCAGGCTTGAAGGGACTCAATGGGTGGAAAAATGGGACATATGTAATAGTTTCAACAATAAAGATTTAATTTAAAAAATGGTAACCAAAGAAATTATATGAATATGTGCTTAATTCCTGGAAACAGACAATAGTGCAGTGAAGGCCCAGGGTGGGGGGTGTAAATGGGGGGGTGGGGGGAAGGAACATCTGTAATACTTTCAACAATAAAGATAAATTTTTTTAAAATTAGTAAGTGCATAGAACGGAGAAATGAATTGATATGTATTATGGAAATGGAGAATGACAGAGCATGGACCTTCCTGGAAATAAATGAGCCCAAAGAAATACAGGCATACCTCACGTTATTGCACTTCCCAGGGACTGTGCTTTTTATGAGACCTCCCACCAGCAAAAGATTATGACTCACTGATGGTTAGCAATTTTTAGCAATAAAATATTTTTAAGTTTTGTATGTACATCGTTTTTAGATATAACACTATTGCGTGTGTAATAGACTGCAGTATAGTGTAAACATAACTTTTATGTGCACTAGGAAACCAAAAAAATTCATGTGACTCATTCTATTGCAATATTCACTTTATTGTGGGGGCTGGAACTGAACTGGTGATACCTCCAAGGTATACCTGTACTTGTACACGGCCTGAGATCTAGTCCTTTAGTTGATTATGTTTTCTCTTAGCCCTGACCTAATTATGAGGAATGCCAACACCAAGGGACCATTCAGTGACTGCATGAGTGACATTATTAATTAAGATTTTATGGAACAAGGGACTTCGGTAACTTAACCATTTTTTAAAACTGTAAGGATTTATTAAAGAGAGAGATCACCAACCATGACTGAAATTTTAGCCATAGCAAATATACCTATGCATTGTACAGTATAAAACGGATTCTAATAGAAACAGGGTACTTATTAGGACATTAAAGGTGAAATGTTAAGATCACATTGACCAGGCCAGCACCTCTGTCCCACTAAATCTCCTCAGCCTCCCTGTTGCTCAAGCCTCTCTGTGGAACTAAAATTCACCCCGATTTTTCTAAAACTTACAGGTAAAAACTAGTCTTACACTCTTGTGAATATCTGTCATTGGCCAGAATGCATTTAGGGGCCAATGGGATTAAGTAAAGCCTTCGTGCACTGTTATAGGATTGTCGTTTCTAGAAAGAGCAGGTCCAATCACAGCAGGCAAGAGCTTGATGGCTGAAAGGGGTACCTACCATGTGCCCCCAAATCCTCCTGGCCCTCCATGCCTCAAGGAGGAGGATGACAATGCTGCTCCATAGAAAAAGATTCTGAAATCAGAACATGTTCAGTTCACAGGTAAGTCAGGCCATCTGGCTGGACCAGCCGTGTTCTCGGGTGGGGATGCTTGGCTGTGCCCATGCTCTCGAGTTGGAGAAAGACCCAGGCAGAAGAGCTGTGCTTAGCTCCATTTTTTAATACAATGGGCTGAAAAACCTGTGCTGAGTCTCTAGAATGTGTAATCTCGTGAAGAGATACTCTTTTGGAGAGTATGTGTGTCTGTGTGTCAGTGTGTCTGCGTGTGCGCGCATGGACAACCTTGCCAGGGCTTCCAGCTGAGGGGCTAATAGCGGGAATTGCGTTCCAGTCCACAACCTCTGGGCTAAGCCATGCACTGGGGCACAGGGGGAAGGGTGCTTATTTATCCAACCAACAAAGGTGCTGTACGGGGACTGCTGGCTTGTGTGTGCCCAGTGGACCTTGCAGCTTTAGACTGTGACCAGTGGGACAACTGGGGCTTTTATCAGGTTTTCAAGGCTGCAGAAAGCTGCTCAGTGAGAGCTCAGGCTCAAGGCCCAGGCTCCACTGGGAGTTCATCTGGCCTGCTGTGTTCAGGGATGTGAGAGGAGGAGGGTAGCTCTAAGTGATACATATAAGAACACTTTACGGAACTCACATGGTATCACAGCTGTAGAGAAATGTGTTGACTTCCTTGTCACACACAAGAAGCCCAAGGAGAGTTTGCTTTTCATTTGGGTCCATTGGCAGCAGTAAAATTAGACCTCAGGGCCCACAGATGCACAAACCCTCCTGACCTGTTCCCCTACCAGTTCCCACCTATCCTTACGGGGGGGGGGGGGGGGGGGCTGTCATTTCCTTCCTTCCTTCCTTCCTTCCTTCCTTCCTTCCTTCCTTCCTTCCTTCCTTCCTTCCTTCTTTCCTTCCTTTCTTTCTTTCTTTCTTTCAACAATCTTTGAGCACCTACTATATAAATGATTTTCATTCTTGCTGACAAAAGGCAGCCAGATCTGAGCTGCACCCTATCCTGAAAGGCTGCTGAGAGAGGGAGCACTGCATGTGAGCCTGGAAGAGCAGAAGGATTAGTGGGAACAGTGTGAGAGAGTGTGGAGAGCGTGAAGTCCATGTATTTCCTTGGCAGGGGACTAGGGTGTGGGCAGACCACAGGGAGAGAGAGAGGCGGGCTGGAGGAACCTTATTATTACCAATAAGTTGACCATTTACTGTGCTCTGCATACTGTGCTAAGTGCATTTCACTCAGTACCTCATTTACCATTAGCCCAACAAGGAAGGTGCCCTTATTGCCCAAATGGGTCCAGATTCAGCAATTTAGTCCAGGTCAGCAATTTAGTCCAGGATTTCAAACTCAACTGGGAACAACAGCAATGCCATTCTGCTGTATTGTCCCTTGGATTTTGTGCAAGTCACTGAATTCTAAACTACGAAATCTGTGGGCCTTGCTGGGTGAGGTGACCAGGGCCACTGACAATTATTTTGACGGGTGGCGCGATCAACTCAGCTACCACTTTAGAACATCAGCATTACTAGGGTTCGTGCCACATCTCTGAGAGAAAATTCTCTTCTTTAATAGCTCAAGCCAGACTACTCAGCCCATTACTAGGGGAATTGAAGAAAGCATAGGCCTTCCTCTATAAGCAGCCCATGTTTTCTGTTCTTTTGTTCTAGTTCTCAGGAGAAATGGCACAGAATTGGAGATATAGACAATAATTATAACATTGCTGGGGTGGGTTTGGTTTTGCGGTTAGGCTATTCTGTTGCTCTGATTAATATCTCTGGAAACTTCTGTTCATACACATGGAGTTTCATCCCTGACATGCAGGCTTCCTCTGCTATTCTCCTCCAATCCCATTTCAAAGCTGATTTATTTTCAAGAACGTGTCTCAGATCTCTTGTTTTTGTCCCGCCTCCCCTGAGAGGAACTGCATTCAGCATGAGCTCATCTTCCCAACGTGTTTCCAGCAGCAACTCAGACTTGGTCCCTAAGGACACAGTTGGCCAGGAAAACGCAGTTCGTGGTCAACTTACTAACCCTTCTCCTCGCGCCTACCTCTCGCCCATCTCTTCCCCTCCCCCCCTCTAACATTTCTTTAGCTTAAAATTACCATTTCTTTCTCGAGTGTCTCAAGATCTATTTCCATGGGCCTTGCATGGTCAGGCTGTTAGGTTTCTTGCAGAGGAAAGCTCCCTGGGGCGCTGGGTCAGGAGCCAGCCTGGCTGTTGTCACACAAGCGCATAGGGGCTGGCCCTCCCCAGTACATGCATGGAAACACTCAGGTGTTGGTCATGCAGCTTACCCATTTAGGGCTAAGTCCTTAACATTAATTTTCTTGTATCTGGACAGTAATCCCTGCAGTGAATGAGTGTCTCAAGAGCCAGCAGGGGAAGGATTCATACCACCTCTGGTTCAGTTATGAGACCGCCTGGAGGAGAGGCCTGCCTGAGCTCTGCTCTGGGCAGAAGACCCCCAGCTAACATGCACTGCAGGGTCCTCATTTAATCTCAGGGATCTGGCTAGGGAGCAGGTTCTGATCAGCAGGTGGTGCCACTGCATGGACCCCACTTTGAGTAGCAAGAGTCTGGGAAATGCCTCTTCCGAAGGCCCGCCTGCCTGCCTGCACATTCACATCACCTGGTGAACTTTTTAAAAATGCTAATGCCCAGGCCAACTGAACCAGGATCTCTGGTGAAAAGGTGCCATTGGTGATTCTTGAGTGCAGAACCACAGCCACAGAGAGAGCCACCACCCCACCTCCAGCTGAGAAACTCTGTGCTTTTAACCAAACAAGTCTGGCTGTCATTGTGCTCACCACTGCCTTCCTCTGAGAGAGTCCAGGATGAACTCTAGCCAAGCTCCCCAGTCAGGTCCAGCTTCAAACAGCTTACGGTACCTCTTCTTGTCTGACGGATCTTCTGTCCTTTGAAACCTCCTAAACTCTCCCACTGTGCTTTCAGGAGCTCATTGACTCTCATCAGCCCCTTTCTTTTACAGGTGGGTGGAGAGGAAGAAAGCCATTTCCCCACAAAGCAGGGAGGACCCAGGGCCCTGGCCACCAAAGGACTCCCTGTAGACAAGACAGCCCCCAGTCCACCTTGTGTCTAGCACCACGTGTTAGAGCCATGGGCAGATACATTATAGGAGATTGACTTACCCATATTACAGACACCTATAACGTTATGTGCCTGCCACTATTTTAAACTCTGAATATTTACTATGTCAATCCTTTTAACAATCCTATTATATCGGTACTACTATATTCAATTTCATGGATAAGGAAACTGAGGAGCCAAGATGCTAAGTGACATCCTTCAGCCATACCACTATAAGTGGTTGGTCTGGGTAGATTGTGTCCCACCCGCAAATTCTTATCTTGAAGTACTAACCTCAACTGTGGCCATTTTTTGAAATAAGCTTTTTAGGGTAGACCCTAATCCAATGTGACTGAGGTCTTTTTTTTTTTTTTTTTAAGGAAATTTGAACACAGAAACAACAGCCATACGATGATGAAGACAGATATAATACTAGTATACAAGGCAGGGGTGCCAACGACCATTAGAAAGTCACTTGAAGCTGGGAAGAGGCATGCCCAATCTTCATCTCTTCCTTATCTCCCTTTTCTCCTTCCCTCATTTCTTTATTTTCTCCAGCTGGACCTTACAGACTTCCCACACTTTGATCTCACACTCTCACCTCCAGAACCGGGATACAAGGGATTTCTGTTGTTTGAGCACCCAGTGTGGTGCCTGTCACAGCACCCAAGGAGACTAGCACAATGACAGAGCCAGGGTTCACATGCAGGCCCTGGTGCCGGAGCCCAAGCTCTCACCCCTCTGCCACGGTGGGTGTTGGTGGCATTCTATCCTGTTCAGACACACCCAGTCTTCACCTCTCCTTCATTTCCTTTTCTCTTATTTTCTCCAGCTCTACTTTTTTTTGTTTGTTTGTTTTCATCTCTTTCCACTCATATTCCTTACCTGTTGGTTAGGTAGCAAAATACTTAAAACTAAGACTTCAAAGAATAAATGCTGACTATCTCAGTTTCTGTGGTTCAGGCCTGGGATGTGGCTTTGCTGTGCTGCTGGCTCCACATTGCTCACGAGGTTGCGCCCACTGGGGCTGGAGCTGGGGCTGGGGCATCTCCGGACAAGGCTAAGGCTGAGGGTCTGCTGTAGACGGACTCAGATGGTCCTTGGTGCGCTGATAATCATTCCTGGCCGCACACGTGAGCCTCTTTATCGGCCATCTTGCAGTGAGAGAGAGAATTCAAAATGGAAACCACGGTCTCCTTATAACCGCACCTTGCAAAAGGCACTGCTTCTGCGGTATTCTATTTGTTAGAAGTGAGACTCACCCACGGGTGTGACTACTAGGAAGTGGGGGTCATTGGGGGCCTCTAGGAGGCTGCCTACACGCCATCCTCCCTGTCAGTGTGCTCCCACCCACCCAGCCCCCCTGCTGACTGACAGCGGGTGGGCCCTGGGCTGAGGTCTGTGGCCCAAGTACCTGCTTGAGGGAGGGGAGGTGGGGCAGACCCGCTGATGCTGGAGACAACCAAGCTGTTCCCAAAGCTCTGTGCACTCAGTTGATGTCTTCATTGAGGAGGAGCATTTTAACTCCTTAGAGAAAATAATAAGCTTTGGCCAGCTCAAACCCACAGGCGCGCCCCCTTTACCAAGCAGTGCCAGCATGTTTGTTTCTAACCACTGAGGTTCAGACTCTGCAGGTGGGGGTGGGAATGAAGCCAGACCCACGGCGGTAGCCCTCTAACTAAGGTTATTAAACACGTACATGCAGTCTGGCAACTAAAAGCCTTGAAGCTCCTGGACAAGTCCTAATGCATCCTCTACCCGAAGCTGAGCAGCAATAAGCTGACAGGAAACACCTACCTCGGGACTGAATAGAGTGGCCCCTCCTCACCAACACGCCTGTGCAGGGGGGATAGTGTCTGAAGCACTTGACCCGGAGTTGCCCTTAGTCCTCCCAGCAGCTCGTGAGGTAAGTGGAAAGGCACATGCCATTTATGCCTTATGCACAGGGAAACTGAGTCTCAGGGGAAGGAGGTGACTTGCGTGAGAACCCAGAGTGCAGAGCCCTCTCCTGCACCCAAGCCAATCAGGAAGGGGCAGCAGTCACCCGCTCAGTGGAGGGTGATAAGTGGCTTCGTTCACAGCTTTGGAAGAAAAGCATGAGTTTGTACGAAGGCCTCCTGGGCCAGCAGTGAATACAGCACAGCCCACGAGCTGGTGAGAGCAGGGAGGTGGCGGCTGCCTGGGGGGTTTCCCGGCTCCTTCCGTGGGTTGGACTTCAGCTCTCAGCTTTGTAGCCACCCCCAAGCTCAGTGTGATCACACTGAAAACCTGGTCCTCTCGCATCTCCTCGGGGGAGGCCTGTTCATGCAACAGAAATGTTCCGAATGCCTCCTGTGTGCCAGGCGCTGTTCGAGGCACCGAGGACACAGCTGGGAGCAGTTCACCCACTGGCCTGGCTGCGCTCCCATCCCCCCCTCCGCGGGTTTGGTGTCCCGGTCCCTCCAGTGTGTGCGGGGAGCTGGCGGCATGGCCAGGAGAGCGAGCTGCCAGCCCACCGTGCAGGGCTGAGGCAGCAGCACGTGAGCTCCGGAGTCAGCCTTTCCCAGGCGGGGCCTGCGCCATCCCTCGCGATGGGCCCCACGCAGACGCACTGAGCCAGCACGCACTTGAACGTTTCTGCTAAAACGCTGTCTGGGATCACTGAGCACCAGACATTATCTGGCCTTGTCTCATCATCAGCCAACAACTCCCCATGTCCCTCCCTCACATCAGCCCTGATGGGACATCAGAGAGTTCAGAGACTTGGTCACGGTCCCAAATGTGCCACAACAAGCTGTAAAATCCTGAGTGAATCATTCTGATTTGGAGCCTTCAGTGCCCTCATTTATACACTGGTGGGTGCGACTTGAAGATCCCTAAGGGAGCTTCTAGTTCTAGAACTCTCTGACCCTCAGACATGGCTGAGTCCCCATAGTACCACTGAGCTGTCCAGTGCCTTTCAGGGCTTTGCACTTTGCCTGGAGAAGGGTGTTGCCACCTTAAGCGAGCCCTGTTTGCTTCCTGAGAAATAAGGAGACAGTTTCAGTTGAACCTGTGATTTTGGGGCTTTTCCAGACATGAATCCCAGCCCAGAGACAAGGAAGAACATGAGGTAGAATTGTTAAGTGGTTCTGAAACCACATTTCCTGTTGTTTCTTTCCAAGTCTGGTGTTAAATTAACAAGCTCAAATGTGAATGTTAACAAGGATGACTCAGGCCGAGAGAACGTGGTAGCATGTTGCTGGCTTTAAATAATGGCAATAAAAGGACTTTTCTGATCCATTTGTTGACAAAAGACAGCAAGAGAGCATTAATTTAGTCCCATGGTTGGGAGACTGCGGCTCACGAGCCACACGGGGCTCCTTGGCACCTTGAGTGTGGCTCTTCCACAAAATATAATGGTCTGGGTGATTCTGTTTTGAAAAAGTGGTGTTAGAAAAAGTTTAAGTTTAAAAAATTTGGCTCTTAAAAGAAATTTCAATCGTCGTACTGTTGATATTTGGCTCTGTTGACTAATGAGTTTGCCGACCACTGATCTAGTCCATTGATCTCTAAACAGTTTTTATTGTGCACCCTTAAAGTATTTTTGAGCATGGGAGCACCCATATATATGAATCTTTACATATTTAGAAATTAACTATGAACATATAAAACATACAGAGGAAGAAAATGTAAAGGACAAGATCCTAACAAAACAAAACAAAGCTTGTATCTTTGCTACATTAGTGTGATTTAGTAGGTTATTTTTGTAGTATAGCCAAATTCTTGGTTTCTAAGCACTGTTGGAACAAAGTTGCAATGCAAAACTATGTAGATCAAAATGGAAACAATCTATTGTTGGGGTGCTTGTAATTAGCTCTCAACCACATTACACAGACATGTAACTGTAATCCAGGTACAAACAGGTCCCCAAAGGCCCTTTCCTCTGTGAGACAATGTCAGTATTTATTTTAACACTTGACCCTTTAAAAACTCACAACTGAATGGAAATACGTCAAATGTCTTTTTTTGGTTAAGGAACTCAAGAGAGAGCTTGGAGCTTCATGCCACTAGAGCAATGATCCTCAACCTCTTTAAGAATGTGGCCTCTTTTCATGGAACACAGCATACTAGCAAGAAGAACTGATTAAGAAAAGACAGCACAAAATGCTTTTAATGGGGAGGGAGGGCATGTTTGGGGATGGGGAAGGTGGGGATTGGTAAGGTATGTACATATATAATATTTTAATAAAAAATGCTTTAAACATGAATTTGTGAGGAAAATGTGGTATATACATTCAATGAAATATTATTCAGCTTTTTAAAAAGAAGGAAATCCTACCATTTGCAACAACATAGATAACCAATAGAACACTATGCTAAGCAAAATAAGCCAGTCAAATGCTGCATGATTCTACTTTATGAGGTATCTAAAATCAACACTTATAGAAGCAGGAAAAATGGTGGTGGTTGTTGGGGGTTTTGGGGTGGGGGAAATGGAGAGGTTTTTTTTTAATATATATTTTATTGATTTTTTACAGAGAGGAAGAGAGAGGGATAGAGAGTTAGAAACACCGATGAGAGAGAATCATCGATCAGCTGCCTCCTACACATCCCCTACCAGGGATGTGCCCGCAACCAAGGTACATGCCCTTGACTGGAATCGAACCCGGGACCCTTCAGTCTGCAGGCTGATGCTCTATCCAGTGAGCCAAACTGGTTTCGGCGAAATGGAGAGTTTTTATTCAATGTATATAAAGTCTCAATTATGCTAGATGAATACTTTCTGGGTATCTGCTGTAGAACATAGTGCTTATACAGTATTAACAGTATAATCTCATACATTTCAAAATTTGTTAAGAGGGTAGATTTCATGTTAGACTTTCTTACTAGAAATACAAAACAAAACACCCAAAGGGACACAAGGAAATTTGGGAGGTATTGGATATGTCTATCACCTAAGTGTGGTGATGGTATCAAGTATGTTTGCATACGTCCAAATTCATCAGATTGTGCACAATGAAAATGTGCAGCTCTTTATATATCAATTACATCTCAATAAAGCTATAAAAATGCATTTGAGTTTTATTACTCAAAGTGGGATCTCCGTCTACTGAGCACTATAGTAAATACACACAGAGGACTATACTTCATTAATCTACAGGCAAAACTTGGAATACTTAGGAATTAGAAAATCTTTGCAACAAATCTGCAGTCTTTCAGGGGAAATGCTTAGTAATCAATATCCAGACTCCTGGGGATTGTCTTAAAAACCCAAGCCTCTTACATGATGACAAACTCATACTAACCAAAGGGTCTTTAGTAAAGCAGACATTGTAAGTCCTTTTCTAGTTCCAGTCTGTGTTCTGATTGACCTTTGTGACCATGTGAAGAAAAAGTAAAATGAAAAGTGAAAACAGAGAGGGATACAGATAAAATGCCTGCACAGAATGGGAACCAACTGAGGTATAATTGAGATGCAAGGACATCTGCTGGTTCAGCCCTTCTCAAACTTAAAAGGTCATGTGAAACACCTGAGCATCCTGTTAAACTCCAGATTATGATTCAATAGGCCTGGGATGGGATCTGAGATTCTGCAGCTCTAACAAACTCCCAAGAGACGCAGGTGCGGCTGGTCCAAGACCACACCTTGAATAACAAGGCCCTAGCATTTGTGTGTCTTCAATAGGGGAGACCAGTCTTTCTTGAAATTATTTCAATTTGCTGGCAGCAGCCAATATGAGTGAAGTCCAGCAGAGGCCTGCTTTCCTAAGCTACATATAGGGCACAGAAACTATAGGTAGTAACTATTAGGGGTTTGGCTGCTCAACCTACTAACAAGTCCTCACTATTTCTTCTTGCCAAACTGATGGTACCTTTGGGTTAAACTTCTTTCAGTTCAATTCCCATCCCCTCAGAGAGGTGGCTGGAACAATCAAGCCTGGAGAAGTGGTGCTGGTGGGCCCCACAGCGCCCCCTGCTGCCTGAGGGAAAAGACGCTTTTTAAGAGGACGCAGCTGAGTGGTGAAGATGAAGATGCACTCTCCAGGTAGAGAAGTAGGGTCCTGTCTCTGCTCCCGCTGGTAGCACAAACCCCTCCGCTGGAGCTCTTCATAGAAAGTCCCCCCTCTGACCGGAGCCGTGAGTGTCAGGGAGGAGCGGCTCTGGGGCGCTGGGCAGGGCTGCTCCACACCGGGCATCCAGAAGGTAAGACCCTGGGGCTTGCGGGGGCTGCCATTTCTTTCTCTCTGGACCACTGGGGCTCTTTCCTGACGCCACCTTTTCTGAGAGAAGCTACCCTCTGTGATTCCCAGGTGACGTCGGGCTACACGTTTTTTATGATGTGGCTGGCTGTTAGACTTGGTTCCAGCGGAGCCAGGCTTTCCCCTTCTCCCCTCTACACCCCCCCCCCCCCCACACACACACACACGGAAATGTGTGCAAGGAAGGGAAATAAATGGCTTTTGAAAGTGTACTAAAGGTGACCAGACGTCCCGCTTTTGGTGGGACAGTCAGGATTTTTAACAATTTGTGGGACTTTTTTTAAATGCCGCGAGACGCGGGACAATTTGTTAAAAATCGGGACTGTCCCGCCAAAACCGGGACATCTGGTCACCTTACCTGACGTGGTTGTGAATTAGTTTGTGATGCTCTTAAAAACATCCACCCATAGCTTCTAACTTTGAGCAGATGTCTAGTGAATCATGCTAGGAGACTACTGGGTTGATTTCCCCCTTAGGAGCAGCTGCAGGGCCTCTCCCTTCCCCGCCCCGCCCCTAGATTTTTTGTTACAAGTGAAATTGTAGAGGGTGGAGATAAATGACAAGAGGGCAAGCGCCATTCTTATCCTTCCTTGTGCAGCATAAAAGTTTGACTTGCTGATATTATTAAATAATTACCTAGGTCAGTGGACGGCAAACCGCGGCTGGCGAGCCACATGCGGCTCTTTGGCCCCTTGATTGTGGCTCTTCCACAAAATACCACGTGCGGGTGTGCCTGTACAGTGAGATTGAAACTTCGTGGCCCATGCGCAGAAGACGGTTTTCGGCCTAGGGGGGGGTCTATTTTGAAGAAGTGGCGTTAGAACACTCAAGGGGCCAAAGAGCTGCATGTGGCTCACAAGCTGTGGTTTGCTGACCACTGCCCAGGTCTTCAGTTTTAACTGTGCCTGTTCTACTAGTGATATTCCTAACGGCTGGAAGGGTTCCAAGTCAGTTTAATCAGAGACAGTTCCAGATGTTTTCTTTCAGTTGGCCAATTGTGTGTATCTGGTGGGTTCAGAAGGCCTAGGAAAGCACCAGGAGCTTTGAGGACGTAATCAAGAATACACATGGTCAGGCAGTGATTGCTAGGGGCCAGTAGGGAGGGAGGAACGAATCGTGGAGTAGATGATTTTGGAGGCAGTGCATCTGCTCTGTATAATACTATAATGGGAGATACATGTCGTTACACATTTGTCAAGATCCATAGACTGTACACCATAAGAGTGAACCCTCATGTAAACCATGGACTCTGGGTGATGGATGATGGGTCAATTTAGGCTTATGAATTGTAATAAATCTCCACTCTAGTCGGGAGTGTTGATAATGGAGGAGGCTGTGCATGTGCGGGGGCAGGATGGTATGTAGGGAATCTCTGTACCTTCCTCTCAGTTGTGCTGTGAACCTAAAACTGGTCAACAGACATCCCGAGGTTTCCTCCCTCTGAATGGAGGGGTGTGCTGGGTCAGAGATTGTGTTAGCAGGCTGAAGAATGGAGGTGGGTGAGTGAGGAACCCCGGGTTGCCTTGTTGGTGATTTTGAGGCACAGAGGAAGGTCTGTTGCTCTGGGGGGTGAGGTCCAGGAGCAGAAAGCCATGGAAGGACCTGAAGCCAGCAGGGATGCTCGCTGGCAGATCTAGACCTGAGAGGTGGGCTGTCTGCACAGAGAGAGGAGGAAAGAAAGGCTGTTCTTGGTTATCACACCCCCTCAGCTCACTCATGGGATTTATCTTGGTTCAGGGAATGTGCAGGCATGAACCACTCATTCTCTCTTCCAGATGCTTTGTTATTCAGGAACATGAGCAAGGATGGGCCTCCCTGTCCACTTGCCTGAGGCCCAAACACCCACCAGCCACATGGCCCCATGGGGGAAAGCCTGAAATGAAGGCCCAACACCACAATGTCCCAGCAGCTGGCTGCCTGCAGGCTAATTCCCATCTGGGGATGGTTACTCACTCCTGGTAGCTGCTCCGAGGTGGGTGATTTCTTGGGGATAACCTTTCTCACTTCTTGTTTGAACTCCTGCAACTTTGCTGAATCTTCTTCAGATTTTCTAGTGCACATGTGTCAAACACAAGGCCCCCGGGCCAAATCCGTCCCGCCAGGCCTTGCAATGTGGCCCACACCACGCTGTCATCACTGCACTCCGCTGCGTTTCCATCACAATGACAGTTTATGACTGTTCAGTAAACCATTTGGCCAGCGATTTAGGCTGGATTTTAGATTTTGGCCCCTTCTCTGATTGAGTTCGACACCCCTATTTTCTAGTGCAATGCTTTTCAGCTGTGACTGTACCTTGAAATCACCCGTGTGAGTCTTTGCTGGTTCTGATGTCACTGGTCTGGGCTGTGACCTATGCATGGGAAGGTTTAAAGCTTCCTCAGATGGTTTCAGAGCATGAGGAAAGTGGGACTTGTCGCTCAGATAAAGCATTTATAGATCTGATGAGGGCAAAATAGCCTGACCCTGGAGTTCCTTTCTGCCTTGTGGTTTGTACAAAGCAGGGAGGGTGGGAGGAAGATTCTATGGGATGTTTCTGTCTATGGCTTCTGTAGAAATAGTCATCTTTTCTCCTTATTTATGAAGATCTAAAGGACTTTCCCCATTCTGCTTTGCATTATGAGTTTTCTGTTCTTGTCTCATGTTTGAGGTCTCCAAATCCACCAGGTCACCCATCTCCTCCCATAGGAGTAAAAAACTTAAAATTACTTTTAAAATATATTTTTAAAATCTTTATTGTTGAAAGTATTACATATGTCCCCATTTTTCCCCCCATTGGCCCCCTACTAGCCCACCTCTGCCCCCCACCCCAGACCTTCACAATCCTGTTGTCTGTGTCCATAGGTTATACATATATGAATACAAGTTCTTTGGTTGATCTCTTCCCACCCACCCACCTCCCCTCCCCTCCGAGATTCCACAGTCTGTTCCATGCTTCTATGTCTCTGGATCTATTTTGTTCAACGTTTATTTTGTTTATTAGATTATACAATACATATGAGTGAATTTATGTGATACTTATCTTTCTCTGCCTAGCTTATTTCACTTAGCATAATATTCTCCAGGTACTCCATGCTGTTTCAAGGGTAAGAGAGCCTTCTTCTTTACTGCTGCATAGTATTCCATAATGTGAATGTATTTCAGCTATTTTATTCACTCATCTACTGATGGGCACTTGGACTGTTTCCAAATCTCAGCTATTGTAAATTGCACTGCTATGAAAACAGTGGTACATACATCCTTATTGATTGGTGTTTTGGGTTTATTAGGATATATTACTAGAAGTAGGATCACTGAGTCAAATGGCAGTTCCATATTTAAATTCTTTGAGCAAACTCAATACTGTTTTTCATAATGGCTTCACTAATCTACATTCCCATCAACAGTGGACCAGGGTTTCCTTTTCTTCTTTTTCTGGAGAGCCTTTTCAATAGTACACCACGGTTTGAATGTAATATTACATTTAAAAATGTAGACTAGATAGCCATTTTAACAGGTGTAAGATGATACCTCATTGTCATCTTAATTTGCATCTCTGATGATCAGTGACCTTGAGCATTTTTTCGTATGTTTTTTTAGCCTTTACAATTAAATTTCACCCTTGGAATCCTTCTCCAAGAGTGAATAACTTTTCACTAAAATATAATTCTACACACACCCTCAATAAGAAGAAGCCATTCACATGCCCAACATTTCTCTGCAGACTTACTCATGCTTATTTTAATGTAAAATAAAATTTTTTAAATCATTTACTCTCAGGAAAGATAAAAGTGATATCACATAACCCAATATAAGAGTTATAAAATTTTAACAATATAGACTCGTAAATATGTAGATAAAGATTGCAATGTTGTTGTTGGTTTTTTTTACTGCTGTGTAAGATATGACTGTTAATTACTAAAGCAATCTCTGAATATTGCCAGAGTTGCTATAGTATAATGGTTTGGGACACTTTGGATATAAATTTACTGAGATAGTGAAGTTGAATGTTAGACTGATTCGATCCACTATATCTTTTACCATCTTGCAAAGTATTCACTTAGAACATTTTCTGTATGGAAAGATAATGAGTCCTTAAATAAGACCCTTCATTTTACCATCAATGTAATTAAGAGCCCCAAACATTTTATAGTTCTCCCAACCCATTCTCTTCATCTAATTCTCAAGCCTTCTTTCATTGTAGGGATCTTGTGTTAGTTTTTTTGTTTTGTTTTGTTTTGGGGTTTTTTTGTGGGGTTTTTTTTTTTTTGTGTGTGTGTGTGTGTGTGTGTGTGTGTGTGTGTTTTGTTTTGGGGTTGTTTTTTGGGGTGTGTGTGTGTGTGTGTGTGTGTTGTGTGTGTGTTGTTTTGTTTGTTTTGTTTTGTTTTAATGAACTTTGCTTTGTAATTGTTGAGCATATTCAGCCTTGCAAAAAACATCTGCCTAAATAAGCCAGTTTTGAGATCATATTTTTTTAAATGTAATATTATATTCAAACCGTGGTGTACTATTGAGCAGGCTCTCCAGAAAAAGAAGAAGTCCTAACTTGTGGTATTAGACAATTACAATGGTGTAACATTCCCACCAGGGCTGATTTCAAACTGCTAACATGTAACTGAATGTAGAATTGGGAAGAGAGAGCATGACTGGCTCTCACAAGCTGGTGTGAGCCAGGACTAACAGGCTCCACCCAGCACTGACGATCACCTACACACACAAAGATGCAACAACCTGTATAAATAACTTAACAAATACTTGAAGAGAATGTCCATGTAACTCCACTAAGGTCAGGAAATAGAACATTGCCAGCACCCCAAAGTCCATTACATGTTCTTTCTCACATGTAATGTTCTTTTTCCTGGTTGAGTTAGCCATATCCTCACTTTGTGGTGATCTCTCCCCTGCTAGTTACACTTTTACCACTTAACTATGCGTCCATGAACGTTCTGATTTAATTTGTCCAATTTTGAATTTTATATAAATGGAATCATACTCTATGTATTCTTTAGTGATTTCTTTTGGTCAACATTATATATATTTGGGAGATGTATCCATGTTGGTGTGTATAACTATGGTTCATTCATTTGTTTGTTGTTGTTAATCTTCACGGGATACTTTTTCCATCGATATTTTTAGAAAGAGTGCAATGGAAAAAGAGAAGAGTGGGAGCAAGAGAAGACAACAATGTGAGAGAGATCTATCCATTGGTTGCCTCCCACACATGCCTCAACCAGGGCCAGGGATCAAACCTGCAACCCAGGTATGTGCCCTTGACCAAGAATCAAACACAACACCCTTTGGTGGCTGACCAACAACCACTGTGCCAGCCAGGGTGGTTCATTCATTTTTATTGCTGTGTAGTATCAACTCAGTGATGATGTGCTGGAACTGGAGTGTATAGGCTCAAAGAGGTGATTGTTATGTGATCTGGAATTTTACAAGTTGGTTGATAGCATGTTGGGAGCCAGAAATTGATGATATTAAGAATATTTACATCATGAAGATCATTAAATGCTGAAAATCAGAGCTTCCCCACTCTGTTGTTAAACATCTACCAGCATGCCACTGAATGTATTATAATGTATATATCCATTCTACAGGAAATGGGCATTTGGTTTATGCCTGGTTTTTGCCTATGAAATCATCTTACATGTGTACTGGTGACTATGCACTCACATTTCTGAAGGATAGTATACCCCCAGAAGAGGAATTGTTAGGTCATAGGGTATACATATGTTCAGATTTAGTTAATAATGTCAATAAATGTTCCAAAGCATACCAATTCACATAGAACCCCAGCAGCTTTGAGAATTCCTATTACTCAACCAGTGCACAAATTTGTGCATATTGAAAGGAAATTAATTAGAAGAAATATTTTAATATTGTTATTTGCCCTATATAATAGAAGTGTCAACCAAATTCATGATCAACTATGACAGATCAAAACACACAAGTGCGATTGGCCTCAACAAGAGCTTTATATGTATTGCACATGTGCAAGTCAACTTAGCCTTTTTTTACAGATATAGAATAAACTTACTTAATTAGACCTGCTTTCTGATTTAGCTAAACTTTTTCCAGCCCAGTGAAGCACCCCAATTTCTCTTTCAGGTAATTGTTAGCAACACAGCAGTAAATATCAACATGAAGCAGATTATTATTGTAGATCAGGCAGGGAGAACAAAAGGTAAAATATTTAATTGCAGCAGTGTTTGACTATATTCTGCACAGTGAGAAAACCTGTCGTTATTTTCAAGGTCCATCATTTCTTATTTTTCAGTCAGGTCAAGTTTCTAAACTTTCTAAATCTTCATTTTTCAACTAATGAAAATGGGATTTTTCTTAGTCTCCTATCTACCTACTCCAGGACTTCTGTAAGAATCAAATGAGATGAGGCATGGGAAAATGCTTCAAATATTTGGTTAAAGTATAAAATGTTTCCACCTGGCTATAAAGCAAATCATGTTCCTGAGCTAAAGAAACTCCAAGGAGGCTAGTCACTAGGGAGAGGTAGCCAGGCATTGCTACATGACATCATTACCCAACACCCATAGCCATCATTTCTGGACTGGCTGGGCTGTGGCTGTATTTTGTGCCATGAGGTCTGGTCAGCATTGGCTACAATTTGGTGGAATGTCGCTCAAGGGTTGTGGCAGGGCCTGTGTCCCACTTGGGGGAAGCCAAATGTTGCTTTGTGGGTGCCAGGTCTGTGGTGCCGTTTCTTTGTAAATGGACAATGTGTGTCATGGCAGCTCCTGCATTGAGCTTTTGGCCCCTGGTGGTCAGTGTGCATCATAGCAACCAGTCAGACAGACACTTAGCATGTTAGAATTTTATATATATAGATATCCTTGCCATCTCTTCCTATTGTAAGAATTTTAAACTTTTGCCTAAATAATGGTTGTATATTTATATGTTATACTAGAGATCCAATGCATGAAATTCATGCAAGAGTAGGCCTTTCTTCCCCTAGCTGCCAGCACCAGCTTCCCTCTGGCACCTGGGACTTGAGCTTCCCTCTGGCTGCCAGTAGGCACCCAGGACCCAGGCTTTCCTCACAAAGGGAGGCCCTGCCCACCTACCACAGCCCACCAGTAATTTGCAGCCACAGCAGCTTGCCTCAGCCCTCACAGCCCCAACGACCTTCTGGACTTCCACTCTAATTAGCATATTATGCTTTTATTATTATTATAGATTATTTTAAGTTGCATTTCCCTGATTACTTGTGGGTTCCAGCACCTTTCCTTATGTTACTTGGCCCATTTGAATTTTTTCCTCTTAAACTACTTGTTCAAGACTTTTGCCTATTTTGTTTACTCTTTTTGTCATTGCTTTTTCATAATTTTTTATATATTCTGGATATTCTAATTAATCATCTAATGCTATAAATTTCCCCTATTTTTTAATCTCTTCTCTGAAGTTTGTTAGCATAGTTGTTATGTTATGAGCACCAATATCTTGTTTATGGTTAAAGTGGGCAGATTTATACTGGCTTTCTGTTAATGTGTGCATGAATTTTACTTGACATTCATTAAGCCTCTTTGGGGTCACTTCCTTTCCTTCAGTCTGAACTATAATTTTAAGATGGAGGATTGAGTTTCATTTCATTTCTCAGAGGCTCAATCAGGCAGTGAGAAGAGAGGGAAGTTTCTGCTTAGGTTGTGCATGTGGGCCTGTGTTCCACTCTCCTGCTTCTGATACTTTTAAATGTCCTGGGTCTACCCTTTCTAGTCAGTGTATTTTATTCTCTTGGATTATGGAATCTTTCTGCAACCAGCACAGTGTCCTGGAAGATGGAAAGTTTCAAAAACTCTTTCTACATCTTCTAGGGTTCCATTGAATGCTAATAGTAAAAGAAAGAAGGAAGCAAAAGATTACTCTTCAAGATGTTATAACAAACTATCATAGGCTTGGTAGCATATAAATAACAACCATTTATTTCTCACAGTTCTGGAGGCTGGAAAGTCCACTATCAAAGCACCAGCAGTTTCAGTATCTGGTGAAAGTCCACTGTGTCCTCACATGGCAGAAGAGGTAAGAGATCTCTATAAGGTCTCTTTTATAAGGGCACCAATCCTGTTGCTTTACCATCTCATTAAACATTCTATCTGCGTGGTCAAGAAAGAGATCAAGTCATTCTCTCCCACACAGCCAATCAGAAGAGAAAAGACAAAGTGATGAGCAAGCAGCTCCCATGTCAGTGTCCAGCTAGAATTGCATATATCTCTTGCATTCATCCCATTGGACAGAACTTAGACATATGCTTCCACCTAGTTGCAAGGGAAGCTGGGAATTGTAGTCTTTAGCTGAGGATCTAAAACTTGAGTAGTTCTATCGGTTAAAGGAAAAAAGGGAGAAAGGTCTGTTGAGATCAAGTAACAGCCCTTTCCACAGGTTTTCAGCCAGGCACCTGGTGACAATATTTAAAGATCACTAAGAAGTAACATCTCCTGCCTCTATCTCTGATCTCACTTTCCTATGTTAAGTTTTCCTCTTCACTTCTGTATCTGTTCTTATCTCTTTTTCAGGTTCTGCTACTCCTTTGAACTATCAGGCTTTCAGAAATAGCTTAGTTACATTCTTTCAGATCCCGCAAAGTTCTATGCAAGCCAATGAAAACTTAATGATCTTTTTGAGGCAGGTTCTACCCATTGTGTTTTGTAACTTTAGTCCTTTGGTTGCAAGGTGAACAATCAGGACTTTCATTTTCATTTTTCCTGAAAATTCAAATTTCATTTGAATTTGGCTTAGAACTTTGAAGCTGTTGGGGGAAGGGAGGAGAGATGAGATAATGGGGCCAACCCACCTATAAGAGAAGGTATAGAACATTAGTTAGTTCTCTACCAACATTCCAATCACCCAAGGATCTTCAAAGTACCACCAAGGAGAGAACCACTGATTTGGATCATAAACAGAACACTCTCCACATTTTGAAAACTCTATTGCACAAGCTGTAGATAGACATGACAAGGTCACTGTGACCCATCATAGTGACTCATCACTATGTCTCAACTCTGGCAGCTGAGATGTAAATCCCCTCACCCTAGAAGCCTTATATAAATGTTTGTGCACTTTAAAGGACCATCAGATACAAGATAGAAAGCAGACTCCTATGAGATAATCCAGCCACCTGAGAATAAAAAGCACACAGAAAGTCTGATTCTTATTCCAGTTGCCACATCTGTCACAGCTCCCACTCGTCTGGGTCTTCAGAACAGCCTCTCTTGTCCAAAGGCCATATGCAGTACCCTAATATTGTCGCCAACAGGAAGGGACAAGATGACAGGTGGAGAATTAGGAGCTTGTTTACTGAAGGACTTGGGAGCACCTGGAGTGGTTCCCATTTCTAAATCATCTCTCTTGTGTGCCTGTCTGGTTGTTTCAGGTACCCCTCATCTTACATAATCAACAGGCAAAAGGGAAGAAAATTGTGTTTTGAAGTCCACTAGAACCAGAGCTGGTTGCTGTGGCCCAATACCGGAGTCTCCATCAGGAAGAGGACGGGCTGATCATGGGGCACAGAGGGAGTTTAGAGGACATTGCCAGGTGCCCTGTCACCATCCTTGTCAGGCTACTTTCCATATGCACAGTATCCTCTTGGATGGATTCCAGGAACCATCATTTCTTCCTTGGTGACTGTCATCCTCCCTCCCTCCTTCTTTTCTTGCTCCCTTACTCATGATACTAGGAAGTTTTACTAGAATTTAAGACAAAGGAAAATTATGTGAAATCATGGTTAAGATCAAGCTGCAGTTCTTCATTTTTGTGGCTTCTGTGTAATTGTCACTCCTGGCTGAGCCCAGATAATTGCATGCATTCCTAGAGCCTGGCTGAACGTAGATAATGAAACCCATCCCCTGGCACCTGAGCTGAAGGTCAGCCCAACAATATACCTGCCTCTGGCAAGGTATGTTTCCAGGACGTGACTCTGCCGATGCCACTGGACTCAGCCGACAATCAGCTCATTTGCCTTCCCAGGTGCTCTCTACAGCCTAGTACTGAGTGTTGTTGTGCTGAAAGGCCCCCACTCCAGTGAGCAGGGGTAAGATCCATTGAAGGATGCACAGAGGAGAGAGTAAGGAGGCTGAGAACTCATCCTGCCCCGCATCCTTCCTTGTGTAACAGAGGTTGAAAGTGAGGGGTGACATGAGCCACAGAGCTGAAACTATCTGCAAGAGCATTCCTGCACTACCCCAGGACACCCAAAGTAAAGCAGAAGGTGAGAGCAATTCACCGAGCATAATTTTCCTTGGGAATTCTTAGAAAAATAGATGCCAATTCATGAATTTTCACAGAATTTTCCAATTCTGGGAGTTTCATGAGGGGAACCTGTGTATTTTATTTCCATTGAATAATGTCTCTAGATGGCTTAGATGTATTCAAATTATAGATATGGTTCCTAAATAGGATAAAACCACATTGTAAAAAATGTAGTAGAACAGATCTTTAAGAGAATTATTTCATGAGGTAATTAATCATGTGTGAGGGCATCTTTGGGGAATGATAGGCTGGGTAGAGGAGGGACCTCCATAGACCCTGCCTCCACTGAGCACCAGTTCTTCCAACACGCATCTTTTTCCCTTTGGCATTTTGAATTTTTCCACTTATTCCTTTCATGCCAACTCTATCTTATTTGGCTGGTGTGACCACTAAAAATCATCTTCTTTTTGGGCTTCTATGACTTTGTTCTTACCTATTCTTCTTCCATTCTGAAAGCAACATGTCTGCCTCTTCACAGCTACTCAACCCCAGAAGCCCAGGGCTCAGCTCACCAATTAGGGCTCTTCTTCTAGTTATAATCTCCACTGAGAAAAAACTTTGGCTGACTTCTGCATGCCTATTATTCAATGCTATATAAAGAGTGATCTCTAAGAAGAGAAAAATACAGAAAGTCATTGCAAGTATTTAGAAAGGTCTTAGCCAGTGTTGACATTACCACAGCATGTGATTTTGAACTTCATGAGTGTGCTCTTCTCAGTTGTGGGCCCTGGAGTTGCCAAAGCAATGTGGGGAAGATGACCCATGTACAATAATATGTGGGTTCTTACCATGTTAATAGTGGCAACATGTAGGCTGTAGGGTGACCTATGTCTCGGTTGGTCCTGGACAGTCCCAGTTGATAACTGTTGTTCCAGCATAAGTATGTCAGAATGAGTGCCCTTTTCACTCTCAGAAGTGTCCCCCAGTTGGGACAGTAAATTATGTGGTCACCATGCCTGATCCCCCTGCACATTGCATGGCCTTCTCTGTATTCACCCTCCCTCAGCACCCCAAACTTTGTAATAAGCAAACACAGCAATTTAAGAGAAGGCCAGAGAAACTTTCCATCTAATTTAAGCATATTTCTTTACCTCGGGGATCTCCTCTGTTGATTCTGTGGGGTTCTTTTTTCATAAGCTCTTAGAGCATTGTAACTTGTGTGCTTGTTATCACTGAGGATCTCCCAGTGGGAGTAAAATCTAACTTTTGCTTTCTGCATTGAGACATCACAGGAATAAGGAGCCAGCACTGCACAGAGATGGGAAAGAATGATGCTTTCTTTTCATTCTGAGTTAGCTGGTGTTCTTTGTAAATGATGAATGGGTTTGTCCCGAGCTGTAGTTCCTGCCTACACAGTCTCATTGGGAAGGCATTTAAAGTCCAACTTCTCACCCAGCCAGTGTGGCTCAGTGGTTGAGTGTCGAGGTCACTCCTATGAGCCAGGAAGTCACAATTTATTTTTTTTTAATATATTTTATTGATTTTTCACAGAGAGGAAGAGAGAGGGATAGAGAGTTAGAAATGTCGATGAGAGAGAATCATCGACCAGCTGCCTCTTGCACACCCCCTACTGGGTATGTACCCGCAACCAAAGTACATGCCCTTGACCAGAATCAAACCCGGGACCTTTCAGTCCACAGGCTGACGCTCTATCCACTGAGCCAAACCTGTGCTGGCGAGGTCACAGTTTGATTCCTGGTCAGGGCACATGCCCAGGCTGCAAGCTTGGTCCTCAGTGTGGAGCATGCAGGAGGCAGCCAATCAATGATTCTCCCTCATCATTGATGTTTCTATCTCTCTTTCCTTCTCCCTTCCTCTCTGAAATCAATAAAAATAGATTTAAAAAGTAAAGTCGAACTTCTCTACAAATATCTGCCCCTTAACCTGTTACTATGTCTAAAATTCTTACTTTCAGGACCATTCTTTCGGTTAAAGTTGGGAGCAGATCTCTATTAAAATGCAAATACCTTACTTTGGAGAGTTAAACCCCCTAACATATAGTGCCAAGCCAAAGAGTACAGGAGAATGGGGCACGGACATTTTAGGACAGACTCAAGTTGAAATACAGGGTAACAGAAGGTTCATGGAAGCAGAAAAGACCTAGGTGTGCACTGATACGGGCAGTGGCACAAAAGGAGGCTGTCAGACACTGAAAGAGAAAAAATGAGGAGGCATCGTCCATGCTCCCTAATTTAGCTCATCATTGGCCGGGGGTAACAGATCCTGAGGTAGGACTTTCCTGTTCTCTTATAAGTCAGCTGAGGCCCAAAGGTAAAGCAGAAGGCTCCAGGTAAGTACCCCCACCTTGGACAGAGAGTTGCCAAGGGAAACTTCCAACACCCAAGACTTGGATACAAAATACCATCCACCTCTTCTCCTCTAGATCGTCACCATCAAGAGAAACGCAAGGGGAGAAATAGAGACTGATTAATTTGGGGAATGCCGTTATGGTGGGGGTCTGCCTGTAGGGGTAGAAAGGGATGCTTTCCTTTTTCAGAGGCCAAGTGGAAAAGATTGGGGAGCTAGCAAGACGGGGAGACTAGCATTTCTATTTTCCATTTGGGCTTCAGTTAGGCAACTGCCAGTTGGGTTTATTTTCACATGGCCCTTGTTACCTGTGCAGAGAGTGGCTGATCCCACTCTGTGATTCCTAACTACAGCTGACCCGCTTTAGTATGAGGGGTACCTATCATAGCTTTTTTATTTTATTTTTTCTCCCAGAGTAGGCCTTTAACTGAAAAGTCTCCATCAACATTTCTTAACATTGATCCTTTCCCCACTAAATTGCTGCTGGTTCCAGTGACTGAACTGGGAACTGAGGCCTCCCCACTTGAGCAGTATGAGGGAAGCAGGGCCTGAGGTGAGCTGGGAGGTCATCCCGAGAGCTGACACAAATGATGCCCTGGCTCCAGACAGGGCCACCAGATGCAAGGTGGGCATAGGGCTTATGGCAGGGAAGATAGCTAAGTCAGCAAGCCCAGGTGCATGGCAGGAATGGCTGAGTGCCTGGTGGGCTGGGGGGAGTAGAGATATTGCATGGACAGCTTGGAGCTGGGAACATGGAGAGGAGTGCTAAGACCTAGTCTGCTGAACTTGGCCAGTGCTCAGAGCTGCTGGCAGGCTTGGATGGAAATCTGTTCACAGAGGAATAAAGCATGAGATAAGTTTTGTGGTGGAAGGAAGCTATGATTCTCAGTCAGAATTTCATAATTAGAGGGAGACAGAAAGCTGATCCAATGGAACTTGGGCTGGTAAGGCTCTGGCAAATCTGAGGCAGAAATTTGGGTCTGGGGTAAAACCTTGTTTAGTTTATAGGGAAGTGATCCCAGAGAAAATAGAGTTTTAGAGATTTCACGGTTGACTAACATTTAGGCCACAGACCTAAGAATTTAGTATTCTTTCCTTCCCCCACCCCCATCCCTTGATTCTTTTCTTTTGGATTTTATTTAAATAAACTGTGTTTAGTAGGAGACTTGCAAATAAGCAAATTCTTACTTTTTTAAACTTAGCAATATAGGTTTCACCAGGAGATGAGGATGACTAAGATGTGAACATATAGTACTTATTAATGTGTTACTCATGATTCTCCAGAGAAACAGAACCAGTAGATGGATGGATGGATGGATGGATATAGAGCTATAGCTGTATCTATGTGTCCAGATAAAGAGATGTATTATAAGGTATTGGCTCATTCAATTATGGAGACAGAGAAGTCCCACAATCTATCAATACCATCTACAGGCTGGAGACCCAAGAAAGCCAGTGGTGTTGTTTGAAGGCCAAAGAGCAAGGTAATGGTGTAGATTCTCATCCAGCTCTGAAAGCCTGAGAACCAAGGAGATAGAGTAATATTGATGAGGAAGAGAAACATGGATCAGCTACCTCCTGCACGCCCCCTATAGGGAAATAGTTCACACCAGGGTATGTTTCCTGACCAGTAATTGAACCAGCAACCTGCTGGTGCGCTGGATGACACTCAACCAACTGAGCCACACTAGCTAGGTGACATTGGCATTTTAATAGAGATTGCATTGAATCTGTATATTGTTTTAGATAATAAGGATATCTTAAAAATATTAATCCTTTCAATCCATGGGCATATCTTTCCATTTATTTCTATCTTACTGAGTTTCTTTCTTCAGTGTTCTATAGTTTTCAGAGTACAGGTCTTTCATATCTTATTAAATTTATTTCTAGATATTTTATGTATTTTAGTGTAATTGTAAACAGGACTGTTTTCTTAATTTCCCTTGATTGTTTGTTATTGGTAGAAAGAATTGCAATATGCTTCTATATCTTTCTTCTGTATCCTGAAACTTTACTGATTTCATTTAATTCTAATAGTTTTTCAATGGAAACTTTAGGGTTTTCAATACATAGTATTATGTTTTCTGCAAATAGGAGTTTTGCTTCTTCCTTTTTTATTTGGATGGTTTTTATTTCTTTTTTATGTCTGATTACTGTGGTTATGACTTCTAGTATTATGTTAAACAGAAGTGGTGATAGTGGGCATCCTTGTCTTGGACCTGATCATAGGAAAAGAAATTAGAATTTTTCACCTTTTAGTATGATGTTAGCCATGGGTTTGTCAGATATGGCCATTATTATGTTGAAATATGTTCCTTTTATACCAATTTTATTGAGAATTTTTATCATGTAAAATGTTGAATTTTGTCAAATGCTTTTTCTGCATCAATTGAAATGATCATGTGGTTTTTATCCTTTATATTATGATTATGATTTGTCATGTTGATTGAGTAACAGATGTTGATCGATCTTTGCATTCCTGGGATGAATCCCACTTGATCATCTACAATATATATTAGTATATAAAAGGCTAATATGCTAAGTGTCCCTCCACCCATCCAACTGGTAGCTATGATGCACAATGACCACCAGGGGGCAGATACTCAACGCAGGAGCTGCTGTGACATGTATTGGCCATTTACAGAGAAATGGCAGTATGGACCTAGTGCCCACAAAGCAACACTCGGCTTCCCCCAAGTGGACACAGGCCCTGCCACCATCCCAGAGCAACACCCCACCAAATCACAGCCGAAGCTGCCATGGCACAAAAATGCAGCCCTCAGCCCAGCCCAGAAATGGTGGCTATGGGCACCAGGTAATGATGTCACATATCAAAGCCCGGCTTTCTCTCCCTAGTGACTAGCCTCCTTGGAGTTTCTTCAGCCCAGGAACACGATTTGCTTTATAGCCAGGTGGAAACATTTTATACTTTAACCAAATGTTTGTGAAATGTTTTTCCATGCCTCATCTCATTTGATTCTCAGAATTTCTGGAGTAGGTAGCTAGGAGACTTGGAAGAATCCTATTTTCTTTTCATTAGCCTGAAAATGGAGATTTAGAAAGTTTAGAAACTTGACCTGACTGAAAAGAAGTAAGAAATGATGGACCTTGAAAATGACTTCAGATTTTCTCACTGGGAAGAATATGTCAAACACTGCTGCAATTATCGGGTATAGTAATAATTAATGTCGTTTTTAAACATTCGTTTAAAATCTTGCTTGGCATTGACTTGTATTGACATGACCTTCAAACACGTGGTATCTACAGAATGTGTGAAGTGCAATTAACAAGTTTTGCTTGAAAAAGTTTGTGTTTGGTTTGGTTTTTGTTGCAAAACTAGGGCTAAGAAGATGGCGGATGAAGAGCATATTCGGCACTGCATGCTTTATGAGTTCCAATTAGGAAGAAAAGCAAGTGAGGCTGCAAAAAACATCTGTAGTGCTCTTGGTCAAGATGCAGTTAGTGCCAGAAAATGCCAGCGTTGGTTTGAGAAATTTCGCGAGGGAAATTTTTCGTTAGATGACAAGAGTGGTCGAGGCCGTGTGTCCAATTTTGATCAAGAAGCTCTTCAAGCTCTTTTGGTGCAAAATCCTCAAATTACCCAACAAGGGCTTGCGACAACTTTAAATTGTTCACAAAAAACAATTTCCAATCAATTGCGTGCACTTGGCAAAGTCCAAAAGTTTGGAAAATGGGTTCCTCATGAGTTGACCGACAATAACCGTTATCAAAGAGTCACAATTTGCAGTTTGCTCCTCTCTCGTCAAAACCGTTTGCCGTTTTTAGAGCAAATTGTTACCAGAGATGAAGAATGGGTGCTGTATGTTAATTTGAAAAGGCGGCCTCAATGGTTGGACAAAAATGAGGCTCCGCAGCCCACGCCAAAACCTGACTTGCATGCGAAAAAAGTTGTGTGTTTGGTGGAATTTTAAAGGAATTCTTCATTATGAACTTTTACCATCTACCCAAACCATTACAAGTGCAGTGTATAGTGCCCAATTGGAAAGGTTAGCCCAAGCTTTAAGAGAAAAAGAACCCGCACTGATTAATCGGAAGGGCGTAATTCTTCACCATGATAACGCATGATTGCATACTGCAAGAATCACTGCTGAAAAACTGCACCAGTTGGAATGGGAAGTTCTCCCTCAACCTGCATATTCTCCTGATATTGCCCCTTCCGATTACCATTTGTTTCGTTCTTTGCAAAACTTTCTTCTTGGAAAAAAATTTAATAATGAAGAATGCCTCAAAAATGCATTGACCGAATTTTTTGCATCAAAATCACAAGAATTTTACAACAGAGGGATTAAAATGCTTCCTGAGCATTGGGCACAAGTAGTAGAAAACAACGGAAACTATATTGTTGATTAAATTTTGTTGTATTGTTTAAATAAATTCGATTTTAAAAAGTATTAGAAAACGACATTAATTATTACTAGACCTAATAAATATTTTACTCTTTTTTCTCCCTGTGTGATTTACAATAATAATCTGCTTCATGTTTATATTTATTGCTGTGTTGCTGAAAATAACCTGAAAAAAAAGTTGGGGTGCTTCACTGGGTTGGGAAAAGTTTAGCTAAATCAGAAAGCAGGTCTAATTAATAAAGTGTATTCTGTTTCCATAAAAGGCTAAGTTGACTCACATATGCGCAATACATATAAAGCAAACTCTCACTGGTGCCAATCACACCCATGTGTTTCAGTCTGTCATTGTCGATTATGAATTTGGTTGACACTTCTAATATAGAGAAAGGGCGAACAGCGATATTAAAATATTTCTTCTAATTAATTTTCTTTCAATGTGCACGAATCTGTGCTCCGGGCCACTAGTGGTATATAATATTTTTAAAATATATATATATTTTATTGATTTTTTACAGAGAGGAAGAGAAAGGGATAGAGAGTTAAAAACATCGATGAGAGAGAAACATTGATCAGCTGCCTCCTACACATCCCCTATTGGGGATGTGCTGGCAACCAAGAATCGAACCTGGGACCCTTCAGTCCACAGGCCAACACTCTATCCACTGAGCCAAACTGGTTAGGGCAATACTTTTAGCGTATTGTTGAATTTGGTTTCCTAATATTTTGTTGAGAATTTTTGTATGTATGTTCATCAAGGATATTGGCCTGTAACTTTCTTTTCTTGAAATGTCTTTATCTATTTTTTGTATCAGAGTAATACTGGCTTCATGGAATGATTTTTGGAAGCTATTCCTTTCTCTTTGATTTTTTGAAGTAGTTTAAGAAGGATAGATTAATACTTCTTTAAATGTATGGTGGAATTCACTTGTGAAGCTGTCTAATTCCAAACTTTTATTTTTGGGGAGTTTTCTTTATTTCTTATTACTGTTCAATATCATATCTAGTAATTAATCTATTTACATTTTGTATTTTTTCTAATTCAGGATTGAAAGATTATATTTGTCTAGAAATTTATCCATTTCCTCTAGATTGTCAAATTTATTGATAATACTTTTTAATGAATCTAAAATACCATTGTATTTCTATGGTTTCAGTTGTAGCTTCTCTTTCATTTATGATTTTATTTATTTGAGATCTCTCTCTCTCTCTCTCTCTCTCTCTCTCTCTCTCTCTCTCTCTCTCTCGTGAGTTTGGCTAAAGATTTGTCAAATTTCTTTGCTTTTTTTCCCCAAAACACAAACTTTTTGTTTCGTTGATCTTTTTTCTGTTCTAAAATTTCTATTTGGTTTATTTCTATTCTGATTTTAACTATTTCCTTCTTCTGTTTACTTAGGGTTTTGTTTGTTCTTCTTTTTCTAGTTCCTCTAGGTGTAGTTGGGGATATTTTTTTGTTGAGGTGGACCTATGTAACTAAGAACTTTCCTCTTAGAAATGTTTTGGCTGTATCCCATTAATTTTAAAAAGTTGTATTTTCATTTTCACTTGTTTCAAAATAGTTTTTGATTTTCTATTTGAGTTCTTTGTTTCATGGCTTGTTTAGTCTTCATGTGTTTGTGTTTTTCTATTTTCTTCTTATACTTGATTTCTAGTTTCATGCTATTATGCTCAGAATAGATGCTTGATATGATTTCAATGTTCTTACATTCACTGAAGCTTGTTTTGTGGCCTAATATGTGATCGATCCTAAAGAATGCTCCATGTGTGCTTGGGGGGGAAATGTATATGCTGAAGTTTTTTAATGAAATATTATAAAAATGTTATATGTCCATCTGGTCTAATGTGACAATTAAGGCCATTATTTGCTTATTAATTTTCTTTCTGATCTATGCATTGATGTAAATGGGATCTTAAATTTCCCTACTATTATTTTCTTACTGTTGATTTCTCCCTTTATGTCAATTAATAATGTCTTTATGTATTTTAATGCTTCTGTGTTGGGTGTGTAGATAGTTACAACTTTTATATCCTTTTCTTAGATTGTCCCCTTATAATTATGTAATTACCTTCTTTGTCTTTTTTATTTTTAATTATTTTTTGTTTTAGCCCTAGCCAGTTTGGCTCAGTGAATAGAGCATCAGCCTGTGGACTGAAGGATCCTGGGTTCTATTCCAGTCAAGGGGACATACCTGGATGTGTT
This sequence comes from Pipistrellus kuhlii, assembly GCF_014108245.1. Classification (NCBI taxonomy): domain Eukaryota; kingdom Metazoa; phylum Chordata; class Mammalia; order Chiroptera; family Vespertilionidae; genus Pipistrellus; species Pipistrellus kuhlii. The sequence continues at coordinate 77,306,591 of NW_023425404.1, read as the reverse complement.
TTTTTTTGTTTGTTTGTTTGTTTGTTTGGGGTTTTTTTTAATATATTTTATTGATTTTTTACAGAGAGGAAAGGAGAGAGATAGAGAGCTAGAAACGTCGATGAGAGAGAAACATCGACCAGCCGCCTCTTGCACACCCCCCATCGGGGATGTGCCCGCAACCAACGTATATGCCCCTGACCAGAATCAAACCTGGGACCCTTCAGTCCGCAGACCGACGCTCTACCACTGAGCCAAACTGGTTTCGGCCCTGGATGTGTTTTTAATCCATTCAGCCACTCCGTGTATTTTATTGGAACATTTAATCATTTGCATTTAAAGTAATTACAGTATTTCTAAGAATAGCTACTTATTATAGTTTGAGTTGAGTTTAATGCTTTTTTCTTTTGACTTGGCTGTAGTTTTAAAAATTGTCTGATCATTGTATTTATTAAATATTTTGCTTACTTGTGAGATTTTTTTCTTTCTCGTATTTTCTTATTTCTGGTTATGGCCTTAATTTTTCTGCTTAAAGAAGATCTTATAAAACTGGTTTAATGGTGATAAATTCCTTTGGTTTTTTGCTTATCTTCAATTTTGAATGATTTCGTTGCTGAGTAAATTATTCTAGGTTGTAGGTTCCTTTATTTCAGCACTTTAAATAGTTTCTGGCCTATAAAGTTGCTGCTGAGAAATCATATCCTCTTCTTTCTTAAGATTGCTTTTGTGATTCAGCATTTTTTTTCAGTCCATACAAATTTTGTGATTATTTGTTATTACTATGAAAAGTACCATTGAAATTTTTATAGGAATTATAATGAGTATGTAGATCACTTTAAGTAGTATGGCTATTTTAACAATACTGATTCTTCTAATACATATGCAAGAGATATCTCTCCACTGGAGTGTTCTTCAGTTTCTTTAATCAGTGTTGTACAGTGTTCAGTGTGCAAGGTCTTTCACCTCACTGGTTAAAATTATTCCTAAGTATTTCATTATTTTTTTTACACTATTGTAAGTGGGAATGTTTAAATTTCTTTTTCAGATAGGCTGCATTCATGTATAGAAATACAACTGATTTTTAATGTTTATTTTGTGTCTTGTAACTTTATTGAATTAATTAAGAGGTATAAAAGTATTTTGTGGACTCTTTAGCATTTTCTGTATATAATATTATGCCATCTGCAAATAGAGACTATTTTACTTTATCATTTCCTATATGGATGCCTTTTATGTTTTCCTGCCTAATGTCTAGGACTTCCAGCACCATGTTGAATAAAGTTGGTGAGGACAACCTTGTCTCGTTTCTGACCTTAAAGGGAAAACTTTCAGCTTCTCACCATTGAGAGTAATGTCAGCTCTGGGCTTGCAAAAGTGGCCTTTATTATGTTGAGGTACATTCCTCTATACCCACATTGTTGGGAGTTTTTATTGTGAGTAAATGTTAAATTTCTTCAAGTCTTTTTCTGTATCTATTGAGATGATCATACGATTTTTATCCTCCATTTTGTTAACATGGTATATCACATAGATGAATTTGCAGATACTGCACCATTCTTGCATCTCTGGAAGAAATCTCACTTGATTGTGCTGTATGATTTTTTTAAATGTATTGTTGAATATATTAAATCCATGGGCTGAGCACCTACTGAAAAGCAGGCATGTCGGAGGTTCTTTACCTACCTGGCCTCATAGGCACTTGATGTAGAGCTATGGGCAGCTATCAGTATCTCTAGTATATATATTTCACTGCAGGGTGTTTCTGGTCCTTTTACTACTCTAGTTTGCCTCCTCTCTGGAACTGAGATGAGACAGCCAAGATGCAAGGATAGTAGAGAAGTCACCATTTCTGCAAGGAAAGAGCATATATGTTCCCATTATCTCTAGTACTATCATTCCATTGGCTTTTGTAAAAAGGGAGGAAGACTAGTGTAATAGAGTAAGAAAGCTCCTAGAGGCCCAAGGAAAGTTCTCGGCTCTGAAATTATCTAGTTGTATAACTTCATTATTAATAACTGCCGTAGACTGACTTTTGTCCCCATCCCCAGATTCATATGGTAAAAACCTAATCCCCAGTGTGATAGTATTTGGAGATGTGACCTTTGAGAGGTAATTACACTTAAATGAGGTCATGAGGGCAGGGCCCTAATCTGATGGGACTGGTGTCCTTAAAAGAGGAGGAGGAGAGACCAAAGAGCTTGCTTGTTTGTTTTCTCTCCCTCTCTCTCTCCCTCCCCCCCCCCCCTCCCTCCATGCATAGAGGCGTGGCCCTCTTTTCCCCATTCCTCTCTCTCTCCCTGTCTCCTCCTCCTTCCCTCCTTCCTTCCTTTCCTCCCTCCCTCCTTCCCTCCCTCCCTCCTTCCCTTTCTTCTCCCCAAAGGAATGGTCATGTGAGGACACATGAAGATGGCTGTCTACCAGCCAGGAGGAAAGCTCTCACCAAAAAACAAATCTGCTGGCACCTTGATCTTAGACTTATAATGTCCAGAACTGTGAGAAACTGAATTTCTGCTATTAAGTCACCCAATCTGCAATATTTTGTCATGATAGCCCAAGCAGACTAATAAGGATTTTATTATGAAAAAGTTGAGTACTGCTGTAACAAATATCTAAAAATGTGGAAGTGGATTTCAAACTGGGTAATTGGTAGAGACTGGTTGCTTTAAAGAGACCATTGATAGAAAAATGAACATTAAAGATGATTCTGGTAGGTCTCAGATAGAAGTTAAGAACATGGCATTAGACGTTGTGGCTCAGTTAGTTGAGTGTCATCTCAGGCACAGAAAGGTCACTGGTTTAATTCCCAGTAAAGTCATATGCCCAGGTTGCAAGTTTGATCCCTCATCAGGGGCAAGGCCATCACAAGAGCTGAGAGGAGGGGCTGATGCCTAGAGCCACAGAGGTGACACTGCCACCCCAGTAGGCCTGCAGAACCGACCATCCAGTAATAGAGTATTATTCTAGAGCTGTAAGATCTAATGGAATTTGTCATGCTAGCTTCTGGACTTGCTAATGACCTGCTACCTCTTTCTTCTTTCCAGTTTCTCTTTTTTGGAATAAAATGTCTATCCCATGCCTGTCCCACCATTGTATTTTGGAAGCACATGACTCGTCTGATTTCACATGTTTATAACCAGAGAGGAATTTTGCCTCAGGATAAAACTTACACCATGTTTTCTCCATATCTGATTTAAATACTTAAGTGAGATGTTGGACTTGGAATTGCTGCTGGAATGAGTTAAGACTTTGGGGTTGTTAGGATAGAATGAATATGCATATAATTTAAATTCTTTCTTGTTTAATGTATTATGTAAGTCTAATTTTCCCCCCCATGGACCATTCCCTGGCCATTCCCAAACCCCAGCACATGCCCTCACGGCCCCTCCTCATCTGTGTCCATTAGTTTTCCATATGCATGCATACAAGTCCTTTAGTTGATCTTATATCCTCACCCCCCACTTTCCCTCATATGTTGTACAGTTTATTCGATGCTTCTATGATTCTGGTTCTATTTTTGTTCATCAGTTTGTTACTCATTATATTCCACAAATGAGTGAGATCATGTGATATTTATCTTTCTCTGACTGGCTTATTTTGCTTAGCATAATCCTTTCCAGTTCCATCCGTGCTGTTGCAAATGGTAAGAATTTTTTCTTTTTTACAGCAGTGTAGTATTCCATTCTGTAGATGTACCACAATTTTCTAATCCACTCATCTGCTTATGGGCATTTAGGCTGTTTCCAAACCTAATTTATTGTAAATTATGCTGCTATGAACATAGGGTGTATATATATACTTTCTGATTGGTGTTTCTGGTCTCTTGGGATGTAGTTTTAGAAGTGGGATTACTAGGTCAAATAGGAATTCCATTTTTAACTTTTTGAGGAAACTCCATGCTATTCTCCAGATGGCTGCATTACCACCAGCAGTGCAGGAGGGTTCCTTTTTCTCCACATCCTCATCAGCACTTGTCATTTGTTGATGAAAGCCATTCTGACAGGTGTGAGATGGTATCTCATTGTTGATTTGATTTGCATCTCTTGCATGATTCAAAAATTTATCTGGAATAAAAAATTAAAAAAAATAGACCCCGAATAGCTGCAGCAATCTTGAGAAAGAAGACCGAAGTTGGAGGAAGTGCATTACCAGATACCAAGCTATATTACCAAGCCACAGTTCTCAAAACTGCCTGGTACAGGCACAAAAATAGACATATAGACCAGTGGAACAGAACAGAGAACCCCAAAATCGACTGAAGCCATTAGGCTCAATTAATATTTGACAAAGGCGGCAATAGCATACACTGGAGTTAAGACAGTCTCTTCAATAAATGGTGTTGGGAAAATTGGACAGACACACCCCCCCCAAAAAAAAAAATGAAACTAGACCACCAACTTACACCATACACAAAAATAAACTCAAAATGGATAAAGGACTTCAATGTAAGATGGGAAATCATAAGAATCTTAGAAGAAGCCATCAGCAGCAAAATAGCAGGCATTTGTTGTAGCAATATGTTTACTGATACAGATCCTAGGACAATGGAAACTAAGAAGAAAAATAAACAAATGGGACTATTGAATACATCAATATAAAAAGCTTCTGCAGAGCAAAAGAAACCATCAACAAAACAACAAGAAAGCCCCCTGCATGGGAGAACATATTTGCCAATGTTATCTCCAATGAGGGTTTAATCTCCAAAATTTAATAGGCAACTCATACAACTTAACAAATGGAAGATAAACAATCCAATCAAAAAATGGGCAAAGGACCTAAATTGACACCTTTCAAAAGAGGACATACAGAAGGCTGAGAGACAAATGAAAACATGCTCAAGGAATGAATATATGTTGTATATGAGAAGGACAAGAATTTTGGGGGCCCAAGAGAGGGAATGTTATGAACTGAATTGTGTTTCTTTTAAATTCATATATTGAAACCCTGACTGCCAATGTGATCATATTTCTGGATAGGGCCTTTGGGGAACAATTATGGACAAATGAGTTACAAGGATGGGACTTAATGCAACTGGACTGGTGTCCTTACATGAGGACAAAGAGCACCAGCCTATCCCTGTCCCCCTCTCAGGCACAGAAGAAAGGCCATGTGAGGACAAGGTAGGAAGGGAGCTGTCTACACCAGAAAATGAATCTTTGGCCCTTGATCTGGGACTTGCAGCCTCCTGAACTGTGGGAAAATAAATTTCTGTTTTATTAGTCACATCTATGTATTTTATGTCAGCCCAAGCAGACAAACACAATAACTAGCACAATTATAAGCAACTATTCTAATGTATATGCATATGAGGAAGATAACTACTTTATCACCTACATAATAGGGATAAGAAGCCTGAAGCTTGGAGAGGTCAGATACCTTATTAGTGAAAAGTCCTTCAGGCACCCAAAAGTATAGGCACTAATGGAAATATCAGTATTTGTTTGATGCCAGGACAATGGGAATTGATTGAAAAGTGGAACAGGAAAACTTTTAGGGAGGGGGTGGTAAAAATAATTCTATATCTTATTTTGTATCATGGTTCCATAAGTATATATACATAGGATGTCCCCAAAAATGTATACACAGTTTTAATTATTATAAAGCCAGTGTTCGTTAACATACAGTTCTTTTTCAAAATTTAAAAGAATCTACAAAAATGAGTAATTTTTTGTCAATGCCTGTATTAAAACTGATGATGGTCTGGTCCAGAAACTGCTGATAAGGCAAAGCAGTGGAATTGTGAGCACCAAGAATCATTTCATTCAGTATTTGTGCACCCTTAATTTGTCTACTGTTGCTGGGTTTGTACTGTAAACTTTATCTTTTATGTATTTGCATAAAAATATATTGGATAAATTTTCTTTGCTCAAAGCTTAGTCTGGCTTCACACATTATTTAAAATCAGTTAAACCTGAAAAGGAGTGAAAATTGAGTTATCAGCTGTTAAAGTGAGTATATAGTCCCCTCACAAATGTATACACACTTTGAGTAATTATAAAGGCAGTGTTTGTATTTCACCTGCATTTTTTTTTTTTTTTTTTTTTTTACTTCCAGTAGCATTCTAGCATGAATTTCTTTTGTTCAAAGCTTAGCCTGGCTAAAAAGAAGCATCAATTAAGTGTGTATACATGTGTCTGGGACAACCTGTATTTGTCAAAACTTACCAAACTATATACTTAAAATGGGTACATTTTATTAATAATTTATAACTCAATAAAAATTATTACATTTTTAAAATAAAATGCTCTTGGTATTAAAAATTAAAAAACGTAACTGGAGTCAAATTTCTGGGTCTAAATCCAAGGTTCATTACAGATTAATTGTGTGATTTTGATTAAGTTACTTCATCTCTCTGGGTCTCTGAGCCTCCAGTTCCTCATCTATAAAGTAGGGATGAGAATATTTTTGTAATATGTATTTTGAGAGTATCATAAAAATATTGTATACTAAAAGAAATTTTATACTAAAAAGGATATTTATGCATTTCTCCAATAAATACCTAATGAACACCTATTGTGTGTCAAGTACTGTCCTAGATAGGAAGGATGGAGCCACCATTCTGGGCAGGGGTAGCAGTAAACAAAACAGACAGGGTTCCCTGGAGCTCATTTCCCTGGGGGTGGGGGACACCAGGGGGGAAAAAAGATAATTTCAGATCAAAATATATGCTATTAATGAGATAAAACAAAGTATTGTGGTTACCTAGGGAATATATTAGATAGTGTGCTCAGGGAAAGACATCCTGAGGGGGTAACTGAACCAAGTTTTAAAGGCGGAAGAGGAGGAGACAAATATTTGAAAGATAAAGGTGCTAGGCAGAAGGAATAGTATATTCAAAGGCCCTAAGGCTGGAATGAGTTTGGACAGTCAAGGAATAATAAAAACAAGTGTGTTTGGAGAGTAGTGATTACAGTTGAGAAACTGGAGCAAGGAGAATGATTTGAGATAGGCTGGGTTGGGGGGATCGTGTATGGATCAATGGTTTTGGGGGATTATGAAGGCAATGAAAAGCCCTTGGAAGGTTTACAAAGGAGTTAAGATATGACTTTACATTACAAGTGATGCTGTGGAAAATTGGTTGTAGAGGACATATTGATAATTATAGAAGCCAGGAAGCTTGTAGGAGGCATTACAGACACTGGAGGTTTGGACCATGGCGGGAGCTTTCAGAAGGAGAGAAGTAGGTTGATTCTGGATTTACAATATTTTGGTGATAAGAGTCAGTAGGTCTTGCTGATGTATTACATGAGTGGATGAGAAAAGGAAAAGAATGAAGAGTGACTCAGGATGTTTGGGGCTTATATAACTGGGTAGATATCATTGCCATTTGCTGAAGTAAGGGAGTCTCAAGTAGAAAATCAGACTTCTGTTTTAGACCTGATAAGTTTGAGATGTGTAATAAATAACCATATGGAGATGTCATATATGCAACTGGATATGAGAGTCTGGAGCTCAAGGGCAAGATCAAGGCTAAAGATATAAGGAGATGTCCACAGCAACATGAAGTGTGTTGTTATGCCTCCCTGCAATTGCAGAGGGCACCATTTCTCCTGTCTCCCTCTAAAGTATAGTTCAGGGAGCTGAAGTGTGCAGGGTGGAAGGGAAAACAAGATCAAAGTTTGTTCTCAGTAGACACTGAGAGCCAATCACACATTTCAAAAAACATTTCTCTTTCCTACGGGATCGTGTATATTTATAGACTGCTTCTAACTTCTCATTTTTCAGGTCTCATGTTAAAGGTCACCTTCTCTAACCATCCTATCTAAAATTAGCTTATGTGTTTTTGTTTCCTCTGTTGGAGACAGAATTAGTCCCCATGGTTGGAACCTGCCTATCTTGCTCAGCCATAATTAGAAGAGCACCTGGCACATAGTAGGTACACAATAAATATTTAACATTTACTGAAGAAGTGAATGAGCTGCTCCTGCCTGAGATATCATTGGTGCTCTAAGCATGGGCTAGAGTAGCCTTCAAACTCTCAGCTCAAGAGAAGGAATGGGTTTTGTTTTGTTTTAACATGAGATCTACCTTCTTAATTAAATAGTCAAAGTCACAGAAGCAGAGAGTAGAATGGTAGTTGCCAGGGACTGGGATGAGTGGGGGAAAGAGAGCATTGCTATTCAAAGAATATAAACTTTTAGTTATGCAAGACAAACAAGGTCTAAGGAACTAGTTTTTAAAGACTATACATGAAATAATTATCAGGGAACGTAAACACAAGCAACACAGAAATATCCAAGAACCACAGGCCCAGGAGCCATTTGTACCATTCACCAAGCCCACGGCATATGCACCCTTGTTATGAATCAGATTCCAGCACAGAAGTGGATCCACTCCAACTCCCCACTCAACCCCAGGGGCTAGAGATCTTTGTAAGCTTTTTGAGTTGTTCTCATGAGACATCAGGGCCAGCAAACTGGAAAACCGTGTGACTATTTGCCAGCTGCCTGGTTGAAAAATCTAGTCCCTTCTATGGAAAAAGAAATGGAGAAAGTATTTTAAGATTTCTAATCAGGATATGTCCCCCGCAGGGGAGAAGGCTATTTTTATGTTCGATCTCAAAACACTAGAGAGTTCTGGGAATACAGCACGTATCCTGCTTCTCCGAGACTAGGATGAGAAGCCAAGTACGAGGTTTGCTCCTGAGGAGAAAGCTGGAAATAGCCCGGGGTCTCTGGGTCTCAGCAAGAACTGTCCTCCAGCTTTCCTGAGAGACAGACTGGGACACAGTGGGTCCAATAAGAAAGTAAACAGTGAAGTAGTACAAACATTATAAAGGAGGGTAGAAATTTTTTAATCTGAACTATGGATCTCATACTGTTCTGAAGAGTATTCATTTATGCATGTCAAATAGCCAATAGGGATGCATAAAAGCCAAGGGGAAACCTGGCAAAATCTCCATCATTACAGAGGAAGGATGTCAGAGTTCATGAGTAGAGATAAATCATGACATATGCAGGGAGATGTTAGAATTTTTCCTTTTGAAATACTGTTTATGTCTCTTTTTAGTCTGATGAAAGAAACTGTCTCTTCCTCACTAAACAGTTAGTGTGATGTGCTAGTAACATCTGTCTATTATCAGTCACAGTATTTCAGAAGGGAAAGGGAGGGCTTACATCTTTGTAAGGAAAGTTGCCAGGAAAGAGGCACTGGTGAGCCTCCCAGCCAAAACCTTGCTGACATTTCATTATTTGAGAACCAGTAAGTGGGAAGCGCCTGATGTGTATAACCTGTTGGCTTGTTGGCACTTGGTGTCCGATGCCAACACAGTAAACATGAGCTGAGATGAGAGTCTTTTCCTTGGAGATGTGATAGTTCTTTGTGAAATGCTGTGCAGCTCCTGTTTGTGTGTTCTGCTCTGAGGGTTATAATGTTCATTTTTACCACCACCATCCTTCAAAAATTAAAGAACAAGAATCCAACCCTTGAGAATCCCAGTGCAAAAGTAAAATCAACAAGTGATCAATGGCATGGATTGAAAATGTGTTGACATAGCTGACAGAGGGCTTTTAAAGCAGAAATAGTTTCTGTGGGATGGGAATTAGACTATGGGACAATTCTAGTCATTCCTGCTCTTCCTGAGCTGAAAGCCAGTGGCAGCTTCTCCACCCTCAATGCCTCCCACCCCATAGTGACGCAGCTGCATGTCACCGACGTGCTATCCATCATGGTGTACAGGTGGGGAAGACAGCCTCAATGATGGGTGGGATGGAAATTCTGTGATGGTGGGACAAATACTCTACCCATCATCACTGATGCTCATGATCAAAACAAGAAAAAATTATGGAAATTTAAAAAGAAATATTTCAGACTGATGTATTTCTTTTGCCTCTGAAGTCCCAGGGTGTGTAGTTCTTGGCAAGCAGGCGAACTGGGTAGATCTGAAAGGCTTGTGCCTCTGGGACATTGTCAGGGTACCTGGAGAAGAGCCGCGGAAGGGCTAGGCTGGTTCTCCCTCCAGTGGATGCTTAGAAAAACTTTCCACTTGGCCTTAGATTGGGTAACCCAGAGATTTGCAATAGCCTCCTTCTTCCAAACTAAATACTTGTGTCTGAGTTATTAACTCTAAGTAATGAGACCTCCTCGAGGCATCCAAAGTAAAATCTAACTGAACAAAGAAAGTGGGTTTTAAACCCTGCCTACAAATAACAAGTGCAAAAGGTACAGCACTTGAGCAACTATAAAAAAAAAATTAGTCCTTTTGACTTTTAGAAAGATCAATTCTATTTTCAGGGGCTGTGTTGGAAAGCAAATCTATAATAATAAAAGCATAATGTGCTAATTAGACCAGACAGCCAAAAGATCTTCCAGACAAAGTCAGGGCTACAAGGGCCAAGGGCAGCAACCACAGCTGCAAGGGTTGAGCCCCTTGCATGAATTTCATGCATCGGGTCTCTAGTATAGATATAAAGATGATCAATAAATAGATTGGTTGACTTTAAATTTACTGATGGGAAACTATACAGAGAAGCTAAATCATTTTCACATCATAGAGAAAAAATTTCCAGGGAACAAGAATAAAACTCAGGCCATCATTGTTTGCCTCTCACATGATGGCCTTCAGCTCAAGCTGTTCTTTCCATCTTTGAAGTCCCTCATGGGTTCCTGAGCCATCAGAGAGAGTATTATAGACTGAATGTATGTGTCCCCCCCAAATTCTTTGTTGAAATTCCGAAAAATCCCAAGTGTGATGGGTTTGGAAATGGGGCATTTGGGAAGTGATTAGGTCATGAGAGTGTAGCCCTCATGAATGGAATTAGTGCTCTTAGAAGAGACACAGAGGGCTGCTTCTACTCTCTGCTCTCCTTCCTGAGAGAATACAGGGGAGTAACAGCCATCTGTAGACCAGAAAAGGGCTCTCCCAGACACCAAATCTGCGGACTCCTTGTTCTTGAACTTTCCAGTTCCAGATTTGTGAAAAATAAATGTTTGCTGCTTAAGCCACCTAAACTATGGCATTCTACTGTAGCAACAAGAACTAAGAGAGCAAAATAAGGGATTTGAGCATGGGTAGAAGTTGGCCTGTGGAATCCCTCAGCATCCCTTTTACCCTGGATTTCTATATGCTCTTAATGGACTCTTATAGACTCTTTGTTGAAAGTTGGTTCCTTGGAGCATGGGGTGGCCTGGGTGAGGGGCCTGTCGTGGTTTGCAGGCCAGCCACACACCCCGGTGACCCAAGCAGAGGCCCTGGTATCTGGAATTTATTTACCTTCTACAATTGAAACTTTGTAGCCTGGAGCAGAGCCAAGCCTCCTGCTTGCTCCGTGACTGTAGCCATTTCTGTTTGGATTTGTTTACCTTCTATAATTGAAACTTTGAAGCCTTGAGTGGTTCTCAACCTTTCTAATGCCACGACCCTTTAATACAGTTCCTCATGTTGTGGTGACCCCCAACCATAAAATTATTTTCGTTGCTACTTCATAACTGTAATTTACTGTTATGAATCATAATGTAAATATCTGTGTTTTCCAATGGCCTTAGGCTCTACAGCATTGGTTCTCAACCAGGTTCCCACAGGTTGAGAACCACTAGCAGGGTCACCTAAGACCATCAGAAAACACAGATATTTACATTATGATTCATAACAGTAAATTACAGTTAAGAAGTAGCAACAAAAATAAACACAGATATTTATATTATGATTCATAACAATAAATTACAGTTATGAAGTAGCAACAAAAATAAATTTATGATTGGGGTCACCACAACATGAGGAACTGTATTAAAGGGTCATGGTATTAGAAAGGTTGAGAACCACTCAAATACAGAGAAGCAACCAAAATGTGGAGATAAAGAAACATGTCACAAATGAAAGAAATGGAAGCAAGCAAACTCCTGGACACAGAGTTCAAAACAATGGTTATAAGGTTACTCAAGGATCTTGATGAGACTTTTAAGAACCTTAGTGAGACTGGAAAGACATGAAAAGGGACCAGTCAGAAATTAAGCATACACTAACTGAAATAAAGAAAAGTTTACAGGGATTCAATAGTAAAGTAGAGGATTTGGAGAATCAAATCAATGATTTGGAATATGAGGAAGCAAAAAGCACCCATTCTAAAGAGCAAAAAGAAAAAAGAATAAAAACATATGAGGATACTGTAAGGAGCCCCTGGAATAACTTCAAGAATCCAAACATTTGCATTATGGGGGTTCCAGAAGGAGAGAGAGAGTAAGATATTGAAAACCTATTTGAAGAAATAATGACAGAAAACTTCCTCTACCTGGTGAAAGAAATAGACTTACACGTTTGGGAAGCATAGAGAGTTCCAAACAGGAGAAACCCAAAGAGGCCCACCAAGACACATCATAATTAAAATGCCAAATGTTAAAGATGAAGAAAGAATCTTAAAAGCAGCAAGAGAAAAGCAATTAGTTACTTACAAGGAAGTACCCTTATGACTGTCAGCTGATTTCTCAAAAGAAACTTTGCATGCCAGAAGGGAGTGGCAAGAAATATTCAAAGTAATGAATATAAGGACATACAACCCAGATTACTCTACACAGATAAGCTCTCATTTAGAATTGAGTGCCCAATAAAAAGTTAAAGGAGTTCATCACCACCAAACCAGTATTATATGAATGCTGAAGGTTATTATTTAAGAACATAAAGAAGAGATTTAGAAAATATGAACAATAAAATGGCAACAAATACATATCTATCAATTGAATTTAAAAATCAAAATGAACAAGAAATCTAATGAACAAAATAAACTGGTGAATACAACAGAATCAGAGGCATGGAAGCATGGAATAGCCTGAGGAATCTCAGAGGGAATAGGGCAAGGAAGTGGGAAGAGATTAACCAAAGATATTACCCTTGGTCATAGACAGTAGGGTGGTAAAGGCCTGTGGTGGGACAGGAACCAGATAGAGGGGGCAATGGGTGGGGGAAGGAGGACAGCTATAATACTCTCAACAATAAAGATTTTTTTTAAATGTTCATGTGTACAAGATTATTATTCAACATCTGTATATTCTACTAGTATTATGTGGCCCCACTCAAAGTCTAGTTTTCTCCTATTACCATATACAATACTTTATTCCCTTCACCTACTTTGCTCCTCCCCCTTTCCCTTCTGGCAACCTCCCTCCTCTTGTTTGTAGTTAAGAGTCTGCTTTTGTTTATTTTATTATTTGGTACTTTTTGTTTATATTTTACATAATCTATCGAACAAACAAATCTAAAAATCAAAATGAACGAGAAATCTAATTAACAAAATAAACTGATGATTAAAACAGAATCAGAGGCATAGAAGCATGAAACAGATTACAAGAATCTTATACACCTGAAATTATGAGTGGTATATGATTTTTGTCTTACATTTTCCATCTGACATTTCATTTAGCATAATATTCTTAAAATCCATCCATATCTCATCTTCATTATAGCTGAGTAGTACTGCATTATGCACACACACACACGCACACACACACATGTATTGTGTACACACACATGTGTATATATCACATTTTCTTTATCCAGTCATCCACAATGGACACAGATTGTTTCACGTGTTGGCTATTGTAAATAATATTGAATTGAATATAAGGACACATATATATTTACAAATAAGTTTTTTTTTCATATTTGGGCAGTAAATTTCCAAGATATTGATTGGTGGATAATATGGTAGATCTATTCTTAATTTTTGAGAAACCTTCATACTGTCTTCCATGGTGCCTGCACTAATTTACATTCCCACCAAGGTGTAATGTAATAAGTTCCCTTTTCTCCAACACTTCTTATTTCTTGTCTTTTTTATAATAACCATTCTAATGAGTGTGAAATTATATCTCATTGTGGTTTTGATTTTCATTTCCCTAATAACTGGTGATGTTGAACATCTTTTTATAGGTCTGTTGGCCATTTCTTTATGTCTTCCTTGGAAAAGTGTCTATTCAAGTTCTCTGCCCATTTTTTTAATTAGATTGTTTTATTTTGTTGTTGAGTAGTATGAGTACTCAAAATGGATTAAAGACCTGAACATAAGACCTGAAGCAATAACTACTCAGAAAAAAACATAGTCATTAAACGTATGGACTTTGGTCCTAGAGGAACTTTTATGAACTTGACCCCAAAGGCAAGGGAAGCAAAAGCAAAAATAAATGAATGGGATTACATCAAACTAAAAAGCTTCTACACAGCAAAAGAAACTGTCAACAAAAAGACAACAAACCAAATGGAAGAAGTTATTTGCTCTCTTCTTTTTTGATTTGATGATTTTCTTGGATTCTTTTCTCTATTTTTTAAAAATCCTACTAATACAATGAACAGCTGGCAAGGACTATGGTTAAGATAACACAGCAGATAACAGGGATCCTGGGAGTCCCCTGTGGTAACTGATCTGGGTATGCTTTTGATGACTTTGATTAATGAAGCTGCCATCCCTTCTGAGGAGCAGGCTAGCAAAGCTGTTTTTCTGCAGGTGTACTGAGAGATGGAAACCCCAGGAGAGGCAGGGTTAGGCCACATCTCAACAGTGAAAGCAAAGTAGGCTTGAGCTCGGTGTCCTAAATGCCCCAGGTGTTATTCACACATGCCCTCCCTTCCACTCCTCCTCCCCCACTCACCCATCCCCACCCCCACGAAGATCTAAATTGCCTTTCCAGGGCAAATCTTGATATTTCCCTGACCCAAAAGGAACACTTGCTTTACTTTTATGACTGAAATATTGCTCATATTTATTGAAAAAGAACATACTGCAGCTGTAGAGACCCAGCTTCCACAGTTCTGCAAACAATGACTGTAAATCACCTTTCGGCTTGTCATTCCCTTCTGTGAAAGCAAAACTGCCCTAAGGAAATGTCCCCAGAAAGACTAACCTAGAAGATGCATCTTCTCTCATACCCCACTAGGAAATATACAGCTAATAAAGTGCTGGCAGAAGCTTTGAAATAAAATACTTTTGAGCAAAAAATTCCAATGCGATTCAGTCCAGGGCATATGTGTCTGAGGCAGGAGCCTGGCACCAAGACCCCAGTGGCACAAAGTCCACCCCTGAGACTGGTTGCCAGTAGGACTGAAATCTTACAGGAACTGCCATTGCCAATGTCAAAGGCAGTAATCAGGGTGGCTTATGGGCAGCTGACACCCCCCCCCCCCCCTAGTGAAAGGCCAGAAGCTTCTCTCTGGAAAACCGAGGGAGGGAAACGTGGCTTGGAGGTCCAGCAATAGAGGATAATCAGGAGAGGACCCTCAACTGACCTCTCACTAACACAACGGGGACTTGACTGAATGTGCCTAAATCAAGAACTCAAATGGCAGGTATAGTGAACCTTCTACTTTTTACTTGTAGGACTGTCTTTAAAGCTTTCTATCCCAAGAGGATGAGTGTTTTGATTGTATATAGGTGCAGTTACTATAGGTGCACAAATGTACAAACATTACTCTAGGGCAGGCGTCTTCAAACTGCGGCCCGCGGGCCACATGCGGCCCGCAGAGGAGTCTGATCCAGCCCGCCAGGTTTTTTGGGCAGTGAGCGCAGCCAAGGTGTTACAGTAGGAATTAGTAGTTCATATAGTCCGGCCCTCCAGCTCTCTGAGGGACCGTGATCTGGCCCCCACTTTAAAAAGTTTGAGGACCCCTGCTCTAGGGCAAGGTCAGTCCTGGTGGTGGGGAGTGTTTGCATAAAGAAGCAAGAGATTGGAGCACCTGGAACAAGCCCTTTGGGAACCTGGATGGGAATAAGGTAAGGTCATCTGACCCCAATATGTAAGGAAGTGTCTTTATAGAAAACAGCTCACCTTGAATTTGGAAAAGCTGAAAGAAATTACAGAGCCAACAGAAGTTAAAATTTAGAAGAGGCAAAAATATAATTTTGGGTTTTCCAACTTCAGAATGCAGTGTGATGAAACCTGACAGGCCCCTAAAGGCCATGTCTCTCTTGATTAGAGCTGGTATTGGAAATTGGATATAATTTCTCTTTTTAATGACTTACTGCCCAACTCAGTTCCCCTACCTGTGCTGAGCTCGTTAAGTCTAATGTGCCTCAGCTGTGAGAAGATGCTGGCCGGAGGAGGGACACCCTGCACATGTTACATGCAGGCATCCTTGAGTGCTTAGCAAGGCCAGCATCCTCTTCCAAAGATCAAAAAATGAGACACCAGATGGTTCCATGATGTGATTCAGATCACTCCTCAGAACTAGTAGTTGTTCTGTAGCTCAGAGCTACAACCATACTACCTTCTCTTTGGAAATAAGCCCAAGTTCGCTGATGTCTCATACATTTAGAGAATTTACAATAAAATGTTCTCCCAGAAGCTGAGGACAGGCCTTAGGCAAGCACTCAAGGATGCTGCCACCTATGGACTTCGAAGCACTGTGTCTGGGACCAGGCCAGGTAGGGGCAACAAGACTTCCCTTTAAACCAGCTAGACACTACCAAATGCCTAGTAAAAATGTCTTCTACAGGATCTGAAATGTGTGTATGTCCAACACGAGCACCACCCTCCATTCCCTGGAGAGAGGCAATGCACCCAGCAGTGTGGCTGAGGTCCGGTGGGGTCCCCGCTATCCCCGCAGGTAGGTGCTGCCTGCAGGCTCCTGCCTGAAGGCATTGATGTGCGGGAGGGCTCCCGCTGTGGCCGCCAGCTTCTCATTGAGCTTCTGGTTCACCAGTTCCAGGTGGCGGCCGTTCTTCCGCGCCTGCCTCAGAGACCGCTTGACCTTCTTCACCCGGTCCCGGAGCTGCCTGTTCCGCTTCTCCAGTGTGGCCACCTTCTGCTGCAGTTTCTTGACATGGTCCTCCTCCTCAAACAGGGCCTTCTGCACCGAGGAGCACATGAGCTGGGGAGATAGACACCACAGAGGGAGAGACAGGTGAGCTCCAGGAAACCGGCCCAGGTCAGCCCCAGTGCCCAGCCACCCAGACCTAACATCACCCATAGCACTGACTCCAGCACACGGACACCCCTCATGACTCCCCAAAGAAAGCTAGTGGGGCTTGTGTCCACCAGGCTACAGTGAGCTGAGAAACAGTTCTTACAGGGCTCCCACATGGACCGCCCACCCCAGACCCAGCACAGAGGCAGCAGACTGAAAAGCACCTAGCCTTCCTGTGAAAGGCCTATTTGCTTATCTTAATTAGAAGCCTCTTGGGCTGCAACTTTAAGTTCACATGTAGAGGCCTACTGCAAACTCCTCCAAACACTGTGGGCTCAGGACTCTGCCTTGCTCCAGGTGACTGGTACCACCCAGAGAGGAGCCTGGGCACACATTTGATGCCCCAGTGGTTGTGGCTGTACCCAGGGAACACTCCTTGATCACTTGGTTCTGGTAGCTAGTGGGGCTCATGCTTGCAGATCCCATAGGACTATAGAAAGTAGAAACACAGTTTTTAACCGGTTACCCCACTCAGCACCATGGGGCGATGTTGTAGATTAAAACTCTCTGTGATCTGGCATAGTGAGAACCCCAGGGCCTTCGAACATATCAATAAACACGCACACTAAGAAGTCTTGGATGGCCCAGCTTCTCTTCCAAGATGCCTTCCTGAGTTGTTATGCCAGCAAAATGGAAAAGTATTATGAGGGGAATAACATACCTTTCAACGTTTTGTTTATTGTGGATACTGCCCCCAGACACCCACCTTTTACTGATCTTCATCCCAACATCAAACTGGTGTTTCTACCTTCAAACACAGCACCTCTTTGATCAAACAATGGATCAGCTTTCAAAGCCTACAACACCTGAGGAAAACCTTTACCAAGGCCATTGCTGCAACTGAGGAAGACACTGATGCAATTCTGGAAGGATTATAATATTGATGACTGAATCAGCACCCTTGCTTGGGCTTGGAATGATGTGACCAAAGAATGTATGAATGGCATTGGGAAGATACTCAAGGGGTTCATCCAGGACTTCAAAGGATTTTCCAAGGATGAGGTGCCTGCAAAAATCAAAGCTGTGGGTGAGGATGACATTGAGGAGCTCCTAGAGCTGGTTCCTGAGGAACTGACCCATGGGGAACAGGAAAGCTTTGCTGAAGACGAGGCATGAGAAAAGGAAACTGCAAGAAAAGGAAAGAAAGAACCCTCAAGAGAACTCACAGAGGAGGGCTTAGCAGAAGCTTTTGCAGTCCTCAGGAAGCTCCTTAAAAAATTTGAAAACATGGACCCCCAACACAAAAAGGTTTTCATTGATAAAGAGGAATGTTCATGTTGCATCATCTATGACTAAAATACAGAAAGACCATCCTGAATACTCAACTGAAAACTAGATGGAGCAAGGATGGAAAGTGGAGACTGCATAGAGACTAGTAGAAAGTGGAGAGGCACAAAAGGGCTGGCTGAGCTCCCATGGACAGCAGCTGAAGTTTTAGAGAGATATCTCAGCTATGTGTGTTGTGGAAGTGGGGAGGTTGGGTTCTACTGAAAACTCTGGGGCTTAAATACCAAGCTGGGCTCCCCAGTCCAGAAAAGCAGCAGGGGTGCTGTATGCCAGGGAAACATGACTGGAAATGCAGGCACACTCTTAAGGGCAACACACAAAATGTCATGTGCAGCCATTCTCCTTGGGCTCTGTCAGAGGGAGAGCAGAATGGACTGGAGCTTTGTGAGGGTTGGGGGCTCTAGGGTTAGATCTCAGAAGGCAGACACCACATTTCCAGTGCTGAGCCATTCTCTCTTACTGCAGAGCAGTGGTGGTCCGTGAAGTCCGAATGTTTGGCAAACACTGCTGCAAAGGACATCTTTCTCCAGTAGACCTCTACCATCCCGGTAGTTTTTGCTGTGGGGGGAGGGATTGAACTACCCTATTGAAAACCCCTTGCCCCACCCTATGAAGTTTCTAAGGCCCATTAAGTGACTGAGAATAATAGTCGGCCTGTAGGCAGAAGCATTTGCCTACCCTGTTGGAAAAACTCTCACCTGACCAGGTGGTTGATATCCTGAGGCTAATCAAGACTGAATAACAATCAGACTGCAGGCAGAAGCAGATCTTTGGAGGCTTTGAGTCTTTGCCTGGTCTAATTCAGGGCCAGGCTAGGAAAAGTAGACCCTGGTCCTTTCTAAAGATATCTATCCCAGCAGGGGGAGCCACAAGCTATGGATTGCTGACAGCTCCAAACAGGGTACTCAGGACCAGTCAGAAACATCATCTGGCATTGTCCAGCATTAGACATTGGGAGTGATAGCAGATCTATCTAATACACAGACATAAACCCAAATAGGCAGCAAAATGGGGAAAGAAACAAAAAAGCCTGAAATGAAAGAACAAGAGAATTCTTCAGAAGATGAACTAAATGAAATGAAAATATAAAATTTATCAGATATAGAGTTCAGAATAATTTTGGAAAAAATGCTCAACAGCATGAGGAAAGGTATATTAACTATAAAAAAAGACAAGTCAGAAATTAACAGCACTAAAAAAGAACATATTGGGCCCAGCCGGCATTGACCTATGAACTAAGGTTGACCTATGAACATGGTTCAATTCCTAGTCAGAGCACATGCCCAAGTTTCAGGCTTGATCCCCAGTGTGGGGTGTGCAGAAGGAAGCCAATCAATGATTCTCTTTCATCATTGATGTTTCTATCTCTCCCTTTCCCTTCCACTCTGAAATCAATTAAAAAAAAAAAAATTTTAAGAACACATTGGAAGGAATACACAGCAGATTAGGGGAAGCCAATGGTTGGATCAGTGAATTAGAAGACAGGCTAGGAAAAAAATTACTCAGAGAACAAAACAAAAACAAAAAAAAATTAAAAAATAGAACAGTGGGATACTGTGAAATGTAACAATAGTCACATAATAGGAGTACCAGGAGGGGAAGAAAGTCACCCTCAGAAGGCATCCAGAAAATAATTTGTGGTCTTTTGAAATGTTGTGAAAGTGAAAATTAGCCAAATTAGCCTAATAGCTTATCTCTGGACAACAAAGATCCAGATAGCCACTGGGAGCAAGATCAGTTGGTAATATGCTCTGTGGGGAAGGTCTTAGCCAGAGCATCCACCCATTTATAGGGCCCTATAGACACTCAGCCTCACTTTGGAGTTGTATCTGCCTTCCAGTGCTTTGTTTATTAGTCTGCTGGCTACCTGATGATAAATCAAGTGGCTGTTTCTATATGAAAGTGCCATCATTCCTTATCATGGTGAACTATAAGAGCCTGCAAAAGCACCTATAGGTCTGGGCTCACCACTGGCCCCAAACCATTAAGCTAGTGCCATGGTCGGCAAATTGCGGCTCATGAGCTGCATGCAGCTCTTTGGCCCCTTGAGTGTGGCTCTTCCACAAAATACCATGGCTTGGGTGAGTCTATTTTGAATAAGTGGAGCTAGAAGTTTAAGTTTTAAAAATTGGCTTCAAAAGAAATTTCAATCATTGTACTGTTGATATTGGCTCTGTTGACTAATGAGTTTGCCTACGACTATGCTAGTGGATCCCCACTCCCTACCCCAGGCTGCTCATTAGAATCACCTAGGAAATGTATATGAAATACTTGTGCCTGCACCCCACCCCAGACCAGTGAAACAGGAATATCTGAGATGGAGGCTTGGGCCTCACTTTTTTTAAGGGGCTTCTCAGTAATTTAATAAGCAGCTAGGCTTGAGGACCATTTCTCTAAGATTTTAATCACTGTTTTTGCTGGAAACAAAATTTATACAACTAAATAACTGTAAAAGTGTTACAGCTATTCTAACTACCATCAATTCTCATTGTAAACCTCACTCAGCCTGCACTTCACTTCATTAGCTATGCTGTAATTTTAATTTGCTGCTTCCAGTCCTTTGTGTACAGAAAACCGGAATACCACGGTTATTAGGACTGTAATCATCTGAGATCTCACCAACATGTAAAACATAGAAACTGATATGTAGATGTTAAGGCATCCATGCTAGTCGCCTAGAGTGGTTTTTTAATTATTCCTAGGTCTGGGACATAGGTGAAATGATTAAGTGAGCTCAGGGTAAAAGAGATGTTAGAGCCTTTCTCCAAAGGGATGAAAGTTTCTCTTGATTAAAAGAGAATCTGGGACACAGATATTCACATAAAACTCAGGGACTGATCCTGGCTTTACCAGCTGCATGGCTACTATCTCTCTCTTTAAACTTGACAGTTTCTGTGTTTATATCCTAGGTCGGAATCTAGTTGTATCTTAATTTTTCCAAACATTTTAGCCAATTTCCCAAACACTACTGTGTATGCCGTCAATTATCTTTCCACACGAGATTTCTGACACAGCTGCTATTGAATGGCAAATTCCCATGTAGAAATGAATCTGTTCCTGGGCTATATTCTGACCCATTTGTTTGCCATTATCCTAAAACCACTCTTTAAAAAAAAACTATGAGTTTGAATTTGAAATACTTGATGGGTTAGGCCTCTCTTTTTGTTATACTCTTTTGCATCTCTGTATTTTTTCTTAATAATTTTAGGATTTTTGGTATTTCATTGAATTTGTATAGTTTAGGAAAATCTCTTGTATTCCTTAATAAAATTTTATAACTTTTCCCATAAAAAAAAAGAATAAGGTTTTTAAAGTAAGGCTTGAGCTGCAAGTTACCTCTGCTTAGAAATATCCATCGATCCCCAACATATACCTAGCAATACAGTAAAATGGAGAAGTGTCACCTGCCTTGGTTTGAGTCCTGCTTCTTCCACTGAGGAGCAGTGTCACCTTGGCTAGCTTCTCAAGCTCATGAGAATGAGATCTCTGCTGCACCTGCCAGACCCCCTGAGGGAGGAAAGGTGTTTCCCCAGCTTCCTGGCATGCTGACAGCCCTCAGCTGAGTCTCTCTCCAGAAACTGCCCTAACTTAGGAGAGCTGCCTCATTCCCATATTCATTCCCCCTTCCCAGGGTGCCCACATCAATGACTGCTTAACCAGGGATATGAAAGCCAGGGCCCTCTTCCCAGCCCGGATCATTTCTGAAGGGCCCTCCCAGCCTTGAGCACACGTGAGGTAGGCCATGGCCTTTGGTGAAACTGCATCTCAGTCTAGCTTCTCCCGCTGCTCAGTCCTGCTCTTCTCTCTCCTTCCCTTCCCCCACTCAGGTGTTGAACCCAGGCATACTCAATAGAAGAGAAAAACTTCCTTCACACTACTCAGCTCAGTCTGCTTCCCTGAGGACCCAGCCTGTAGCACTCACTGCCCTCATGTGTGCAATGGAAGAATCCTGATCCTATCTTACGGAGTGTTTCAAAGATTTAATGTGCTTTGCTTGTAAAGTACTCAGTACCATACCTTGTGCTGAGAACCATACCCTATGCTGCTATCTGAATCTCTCTCACCAAAATTCATATGTTGAAATCCTAATGTCTGATGTGATGGTATTTGGAGGTAGGGCCTTTGAGATGTGATTAGGTCTTCGGGGCACAACCCTCATGAGTGAGATTAATGTCCTTATAAAAATAAAAATAAAAGACCCCACAGAGTTCCCTCATCCCTTCTGCCACATAAAGAAAATAAGTCTGATACCTACTCAGCCAGTGTGACTCAGTGGTTGAAGTAGGAGGTCACAGTTGGATTTCTGGTCAGGGCACATGCCCAAGTTTCAGGCTCAATCCCCAGTAGGGGGCATGCAGGAGGCAGCAGGTCAACAATTCTCTCCCTTTTGATGTTTTTCTCTCTCTCTCTCCCTCTCCCATCCTCTCGGAAATCAGTAAAAATATATTTAAAAAAAGAAGTCTGAGACCTGGAAGAAAGCTCTTAGAGTTTTCTTGGCACCTGGATCTTGGGCTCTAACACTATGAAAAAATAAATCCCATTTATAAGCCATCTAAACTGTGGAATTCTGTTATGGCAGCCCTGTGCTGATGTCTAAATAGACTAAAATACAGTAAGTGTTAAATGTATAAATAATAAATGTTAGTCATTATTATGGCATCTTTTAAAACCCTTTGTGATTAGACGTGGCCTAGATCTCCACTCTCATTTTTCATCCCTCTGTTCATCCACTTTATGCCCAAAGCAACTGGCTCCTGGTTGTCCCCAGCAATCCTGTTCTTTTCGTCTCTGGGCCCCGCCACACTCATCCTTCCTCCTGGAGGCCTGTCTCCCTCGCCTCTGTCTGGCAATGCTATAGCCATCTGTGGGCCCTTCCGTGACACTTTCCACGGGGTCTCCAGGAGTGCACCACCTTTCCTGCTCCCGTGTCCACAGGGCCCCTGTACATGTCCATATGACACATATCAAGCACCACACAGCATGGAGCATGCACTCACGTGAAGGCCAACTCCACCTTGCTCTTTGTAGCCTTGTTCCCTGGCCATTTTAGGGATACAATACAAAATCTGAATCAAGTTAAATGTTCCAAAAATACCTGTCATTTACTAAGGAGCTTTGGCCTCTTGGGGTTGCCACGGTTCTGGGGGAGACCACAAGTGCAGCATAGTCCTCTTCTGGCCAAAATGAGCCCCATCAGAAAGAAAGAGAACAGGAGACACCCTTGAACAATGTAAGGGTTAGGGGTACCGACCCCTGTGCAGTTAAAAATGTGAACATAACTTTTGATTCCCCTAAAACTTAGTTGTCTGTTGATGTCTATGGGGGATTGGTTCAAGGACCCCTCTCAGATACCAAAACCCAGGGATGCCAAGTCCCCTGTATAAAATGGTGTTGAACAATGCACACAGTGGGCCCTTCACATCCACAGTTTCCAAGACACAGGTTGAAAATAGTACAGGTAGTTTTTGGTTTTTAATCTGCATATAATATTAGTGGGCCTGTGTAGTTCAAACCCATGTTGTTCAAGGGTCAACTTGGAAGTGTGTATGTATGAGGGTTGGGGGAGTGAGGAGGATAGTGTAGTTATTAACTTGAGTTGGCTTTAACAACTAAAGATCTGAGTGAAATTTGTCATTCTCAATTCCCACAGTCTCTCTTTGATAGGGATAAAGTTTGAATAGCAGCAGAAAGACACAGAAGGACTCTTAGTAACTTGTCCAGTGACCAAGGACCCTTAAGTAAGCCCAAGGTCTTCAACTCCACAGAAAAGTGGGCTGTCACAAGTAGGGAAACCCTAGGCCCTAGGAATAGAGGGTAATCCCATAATAAGATGAAGCCACTACCAACAGTATCTCAATGAGCACCCCCTGAATCCTGACCATTGCCTCAAAAGAAAATTCTTTTTCATCAAGAAAGCAGGAATTTCCACATAAGAGCTGTACTTTCAAATAGATGTGTTTCTTTAAGAAACTGTGCTTTCTCTGGAATACTTTCAAATGGCATCAATCTCTTTAGAAAACATATATATAGTCAAGGCAGCATTTGCTTATTTAGCTTTGTTGTACCTTTTAATATACTGAGAAGAGGAGGGGGGAGGCCAGGCCAAGCTGAAACAGGTACTGCCACATTTTCTTTGGACAGGAACACAAGAGAAACAAATGATCCCATCAGGGGCCCAAAGCAAGATTCCTAATGCCTGTCTCCCTCGCCTCTGTCTGGCAATGCTATAGCCATCTGTGGGCCCTTCCGTGACACTTTCCACGGGGTCTCCAGTAATGCACCACCTTTCCTGCTCCCGTGTCCACAGGGCCCCTGTACATGTCCATATGACACATATCAAGCACCACACAGCATGGAGCATGCACTCACTTGAAGGCCAACTCCACCTAGTGTGCAGGAAGTTTTTCTCTTCTATTGAGTATGCCTGGGTTCATACCTTCCTCAGGCCCCAGTCATACCGGTGCTGATTGGCTAAGGAGAAACACGCACCTGTCAGATGTCTGAGCACCCCCAGCATTCACCTGTGACAAGTCTGTTTTTCCTATAAAGCTCCATGCCTGTGCCTTACAGAGTGCTTGCTGCAGGAGTGTTTGGATACTGAAGGTTGTCATAGGGGAGCCTGTCCTTTTATTCTCAGTAAGAAGAAAGGTAGATTGGGATACCCATTCCTTCTCTTTTTTAAATAACATATTTTGAAACTATATAAGCAATGCATATTCAGAGTACAAAGTAGGTGGGATCTCAATACCAGATATCAAGCTGTATTAGAAATCCATGGTTCTCAAAACAGCCTGGTACTGGCACAAGAACAGACAAATAGATCAATGGAATAGAATAGAGAACCCAGAAATCAACGTAGGCCACTATGCTCAATAATACTTGACAAAGGAGGCATGAACATACAATGGAGTCAAGACAGTCTCTTCAATAAATGTTGTGAAAATTGGACAGATACATGCAAAAAAAATTAAACTAGACCACCAACTTACACCATACACAAAAATAAACTCAAAATGATTAAAGGACTTAAACATAAGATTGGGAAACCATAAATATATTAGAGGAATCCAGAGTCAGCAAAATCTCAGACATATGCCGAAGCAATTTCTTCACTGATACAGCTTTTAGGGCAATGGAAACTAAGGAGAAAATACCAGGGGTCCTCAAACTTTTTAAAGTGGGGGCCAGATCACGGTCCCTCAGAGAGCTGGAGGGCAGGACTATATGAACTACTAATTCCTACTGTAACACCTCGGCTGCACTCACTGCCCAAAAAACCTGGCGGGCCGGATCTGACTCCTCTGCGGGCCACATGTGGCCCGCGGGCCATAGTTTGAAGACGCCTGAAACAAATGGGACTACATCAAAATACAAAGCTTTTGCACATCAAAGAAAACCATCAACAAAACAACAAAAAAGTATCCTGCTTGGGAGAACATACTTGCCAATGTTAACACATATATGGGCTCAATCTCCAACATTTACAGGGAATTCATACAACTTAACAAAAGGAAGAAAACAACCCAATCAAAAAATGGGCAACAGATATAGAGTCTTTTCCAAAGAAGACAGAAGGAAGGCCAAGAGGCATATGAAAATATGTTCAAAGTCACTAATCAGCTGAGAGATGCAAATCAAAACCACAATGTAGTACCATCTCACACCTGTCAGAAGGGCTAGCATCACCAAATCAACAAACGACAAGTGCTGACAAGGATGCGGAGAAAAAGAAACCCTCGTGCACTGCTGGTGAGAATGCAGACTGGTGTAGCCACTGTGGAGAACAGTATGGAATATCCTCAAAAAACTAAAAATGGAACTCCCATTTGACCCAGTGATCCCACTTCTAGGAATATATCCCAAGAAACTAGAAACACCAATCAGAAAGAACATATGCACCCCTATATTCATAGCAGCACAATTTAAAATAGCTAAGATTTGGAAACAGCCTAAATGTTCAACAGCATATGAGTGGATTAAAAAACTGTGGTACATCTACACCACATGTGTCAAACACAAGGCCCGCGGGCCAAATCCGTCCCGCCAGGCCTTGCAATGTGGCCCGCACCGCGCTGTCATCACTGCACTCCGCTGCGTTTCCATCACAATGACAGTTTATGACTGTTCAGTAAACCATTCGGCCCGCGATTTAGGCTGGATTTTAGATTTTGACCCCTTCTCTGATTGAGTTCGACACCCCTAATCTACACAATAGAATACTACACTGTGGTAAAAAGGAAGTTCTTACCATTTACAACAGCATGGATGGGAACTGGAGAGCATTAGGCTAAGTGAAATAAGCCAGGTGGGGAAAGATAAATATCACATGATCTCACTCACTTATGGAATATAATGAACAACATAAACTGATGAACAAAAATAGATCTAGAGACAGAGAAGCATGGATCAGACCATTAAACCTCAGAGAGAAGATAGGGGAGGGTGAGGGTAAGGGGGAGAGATCTACCAAAGGACTTGTATGCATGCATATAAGCCTAATCAATGGACACAGACAACAGGGGGGTGAGGCCATGAGGGGGATAAGGGGTGTAATGGGGGAATAAGGACACATATATAACATTGTAATCAATAAAGAAATTTTTTAAAAAGAAAACATTCATTATAAAAAATCGTTCTAATTATAGAACAAAAAAAGGACAATTAAAATCACCTAATTCTATTACATAGAGGTACTGTTGACATTTTAATATATTCTTCCTTGGATTGTTTTTTTAGGAGTGGAGATAATATTTTAAGCAAAATTAGAATTGTGCCATCATTGGATTTTCATCCTCCCATGTTCCCTTTGGCACCTCAGGTGACTTTTTGCTAGACTTATGCTTGTACACTTCCCATGAGCACTGCCTGGGAAGCTGGGGAGGCTGAGTCAGCCACCATGAACTGCAGGACTCAACCCCAGTTGTTAATCTTCCTCTCTCTTTATGGCCACGAGCCAATGGGAAGGGTGCTGAGATGGGTGTTTTTACATCAGTGAAGCTGAGTGATTTGTGTGGCTTTTTTTTTGGGGGGGGGGACATAGAAGGTGTCTCACCTGAACCTTTACCTCAGTTTCCTGTGTGTTCTCTGGTCTGCCCAGGAAACTTGCACAGTCAACATCATGAAAGGTAAAGGGGCCATTTACAGTTGTCTCTAATGATTTGTAAAGAAATCATTTCTAACATTTTCAGCTTCCATATGTTTATTCATTCCAGCAAGAAGCATTTATTATTCCTTACCTGGCACTGTGTGTTGCAGAAAGGTTTCCTGAATTATTCTGCAATATACTGGAAATCTCTGTACCTAGCTAAACAGAATGTATAGTAACAATTACTATTTCACAACAGCAAACCTCCTAAATGCTGTAAAGGATTATTGCCTTCACGAATGCTTTCAACTTAAATCATCACCTATAAAGGCAAGACAAAGTGTACTTTCTGAAATGTTAAAAATAAGTGGAAGAGAGTCCAAAAGCAACATCATAGGCAAAAGAGCTTGCCTTTTTAAACACTTGTTCCCATTACTGGATTCAAAAAGAGAAGGGAGGTAAAAGGAGAGAATTAAAATCTAAAGCATGGGTAGTCAACTATGGCCAAGTGCAGCCCAATACCTGCTTTTACAAATAAAGTTTGATTGGAACACAGCCACATTCATTTGTTTATATGCTGTCATGGCTACTTCCATGCCACATGGCAGAGTTGAGTATTTGAAAAACAATCTAGTCCAAAAAGCTTAAAATGTTTACTATCTGACACTTTACAGAGGGGAAAAAATCCTAAACCCTAACCTTGGGAGGGGCTTAAAGCAAGTGGAGATGCCAAGGCAGCAACTGGATGGATTTGGAGGGGAAGAGCCAAAGGATGGAAGGAGGGTAAAGGGACAGGGAAAACACCTGGCACCAGAGGCTCCCAGGACCTTCAGCGCCCACCTCACCTTCTCCACTCCACTCTACTCTGATCTGTGATTACTGCTTTCGGTTGCCAGGTCTTAGATCAAGTTCTCAACAATCCCTGTCAGCAAGGATCCTTTTGACTCCATCTCAACAGACTGCTGCCAATTTCAAGCCTCCGAATAGAGATGAACAAAACAGCTCTTCCCAAAATGACTAGCAACTGTTTCTAAAATGCTTCCCCAGCAACTGGAAAGATGAGCTTTCTCGAACCATCAAATGTGCACGACCCACGAATACCAGTGCTCAGTGTGAAGATCAGGGAATCGGTGACTCTAGACCTGCCCTTTGTCAGTCCTGTAAAGGTTACATTAAGCTGTTTTCTGGGCCGAGAGCAGACGCCAACATTCCTTCATTCTCTGTGAGATTTGGGATGTTCAGGGTTGGTGGAAAGCTCCCAGACCTCAGCCCACGTACTCCATGCCATTGTCTTCAGCCCGCAGACAGATGTGTGAGAAGGTGGCGGCAGGGTCACGAAGTGCAGAATGGTTTCCTGATGGATTCAGCCCCACCAGGCTGGATAACAAACACCCAGAGCTACTGAAAAAGCTTCCAAACCACAGAAGTGACAGCAAGGCAGTTCTCCTGAGGACTCTGAAGAAACCTGCGACTGTATTTGACTTGGTAGCTGGTTCTCTACTCCACCCAAAGGTTAGAGTTGTTTCCCTGTGCCAGGAGCCCGGAAGAAGGGGAAGAGAGTGCCCAGACAGGCTGTGGCTGGAAAGTGAGGGGAGTGAGAACAGGAGAGCGGGGACTGGGGTCAAGCAGGGAGTCAGGAGGGAGCTGGGGTGGGAGTGCTCTCCCCCCACCCAGGCACTGACCCCAGAGCGCCCCTCCCACCACTTGGCCCCAGCAAGCAGGAGGCTATCTAGCATCTGGAGTCAAAACATGGGCAAAACTGTTCAGAATCAGGCAATGTAACCCCTTTCTGGCTCCCCCATTATCTGCCAGTGAGGCCCTACATAAGTCAGTGAAGCTGCCTTAGCTCAGTCTCCTCATTTACACAATAGAGATGATAATGACTCTGCCCCATTTGCTTTGAAGATTAAGTCAGATGGCATAGGTACTGCATTTGACCTTGGCATAGAGTGAACAATAAATGGAGCTTTTATTATATTATTATTCATTCTGAGTTTGAACTTTCCTGATCAAATTGCTACTCCCTGACTCTCTCAACTGGCTACACCTTTGCATATGTAGTTAGGTCCTGCTTAGAAAATCTCTACCAATTCACAATCCTCACACTTTAATCTAACTCATGAAATTCTATTTATCCTCCAAATCTTAGTTCAAAGGTCACCTCCTCTTTGAAGAGTTCCCTGATTCCTCTAGGCAGGGCCATGTGAACTAACCCCTGATTCCTCTATCAAATTTACTGCATCGTGCTCATTAGCAAGTCTCACTCTTTCCTAGACCATAAGCATACCTTTACAAGAATTCTACCTTTTCATCTTTGCATCCAACACCTAACACACAGTAAGCATTTAATTAATGGAGGAGGGATGCAGGTTGAAACAGAAATAAGTTCAATGACTTTTAAACGGGCAACAAACGGAGAAGCAGGAGCTGTCATTGGAAAGTGGGTGCTAGGTTCCCCATGATCCTTGTGAAGTCTTGTTTCCCAAGAAGAAAATCAGTTTTGACCAGTTGTTCTGGGAAGATCAGAAACTGGCTAGTGCTTTTATTTTCTATACTCTCCTTACACCCCGGACTGGATTAGTTTGTAGAGGCCTGTCCCAAACCCCACAAAGGTTGCAGGTCATGATGGAGATGAGAAAGGACAATGAGTTTTAGGGGAGTGATGCCAGGTTACAGAATACATAGGTAAACTTAGAAGATGGGATCACATTTCAGAGTCTGCAGAGAGAAGGGAAGAAGGGGCCAGTTCTTAGACAGCCAAAGCATGAATTGTGAACTGACCATTATGAAAACCAGGAAAGACTGCACTGCGTTGGGTCTCTTCCTACCATCATGGAAAGAAAAGTTCTCGGTTAAGTTCAGTTACAGAGAAATACCTTTGTATCTCCAGATAAATCCACTACAAAGTATTGCCCAACTTGGGTCTACATAATGCTCATCTTATGAGATGCTTGCATGGGGACAAAGGGATTCTTCTGCCCAAGAAAAGTTCAGAAATGCAGCATATTATGTTTCCCTTTGATGTAAAGCTCATTAACATATGTGCCACTGCACATTGGTCCTAGATTACATAAATCTCTAACTCTGCTTTATTCCATATCTCATTTGACCATGGCAGAGCCCTCCAACAGACAAGTACTGACTACAGGCTCAGAGATTTTTGATCCTCTTGGCCTGGAGATGCCCCAAGTCCCTAGCCAATCCATTCAGCTATGGGCAGCCTGCTGCATTTATCCCAATGTTTTTCAGTCCATAACAAAAATCTTACTGTTATAGCTGAAAATGGCTGGAGTATAGAAGTTTAATAACTTTTTAAATAAGTTAATTTGAAGATATTTTAATCATCAGTTGTAAAAAATAGATAAATAAACAAATAAATAAATAAATAAATAAGATTTTCTCATTGCATCCCACTGCTCTCTCTCATATATTATTACTAGAGGCCTGGTGCATGAAAATTCATGCATTGGAGGAGGGGGTCCCTCAGCCTGGCCTGACCCCTCTCACAGTCCAGGAGCCCTCAGGGGCAGGTGACCCGGGCAATCAGGGGAAGGCGACACCCCATCACACCTCTGATGCTGCCATTGCTGGCAGCGCAAGCCTTGGCCAGCCCTGGTTACCTGAGCCTTGGGCAGCCCTGGGCATCTGGGCAGCTGCCATTTGAAGCTTGCCT
This sequence comes from Pipistrellus kuhlii, assembly GCF_014108245.1. Lineage (NCBI taxonomy): Eukaryota > Metazoa > Chordata > Mammalia > Chiroptera > Vespertilionidae > Pipistrellus > Pipistrellus kuhlii. Next base: position 77,275,682 of record NW_023425404.1, on the reverse strand, counting down.
GTGCCTCGGGCCACCCCTGGGTGGCTGGGGGGCTGAGGAGACTGGGGAACTCCAGAGGCAGGCATCCCAGCAGGGCTGAAGGGAATGGGTGCTGCCATTTTGTGGCTGTGGGCGCTGCCACTTTTGAGGGCATGGCATTCAATTAGCATATTCCCTCCTTATTGGCTGTGGGTACCACCATCTTTGAGGGCAGGGTAGTCAATTAGCATATTCCCTCCTTATTGGCTGTGGGCACTGCCATCTTTGAGGGTGGGGCAGTCAATTAGCATATTCCCTCTTCATTAAATAGGATTACTCAACTAAAGGCCCAGTGCACAAAATTTGTGCACAGGTAGGGACCCTAGGCCTGGCTGGCAATCAGGGCTAATCAAGTTCCCTGCCTCTCCACCTCCTCCTTCCCTCACTCCCTCAGCACCCTTCCACCACCGCTGGTCACCTGTCATGTTCCATGATGCCCCCTTGTGATCAGCACATGTCATAGCAAATGATCAAACTACCGAGTGGACAATTTGCATATTAGCCTTTTATTATATAGGATTGTATGCATGTGGCCTCACTGACAGGAACTGGACTTGTCCCATTCTGTGGCATTTCCGTCTAAGTTCTGAGCCTCTGTCGGTGAATCTACATCTCACCCAGGGAGTTTTACAAATATAATTTCATTGTTTATGATATAGAAGACTGGGAAGCACTAGGCCAAAGAATACTGACTCTAACCCACAATGCTTTTATAGACCTACCAAGGGGAGGAAATACTGAAACACAGCTCTCATTCAGTGTCCAGCACTTTCCGTGGTGCAGTGGAGAAAAAGACTGCAAGTAAAGTGAGAAGGAAGCTGTTTTAGTTTGTTAGGATCCCAAAGAATCGGGATCATAGATGAGTGAGTGAGCTTACTGAGTCATGGTCCTCTCTGAATCTCAGTCACAGCCTCTGAAAGACATCTTCTGCCTCTAATGCCTCTGAATGTTTGCACAAAGCTTCCTTGGGCATCTCAGTCACTATCTGGCCAGTCATCCTGGGCTGGGATTCCCTCTCATGAACACAGCAGGCAGGAAACAGGCCCGCTAGACTTGCTGATGTGGGAATTCCCTTCAGAGGGATTGGTGCTGTTCATACTCACTGGAATCTCAGAGATTTGTAAAGATCTGCCCACTGGCCTTCCGATGTGTGTGTACTCAGCCTCCAGGGTATCTTGAATTATGAGAGAGGAAGTATGAAAGGGTTTATAATGTAGCCTCCTCCTCCAAACTCAGCAGTTCACAGATGTGCTACCATTGGGGATGGGGGCCAAGTTCACTGCTGAGTGAGGTGCTCTGAACCACTGATTGGCTTTCTAAGCTCCAGGCCTCAGGTCACTGCTGTTGCCCCAGGGAACAGGAGTAGGTCATTAGCTAAGTAAAAACTTCCATTTTACCCTGTGGACCTCTGAACTCGTCCAGGGTGAGCTCAAGGCAGTCCCATCAGATCTCAGTGCATATAGTGAAGTGCTGAGACTGGGTAGGCTGGACCATTGACCACTGGGATCCACAAAGGAGGGGGAAGCCTGTAGGAAAGCTGGCCCAGAGCCAATGTTGGCCTGCTCCACCCTGCTCTCTCTCCACCAGCACTGTTGGCCTGACCCCTTCTGATCTGATGTCCATTTTACTGGGGCCTTTCATGGTCATGGGTTCCAAGTATTTGGGGTTTAGTCGCCAGTCCTTCTCCTGCAAAGGGCAGCTAAGGACTAGGCTCCACTTTTCCTCCTGATGGTTGTGTGTTTTCCTGGCATGGTGACCACTGGCTGGAAACCCCAAAGGGCTCTGCCACCCGCCCTTCTGGGGAATGTGCTGGAGATTTACGAGCTGTGAGCGCACTCCTGTTTACTTCGCAGGGACTGATGACTTGTCCACACGGCCACATCCAGGGCCTGACTTGGCTGTAATTCTGTTTAGGAGATATTTTTCAAACCCAGATACTGGCTTTTCTGCTACTGAATTAAGACAGGTGGCCCTGCATATGCAAAAGAATGAAATGACACTGTTTGACACCATACACAAATATTAACTCAAAATGGATTGAAGGCTTAAATATAAGATCTGACATAATAAAATATTAGAAGAAAACATAAGCATTAAACTTGTGGATCTTGGTCTCTGGGAAGCTTTTGTGAACTTGACCCCAAAAGCAAGAGAAGTTAAAGCAAAAATAAATGAATGGGGCCCTAGCCAGTTTGGCTCAGTGGATACAGTGTCAGTCAGCTCATAAATTGAAGGATCCTGGGTTTGATCTGGTCAAGTGCACATAACTCAGGAGGCAACCAATCAATGAGTTTCTCTCACATTGATGTTTCTCTCTCTCTGACTCTTCCCTTCCCTTCCATTCTCTCTAAAAATCAATGGAAAAAATATCCTCAGGTGAGGATTAAAAAAAAAATGAATGAATTGGACTACATCAAACTAAAAAGATGCACAGCAAAAAAAAGCATCAACAAAACAAAAAGTCAACCAATAGCATGCGAAAATATATTTGTGAACATCACCTCTGATAATGGGCTAATATCTAAAACATACAAAGAACTCATACAACTCAACAACCGCAATAAAAAAAATCCAATTAAAAGTGGGCAAAGGACCTGAACATACATTTCTCCCAAGAAGACATGCAAATGGCCAAGAGACATGTGAGGAGATAGTCAACTTCACTAGATATAAGAGAAATGCAAATTAAAATCACAATGAGGTACCATCTCACATGGATTCGAATAGCTATTACCAATAAGACAAGAAATAACAAATGTTGACGAGGATGTGGAGAAAAGGGAACGTTTGTACACAGCTGGTGGGAATGTAAATTGGTTCAGCCTCTATGGAAAACATTATGGAGGTTCCTCAAAAAATTAACACTAGAACTACCATATGACCCAGCAATTCCTCTGGGTACCTGCCTGAAAATTTTGAAAATACTCATTCATAAAGATATACACTGAGTGGCCAGATTATTATGATCTCTGAATGCATAATATGGCCACTCAGTGTATATCCTATATAATAAAAGGCTAATATGTAAATTGTGCCCTCAACTGGTATGACCAGGCAGACCGGCCAACTTCCCAGGCTGGCCAGACCCCATCCATGCGTGAATTCTTGCACTGGGCCTCTAAAATATATAGGTAAGCCAAAACTGGTTTGGCTCAGTGGTAGAGCGTTGGTCTGCGGACTGAAGGGTCCCAGGTTCGATTCCGGTCAGGGGCATGTACCTTGGTTGCGGGCACATCCCCGGTAGGGGGTATGCAAGAGGCAGCTGGTCGATGTTTCTCTCTCATCGACATTTCTAGCTCTCTATCTTTCTCCCTTCCTCTCTGTAAAAAAATCAATAAAATATATTTTTTTTAAAAAAATATATATATATATGTAATATATATATATATATGCGCATGTATACACACACTCGCGCGCATACACACACATATATATATTACCTAATAATAGACAAACATGTAAATTGACTGTACCTCCACTATGCCCACAGCCAATCAGAGTAAGTATGCAAATTAGAAGGCCAAAGATGGCAGCTGCCCAGCTGCTCCAGGAGCAGAGTGGCCAGGCGGGGCAGGACAGACGCCTGCTATAATAGGGAGGGTGGGGGGCAAAGGGATCTATAGGAATGGAGTGCTGTAGTGAGGATAAGACTACAGACTACAGAGTCTGCAGCAAAGACGAAGATAGCAGTGTGTGGCCCAAGTGAAGGCCTAGGTCCCAGGTGCCAGAGGAAAACTGGTGCTGGAATCCAAGGGAAGGAAGGCCTAGTGCACGAATCTCTTCATGCAGCGGGCCTCTAATACACACACACACACACACACATACACACACACACACACACATTGCAGCATTATTCACAGTAATCAAGACATGAAAACAACCCAAGTGTCCTTCAATGGATGAATGAATAAAGAAGATGTGGCACATATATACAATGGAATGCTATGCAGCCATAAGAAAGGTGAAACACTGCCATTTATGACAACATAGATGGACTTGAGAGTATCATGCTATGTAAAATAAGTCAGATGGAAAAGGACAACTATATGATTTCAGTCATATGTGAGATATAAAACAGAAAGCAACCAATGAACAAACAAACTCCTAGGAACAGACAGTAGTGTGGTGGTTAACGAGGGGAAAGGGATGGGAGACAGGCTCTGGGAGGTGAGCACACAATGCAATATACAGGTGATGTGTTTTAGAATTGTGCACCTGGAACTTACACAGTGTTATTAGCTAAAATCACCCCAATAAATCTAATTTCAAAATAAGAGCTGGGGGAGGAGTTTGAAGTGAAGCAGGACCTCACTTCAAACCTGGCTCTGATACTGCTGGCTTGGCAGCTGTTTATCTTCTTTCACAAAGTAGAGATACTGATAATATTGTTCAGAATATGCAGATTCACTTGGTAAGCCTTAAAGCCACCAAATATTAATTATACGGTTGGGCTCTGTCAATAACCTCATGTCCAGAAAAAATTCTCAATTAAGATTTTTTTAGGGAAAAAATTATTGAAAAACTTTGAAACAACAAATGGCAAATGGATACTATAGCACTGAAGTGACATGTTTCTGCCAACTCTCAACGACTGTCCTTTCTGGCTTGGTAGATGGCACAGTCCTCGCAAACTTGAAAGTTTCAATAACATGGTCAGGGCAAAATTTACATATGAAGACATTAGATTACAGTGCAAGGTTCTAAACAGACTCTTGTGGCAAATGAAAAATGGGTATTAGCTGTGAGTTATAGATATGCCTTAATTCTTGTTCCATTATACAAACAACCTAAGTTGTTCCTAGCAACCTCTTCAGCAGTTTGCTGTTCCATCTTTCTGAGATGCTGTTCCATGATGCTGCATAGCAAACTTATTCTTACCTCTGTTACCTGTCACCTTCTCAGTTGTCTTTCCCTACCTCCCTGTGGGTGGCCTCTTCTAATGACTCTACGTCAGCACTCTGCTTGTGGCACAAGTAGCTGAAAACTACCAGGTTTACTTTTAATGGTTAACTGCCTTTCTTCTGCTCTATGGTGACATGGTGACTTCATCACACTGGTACTGCTCCAGCCTTATTGCCTAACAGAATGTTTTATCACAATAAGTGCTCAAAGGAGTCACTGTTGAATGAAATAATAAATTCTAAAACTATCATATGCTAGTTATTTCAAAAATTGGACTACTGAAAAATAGGGGGGAAAAAAGTTACCTATGGTTTCACCACTCAAAGACAATCTTCATTTCTTTTTTACTGGCATGATTTTTTTGACCTGGTTATAAAAACACTATTTTCAATTTTGCTTTTTTAAGCTTTAATTTCTTAAAAAACAACAACAACAAGGATTTCATTATTCTAATGTCTGCAACTATATTACTCTTTAATCTATTGTATTTAGCTGTAATTTTTATTGGACACACAGGCTATTTCTAAACACTGTACTCTTTTAAATAATGTTAAAGAAAATAAAACACCACATTTTTCTTTATCAGGATAATTTCCTTAGGGTTGACACTTGGCAGTAAAATTATTAGATAACTGCCCAAACCGGGAGTTTGGCTCAGTGGATAGAGCGTTGGCCTGCGGACTGAAAGGTCCCGAGTTCGATTCTGGTCAAGGGCATGTACCTTGGTTGTGGGAACGTTCCTGGTTGGAGTGTGCAGGAGGCAACTCGTCGATGTTTCTCTCTCATCGATGTTTCTAACACTCTATCTCTCTCCCTTCCTCTCTGTAAAAAATCAATAAACTATAAAAAATTAATAATTAAAAAATAATAATAATAAACAAATAAAATAAAATTATTAGATAACTAGATTTAGTAATATTTCTAAGAATTTTGTTTTATGTATCAATTTGTTTTCTAAAAGTATACTAATTTAAAGTTTAATTTTTCATAGTTATTTCTTCAACTTACTAGAATTAATTTGAGTAAATGGTGTGATGTAAGTATATACATTTTTTTAAACAGCAAATCAATGTACTCGTCTGCATTTTATCAGATACCCTCCTTTCCCCACAGGTTGTATACCCACCTCCCTAGGCTTCTGACCTATACTCAGGTCTGCCTGGACCTACTTCATACTGTTTCGCTGTGGGTTAGTATGCCAAGCCCATGTGACTTTTATTACATTAATTTTAATATGTGATAGAATAGTCCTCTTTGGCCAAAATTGTTTAAATCCAAAAGGATTCTATAATAGTCTTGAAATTATAGTATAGAAACTATGCAGCTCTACACATATTTTGAATGGATCAAAAACTATAGACTAATATTTAATAATGACAATTTTAAAAAATAGATTAAAGTATATGCTTTTCTTATCTGTCTTCCTGCCCATTACGTTTTCTTCTATACACTCTTGATTTTATCTCTGTCTTATTCCTAGTCAGGGAATAAAGCCATAAAATTTTATGTTTCATTCTGCATTTAACCTATAAAAGTTGTATTTTCCACCCTTCTCATTACCCATCTAGGAAAATATGCACAGATGTGCCTGGTGGGAACAAACAAGGATAGTCACTGCAGAATTATTTATAAGACTGAAAAAGTGGAAATGACTTTCATGTTCTTCAAGAAGGGAATGGCTAGACAACACAGATGGACCTAGAAGGTATTTTGCTAACTGAGTAGGGCAGAGAAAGACAGAACCATATGATTTCACTTATATGTGGAAAATCTAAAGAACCATATAAATGAACAAACAAAACAGAAACAGGCTTACAGGGACAGAGATAGACTGTGTTTTCCCAGAGGGGAGTGGGTTGAGAGGCTGGATGAAAAAGGAGAAGGAAGTAATAAGTATAAATTGGTCCTGGCCCTTGTGTGCCCAGTGGTTAGAGTGTCGGCCCACCCACTGAAGGGTTGTGGGTTTAATTTCTGGTCAAGGGCATGTACCTGGGTTGCAGGTTTGGACCCTAGTCCTGGTCAGGACACATGTGAGAGGCAACCAATCGATGTGTCTCTTTCAGATCCATGTTTCTTTCTTTCTCTTTCTTTCTCTCTTATTTTATTTTTTTCTAATTACAGTTTATATTCAATTTTATTTTATATTGGTTTCAGGTGTACAGTATAGTGGTCATGACAATCATATACCGTACTATTATTGTAACTATTTTTAAGGGTGTAATGTACTATGTAAAGCCTTGGTCAGAAGCATCTTCAATGTCGCATAGTCATCTCTGGGGAAGGTCTGAGACTGAGCGTGCAAAGGAAGCTGTGTTTTGTATTTGTAATGCTTACACTTTTGTACAGATAATATATCCACACTTGCTTTTCTCAAGAAAGTAGATATTAGTAAAGAGTTTAAAAATCATTCTCTTTGAAGAGATTAGCAGCTCAAGGACTGCATTTCTCCTGCATGCGCCTCGAGGCCACAGACCACTCAGTTCCTTCTGCAGGTGGCCAGCGCACACCCCCACAGATGCCCGGGTTATTAGCACGGGCACTGGGTCCCAGATAGATGTGCTATGACTGTGTCCTGGCCCTGCAGGGGTCACAAGGACTTGCAGATGCCATTTGAGTAAGAAAAGCCAAGCTCAGGGAAAAATGGAGGCTTGACCAGGCACACACAGAATCTAGGCTTCCCAACCCAGCATCCCACAAAAGCAGTCCCAAGCATGCTTGCTGCTGGGGACATGACCATCAGAGCTGGTTCATGGTTGTGAGTGGCAGTAGTCATATACTCAAGGCACTAAGAGCCTCAAACTTGGGACCTGATCTTCACTCTATTCTTGCATTTGAGAAAAAACAACTATCATTAACTGAGCATTTACTATGTGCCAGGCACGGTAGGTGCTTTGGACACATTCTTTATTAAATTCTGACACCATATGTGTGATAGGTTGTACTACCTTCCCTATTTTGGAGATTATAAGAAGGAAGTTCAGAGAGCTGAAGTAGCTTGCTCCGTACTATGTAATGGAGCTAGAACTTGAAGTCAGACCATCTACTTAAAAGCCTGTGCCCCCATGCTCTAAGCTCTGTGATGGACTCCTGAATACTTCAGATCAGGAGATTTTATTTGCAAACCAGAGCTGCGGTGGAGTTGTGGGCCTCCGCTGTTCCTCGCAGCTCTCCCTGACCCTGGCAGCACACAGAAGGCATGCTCCCACAGAACCTTCCTTCCCACTCCCAGAAAGTCCCAGGCAAGCCACAGATGATACTATTTATTGGGGACACAGAGGTTTTAGTTCCCAAAAAGTAAAACTTACAGCCACCATTTCAGATGACTGCCTTCTCATCCTCTTTCGTAACCCCACTTGCAAACAATCTAGATATTTGATTTAAAATGAATTAAGGTGGCAACTTAAGTGAGGAAGAACAGCAGCCCCAGATTTTAAAAACTCAGTTTTAGTTCTGATAAGTGCATTTCTAGTAGCACATGATCTCACTCATCTAGGGGAAATGATGAATAACATAGGCTGATGAACAAAAACAGACCCGGAGACAAGGAAGCATAGATCAAACTGTCAGACCTCAGAGGGGAGGTAGGGGAGAGTGGGGATAAGGGGGAGAGATCAACCAAAGAACTTGTGTGCATACATATGAGCCTACCCAGTAGTCACAGACAACAGGCGGTGGGGGCATGCGTGGGGAGAGTTTTGAGATAGGAATGGGGGGGATCAGGACAAATATGTGATACCTTAATCAATAAAGAAATTAAAAAAACACACTCAGTTTAACCTGTTAACCGAGCGGGACGTATAAATATGTCAAACGTAAACAATATCGGGTACGGGTAGGATGTATGAATACGTCCTTGAAATATATGTTGCGCCCTGAAACGGGCAGGACATATATTTCTGAACAACAAAGGTATTAGTCATCCATACATGTCTCGACATGAATTTAAGACAAGGAGGGAATCAGTATAATTTCGCTATTGAGAGTGGTGGCCGGGTTCTGGGTGAGCAGTGATGGATACATACTTACACTTACCTACCTATTTTCATATTATATATTATTGACTTATATTTTTTATATCTCCAACCTTTAAATAATAGAAAAACATATAAAATTGATCCAATCATCAATAATTTGTCAGAAAAGTTTAAAAGTTTTTATGTATGTGAACGAGAAATATGCGTAGATGAATCTCTTTTATTATGGAAAGGGAATTTATCTTGGAAACAATATATATCTACAAAAAGAGCTAGATTTGGAATGAAGTTGTTTATTTTGAGTGAAAGCCAATCTGGATATGTACAAAATATAATTTTATACACAGGCAAGGACAGAAATTATGGTTCGAACTACCCACAAGAAAAACAATGGGCAAGAATTGTTTTGGAGTTAACACATGACTTACTGAATAAAGGGTATAGGATTTACTTAGATAATTTCTATACATCAATTCATTTGGCTGAACTCTTGTGTCAAAACAATATAGACATTGTTGGAACAATGAGGATAAACAGAGTCGGAATCCCCAGTAAAATAAAAAAAAATTACAGAAAAATGAACATATAGTAAGAATCAAAGTCAAACTTATGGTTTTAAAATGGAAGAATAAAAAAGACGTATTGATGCTCAGTTCTATTCATAGTGACAAAAAGACAATGATTGAAAAGAGAGGAAGAAGGCAAGAAAAACTGAATGTTGTCCTGGATTATAACAAGAATATGGGCGGCATAGATTTGGGAGATGGAGTTATGGTGGCCTACACGGCTGCCGGTAAGAAGGTAAAAAAATTTTATAAAAAAATTTTTCTACGATTAATTGATATGTGCTGCTTCAATGCATATATTATATACAAAAAAGATAAAGGTCATTTGGATCGATTACACTTTTTGATAGAGTGTGTAGAGAAATTGGTAGATAACAACATAGTGAAAACCCACCCAAAGACTTCAATAAGCAGCTCTACATCTAAACCATCAAGCTTAGTTGAAAGGCATTTTCCAGAACAAATAAAAGCGATATAGGAAAAACTAAATACAGGAAATGCCGAGTTTGCTACAAAAAAGGTGTTAGAAAAGAATCTACATACTGGTGTCTGGATTGTAAGGTAGCACTATGTATCAACAATTGTTTTAAAATATATCACAAGGAAGTCGAGTTTTGAATTTTTACATCTATATTTCAATTTTTTAAACTCAATATTTCTATTTTATTTGTGTGCTTTTGTTTATTGTTCTGTAATTGTTAACTTTTTTGTATTTTTTATTGTGTATAGAAATAAGAAATATATATTTTTTGTTATCTTTATAATTGTTTATAAAATTCATAATTTTTTAATTCGATGTTTCCATTTTTTTGTTAGTATTCTTTTCTATTTGTTTGTAATTTTGTATTTTCCTTTGTGCTTTATATATAAACGAAAAAATATATATTTCATTTATTTTAATTAAGTATAAATAAAAATAATAATATAAAATTACGTCCACTGGGCGTGACGTACTGACACGTCCTAGTGAAAGAGTATGCGCCCGTTGTACGTTGCGTAATTAAAAAGGGAACTCCCAGGTTAACAGATTAATGAACATCAACCTCCACTCTACTCCCTGAGAAGGGGACCCTCTGATGCATAAACTTTCCCCATCCTCTGTGGCCCAAGCCGCCTCTGTGCCGTGACCCTGTTCCCAGGGCCCAAAGGCATCCCTTCACTGAACAAACTTACCGCCAGGAAGCCCCGCCCCCGACAGACTTCACTGACCAGTGGGAAAACCAGGCCTTTTTTTAAATTTTTTTATTTTTGTTGTTGTGGTAAAATATGCTGAACATAAAATTAGCCGTTTTAATCATTTTTACGTGCACAGTTCCCTGGCACTCGGAACACTCACACTCCTGTCCGGCCACCGCCCCACCCATCTCCAGGCCTCAGCTTGGCCTCTCTGAGTGTTTTTATCCCAATGCCCGCCGTCTGTTCCCCTGCTGCCCTTACAAGCGGTGACCACCTCCCCAGGCGCTTCTCTGCCTGACCACCTTGCAGACTCCTGAGTGGCCCCCGCTCTGATGGTTCCCGGGCCTCCTTCCTGACCCAGCTGGACCGCTTGCCCCAAGGGCTCAGCATCTGCTGCAGGTGCACCCGGAGCCTCCTCCACCAGACCTCACAGCCGGCCTCCCTTCCCCTTCCCTCCTCCAGATCAGCAGACGCTGGAACCACATGCCCTGGCTTACACCCGCCTCTTCAGCAGCTACGTGGCCCTGAGTGTTGACCACACCTCAGGAGCCTATTCACCCCTCCCCTAAACCGGGCCATGGATGTCACACTGCGGGTGGCTGTGAGGACTGGAAATGAGGCTTCTCGCAAGCCCGCATCACATGCTGACGGTCACGTTCTCCCTGAAACTATCCTGACCTGCTGCTGCCTCTCCAGTGTCCCCTTTCCATCACTGTCCTCATTTCCTTCTTCCCACAACGTCTCTCCACAGCCTCCTCACTCTCTGCCTTCCATGGGAACCCAGAAAGTTTACATTATCCCAGGAAGTGGTAGAAACTAGGAGTCTGGTGCTCTGTTGTCTGGGCTCCAACATACTCCCGTTTTCCCCCTTCCCTTTGGCTGAGTCTGGCTGAAAATGCCCTCTTGGATGTCACACTCCATAGTATGGAGAGTATGGAAGGATGATCCCAAAAGCTGGTTTACAGCCCGGAAGGGGAGCCTGATGTCTGGAGAACACACTCTTGTTCTTGTTCTGATACTCGCCAAATGTTCTACAGACAAACACAGGCTGTCCTTTCCTGGCCTCCGCTTGGTGAGTGAGATAAGAAAGACAATCCCTTGACAGGCTTGAAGAATAAATCACTTACTTTTAAAAGCTAGTCAGGGGAAGGAGACCATCTGGAGGCTTTTTAAACCTCAGAACACAGGAAAGAGACTGAGTAGACGAAACCAGACTAGAACGGCCTTCCACAGACATCACTCGGCCCGCATCTGTAACTTTAATTTTCTATCAAGGAAAGGAATCTCTGGGTGACATCCCCTCCTTGGGAAGCACATGGCGGCACACTTGCATTATGTCATGTCTCTGCTCAGAAACCTCAACCGGAGCCCCAGGAGACAGGGCTCACTTCACTTCCAGATGTGACAGCCTTACTCTTTCCCAAGCACTAAATTACAGGCACCTGAACTAGTCTCACTGCTTCCTAAGCAACCCTGAGCATCACTTCTGAGTCTCTGTCCCCGCACCTGGCATATCTCCCACCATCACCCTTACACAACACCCTTTCCAAGGCCAGTCTCTGATGCCACCTTCACCAAACCTGCCCTGGGTCCCTGCACTGCATGGAACCCACCCCTCTGGACTCCCATGGTGCTTGGGCCCTCCCTTTCTGCATATTATCTTGCAGAGACAAGGATTAAGACAAATTATGTTACATTTTGTTATAAGATACGTAGATGGGTTTGCCTTTGGGATACATATCCCAGTCATGTACATACTTGTCTTCACAGCTATTCTCGAGGTTGAGCTCTTTGAAGGCCACATGTGCATCTGCCCTCTGGTCTCCATCACTCGCCACCCTCTCTATGCCTGGAATGAGTGGGTACTCAATAAGCCTTTGTCTGTTAAGCTTTACAAGTCAACACGCCTATTCTGAGCGCACAGTCTGTGGACAAAACCTCCTCTGCCATGTGTATCTTTGCAAACACTGATAAGAGTGCCTAAACTCAGCAATGCAAATACCCGCCAGGAACAGCTGCCCTTTGCAGTGAAACCAGGGAGAGTGGAATGTCCTTCCTTTGAGAGACTGAAGAGCCACCGGGTCTGGTGTGGGATTCAGTTGTGAGCTCAGTGTTGTGCCTCCAAGGAGACTGCTTTCAGATGCTGAAGAATTGTCACGGCCTCACTTTCTACTTTAAGCACCTGGTATCATTAGCTCTGGCTATGCAACCTACAAGGGAAGCTCTACGGTTGTTTTTTGTTGTTGTTGTTGTTTTTCCCAATCTCCCAAAAAACTGTCAAGAAGCCATATGTCCAATTCTGTCTTTAAACACCTTGCCGCACAGAGTGGCTTATGCTGCAAAAAGCATTGCACTGAAAGGCTGCAAAGACTTTAGAGCAGAAACAAGCTCATTAAATTCTTGGTATGTTTTAGGAAATCCTAAGCCTGTGGGTTGAAGCAGAAATCCTAGAACGCCTTCCGAAGTGAAAATCTGTTGCCAAAACAGAATTTAAAACTGTGTTGCTATGGCAGCCAATCTGTCATGTTTCATTCAGCCTAAGAATATCTAGACCCTGATGATTCTGAGAACGGGCTAAGTGGAACAGCCAGGTGTGATCTCCAGGGCCTGCGTGACCACTCAGTTTCCTGCTCTTAATGCACTGCTTTCTGTGGATCTCAAAATCCCTGACATCTGCCTCAGAATGTCATTATGGCCTTCAAACTGCCATGTCCTGTGTGTGTGTGTGTATGTGTGTGTGAGAATTCCCAAAATATGTGTTCAAAATATGTTTGGGGGTCTCAGGAATATGGGGGGCTGTGGAGAAGAATGGAAGAGAACACAGTGAGAGTGGCTAGAGATTTTCAAGGAAGACTTGCAGTTCTGGAAAGTGAGAACCAGATGTGACTGCAGTTAGCAGCCCTCAGGTAACACTGAGCACAGATGTAGAGGATGGAGTTAACCTGAAGGTCTAGAGCTTCCAGGTGCTGAGGAAGAGGAAGCCTCCCATCTTATCCATGGAAATAGGCAGGTTTGGGAAGCACAGATGGACCTAATAAAACACATGGTCTCCGGAGATCCTAACAAAGTGCAACAAACCTAAGTCCGACCAGTGGGTCTCCATCAGGAAGCAGGTAGGTGGGAAAGGGACTCAGAGAGGCATTGAGAAGCAGAGCTTGTATGGTATAGATTAGGGGTGTCGAACTCAATCAGAGAAGGGGCCAAAATCTAAAATCCAGCCTAAATCGCGGGCCGAATGGTTTACTGAACAGTCATAAACTGTCATTGTGATGAAACGCAGCGGATTGCAGTGATGACAGCGCGGTGCGGGCCACATTGCAAGGCCTGGCGGGACGGATTTGGCCCGCAGGCCTTGTGTTTGACACATGTGGTATAGATGCTTTGAGCTGCTGAGAAATCCAGCCAGTGGGAAAGCTATTAAGGTCTCCAAACTGGGGTGTACTGTTTGCCTCTTTGGTTTATATTCAGCTAGAGGCCCAGTGCACGGAATTCATGTACTTGTGCAGAGGAGGGTCCCTCAGTCTGGCCTGCTCCTTCTCACAGTCCAGAAACCTTCAGGGGATATCCGACTGCTATGGAGTCAGAGAGGCTCCTGCCACTGCCATTGTAGTCACCAGCCCTGTGCCCACTTAAGGGCTTCTGGCTGAGTGGTGCTTCCACTGTGGGAGCGCACTGACCACCAGGGCGTAGGTAGCTCCTGTGTTGAGCATCTGCCCCCTGGTGGTCAGTACATGTCATAGCAACCAGTCATTCTGCCATTTGATTGATTTGCATATTAGCCTTTTATTATATAGGATAAGTAATTTAACTGATTCTAATAATAAACCACAAGATCTCCTTTTCACTCTTTAAAACCCCTTCTTCTTTCTCTGAAAGTCAATGGAAAAAATATTCCCAGGTGAGGATTAACAACAAAAAATTTCGAGCCTATGAAACTAGGCTAGAGCCATGTATTTAAAGCCATTGTATTTAAAACCATTCATATGTTTCTCAGGAAGGCCAAGAATTGTGGCTGAATGAAACCTAAGACTGACAGGCAACAGCAGCCTTCACAGCCTTCACTATGCAGTGAAAAGCAGGCAGGCTGATACGATGCCCACTCTAGCGAGCCTCATTCATGGAGCACAGGAATTGTGCTCCAGGAACTCACATCTCAAACAATGTGCTATGAATGATGCTCCTGGAATTCTTCATCTACCCATAGGGAAAGAGACTACTTTCTTCACTGTGCAGCCTCTCTTTCTATTAAGGTGGAAACAAAGGTTGTATAACAAGTAGCAAAGATGGTAGACTTAAACCCAGCCACTAAATATGAATGAACTAAATACTCATTCAAAAGATGGACATAAGCAAACTGGATATAAAACTATTGTAAAATCCAACTATATGATATCTATAAGAAATGTACTTTAAATACAGTCACAAGCAGTTTGAAAGTAAAAAGATGGGAAAGATATATAGGTATATCATGGAAACACAGCATAAGAAAGTGGGTGTGGCTATATTGACAGTAGTGAAAGTAGTCTTGAGGACATGAAGCATTACTCAAGAAAACAGTGGACATTTCACCAAGCTGCACCTCAGTTATATATGAAGACATTATAATCATAAATGTTTTCACCACTGAAAACCAAAAATACATGTAGTAAACTCAAGAACATTTACTTAGTACTGTAAGCATTGGAAAGATAAAAGTCACTTCCCCCAAAGAAATTCCATCTTGTAAAGAACAAGTATTATAGACACAGAAAAGTCTTTGACAAAATCCAACACCCATTCAAGATAAAAACCCTCAGCAAAGTGGGAATAGAGGGATCATACTTCAACATAATAAAGGCCACATATGACAAACCCACAGCCAATATCATATTAAATGGGCAAAACCTAAAAGAAACTACTTTCTTCACTGTGCATCCTCTCTTTCAAGAACAAGACAGGGATGTCTGTTTTCACCACTCTTATTCAACATAGTACTATAAATGCTAGCCACAGCAATTAGAAAAAAGAAATAAAAGGCATCCAAATTGAAAAGAAGGAAGTAAAACTGTCATTATTTGCAGATGACATAATATTGTATATAAAAAAAACTACTAAAGACTCCACCAAAAAAGCAAACTGCTAGATTAAATATATGAATTCAGCAAAGTGGTAGGATACAAAAATAACACCCAGAAATCAATAGCTTCTTTATATGCCAATAATGAACTTTCAGAAAGAGAAATTGAAAAAACAATCCCACTTACCATTGCAAAGAAAGAAGTAAGATACCTTGGACTAAACTTAACCAAAGAGGTAAAAGACCTGCACTCAGAAAACTATAGGACATTGGAAAAGGAAATAGAGGAAGATATAAATAAGTAGAAACATATAACTGTTCATGGATTGGAAGAATTAACATCATTAAAATGTCCATACTACCCAAAGCAATCTACCGATTCAACACAACCCCTATTAAAATATCAATGGAATTTTTCACAGAACTAGAAAAAACATTCCAAAAACTTATATGGAACAAAAAAGACCCTGAATGGCCATAACAATTTTGAGAAAAAAGAACAAAGTTGGAGGGATCGAAATAATAGATGTCAAACTATATTACACAGTCATTGTAATCAAAACAGCCTGATACTGGCACAAGAACAGGTATATAGAAAAGTGAAACAGAACAGAGACCCCAGAAATCGACCCATGCCAATATGGTCAATTAATATTTGATTAAGGAGGTGAGAATATACAATGGATCAAGACAGTCTCTTCAACAAATGGTGTTGAGAAAATTAGACAGGTACACACAAAAGAAATGAAAGTAGGACATGAACTTACACCATACACAAGAATAAACTCGAAACAGAGAAAATAATTAAATGTAAGTTGAAAAACAAAAAATCCTAGAATAAAACATGGGCAGTAAAACCTCAGACATCTCACATAGCAATATTTTCATCACTATTACATCTCCTAGGGCAAGAGAAGCAAAAAAAAAAAAAAAAAAAAAAAAAAAAAAAAAAAAAAAAGCAAAAAAAAAATTAACTAATGGGACTACATCAGACTAAAAGCTTCCACACAGCAAAAGAAACCATCAACAAAATGAAAAGGGAACTTACTATGTGGAAAAACATAATCGCCAATGATACATCTGATTAGGGGTCAATTTCCAAAATATACAAAGAATTCGTACAACTCAACACTAGGAAGACAATCCATTTGGAAAATGAACAAAGAACTGAATAGACACTTCTCCAAAGAGGACACACAGATGGCCAATAGACATGAAAAAATGCTCATCTCTAATCAACAGAGAGATGCAAATTAAAACCACAATGAGGTTATTACCTCACACATGCCAGAATGACTATTATCAATAAATCAACAAGTGCTGATGAAGAGAAAAGAAAACCTTAGTACACTGCTGGTGGGAATGCAGGCTGGTGGGAATGCATACTGTGAAAAACAGTATGGAGTTTTCTCAAAAAACTAAAAATGGCTGAAACCGGTTTGGCTCAGTGGAGAGAGCGTCAGCCTGCGGACTGAAGGGTCCCGGGTTTGATTCCGGTCAAGGGCATGTGTGTTGGTTGCGGGTACATCCCCAGTGGGGGGTGTGCAGGAGGCAGCTGATTGGTGATTCTCTCTCATCGATGTTTCTGACTCTCTAACCCTCTCTCTTCCTCTCTGTAAAAAATCAATAAAATATATTTAAAAAAAAAAAAAAAAACTAAAAATGAACTTTCCAATTGACCCAGTGATCCCACTTCTGGGAATAATATATCCTAAGAATCCTGAAACACCAATCAGGAAGAATATTTGCACCCTATGTTCATAACAGTGTTATTTATAATAGCTAAGATCTGAAAACAGCCCAAGTGTCCATCAGTAATCCAATCTAATAAAAAAGTAATATGTAAATTGACTGTCACTCCAACACACAAGATGGCCACCTCCATGTGGTCAAAGATGGCCACCACAAGATGGCCATCAGGGGAGGGCAGTTGTGGGCAATCAGAACAGCAGGGGAGGGTAGTTGGAAGGGATTGTCTCTCAACATCCCAGCCTACAAGGGAGGGTAGTTGGGGGCGATCAGGCCTGCAGGAGAGGGCAGTTAGGGGGGAGCAGGCCTGCAAGGGAGGGCAATTGGGAGGGAAAAAGCCTGCAGGGGAGGGCAGTTGGGGGGACCAGGCCTGTAGGAGAGGGCAGGTGGGGCGACCAGGCCTGCAGGGGAGGATAATTAAGAGTGATCAGGCTGGCAGGGGAGGGTAGTTAGGGGTAACCAGGCTGGTGGAGGGTGGGGGGACAGTTAGGGGTCGATCAGGCTGGCAGGGGAATGGTTAGGGGGTAATCAGGCTGGCAGGCAGAAGCAGTTAGGGGCAATAGGCAGGCAGGGAGGCAAGTGGTTGGGAGCCAGCAGTCCTGGATTGTGAGAGGGATGTCCGACTGCCCAGTGGGATTAGGCCTAAACAGGCATTCAGACATCCTTTGACGGGTCCCAGATTGGAGAGGGTGCAGGCTGGGCTGAGGGACACCACCCCTCCCCACATGCACAAATTTCACGCACCAAGCCTCTGGCTGAGTGGATAAAAAAGCTGCGGTACATTTACACAATGGAATACCATGCAAAAAAAAAGGAACTTTTACCTTTTGAGAAAGCATGGAGGAACTCTTACCCTTTGAGACAGCATGGAGGAATGTGGAGAGTATCATGCTAAGAAAATAATCCAGTTACAAAAATACAAGTATAATATTGTCTCAATTATATGTGGAATCTAATGAACAAATAAACTGACAAATTATGTCCTGAGGTATGACTGCATAGAATGGAACAGAATAACAGATCTCAGAGATGGTGGGGGAGGGAGGGTGAGACAGGAAGAGATTAACCAAAGAACATATATACATATATGCATGATCCATGAACACAGACAATAGTATAGGGAAGGCTTGGGGTGGAGCAGGGGTTGGGTGGATGGTGATAAAAAGGAGGAAATAATATAATGCTATCAACAATCATAAAAAACAAACCTTTACTAAGGAAAAAAATTAGTATTTAAAGATTTTCATAGAACAGTATTAGCAGCAAAGAAAGATATCTCAGCATCCTGGTCTTGATAGCAGCTGGTGTGATATTTCCCACACCCTATTTTCCATGTTCACCCCAAAAAAATATTTGAAAGATCCCTTTTTTATTATGGAAATCTCCAAACAAACATAAAATCAGTGAGATTAGCATAATGAACCTCCATATATTCATCACCATCCACTTTCAACAGTTCCCAGCACTTTGTCTCTCATATTTCATCTAATCACTGGCCCTTCCCTAACTATTTTCTGGAAGAGTATTTTAGAGGGAATCCCAGATATCACACCATCTCACTTATGAATACTTCCATAAGCTTCTCTAGCTGAAAGGTCACTTTGAAAAAGCATAACCACCATTCCTTTATCTCACTCAATAAAATTCATCGTAATTCCTTAATATTTGTTAATACCCAGTATAATAATTGCCTCACATATTATTTTTTTTATTTTATTTGTTCAAATAAGGCCCATATATTTGGTGGTTATAATTCCCAAATCTTTTTTATGGTATAATAATCTTCCTTACTTACTTTTTAAGCCATTGGTTTCTTAAGAGAAACTGGGTTATTTATGCTACAAAATAACCAAAAAAGAGCTCTTTCTGATGTAAAAATCTCTTCCAGAGGTGATTATTACCACTATATAAAGAACAATAATATGAAAGTTTGGAAGTGATTTCTCTAATACATACTCTGCTTCAAAACACTCCAATGACATCTCATTGTCCAAAAAGATTGATAAACCCATATAAAACAATTTGAACCCCATTAGAATCCAGGGACTCCATTAGAATCATCAGGAGCAAAAATTTATTTCAAGTCAACTTCAAGTGAAATTCAATCTCCATTTCAAAAGCATTAACAAGACACATAGGTCCTATCAATCTCATCTGACAGGTACAGTCCAGAAAAGCAACTAAAATGGAGAAAAGACGGCCCCGAGGTCTGAAGGAGAACAACGTTGCCAAGTCATAAGTAACTGTTTTCTTCTAACCTCAAGGCCTGCTGGGGTGCATGGGAGCCTTCACGGAATGCAGGTATGCACACCCTGGGCCTCCGCATGTCCAAACACAGCCAAGCAAATGAAATCATAATGCTGTTCAAATATGCATAATACAAAGTAATCAGAGCTTGGAGGAGGTGCTCATGAGGAGTGTGGCTCAAGGCACCTGAGGTGAGTCTGCCAGGGGACCATTTCCAACGCTTGCCCACAGCAAACCCAAACTTTGCTTCCTCTTAGAGAGCTTGGAAAGCCAAAATCATGGGGCGGGGGGGGGGGGGGGGGGGGGACGGGTAGACAAGCCCAGGCACAGAGGAGAAGAATACAACAAAAGGAAAGAAAGGGAAAATGTGACATGACTGCTGTTCCTCAGCAGTTTTCTGCTCCGGGTTTCCCTCCAGTCCTTTTAGGAATGACCATACTTGACATCCTCAGTAGGACATTATCAGTGAATTAAAATGAACCAGTTCCAGTTTTTCATTAGCTATCTGTTTTCCTGCCTTTTTCCAGGACTTCACTTGGCCACCACAGAGAAACAGACACACAGATCAATAAAACAGAGTTCAGAGCCCAGCTATAAAATCACATGTATATGGACAGGTAATTTTCAACAAAGGAGCCAGAAACAAACAATGGTGCTAGAAAAAACTGGAAAGCCACATGCAAATGAATGAAACTGGATTACAGTTTATCCCCATGTACAAAAAATTAATTCAAAATGGATCAAAAACCTAAATACAAGACCCGAAACAATCTTATAGAATAAAGAGCTAATATGCCAGTTAGACCAAACAGCAGAATGACGGTCCAGATAACCTTCCGGAAGAAGCTGGGGCTGTGAGGGCCGAGCCCCTTGCACAAATTTCGTGCATCGGGCCTCTAATAAGTTACATCAAAGAAAATATAGATACGTGTGGGAACCATGCCAGAGACACCAGACAGCCAAAACTAGTTAGAGTATAGAGGCTTTGCTGTTAGTATGCCAGACAGCCAAGGCCACTCTGAACATGGGAATCTTAACCAGAAATGTACAAAGACTACATAGCTGCAAGGCCACAGCAGTCTCACAGTATGCTGTGCCCTTCTGCAGCCAAATGATTGACGTCATTGTGGCCACCTTTGTGTAAGTAGTATTAAAAGTATATTACTTTTTCTCCAGCTTGTTTTGATCCCATATATGTTTTACATGGGTGTTTTGCTGTTAGCATTACAAATGAAAGTTAATTTTCTAAAGTAAAAATTTTCTAGATGTAATTTACTTACAGGATATTTTTCCTTACAAGAAAGAAACTCACTACAGACTGATTCATTTTCCTTTCAGCATAACCATTATTTTCGGTTCTTATAAGTGTATTTCTAGTAGCACATGATCTCACTCATCTAGGGGAAATGATGGACAACACAGACTGATGAACAAGAACAGACCCGGAGACAAGGAAGCATCGATCAGACTGTCGGACCTCAGAGAGAAGGTAGGGGAGGGTGGGAATAAGGGGAAGAGATCAACCAAAGGACTTGTGTGCATGCATATGAGCCTAACCAGTGGTCACGGACAACAGGGGGTGGGGGTATGCATGGGGAGGGGCTTGGGATGGGAATGGGGGGATGAGGACAAATATGTGATACCTTAATCAATAAAGAAATTTAAAAAAATAAAAATAAAATAATTTTAAAAAGTAAATTACTAAGGCTAGAGAGTTCAGAAGGAGCTGAGAGCTAGTACTGCTATGATGTAAAGCTGAGAGCTAGTACTGCTATGATGTAAGGCTAAGAGCGCATAGAGAGCTCAGATACAGCTACCATGTTAACCAGACAGTGTGCTGGGAGAGAAGTCCAGAGACAGTTACTATGTGAGGCTCCAGAGACCAGCCGGTGTGCTGGGCAGAGGAGTGTGCTGGAGAAGCTGAGGTAGGCACAGAGGATGTAGCTACTACCATGTTTCCCCAAAAATAAAACATCCTCCAAAAATAAGACCTACTTACAGGTTTCCTTCTGAGTGAAATATAAGGCATCCCCCGAAAATAAGCTCCCTGCTAGGCTCTGTCTCAGAATGAAAATTAATTTACTGTAAACTGGTCACTAGGGCCGCCCTGGCTGGCGTCTAGCAACCAGTGATGGTTACGCAGAGTCCTGACGTCACTGCTGTGTGGAGGTGGAGTGGAGGTCGGAGTGAGCGGTGAGTGCGGGGCGTGAGAGAGGAGGAGACTTTCGAAGATGCGTGTAGAAGAACAGGAGGATTAGAGCAGATGGGACACGGCTAAGGTGCTGAGTGCTGGTCTGTCTCTGATGACACTACCTGATGCTTGCGGCCGCCCTCATGATGACTGAAGATTCTCAGTCAGTGGCAGACCCTGCTCCAGCCCAGATCCAGGCCCCAGCAAGCCCAGTGACAGTCCCCAGGCAGGCCCCAGAAGGTAAATGTCTGATAAAAGGGTAGGAGGGGATGTCTGCTGAAGGTGTTCAGTGGCACAGGGGTAGGGGGAGATCAAAAGGGGTTTCTAAAATGGTAATCCCCCCTCTGATTCTCCTGTGCCATTTTGATTTCCCCCTCTGATCCTCCCTGTGTCATTTTAAGTGATCCCCCTCCCCCCACCTTGATACCCCAATTCCTTTTTTTTTTACCCCTAGAAATGAGCGCAAAAAGAAAAAGCTACTCTGTGGAGTACAAGAAAGGAATCGTGGAAGACTCTTGGGGCCAAAATCTTACTGCTTTCTGCAAAGAAAAGATGTTGAGTATCCGATTGGTCCAAAAATGGCAAGCAGAGTATGGTAACCTCATTGAACAAGTGGACAAGGGAAATGCTATAAAGCGCAAGTGTGGATCAGGTCAGCAACCATTATTTTCCGAGCTGGAAGACCTGATCTGTGAATGGGTTGTTGACAGGAGAGCAAAGGCTTTGGCTGTGAATAGGGCTCAGATTCAAGAATTTGCCCTTGCAATGGCACCACATTTTGACATAGCCCCCGAAGACTTCAAAGCATGACAACACTGGCTGGATAATTTCCTTCAGCGAAGTGAACTGTCTTTAAGAAGATCTACAACCTTGTTTAGGTTGGAAGATACTCAAGTTATTAAGCGAGCACTTGCATTCAAGTCCTTTATTGATGATGCTGACTTCTCTAAATACAATCTTTCCAACATGATTGCTATGGATGAAACTGCAGTGTTTATGGGCCAATCATCTCAAACAACAATTGAACAGCAGGGTGCCTCCTTAGTGTACATTCTCTCCACTGCTTATGAAAGTTGCCTCTATTTTGGCAATTTGTCTGGATGGCACTAAAATCCCACCTTTAATCATTTCTAAGGGCAAGAAGGAAAAGATTGAACATGTTTTGGGCATTTTTATTCTTGAAACTGAAACAGCCTGGGCCACACAAGCAGTTATAAGGAAGTGGGTCGATTTAATGCTGCCGCTTGTTATGCGAGGGAGCCAAAGAGGTCTTCTAGTCTGGGATGCAGCCAGCACTAATCTCACTAAAGACATGAAGACATTTCTTCACAAAAAAAAAAAATAGATCAGATAATGATTCCCGCAGGAAATCTCCAGACTCTTGATATTGCAATAAGCAAGCCATTCAAAGACAATTTGTACATGGAAATTAATGACTACATTGAAAATAGAATGGAGAGAAATCAGCGTGGAAACTTTGTGAAACCTAAACTGCAAGAAGTTGTGACTTGGGTAAAAAATTCATTGGAGAAAATCACTGACAGTTGCATTGCAAATGCACTGTGAGCAGGCTACCTTGACAAGAAGTACTCCTTTAAAGACAGTGCTATTGTTAAACATGAGAGATTTGGTCCACTGATTCTGAAAGAAATGGAGTCACAAGAAATTCACCAGGAAATTCAGGAATTGGATTGTTATGATGATGTTCCAGAAGATGATGACATGATTGTCATTGAATAAATGAGTAAATTCTTGATACTGTAGGATTCACAGTTTGTCTGGTTTGTGTTGACAACTACCGTATTACTGTACCATATACAGGTAATAAATTTCCTTTATTTTCATTTAATAATAAATGTGTACCGTATTCTTCTTCATGGAAAAATAAGACATCCCCTGAAAATAAGACCTAGTGCATCTTTGGGAGCAAAAATTAATATAAGACACTGTCTTATTTTCGGGGAAACCGGAAATGTAAGGCTGGAGAGGTTGGAGAAATTGCTGAGACAGACAGTTCAGGTGCTGCTACTATGTGAGACAGTAAACCTAGGGGGCAGTGTGCAGCTGCTCAGGTACCCTGTTTCCCTGAAAATAAGACAGTGTCTTATATTAATTTTTTTCTCCCAAAGTTGCGCTAGGTCTTATTTTCAGAGGATGTCTTATTTTTGGGGAAACACGGTAATAGCTGTGGGTGCAGAGACTGCTACTACTGTGTGGGAAAGATATGTATTTACCAGCCAGTATACGGCTATTTATATGGGATTGCTGTGAAGGGCTGTTTTGTCTGATGGCAATATGGCCATTGGCTTCTGCAATAAAGACTCATTCTTAAACCCTCACAACTTCTCATGGCATCTCCATCTAAGACCCAGTGTCCAAGAAGGTCCAGCCCTAGACAGCGGGGCTCAGACCCAACAGTTAGTATAGTGGGCAGGATTTAAGAAAGAGCCTGCCCTAGAATTTGGCATAATAGAGGAGGATTTAGAAAAATATAAGAACTCAGAGCAACTCAGAGCAACAGTGCTCTTGCTGTCTCTGACAATACCAAACTTATGGACCTGAGTCATAGAGA
Source organism: Pipistrellus kuhlii (assembly GCF_014108245.1). NCBI lineage: Eukaryota > Metazoa > Chordata > Mammalia > Chiroptera > Vespertilionidae > Pipistrellus > Pipistrellus kuhlii. Next base: position 77,251,231 of record NW_023425404.1, on the reverse strand, counting down.
ACATTTTATGAACTTGACTCAAAATGCAAGGAAAGTGAAGGCAAAAATAAATGAATGGGGCTATATCAAACTAAAAAGTTTCTTCACAACAAAAGAAACAAACAACAAAACAAACAGGCAACCAAGCAGATTGGAGATGTCATTTGCAAACAAAGGTTTAATTTCCAAGATATATAAAGAACTTGTAAAACTCAACTCCAAACAAGCCAATCAAAAGTGGGCAGAGGACCTGAAAATATGCCTCTCCCAAGAAGACATATAAACAGCCAATAGATATATGAAAAGTTGTTCAACTTCACTGGCAATTAGGAAAATGCAAATCAAAACTGCAATGAGATACCACCTCACACCTGTTAGAGTGGCCATTATCAACAAGACAAGCTATAACAAGTGTTGGAGAGGTTGTAGGAAAAAGGAAACCTTTATTCACTGCTGTGAGATTGTAGACTGAAAAACCACTATGGAAAGCAGTCTGGCAATTCCTCAAAAATTTAAAAATAGAGCTACTGTATGAACCAGCAACCCCACTCCTGGGTATATACATGAAAAATTTGAAATCATGCATTTGTAAAGATATATGCACCCCTATGTTCATTACAGCATAATTCACAGTGGCCAAGACATGGAAACTACCAAAGTGTCCCACAATAGAGGACTGGATAAAGAAGATGTGGCATATATATATACAATGGAATACTACTCAGCCATAAAAAAAATGAAATAGTGCCATTTGCAACAACATGGATGGACCTTAAGAACATTATGCTAAGTGAAATAAGTCATTCAGAAAAAGCTAAGAACCATATGGTTTCACTCATGTGTGGGATATAAAACTGAAACTTGTGAACACAATAGCATTGTGGTGGTTGCCAGAAGGAAGAGAGAGTGGGGAGAAGGGAGTCCTAATACATGGTGACAGAAGATCTGACTTTGGGCAGTGGGCACATGGTGCAATATACAAATCTTATAACATAGAAACTCTCACATGAAACCTATATGTTCATGTTGATCAATGGCAACCCAATCAATTTAATAAAAAAAAAATTTTTTAAAGGACAAGTTGAAACCCCTCTCCCCAAAAAAACTTGTCTCTTCAATAAGGGAGGTTGAATAATCTCAGTAATCTCCTTCTGGAATTCCTTTTTGGGGAACATAATTTATATCGACAGCTGAGTCTTAATATTCACCCAAGTCACCTGATCTGCCTCCTTGCAGGAGGCATTCTGCAGGAGCCCTGGAGCAGTGCAGTGGAAAGTATCCAGATATTCTGTTCTTTGACTATCACTTCCTCACTGGAGCAACAATTGTGTAGTTCAGTCATCCCCTAACATAGCTGGCTCTGATGCAACAAAGAGTTCTTATTCCAATGAAGATATTCCAACATCCAAAATGAGGGGACAGGTAGGGTTCTATGATACACAGCTTCGTTAACACACACCCAAAAGAAAACAAGAATAGCTTTGCAGCCACCTGACTGACCTCAATGAGTGTGATGGGTAATCTTCTGTGTCAATTTGACTGGGCTAAGGGATACCCAGATCGCTGATAAAAAAAATTTCTGTTTGTGTCTGTGAGGGTGTTTCTAGAAAAGATCCGCATTTGAATCAGCAGACTACTAAAGATCTACCCTCACAACTGTGCACAAGCCTCTTCCAATCCTTTGCGGGCCCATAGAACAAAAAGATGAAGGAAGGGCAAGTTCCCACTCTCTGCTGGAGCTGGGACACCCACCTTCTCCTATCCTCAGACATCAGCTCTCCTGGTTCTTGGCCTTTGGACTCAGACCAGGACTTACGCATTGGTCTCCTCAATTCTCAGGCCTTCAGGCTCAGATCCAACTTACACCATCACCGCCCCTCATTCTCAGGCCTTTGGGTTGGGACTGAACTACACCACCAGCTTTCCTCCAGCTTGCAGACAGCAGATTGTGCAAGTCAATCCCTTATAAGTAGACTTTCTTTAGAAATATAGACATTTTTAGAAATACAAAATTTAGAACTATTTCTGTTTCACTGGAGAACCTATATGGAGAACCCTGACTGATGCAGCAAGGGACCATCCAACTAAAGGATGACTCTAAAGTTCAACCTGAGAATGTTGCCTAAACAGGACCCCTGGCCAACTCTGAGTTTTATTTTTGCACTCTGTCATGTTAGACAAAATACTGAAACTACCTCTGCCTATTCTGGAGGTCACTGATGAGTTGGGAGAGCCTTGCGGTGCTCTGATGAACAACTTCCACAGAAACAGAGCTATGAGGAGGAAGTGAGACAGCTGCCTCAGCTTTAGTGGCTCTACCATTTTCTATCATTTTCTCCTGAGGCCTGAGTCCTGGCATTGATGGATGACACCTACATGACCAATGCCAATTAGTGTCCATGGGATTCAAGGCCACTCTGCCCCTCTCTGCCACAGATTTTCTCTATCGCTATCAACCACATGACATTCAACACCACAGTGACCCACAAAGACCCCTCATTTTTCCTGGCACCACAGTACTGATTTGTACCCCTTCTCCATTGGTCCATTAGACAAGCATGCCTCAAGATTGACCCATTCAGACAATCCGACACCATTTGATGTTGAGCTGGTAACCTTTATTTCTTAAAGCTGATCCTTTATATTTAAAATAGGAGTAATTATGCCAGTCTGATAGACTTAGAGGGATATCAAACGTGAAAAATATATGTGGAAGGTCTTTGAAAACTGTAAAATGCTATACGAAAGCTAAACAGTGGGAAGGAGTAAGGCTATATTCTGCAGGACACAATCAGAGAAAAAGCTAGACAGGGAAATGATTTTCTGTCTTCGATCTGGCCCCTGAAATTTCTTTTGTAATGAGTAGATGAAAGATGGAGAATATTAGAAAGCAGTCTTCAAATATAAAATGGGAAAGCAATAATGCTTAATAGTTATGTTCATTTTCAAATAAAACCACTGTTTACATACCTATATTATAATTGGAGATGCTAACTTGGAGCAAGTTGTGAGGGTGACTTTGTAGTTTTCCATAATTGCACAGTGAATTCCGGATGTCATCAAGCTCAGGCTCCAGGAAGAACTTCAGCCAAATCATCTGCATCAAATAGCCTCTCATCCTTTGAAAAAGGCTTTCCAGGAGAAGTGTTTGTAAAGTTCCTCTACAAAATGGTTTAACATGTTTCAGTTTCTTTTCTATTCAGTGATAATAGGTCACCTATTTGCAGTGTGCACTCTGAAACTTATATGTCACAAAAGCCATTTGCTGACTTTTAACAGAGGAGTATAATCAGATATTATTCTGAGGGAAAGTATTGGGAGAGTTCCCTTTTATTTGTAAACATTTCTCTGCATTGCAGGTAATAGGTCAATATGACCTTAAGGATGTCATTCTGATGTGGGCACAATAGTGAACAATAGTGATGTGGCTGCTGCTCCTGGGTTAACAGCTGAAACCATGTCCTAGAGCAGTGGTTCTCAGATGGGGGCCACTCCACCCCCAGAGAACATTTGACATTGTTTGGAAGCATTTTGTTTGAAATGATTTAGGGCAGTGGTTAGCAAACTCATTAGTCAACAGAGCCAAATATCAACAGTACAACGATTGAAATTTCTTTTGAGAGCCAAATTTTTTTAACTTAAACTTCTTCTAATGCCACTTCTTCAAAATAGACTCGCCCAGGCCGTAGTAGTTTGTGGAAGAGCCACACTCAAGGGGCCAAAGAGCCGCATGTGGCTCGCAAACCACGGTTTGCCGACCACAGATTTAGGGTATATGCTACTGCTATCAGTGGACAGAAGTCAGGGATGCTGTGATACAGCCCACAATGCACAGGACAGCCTCTGACAAGGAATTTTCCATCCCCCAATGTCCACGGTGCTGATGTTGAGCAAGTCCGTTCAGGGAGATCAGGAGCACAGAGCCAGGTGGGCTCTTTAGAGTGAAGCCTCTGTGAGAACTTCAATGACACAAGTCTATCCCAGGCTCTGGTCCAAATCACACTCTATGCAGTGAGAGGCACTGATTTAAAACCCTGACAAGTATACTGTATTCACAAACCTTTATGAGTAATTGGTTTCTAATTATTTACTAGATATACTGAAATGAAGGGAAATTAGAAATTCTAAACTATGCATATATCAAGAATTAGGTGCTACGTGAGTGTTTTCTCTATGTAGGGGTTCATAACCTGGGGTACCCACCACCCAAAGAGCTGTGAGTAGAATTCAGAGACTATGTGCATTTGGGTGGTAAAATATTACATGTTTATTTTCACTTATTTCTAATTGAAAAATACCATTTTCTTCTGTTATACATATGATCAACAAGTCATAGCAGTATTAGCAGTTCCTGACGTTTATCACTGATAGATATCACAGATATCTTCATCTCATACCATATCTTAACATATTACTTATGCTCACCATTATTTTGAAATTATAACAGGTATTAGATCTGCTGATAGTTCTTACTTTATACTATAAAGTGTTAATAGAGTATATTTTTATATCACAAATTTTTTTATATTCTGATAACCTAGTTTCCCTTGTAGGTTCTTATTCATTTAAAAACATTATTGTGAAAGGTGGTCCATAAGCTTCACCAGACTATCAAAGAGCTTTATGGCACAGAAACAGCTAAAAATCCCTATTGGGTGGGAATGTGGATTGACGCAGAATAAGCCCATTCATAACTTGTCATAGTGACTAAGGGAATATATATGGTCTTGTGGAAAGTGTGTCCACTGGCCTGGCTCAAATGGAAGGTCCACCTGGTCCTCTTGGAGTCTTGAGGCTCAGATAATGGCCATTACCTAGGACTTTGACCAACACAGAGGTCCGTACAACTATACCAGGGCCCTACATGGAAACTAGAAGGCACACATTCTGCCAGTGTCTCAGTTATCACCAAAAATGTTGGCTCCTTCAATCTCCCATCTTTGCCCTACTCTCATTCCAAATTTCTCTATGTCCTTATGCCTCTGATATAGGCTTCCCAAATCTCTCTCCCAAATTCCTAGAACTCTGCAGTATAGAAAATAAATCCCCAAACATCTTCAATTCACATGGAGTATTCTCCTTCCATCTGCCTACTTAGTTGAAGCTCGGCTCTTCCCCAAGAGCACAGCTTCCCAGGCCTATAGGCTTCAGGGTTTGGAAGAGGAGTTAGCATTTTCCTCCCCAAAAAATAGCATTTCCATACTATTTCTCCTCCACTAACATACAATAGCCTGGAGCTATGGACTCATGTTATCTAATTACATCACCAGCTCCACCTCTTTGTTTTGCCATTGACTAGCCTTCTAATCACCAGCCTACATATGTGAATGCTTTTTGCCTCAGCACACAGTTTTCTCTCCCTGCAGTCCTGCCATTATTCCAAATGTGGCATCAGTAATCACATGGATAATGCACCCACCAGTCTTTCCTCCAGTGACCTTTACCCTCACCTGGCTTTAGCTACTTTCTCCTGTGAATATTTCCAAACTGGGTTATCACATAGAAGCTCTTTACCTCCAATGTCCTAAAGGCAATATGGGACAGTGGAAAGTTTAAGCTTTAATAACAGACTGCCTGGGCTCAAATCCCAGATCTTCCCTGCCCTAATGGGAGACCTTGGGCAAGCGGAGACCTTGGACAAGTTCTTCAGCCTTTCCATGTTAATAAAATGTGAATAGCCCTAGCTGGTTTGGCTCAGTGGATAGAGCATCAATCTGAGGAAAGGTCCCAGATTCAATTCCAGTCAAGGTTGTGGGATAGATACCCAGTAAGGGGCATGCAGGAGGCAACTAATCAATGATTCTCTTTCATCGTTGATGTTTCTATCTCTCCCCCTCCCTTCCTCTTTGAAGCCAATAAAAATATATTTTTTTAAGTGTGAGTAACTTATGCTGCCAGTGTGGGTCAGTGGTTGAGTATCAACCTATGAACCAGGAGGCCACGGTTCAATTCCCAGTCAAGGTACATGCCTGGGTTGCAAGCTCCATCCTCATTGGAGGTGGGGAATTTGCAGGAGGCAGCTGATCAACGAGTCTCCTTCATCACTGATGTTTGTATTCCTCTCTCCCTCTCCCATCTTGTCTCTGAAATCAATAAAAACTTATTTTTTAAATGTGAATAACAATAGTCCTTTCTCATAAGATTACTATAAGAATTAAGTGAGTTAATGTGTGCAAAGAATCTAGAATAATGCCTGGCTTACAAAGAGAGCTATTTAAATATTGACTTCCATTATAATCCTTCCAGTTTCTCATGGCCTCACTTCCTTTGTTGGTCCTCAACCACCTGAAGTTTCTAATCTGATCCTCTGGTTTCTCTGAAAGTATCCATTTACTTCTCTACCCACCTCTTTCCTTACCCAGCCACTCTGTCTCCCATGGTTGCTTAATAAATGTTTGTTTAATGGATGAGAAAAGTAATGATTTGTAACTTCAACTATATTCTCATCCATTCCCTTAATCCCCTGCCCTCTTGACCTTTCAATAAATATACTCAATGATACACCAGCCACAGATCTAAGCAATAGTCTATATACTCTTCTCCTACCCTTGAGATTATTTCCACTACAAATTCAGCATTTCCAACTTCAACTCTGCTGTCATTTCTTTGTGTGTCCCAGGTCAACTCTCTTTCTATTCCTTGCAACAGTGACTTTCAGTTTTAAACACTATCCTCAAATCCCCTCTTTTCCTTAATCTCTCTTTTCATTCTTGACAGACAGCTGTTTCCTACTATATATTTAAAAAAAAAAAAAAAAAAAAGGCTTCTATACATGCACGGAGAGAGGACACCTCAGCTTTCTTCCCCATTCCTTAAGTGTATCTGTGTCCTCTAATCTCCCCATTCCGATAAAAAAGAGGTCCTTCCAAGTAAGGTAAATTCCTACCCCAGAGCTTACCTGTCCAGCTCATCTGACTAGTAGTTCTTTTAAGCTTCAAAAGAAGGAAGCTTTATATTTTATAATGAAGATTAATTTGTAAAAAATGTTAAAAGTAGATCAATTCTACCCAGATATCAGCTGACCTCTAAGAATAAATTAGACACTCTGGAAAGATCAGTCTCTCTTCCACAGAAGCTATGCAGAAAAATTATTGCATCGCAGCAGAGATTCTGACCAAATCATAATAATTCCCTAAGATGATGATGAAATAAAAGCCTGGTCAATCCTATAAAGAGTGACAAAAGAATAACTTTATACAGCCAATGATTTAATAAAAATGTTAACTAGTTGGCTGATCCTAAGAATTTCCTTAGCACATAGTTTGCTAGATACTAGCACAGTTCATCAAAGAAGGTTGGAAGCCTTGAACAATAAAATAAACCTTGCCAGGGTGGATTAATGTCCATTCCAGGGCCTCTACCATTTCTGATTTTACTTTTGAGTTAATACCTCAGACCTAAATGTCTAAACACTTGGATTTTTCTGACAACGTACAGGACCCTGTTGGCAGATGTTTTACATTGTAAAGGAAATAGCTCAAAATACATCAGACTATTTCAGTTACAGAAGCAATGATGCAAAAAAGAAAAATAAGGCATCTGGAAAAAGAGTAATTGAAATGGTTTTTTCCCTAAGCCAAGCCCAAGTTTACTATTTCTCCTGGGAATGAGATTTTTTTTTTTTTTTTAATTTATTTTTTTTTTTACTTTTTTTTTATTTTTTATTTTATTTATTTATTTTTTTTTAAATAAGTTTTTATTGTTCATATTACAAATGTTCCTCTCCCCCCCCCCCCCACACCATTGCTCTCCTCCACCAGGTTCCCACCCCACCCTCTGCCCTTTCCCCTCTCCCCATTGTCCTCATCCATAGGTGCACTGTTTATGTTCAGTCTCTTCCCACTCCCCCCTCTCCCCTTTTCCCCAAGAATCATCAGTTCACTCCCCTTCCATACCTCTGATTCTATTATATTCAACAGTTAATATTGTTCATCAGATTTTTTTAATTTCCTTGGTTTTTATATTCACTTGTTGATAGTTACGTATTTGTTGTTCATAATTTTTATCTTTGTTTACTTTCTCTTCTGAAAGAACTCCCTTCAGCAATTCATATAATTCTGGTTTGGCGGTGATGAAGTCCTTTAGCTTTTTTTTATAGTTGGGAAATGTAATGGGGAGATAATGGTTGTATTTCAAATATTACATGATTGATACTCAGGAGACCACAATAAAATTGTCTGCAAGGACTTCAAAATCGCATGACCTTATGAGAGTTACACTAATAAAATCCACAAAATGGATGAGCTTTGATATCTCCAGAAGTGACTTTAGGGTCAAGGTGTTTCCCTAATCAAAGGGGGAAAAGCAGTGTGAGGCTTTTGGTATAGCAAAAATAACAGATAGTCTGGGGTCAGACTCATCTGAGTTTGAATATTACTCAACCATCAACTAGTTGCATGACTGTCCAATCACTTCACCTCTTAGATCCTCAATATATAATCCCATTCATTTCCTATATTGGTGGTGAGGGTTAAGCTAAGTAAGACTGTGAGTCAAGTGTACATAAGACAATTTACCCCTTTCCTTTGTCTCCTGGCACTAAATTGAAATATGGCAGAATTGAAGGATAAAGAGCCAATAGTCTAACCTTTGGCATTACCAGTTCTGAAGAAAGTTGTGATCAACAACAGGGAGCAGTTGATGGAATTCTGCTAAGGGGAATCTGTGAACGTGATAGGGGTTTTCTAACGTTGTCCAGTGAAGGGACAGGGAGATGCTGCATTTAGGGAGCATCCTTGAGTCTCTGATCCTGGAGTAGAAATTACTCATCTCTAACCCCTGTTGTTCTGGGAGTGGGCTTCAGACAAGGAATGAAAGTACAGTACGTACATAAATGTATTTTTCTGAGAGAGGGTTCATTGCATATACCAGATTCCCAAAGATATCTGTGATCAAACACTTATTAAAAGCAGGATCAAACAACTATAAAGCTAGTCAAAAGGTTAAAAGGCAAAAGGTGGAAGATCATATGTAATTACATCAATAGATTAAGGGACACAAAAACACACACACAAAAGAAATAAAAAGTAATGACTACAACATAAACATAGCAGAATTGCATAAAAACCATAATGATTTTTGAATGTGTTTGAACTTAACCAACAACTTAAAATAGAATGCCACAAACATAACTTGGTATATATGAAACACATAATAACCACAAACCAAAAATTTGCAAGTGCAAATTTTATAAGAAATAAGGAGAAAGGAAGCCAAACAAAACATTATAGAAAGTAATCAAAATTAACATGAGAACAGAGCAATAGAATAAGAAAGACAACTACAAAAACAATCAGAAAACAATGAATAAAATGGCAATAACTACATACCTATCAATAATAATTTTAACTGAAAATGGATTAAACGCTCCAATCAAAAGACATAGGGTGGTTGAATGGGTAAGAAAATAAGATCCATACCTATGCTGCCTACAAGAGACCAAATTCAGATAGAAAGACACATTCAGACTGAAAGTAAAAGGATAGGAAACATATTTCATGCATATGGAAATGAAAAAAAGCTGGGGTAGCCTAGCCAGTGTGTTTCAGAGGTTGAGTACTGACCCATAAACCAGGAGGTCACAGTTTGATTACAGGTCAGAGCACATGCCCTGATTGCAGGCTAAATCCCCAGTAAGGTTCATGCAAGAGACAGCCAATCAGTGAGTCTCTATTATCAGTAGTACAATAATAATGGTGGGCTTTAACACCCCACTGACATCAATGGGTAGCTCATCCAGACAAAAAAATCAACAATGAAACAGTGGCCTTAAATGACACAATAGAGCAGATGGGCTTAGTTGACATTTTTAAGACATTTCAACCCAAATCATCAGAATATAATTTTTTTCAAGTGCACATGGAACCTTTACCAGGATAGATCACAGTGTTATAGCATTATGGCCACAGGCTTGATAGATAGATAGATAGATAGATAGATAGATAGATAGATAGATAGATATAATTATTAAACTATACACCTGAGAGTAAAACAATATTGTATGACATATGTAATTGAAAAGTAAAATATTTTTTTTAAATGTAGTCTGGCCCAGAAAGCACTAATCCAGTTTCATGAAGTACCAATTTAAGTAAGACCTTTCTTATTGCCCTCACCTCTCATCCCCCAATTCCTTGCACTCATCTCTGGAAGATCAAGACACCAGTTAGTTAAAAATGGGAAGGGAGAAAAAAGACTTGTGGGATGAATAAATAAATTAAATATGATCAATAGGGCCTCAGGCTTCCGAGTTCAATCTAACAGGAAACTCTCCAAAGCACCCCAGGAAGCCTGAGGCAGTGTACTAGCATATTTAAGAGCAAGAGAGAATCCACCTGAGAAGTCAGGTTGTTTCAGTTGAGAATAAAGAAGGGGCACAGCTCTGCTGAGACACTAAGCCAGAATCTAGAGGGCAGTCCTCCATTGCCCTCAGATTCTAGTCATTGGGAGTGAGATCAGCTCCGGGGCAACCAGCAGAAGGAGAATTGTTCTCTATCAAAACAAACAACATGAAATGCTTTAACATGTTGGAGTTGGCAAACCCTAGAAAAATATGCATTTGATTGTCATTTCCCCTTTATCCTGGGTTTTCTGTACAATTAGAATAGGGAAAGACAAACATTTCTAAACCTACCACCTCTTCACCCTTCCTTAGAGGAGCCCATGAGCCCCAACCAGAACAGGCTGCACAAGCTCAGACTTGTGGTTCTCTCTGGGGAAAGGTGTCCCATCATGATCATTTATTCAGAGCTGACAGCAAGATTTTGTGGAAGGAATAGGAGGAGGGAGAGACATGAGGGGGTGTGTGGATGACTTCCTATCCACCACATCTGACTCTATTTAATGTTCAACTGGAGTGATTATGACAGGGCAGCTAGGGTCACCTCATGCACAGAGCACAGGGGGTATGTATGACTGGCTTCCTGGCAATACAGCCTGAGTGACCCATGGCTCAGTTTGTGAACAGTGGGTTAGGTTATAAAAGACCAAGTAGAGGCTGAAACAATCCATCAACAAGTACTCAGTGAGAAATGGGAGAAATAATGTTTAAAACCCTGCTGGCAAGGAATGTTCAATTGAAGGCAGTTTTTCTTAGCTCAGGGGCTATGTGTGATCCAGGTGCAGTGGGCTGTGAAATCAATGTAGCAGGTCTCTACCAACATTTGTAAATAAAGCAGGATATAATAGACAGAGTATCAGGGCATCACTTTCATAATTTTGTGAAACATCTGTTTGGATCTAAAATGTTCTTTCTGCAAGCCATCACCAAAAATGGTTTAAGCCAAGATTGAATAAAGAATGGATACCTTGTGTTCTCTTGAGAACGCCTCTTTTTAATTCAACCCCCATCTACACAACATCTGATTCAGTCTCTGGCTGTTTTCACCAAAGACGGCCATGATTATGCCCATTTGACAGATAAAGAAACACAGGTGCAAAATAGGAAATGACTTGAGGCCACACAGAGATCAGAGCCAAAATCTGTGTGCTAAAATCCAGCAAAACCAAAAAACAGGCCTGTGCGGTCTTTCTCAAACCTTCTATGTAGTCAAACAATGAACAGCCAAAAATAGTGATTTAGGGTGTGAGCCCCAGGAGGGAAAGGCTTTATTTAGCTCACTGCTCTCTCCTTGAGTTCTAGAGCAGTCCCCAGCACAATGTGGGCCCTCAATAAATATTAGTTGAATGAATAACTTAATGAAGTAATGAATTAGGACAATACCCAACCTCAACAATAATTACTACTGACACAGACATTTAGCTAACCCTACACTGAGATGCAATAAGTATCCTCAGCTGCACTTAGAGAACTAGTTAGCAATAGAACCAAGATTATTCATCTCTTGCTTAAAATGTTTTGATGACATCAGCTGGATGAAGCACTAAACTAGCCTGTGCCATCTTTTATATATACATTTATTGATTTTAGAGAAGGGAGAGAAAGATAGAAACAACAAAGATGAGAGAGAATCATTGATCAGCTGTCTCCTGCATGCACCTCACTGGGAATGGCGCTCAAAACCCAAGCATGTTCTTGATTGGGAATTGAACTGTGGCCTCCTGGTTCATAGGCTGACACTCCACCACTGAGCCACATTGGCTGGGCCCAGGCCATCTCTTTATACTCAAGTTCCTATCTTTCTAGCTATTCCTTTTCCTTCCCTCTACCACATCTTGAAATGTATTCTTTAGCAATGTTGAACTTATTTAAAGTCTACAAATGCATGTAAGTGTTTTATGACTTGGTGCCATTGCATATCCAGTGTCCTTTGTCTTCTTTGAGAGCCCAAGTCAGGCATGACCTCCTCAAAGCCATCCCTGATGATGGTTCTTAACCCCAACCTTACAGAGGGGAGCAAGTTCTTGTTCATGCAACCTCTGCACTGTGTGCGCGCTGCACCTCTGATCCAAATGATAATCCTCCAGGGTCCCTCACCTCGCCCTTATCACATCTCATCAGTTCTAAGGAGTACAAATGTGGGGACTACTGAAGAAGTAAAAGAAAAAAGATTAAAGTAAAGTGCTGATTTGGACTGAAGCAAGAGGAAAATAGGAAGTGGTTGATCACCTTCGTACAGGCACACCATGGAGCAGTTACTAGTCTGCTCCTCAGCACCTACTGTGTAAACGTGGGCAGGAGCCTCTCCCGAGCCTCATCCTGGCTTGAGAGATAAGGAGCTAAGTGCATGGCTCACTCAGGTGGTTTGTTTTTTAAGTATTTTTAAATTGTTGATGCTATTAGAGTTGTCCCCCAGTCTCCACCCCTTTTGCCCACCTCCACCCTGCCCCTGTACCCCCTCACTCAGATTTTAACCCTGTGGGGCTGTGGCTCCGAAAAGCCTCAGGGAGCTCACAGCCACTCAGCTGAGGGACCATTCAGAAGGACTGACCCCCAGAGAAAGGACCTCCCATGTGGGAAAAGAAGAACAACAAAAATCATTGAAAGGGTCTAGCGGGAGTCAGCAAGTGTTTGGGGGAAAGAGCCAGTTAATAAATACGTTCAGCTTTCAGGCCACATGGCCTCTGACAGCCCCTCATCCAGGGCACCAGGCCCAGAAGGAGCCTCACACATAGGCAATGGCCCAGCTGCGAGCCCAGAAAGCCTGATTGATGTACACATGCTGAAATGTGAATTGCACACAGTTCTCATGAGTCTCAAAAAAAGGTTTTTTCATGTAAGAATCCTATTTTGGCCATACAAAAATAGACAGTGGGCTGGATGCAACCAGCTGACAAGATGTGGCCTGAGGGTCCAATTGCTGATCTGTAGTCTAGTGTGGGAAAATCATGCTAGGTAGTGTCTGAAGTTCTTCACTTAGAAAATAAATACTGTGCCCTGACCGGCTTGGCTCAGTGGAAAGAGCGTCGGCCTGCAGACTGAAGGGTACCAGGTTCTCTTCTGGTCAAGGGCATGTACTTTGGTTACGGGCACATATCCATGAGGAGGGGTGCAGGAGGTAGCTGATCAATGTTTCTCTCTCATAGATGTTTCTAACTATCCCTCTCCCTTCCTCTATAAAAAAATAATAATAAAAAATATATATTTTTAAAAACAAAAGAAATACTGTAATAGAATGCCCATTTTCTGACCCACTCTAAGTCATCAGAATTTGGATATTCTGACTCCAAGCAAACACAGCATTCATAAAAGACTTCATCCAACCCAAATATTTTTGTTTTGAAATGTTTTGTTTATGTTTCCATAATATAAATTATTGAATGGGATATACAAAATATATTTGTCCAATTATAATCCAACACTCTAAAACCACTGTTATAAATGAAAACATATAAGGGACCAAGACAGTCTTTTTAAAATATATTTTTATTTATTTCAGAGAGGAAAGGAAAGGGAGAGAGAAATATCAATGATGAGAGAGAATTGTTGATCAGCTGCCTCTTCCATGCCCTACAATGGAGATTAAGCCCACAACCCAGGCATATGCCCTGACCAGGAATCAAACTGTGATCTCCTGGTTCATAGGTTGATGCTCAACCACTGAGCCTAGTTCAATAGATATTTAGGTCCATTTCCCCTCCTTCAGTAATACTGAATGAAATCTGTCTTTACCACCTAAAATTAATGTCAGACTTGGTTTTTCTTTAACAGAATCATAAAGGCAATTCTGCTAAAGGGCTGACAGTAGAATTTTTTCTTTCTGATCTAAAATAAAACAAAACTAGGCCTCACAGGTTTGGCTGGTGGATAGAGTGTTGAGCAGCATTCTGAAGGGCACCAGGTTCAATTCCGGTTAAGGGCACAAACTATGGTTTAAGGCTGGATCCCCAGCACTGGTTGAGATGGATGTGGGAGGCAACCAACCAATGTATCTCTCTCACATTGGTGTTTCTCTTTGTCTCCCTACCTCCCTTCTACTGTCTCTAAAAACCAATTGAAAAATATCTTCAGGAGAGGATTAAAAATAATAATAATAAAATGAAATTAAGAAGAAAAAAAAAGCAAACAAACTGAAGAAAACCAACAATCCAAGACTATGAAGGAATTTTGAGAGAAATTACCATTTTGGGTAAAGCAGCCACGTGAGAAAGCCATTTCTAGAGCTGCAACTTTGTACCATACAGAGACAGACTTAAGGCCGCAGGGGTCCTCAAACTTTTTAAAGTGGGGGCCAGATCAGGTCCCTCAGAGAGCTGGAGGGCCGGAATATATGAACTACTAATTCCTACTGTAACACCTCGGCTGCGCTCACTGCCCAAAAAACCTGGCGGGCCAGATCAGACTCCTCTGCGGGCCGCATGTGGCCCGCGGGCCGTAGTTTGAAGATGCCTGCTTAAGGGTAACCCAGCAGGTGCCAGGATCCTGACAACCTGAAGCTCTGGTGACAATAAGTACCAATCGTGGACCCATGCTGCCTTGGCTTGTTATAGGAGATTGATACCACCTGCCATTTATGCTGCTTTGGGTAAGATCTTGAAGTCAAATGCATCCTAACTGACTCAGATGCATCCTAGCTGGTTAAAGGACTGCTCAGAGAATGTGGCAGGAAGGCAGTAGTGCCTAAACAGTAGTGTTGACTGTGACCCAACTGTAGTGACATCAACTTATCTAAAACTTCAGTGGGAAAAAAAGAACAGTATGCTGGCCTACATGACTGACAAGTCCTGGCCTCGTTTTAGATGCGGGCAAAGCTGGACTCAGGTGAGCTGACAGTGCTATCAGCAGCCCCTCCCTCTTCCTCTGCTCTGCTTCCCCCTGTGACAACCTCATCTCAGTAGGTCTGCCCCCTGTCTTGGTAAGACGGCCAGCAGCAGCAGCAGGCATACATTTCTCTAGCTTGGCAACCCCAGTGGGAATGGGAGCCAGGGAGAACTCTGTTCCTGTAGCTACAACGAAAGTTTAATTGGCCTGGCTTAGGTTTCTGCCCATTTCTTTAACCACTGTCCATAGCTAGGCCAAGATCACAGGAATGTGATCAACCCAGTGGGAAAGGGTGGCCACAGGAAAGTCGGGGTGCCATTGCCAAAAGTAAGAGACAGACAGAAACAGCAGATATACACACATGGGGGACTGAAGAATTAAATCTTAGACTCTAATCAATAGATTACCACAGCTGCCCCACTTCACTGTAAACTAGCTATGGCCCCCACTGCCACTTCATCCACCACATTATAAGCTACAAAGAATAGAAATATGCTTTATGATTTCCTAACACAGTGCCTGGCTTATCATAGGCACTAGAATACTAATTAGTCAAGTGTTCTACCCTGTTTCCCCAAAAATAAGACAGTGTCTTATATTAATTTTTTTCTCCCAAAGTTGCACTAGGTCTTATTTTCAGGGGATGTCTTATCTTTCCATGTGCTAGGTCTTATTTTCGGAGGATGTCTTATTTTCGGGGAAACACGGTACCATTTAAATATACAGCATCAGGGTGAGCCCAGAATCAGCCTGTGAGAAACCATCCCGGGGGACACATCTCCTCTGCTCAAACAACAGAATATCAGAGCTGAAAGATACCTTCAGGCTACAGTAAAAAAATAAAAATAAAAAATAAAAAACTTGAGCCCCAGAGCGGGTTAATGATATGGCCTGGATCTCAGGGCTGATCAGGGTCAAACACAGGGCTGGAGCCTCTTCCCAGCTCAAGCTTACCACTGTGTTGCATGCACTCAGAATGCTTGCATGTGAAACCCAAGGAAAATTAAAATTTTCTCCCCTTTTTAAGGGTTTTCTCAACATAACTGTACTGTCCTTGAGGGGGATAGCAATGAAAAGAATAGACATATGTCTTTTGAATATCTCTTTTGTCTGTCCTTCAGCTCTCTAGCCCTTCATATTATTGTATTGTTTTTTAGTGTTTCCTTTGTATATGTTTGGGAAGGAGAAGAGGGCATAGGGAAGGGAGCCAGAATGGAGAAAGACCAGGACATGAGAAGGTCCTGAACCAGAAAGATGTGTCTTGGTCCTGGTGCCTTACAGGGTGGAAATTCCCCTCCCTGGGTTCCAGGTTCCTCTGCTTATTGGCCCAGAGAAGGCACTTCCATGCACAGAGGTTTAGAATGTGATGTTCCAGACTTGATCCATGTGAATCCAATAAACTAAAGCCCATAATACTCCAGTGTATGTCCAGTATTTTTGTGGCAGGCTCAAGAAGCATTCCCACCACAATGACAAACTATGCAGAGTCAAAACACAGGAATGGCAGGAGAACTTGGTAGTGGGGAGGTGTGGGAAATGGCCAAGAGGCCCCTGGAGGGGTCAGGGCTACATAACCCTTCCCGAGAGCCAAGGGTTTGGAAAGGTCAACATAGATCCAGAGTAACTGCTGCCCAAGCTCCGCTCCTAGGTTGCTACTTCTGACCTGACACCCAGAAGGAGCCCTATGGACCAAACCAAGGAGGACAGGAAACAGGGAAGCATTCTGCAGGTATAAAGTGCTCTGCACAAACACAAAGGGAGTTTGGGATAACCTTCCAGCTTTCTTACTCTTTACTGTTAGGTGGTATTCTTAGAATATGATATTTCAGTGGGAGGAGAGGAGGCAGAAGGGGGAACAGAAGTGTCTAACAGCAGGGGAGAAACCTAGAAATACAACCTCCACTTAACAATATGAGTGTCCTTTGAGGAGTTAGCAGACAGCGCCACCACCCAGAAACAGCTCTGAGTGATGCTACACATGGTTTTGTAGCATGGTTTTGAAATCCCACAGACCCAAGCCCCAGCCCAGATTGTGGCCTCACTAGCTCAGAGGCTTGAGCAAGTTACTTAATCCCACCTCATCTCAGTTTCCACCTCTATGACACAAGAGTAGTAACAGTACACACATCTCTAGGCTGCCTGCCCAAGTGCCTGCTACCCACTAAACCTGCTGTCACCAAGAATGTGTCAGGAAAGGAAACAGCAGGTGGGGCAACTCCTTGCCAAAGATTAACATTTCCTTGAAAGAAGAATAAAGTCACGTAGCATGGAAAGTGGAGAAAGGAGGAAAACTCCCACCAGCCTTAAATTACCCCAGCTACAGTCTACAGAACAAACCTATGAGTAGATATGGTCATTGTGAGCCTTTGGAAAGATGTCGGCGTACATAATTTGGGCGTTTATTCTGTTGCTTTTTCCTGAAGGCTCTGTGATCACTGTATAGATATATCCTTGCCCTGGGCAGTATTTGCTCTCAAGCCCGGAGCAACTCAGGACAGCTGGTTGCTATAGTCTGATAGATTGATGACCAAAGGAGGACTTTGCATTAGGAAGTTAATGCAGCTAAAGCCCACAGCACCAGAGAAGCAGAAAGAATCTCCTATCCCAAGTAATCAGCTGAAATCAGTACAGTTTCCATTTCGATCCTCTCCCTGGGGATCTGCAGCTTGGGGCAGTCTCAACTTCAAAGACAGCACTCTGCAATGTAGAAAATACCCCCCTGACTCCTCTGTGAGGAAGTATGACTGGGAAGAACTGAAAACCTCTGAAAAAGGAAGAAATTAAAATTTGGACTTGTAGATGCTCCATGCCAAGCCAGAGAGAATTGACAAACATCAGCTTTACAAGGTTGATCATAAATAATGAAACGTTGCTTTCTGAGAAGGTTGGAAGTAAACTTTGGTAAAAGGCCAAGAAGGATGAAAACAGAAACACTGTTTTTATGCCAGAATTAAGAGCTCCAAGATTTCTCTGTGCCTTCTTTGGTTTCCCTGAAGGAAAAGGATTTGATATGACAAGTTCTCCTGTCAGATGGACACGCTCTCTTTAAAGTAATTTGCTTTGTATTTAAGAAAAATACATAACCATCAGCAAACCTCCAAATCTCTTCAAGGCTATCAAAATAAAACTTGAAGCATTAAAATGAAACAAGCTTTTACCTTTAAATCTGCATCTTCCTTTTTTCTTTTAAAGACATGAACAAGTTGTTTTCCAGTTGTCACTCGCTACATTTAAAATGCCATATCAAGTGGCCAGAACAAAAGCCTGTCTCAGATGGTATAAAATGCTATCAGATACAGCAGGGACTTTCTCGAACTCACCCAGAATGACAAATGAACTCTAAAACCACTCAGGGTACACAGAGTAAATTATTTTCTTGAGTAATGTTTCAAACATGGACTAAGAAGATTATTTTTAGTTATAGCTAAAAGCTTCAAGAAGCCAATTTTTTTTTCCTGTTACTTTTTCTTGGCTAGGATTGCTATAGCTTTCATATAGTTTCTTATAAGTTTGTGTGTGTGTGTGTGTGTGTGTGTGTGTGTGTGTGTTTCATAAACAGACATTTAAATTTACATACAGGGACACACAACACACGATTTTCCACCTCCATTCTCCCCACATCAAAAGTAATAAAATCTAAACTTTTTATTTGGTTAAGAGACCGCCAGCTGTTTTAAAAATACTTCAGCAGTTAAATGCCATTTTCAACTAGTGGGGGGGAAAAATAGCTGTGGGAAAGAAGAGACCATTGGGACTGGAATTCATTAACACATTGGGCAATCATTTTCCTTTCTTTAGAAGGCTGCCCTAACTCCTCCCAGTATAAAGACTATGCCCAAATATGAACCAAGTACTCACTGTCTTCTCTTTGCCTCTGAGCATCAGCTAGATTTCCTCTCTTGTTTATCTTTGACATCCATCTGTTTCCTTTTACCTCCAATAAAACACCAGCCATATTACTACTTCATATTGGTATGTACCTTTGAGACTTAACCAATGAGATATTTATTTATCGCAGTAAATTAATATATATAACGATTCTCATGTCCTAAGCACTATTTGAGGAGTTTTATATATGTTCCCTCATTAAACAATAGATTGTATCATCTATACCTCACAATAATCCTATAGGGTTTATTTTGTTGTTTAAATTCTTCTTCTGATCCTAATAAACCAAAATTTTGTTAAAGTTTCATCTTTTTCCACAGGGCCATTACTTCAGGAGGGACTGACCTAAGAGGTCTTTAGCCCCTTGGGTGTGGCTCTTCCACAAAATACCACAGCCTGGGCGAGTCTATTTTGAAGAAGTGGCATTAGAAGAAGTTTAAGTTTAAAACATTTGTCTCTCAAAAGAAATTTCAATCGTTGTACTGTTGATATTTAACGCTATTGACTAATGAGTTTGCCAACCACTGATCTAAGCTAATCAAGTAGGCCCACCAGGTACAGGCATGTGACACACTTCTGGCCAGTAACATGCAAAAGAAAGTCAGTTGGTTGTGGAGAGGGGGAATTTGTTTGTGACAATACTGTTTTTGTTGTTCTTAATAAAAGCCACAGAGGAAGAGAGAGTATTTCCCTCTTTGGGATCTAGATGGGTCTGAAGTTGATGCCTGGAACTGCTGCAGCCTTCTTGCAACCATGAGGGAACAAAGCCTCAGGACAGAGGCACCATAGAGAAAGCACCAAACACAGAGAGTCAACCAGAGAGGACCCAGAGCCTTGATTCTGTGTCTGGAACTGTTGGAGCTTTTGCTTTCTTACTTCATGTGATAATACATTTCTCAAATGTTTTAAATTAGCTGAGTCCAGATTTTTCTCTTACTTGCAGCCAAAGGCATTCCTAATTATATAATTAACTCTACAGATAAAGAAGGAAAGAGGCTATGAGGGCAAGTGACTTACCTACAATCAGGTTTAGTAAATGTCCTAAACACATGCACACATTAGGATCTAAAGCTTATACATAAAACTGAAAAGAAGTGCTAAGAGAAGGAATTCCAAACACCAACATTTTTATAGTACATTATATGCTCATATACTTTTATAACCACACATACACTGTCATGTCACAGCTAATCTTGAAATAGGTTACCAAATCATCAACTAGAGCTCAATATATATTTTTATTCCTACTCCCAAAGATAGTTAGATTTTTATTTTGTTTGTGAGAGATTATAAGTCATAAGCCCTTAGAAAGGCAAATAGATGGTCATTTTTTATTAAACTCTAATAGTGTTGGCATTAACAGTTCATCTTACTAAAATCAAGTGATTAGTCATGATAGTCATATATATAAATACTAGGGGCACGGTGCACAAAATTTGTGCACTGGGGAGGGGTCCCTCTGCCCAGCCTGTGCCCTCTCACATACTGGGAGCCCTAAGGGGATATCCTACTGATGGCAGTCTGGCCTTCCTCTGCGGGAGAGGACCGGGCTGATCAGAGAAAGGTGCCAGCCCCATCACACCACTGCTGCAGCCATTGCCAGTCACCGCAGCCGCCAAGGTATTTTCATCAACAAGGACTCCAGTCCCTTCACCATGAAAAAATGACTTTCTTTAGGCATTTTCAAGATGTGTCTTTCATGGGATATGACATTCTGCTTTTTTTTCTTTTTATCCTCACCTGAAGATATGTTTCCATTTTTTCCCCTTCCCTCCGATCCCAGGCTTGGTCACTTACCACCCCTCACCCCTGTCCCTCTGATCACCAGTTCAGGATGCCCAGGCTTTAGGCTTGGGCAGGGGGCCCCCTCCTCGCCCCTCCGATGGCCAGCTGGGAGTGACCTGGGTGCTGATGAGGTTCCTGAGACCCAAGTATGTATGCAAATTAATTGCCATCTTTGTTGGGTTCATTTGCATACTCTGATTGGCTGTGGGTGTTGCGGAGGTACTGTCAGTTTACATGTTTCTCTATTATTAGATAACAGCAATGTTTCCTTTCTTGTGCAATCACAAGTCATTAACTTGTGGACACCAGCACTGTGTGGATTTCAGCTATGAAGAGGAATCCAGAGATGTCTCCCTCCCTCCCTCCCAAAGAGAAAGCTTCATTACTCTACACGAACTGTAAAATGATACATGAAGGTACACCCACCCAAGTGGGACTCTAAATATAATTCACTTTGGATGAGAAATTTTTGAGTTCTATGAAAGCAAAGAGTTCATTTTTAGTGACCACACATCAGTAAGTCTCCAGTATAGAAAGGAAATTTTCCATCCAAGCATCTTATTTATATGTCCTCTTTGCCAACCTTTCCCCAGATGTTCCTAAAGCAATGTCTCAATATATCTGCCACGGTCTATGGACAGGAAACATCTGGAAGTGGAAATATCTGCAAATGGATTTTAATGAATTCAGAGCCCATAGCATCAGCTCGTGGAGGCTGAGTTCCTTCTAAGTGGCAATATCTGTTGGGAGAAATCTCCTCCCTGTCATCTAGTTTCTATGTAATGGATTCCTTATCAAAGGTATGACTCTGGTTTCTCCAGAACCCCTCAGTCACCCCACCCTGGGGATAGAAAGTGAATCCAGACTGGTGGATTAGGAACAGGAACTGTACGTGCTGCACTCAAACCCACCCTTTTTCCTTGTCCTCTTGGGAGCTCTGGGACCAGTCTTCTCATCAAAGCTAACAATTTTAGAGTGTCAGAGCACAAGGATATGAGCTCTGGTTTTCCAGGACCACTTGTGCCTGCCTGGATGGGCAAGTCCAGCAAATCCTGAGTTTGCGTAATAGCCCTCTTGTCTGCAGATAGGAACCATATTTTCCAAACACATCTCAATCAGTTTTTTTAAAAAAAAAAAAGAAAAAAGCAATCTTCAATGCAATTAAATCAAACATGGGGGAAGTGGCTGGTGATTACTTACCGAGCTTGCTGAAACCCCAACATTTTCTAAAAATGGACAGACTTTGCCATACCTACATGTGTATAATGCTTGATGGCACTGAAGCTCTGTCCTGTATCTTATCTCTTTGAGCCTTCTCAGCAAACCTGGAGGAAAAGGAGGGTTTCTTACCCCAAGAGGACTCTGGCATGGGAACTGAGACCCAGAAATGTTAAGTGATCTTGTCCATATATTTTCCCAGATCTCTAGCTGCCACGCTTCTGTTCATTCTTTCCCTCTCAACTTCCTCCAATGCTCTGAGACCAACTAGTTGACTTAGCAAAGATGGGGCAGGATATGGACCGACCTCTCTCCACCTCCCCACAACATAGCAGTTCTGCGCTGTAAAGGCTGCGTTAGTGCCCTACACAACTTACTGACTTTGGTGCCATTTGGTAGAGAGACTAATTTACTGGAAGCCCAAACTTTAATTGTTCTGAGCTTTGGAGGCTTCTGCCAGGCAGAGAAGATAATTATATTGATTCCTTTGTTATTTTAATGACCTATTTTTCATTCTTAAGCACTATGTCTCTACCCAAATTCGAAATTCTTAAAAGTTCTTTAACAGTCGCTCCACAAACTAAATAAACTAAGCAATTATAAAGCACTTTACAAAGTCAGACAATTCATTAAACCCTTTTACTTCTCAACTTCTCTGTGTCTACAGTTTAAATAGGGAATGTCTACTAAGCAGTGTAGTGTCAAGGCTAATTACTTCAACACATAAATCTACCAAGTTCTCTCATTTTGAAGGAAAGAAGAGTCTTTGCCTGGCTCAGTGGTTGAGCCAAGAAGTCACGGTTCAATTCCCAGTCAGGGCACATGCTCAATTTGCAGGCTGGAATCCCCGGAGAGGGCATGCAAGAGACAGCCAGTCAATTATTCTATCTCCTTCTCCCCTTCTCTTTGAAATCAATAAAAACATATTAGAAGGAGAAGAAGGATTAGGAAAAGGCGGAGGGGAGGGGGCAGGGAAAATGGGAGGGGGAGGGGAGAGGGAGGAGGAGGGAGAAGGAGGGGGAGGAGAAGGAGAAAAGGAGGAGGAGAAGAAGAAAGAGGAGGAGAAGGAGGAGGAGAAGGAAGAGAAGGAGGAGGAGGAGGAGGAGGGAGGAGGAGGAGGAGGAGAAAGAAGAGTCCCTGACTGTCACCATGTGGAATCAGACTCCAAGCCATCTACTGACTTTAGATGCCTGCCACCCTCCTTGTCCCTGGGACCTGGTAGACTATTTTTACATCATGGAGTAAAACTCTTGTTGCTAAAATGGGCAAGACAGGGACCATTGTTGTCAACTGAACCAATGCCTGGGCAGAAAACACAGAGGCTGGTATCTTTTCTAAAATGAACCAGGACATCTTCTTGCCTTAACTGGTCCTGCACAATGGACACAACTCACTCCCCAAGGACCTCAGAGCACACCTTCTCACTGTGCGATTGATTGTAGGTAGGGATGTGGAAAAGTGGGGCAGAGCTCCCTGCGGTCCTCAATGACTTCTTCCTTCCCAAATCCAGTGTCCCTTCTGCACCTTGAATTTCAGCTTTTGGCACTGCTGCCCTCTCCCTCCTGGCTGTCTCTGCACATGGGTCCCACCACCCTCCAGTCTTCTGCTCTCCCGCTGTTTCCTATGGCTCCCTCTCTGCAGAGTCTTGCCCCTCCTTCTACCCCCTGCAGTCAAACTCCTGAGGCTGGTTCTCTCCTGCCTCCTCCAAGGACTCATTCCCACTACAGCTGCAACCATCACCTCCCAGGCTGGAAGTGTTATCTCCCCACTTCTCACCCCCAGTGTCTGCAGATCAGCAATCTTCTCTATCAAACTGTCACCTCACACCATCTACAAACCCATCCACACTCATGGATCCTCCCCAAAGCCTTAAATGCAACCCCTCTCCCCAACTTCACTTGTGATGTTGTTTTGCTTTTGTTGTTTTATTTTTGTCATAGTGTTTACAGCCAAGTACGCTTAGACTCTAAGAATGCACTGTGTACTTGGGCTTCATTTATAGCTCACCCCCTATTTCTAAAGCTGGTCAGAAGCAAATCCCCCTAAACTCTGCTAAAGGTACAGGCCACACAGTCGGCTTCTGCCTTGTTTTTCTACTGGACCTGACTCCGTACCCTAAGCCATGTCCCATTCTAAGCTGGAGCTCTGATACCTTCCTACTTCTTGCCATGTCCCATAGCTACTTAGACCCAAGGCACATTCCAGACTCTTTTAAAATGAGGAATCCCAGAAATCAGCTTGACCTGGAGTGAACAAGGCAGCAGGGGTATAGGCTGGTACAGCAGCAAGAGCCCCAACTAGGGATGTAGATAGGCTTGGGTTCAAATCTCACCACACCAACTCACTGACTGAGTGACTAGGCAGTCTTCTCCAAGCCTGGTTCCTCATCTGTAAAATGGGGACATCATCACCTTGCTTTTGGAAGTTCCAAGGAATAAGAGAGATCATAAGAACAATGGGCTGTGATTTACTGAACTGCCATTAGAGAGCCCTTATTCTGTGCCTGGGGCTCTGCTAGGGGCCAGGAGGAGACAGAGAGCAAAGTCCTCTCTTAAAGACATAAGGTCTCTTTTGCTAATAAACAGTCTGAAGGATCATCAGGGAAAATAGAACAGCTGAGATCAGCCCTTAGGGAAGCAAGATACAGAATATCATAACACGGTGCAAGCCCTGCCCCAGCCCTGAGTCCTGGTGTGGAGCCCACTACAGCAGTCCAACCCACAGGTGAGCTGCATGGCTGA
Source organism: Pipistrellus kuhlii (assembly GCF_014108245.1). Classification (NCBI taxonomy): domain Eukaryota; kingdom Metazoa; phylum Chordata; class Mammalia; order Chiroptera; family Vespertilionidae; genus Pipistrellus; species Pipistrellus kuhlii. Next base: position 77,226,460 of record NW_023425404.1, on the reverse strand, counting down.
AGAGAGGATGCTCCAAAGAGACCAACCAAGGATTTTCCTGAGACCATTCCTGAGCAATTTCTGAGCAACAGGAAAGGACAGGGAAGCAAGCAGCAACACACGGCCTGGCCTCTTTCCTTAGTCCTTGGGAATGCCACCGACTCATGCCTGTCTGGACCAGCAATGTCTGTGCAGGAAAAGGTAAGGGGAGCAAAATATGCTCTTGCAATACGGAAGTCTCCAGAAAGGTCAAAGGCAGCAATTATTTGGTGGTTTTCTGGTACCATCGAAAAGCTGTTGCTGCCTCCATCTCAATGAGAAGGTATATCCTTCTCACGCACTGCACCTTACCCAACTTCTACTGTACAGGCACACCTTGGATATGCTGTGGGTTCAGTTTCAGACCACTGCAATAAAGCAGATATTGCAATAAAGGGAGTTGTAATCTTTTTGCTGGTGGAGGATTGTGCCTTCAATCTGTAAAAATACATTATCTGCAAAGCACAATAAATCGAGCTATTTCTGGTCTTTGGGCTTCCAGGTAAACCTGACTTAGGTCTCATATCCCCAAGGTCCCTTGCACATGACCCCAGCTTTTTCCCAAGTAGTATGAGGGCACCAGGCCAGACATTAGCGGACTTGAGTTATTTTTCTTTAGCTGCTAACAACCTCTGTGACCTTGAGTGGGTCATACCCCCATGTTCTCATCTGTCATGATATCTGTGGGTATAAAGGTCAAAAGAGAAGAGAAATGAAAGCACCCCAAGAACTAGGCAGCATCCCAGAAAGGTCAAAAATGGTCAACAGCAGGGTCAACAGCCCTCCAATAGTGGGAAATATGGGGCAGTGGACAGAGTGTCCCAAATCTGAAGTCACCTAAGCCACTAAAATGAAATATATTGATAGGAAAGGCCTGCTGGGTATAGTGGGGGGGGGGGGGGGGGGGAATATTATCCCATGCAGAAATCAGGGCAAGGTTTTCAAACTTCCTGTCTGGAGTTTCCATTTGTGAGGCCAGATGTTTTCTGTAGCTGGCCACACCGATTGGCGATTGGCGTGTTCCACAGGGGCATCAGCACTAGAGCACAAGGACAGGACAGTTGAGAGAAGGCCAGAGGTTTATTTCCATTGTTTCCAAATGACTGTCCTACTGGCAGGGACTGGCCACATTCCTCTCCTCCTGGTTTCCTCTCCAAGTGTTTTTACAGTATCTCCATTGGCTGAGAGGGTGGAACTGACTGATGGTAGATTGGTTATATTTCAACGATTTCATCTATTCAGAATTGGAAAATCCTGTATGTGGCCATTTTATTCACCTAACCTCATAACATTCTTCAGATGGCACAAAAGAGGGAAAGGGCGGGGGCAGGGCTGGAACAAATGCTACTGGAAGCCAAGGGTGTGGAGCAGGATGGTAAATTCCACATGAGCCACAGAGGAGCCTCAAGCCAAGCTCAGAGTCAGGAATACTCAAGTTGTGTGTACCCCCTGGTCCACCAAGTCACTCCATATTTCTGGGGAAAAGGAAGGGCAAATGAGTTGGTCAGGGTCAAGAGGCCTAGTTTTTCCTAGTGGTAGGACCTCCACCCTAAATCCCATAAAAGGAGTTGGCAGAGTGTTTTATGAGAGCTCTCCTTACTGTCCCAAAGAACCCCCATGCACACCTGACCCACGGCTCTGCTCATCTCCCTTTACCCCTAAGGCCCAATCCTCAATGTCAGACAAAGATACTCTTTTGCCAGCTCCTGCAATGGTAGGGGCCAACCTCATGGAGAGCAAGACCTGATTGCTGCCAGGCTGATAGGAAGGAAAGTGGGCTGGCTCAGTAGGTCAGGACAGAGGTGGGCAGGTGAGAGATGAGGACGGGATGAACTATCTTCCACATGACAGTCCCTACAAGTACCTGCTCTCCCTGGAAACATTTTGGAACCCAAATCAAAGGTACGGGATGGAAGGAAAGGATAGAGTTGTAGGGGGAGAAGAAGGTGGAAGAAAGAATAATCATAGTAATAACATTACAGCCAGTTTTTATTGAGCCTTTACTATAAGTACAATAAGCAGTTAACATGTGTTAATCATTCAACCCTCCCAACAACTTTATAAAGTAGGTTCTATTATTACCTCATTTTTTTAGATGAGGAAACTGATCCCACAGCCAGTATTGAAAAAAGTCGCCAGGGCCTCCAAGATACAGCTATCACTCTGAGTGGCCACGAAGGAAAGCCAGCATGTCTGGGAAATGCCATTCCGTGTGGCAAAATGGGAGCCTAGCAACCTGCTGTTGAGAGCGTTTGTCAGAGTATCAAGAAAGAAGACACCTTGGCTCTGAGGGTATGGGCACCTTGTGGTGCTGGCCCACCAGCAGAGGCACCCACTCCCTGAGCAGCAAAGTAGGTGTCCATCATCCTAGATCACTATCTAATTGGAGGGCTTTCTGGGAGCCTCTGGTCCTTCAGCCTCTTGGATGGTTCTTACTACATAGCACATGGCACAACCAGATCCTCAAATCCCATCCAGAGATGAAGGTTTGAGGACCAGATCTGCATCTCCTTAGCACTTCACTACACCTACAGCACAACACCCCCCAAAAACATGTCTCCCAAAACTGATAATCAACAGTTACCATTTTTTGAACACTTACTATGTATAAGAGACTTGTAATATCTGATGTTTTATATGCATTGTTTCATAAAATCCTCAACCCTTCCAGATAAGTATTGTCACGCCTTCCATGCATGTCCCAGGACAAATGAAGAGTCTGAGACTCCCCTGTTAAGGGATTCCCAGTGGTCAAACAGCTGGTAAGGTCAGGAGTCAAGTCTATTCCTGATTCTTCCCTTGTCATTCATAGGCTTCTCTGATGGGTCCCATTCTAAGATTTAAATTGTTTTAGATGCTATAGGCTTTGATTCCACCATTCACACCCTCTTCCCAGGCCCCTGACCCAGTAGGAAGCAGAGGCCAATCCCCATATAAATGTTTTCCACTAGGGTCTTCCAGTCTTCTGCCCATATCACCTCAGAGGGCTCAGTGAGGAAGGTGCTTGCTGTTCACCTTCCCTGCACCTATCCCCAACACACATGCTCATTCCAGGCCTCCCCACACCCACCAATCGAAACAACCAAGGTTCATTTTGCACATAGCCCCAGTCCAAGTTCTGAACAGACAGGAACCTTCCCATGTTCTGCTCAGCCCCAACTCCACCTACTAGGCATTAGTTGAGCCTTATAAAGGAGGAAGAACATGATGGATTTCAGCAGCCTTTGAAGAGGAAGGCTTAAAGAGAAATCAAATCCACCAAATCAGTTCACCCCTGGTTGTTTTTCAACTAGAGGAAAGATGGGCAAATCATTACTGAGCCACTCCTCCGATGGTCCCGGACTCACAAGTCCCCCTTTGCGATGGCCAGGCCTGCAGCAGAGTGCTCAGAACAGGCAGGTGCCCACCTGCCAGGCATCACGTGGGCAGGTCCTGCTGACAGTCTTCTTACCAGCACACTCTGATAAGAAGAGGTGCCCCCTGGCAGTTGACAGAAGAAAATGGACATTGTGCATTTAGCCAGAATTTCTTATAGGAAGATCTCAAAGCATTTTATTCTTATCATCTTTTAATCATGCTACAAGGGTGATATAGTTAACCCAATCCAAATTTCCAGGTGCAAAATTTAATTTCCTCAGCTTCCAGTGAATTGAAATGAGACCACCTAGATAGGGAGGAGGAGATGTGACACAGGGGCAGAACGTGGGCCTTGCCCAGTGACTCAGTGGTCCACAGAAATGACAGTGTCTGTGTATTACCTGGGCAGTAAGCACCGCAAAGCAAAGTGCATGGTGGAAAGGACGTAGAGATTCTCTTGGCTGCAGTGACATGGATATGGAATGCCTTTTGTCCAGAAACAGAAGAAATTGGAAGTGATGTCACAATCAAAACAAGCTGGGACTTGAGTGCTGTGGTGCATTGGTGACCCCAAATGGAAAGATCCCACTCACTGTTGGCTATGGAAAATGGTCGCGAGGCCCTGCACTCCCACTGGGTGGGCCTTCACCTGCTGCCTTGTGACTGCCCACTGCGGATATTTCTTAATATCCAAACTCCAAGAATACACTGGGTCCCACTGTTATAAAACTAAGGGGAAATTCTGGAGAAATGTTTACATTACTGGAACTACAGTTAAAAGCATGCTACAACAGCAAATCTAGATACTGCAGCCCAGCTGATAGTGGAAGAGTGTCCCAAAAATTATGGTCCAACTGGCATTAAAATAGAACATCAGCTGGAGTCAAATGCAGAAGCATCAGCTGAGAGTGTTGCCATGGAATGAAATTCATATTGCCTCGCTGATTTGATATGAGCATGTGTTCTCGATCTGTGAAGTCCTTATGAAAAGGATAGTGAAAATATTCAAGAACAAATAAACTCTGACCTGGAGGTGGCATCCGTCCTATTTAAAGCTGAATACAATATTCATACATCTCCCTCTGGGAATCCAAGAAAGGCATGTCTACACTCCCTCTACAACAAAGCACTTCTCACCCATAAAACAGTCAATTACTCTAACCAATAGACACAGAGGAAATGAGGTCACAACCACATCTCTGTTAGCAAATTCTTTATCTGTCCACCAGTTGACTGCTCAGTGAGAGATGCTCTACCTGCTACTTGAATGGAACAAGAAAATGATATCGTTCACATGGATGAAGACAGATTTACTTTTCTGACATGGGCTGGAGTACACAGGCAAATAGCTGTGGTAAAGTTTCTAGTTCAGAAGGGTGCTGATCCCCAGCTTCTAGGAAAAGGTCAAGAGACAGCATTGTCTTTGGCCTGTGCTAACGGCAACAGAGCTATTGCCAAAGTGCTGCTTGATGATGGCACTGATGTAAGGGAATCATTTTGGAGGCTCTCTTTTGCTTTGTGCTGTACATGGAAATCATGTGAAATGTGTAAAAATGCTTTTAGAAAATGGAGCTGAACCAACAATTGAAGCCAACACTAGATATAATTCTATGCATTTAGTTGTAGCCCTGAGCTATGGAAGTGTCCAAGAGGTGACTGAGTCACATTTATGGAAGCTGTTCAAAAACCAAGGAGCAGACAGTCTTCAGAAAGTGTTGTCTGCCCTTTCATTTACTTTTTGGCCCTTATAAACAATAGTTTTGTTTGCTTATCAATTTTTAACTCAGGTGCAATATCTACTGATTTTTAGTAAGTTTTAATAAATATTCCTCTGAATAATTTATTGGTTTATAATAAAATTAATGTTGATGCTGTTTTTTTAAAATGTGTTTTATAGCACCAAAACCGGTTTGGCTCAGTGGTAGAGCATCGGTCTGCAGACTGAAAGGTCCTGGGTTCAATTCCAGTCAAGGGCATGTACCTTGGTTGCAGGCATATCCCCAGTAGGGGGTGTGCAGAAGGCGGCTGGTCGATGTTGCTCTCTCATTGACGTTTCTAGCTCTCTATCTCTCTCCCTTCCTCTCTGTAAAAAATAAATAAAATATATTTTTAAATGTGTTTTATAGCATATTTAAAATGATAAATAAATGTTTTGTGGTATGTAAATGTTTATGGGATAGATAGTTATCTGTCTTTGTATAGAGTCCTATAATTTAACATTTTCAGGAATTATTCTACTCTATTCATCTTCACTCTTGTATTAATTTACTGACTTTAAATAGAGTTTGCTATAAATTCATAGAAAAAGTTATTACTGAATTTAAAGTGAACAGTATGTTTACAAAATGTTATAAATAAAGTACATTTCCAGTTTTTAAAAACCTTAGAGACGTACACCTGAAAGCCCGAATTTCTTGATCTGAAAGACTACCCCCCACACATCATTCTGAGATGGCAATTTAATGGCCCAAAATGCATTTGGGACTTTACCAAATTATAGAGGTCCCATTCACCAACTGGCCACTCCTTACTCTTGGCCAAGCTTTTTGCATGAATATATCTTTAAATCTCAAAATAACCCTGTGAAATACCCAGTTTTACACACACACACACAAAAAAAGTGGAGGCTCAAAGTGGGTGAATGACTCATCAACTGTCGCAGAATTCATTTGGAGGAGTGTTAGGCTTCAACTGCAGGGTCTGCTCCGATCCAATGGTATCCACCCCTTTTAAGTGTCCACAAGAAGGTAAGCAGTGCCTCCTACGTTTCTCCTCGGCATCCATAAATGCCTGTCGATACCAGGGTCCATAAAGCTTTTCAAAGGAAAAGAGGAAATCCACGCCCCATAGAGTTAGTGGCTGAGTGCAGTGCTGACAATGAAAGCACCTGACACTAATTTCAGGGATAGGTCTCCCCATAAGCATAAAATCCCAGCCCTGAGAGACACATATTTGCAACATGAATTGGCTAGAGGGAAAAGCAATGACCTTCACTGAAGGGTTTTAACTAATTAGTGTTTTTTCTAACACAGAATCCAAGCCTTAAGAGGGCCTTTCCAATAAGGCTGTATAAGCAATTTTCAAACAGTAGGAAAGACTTATTGCTGACTCCTTCAGCCATAGTAGTACTTCATTTTTGACAAACACATATTAAGTTCCTATTGATTGTGTAAAGAATTGGATTTTTGATGCCTTTTCATTAGTAGCTTATGATGACCTAATTAGGGATAGATAAATACTCATAAAAGACACCTGGAGTAATGTAAGTATAGCCTTCCTTAGAAAAACAGGACAGAGGAAGAGACTGGTCTGGGCTTGTGTGTGGATGGAATATGGATGCTGTCAACTATATAGCTTCAGTGATTTGATGCACCATCCAGAACAGAAAGGCTATTTTCTTGAATGGTCTGTTGCACTCACATGTTTTTTGTTTGTTTGTTTGTTTGTTTGTTTGTTTTTACTTAAGGGATCAAAAGCTTTAAAACGCAAATGTTTATGAAGTAGTAATAAATAATGCCACTGCTACTCTTTATCACTTTAACTTGAATTATTTCTTGGGATCAGCTTCAACTGTCCAGCAGTTTTGGGGTTGGTTACATGGCCCAGGTCAGGAAAAGAAATATGTGTTGCCTGGAGAATGAGACACTGATAAAGAGACAGATAGGAGGCATCAGGCAGGTGGATAACCTGGGCTCTGCTGGGAGAACACAGAGAGGAAAACAAGACAGAAAGATAGATAGACAGCACAGAGAGACCACCCTGGTCTCCAAACACAGCTACAACCATTTCCCAGAAAACAGAAATTGGCACTGCTCTCCAGCCACAGAATTAGAAAACGGAAAAGGATTCTCTTCTCAGATCAAGTAAACAGAAATAACAAAGAAAGAGATGCTATCTGATGCCAGACAAGAATGCCTTTCCCTTCCCTGAGAAGTGTCCAACAGGTTACTGAGTCACATTTATGCATAGAGTGTCAGCATGCTCCTGTAAGTATGTATGAGTCTGTCCACTTCCTCTGACTTTCAGTTTTGCTTTACTACAAAGCTATAACAAAGAATTGGACACTTTTGAAACCTTCTGCTGGTTTCTACTAACATTTTTAAATAGTCTTATCATTGAGATCATGATTATTTAAAGTCATCTCAGCAGCACTAGGCCACATGCTAACAACTAACAGTTGTAGCTGTGGAGTTTTTGTTTTCCTATAAAATCATTTTGTGATGTGGCAGTAAGGGGTTGAGCTAGATGACTTCCTAGCTCCCTCCCAGCCCTGCATTCTTCATCCTGTGTCGGTACAAAGTAAATGGAATGGCCTTGTGTGCACTCTGAAGACAACGACCCTGGAACATGCTGGCAGCATCTGGGGTTGCCCAGGCCCTGGGGGGAAGCATGATTCTGCCAGATGTCACAACTGGTTTAAGTAAAAGAAAGATGAGAACCAGCCAGAGGAACTGATGCTTGACGGCGTCCCTGAGGGTCTGTCCAGTGAGAGCCAGCGCAGTGTGGGGGAGACAGGGGAAATCTCCTCTGCCCAGGATACACAGGCAGTGCTTGCTGCAGCCACTGTGATCAGTGCCCAAATATGTCCCTATTTGTCTGCAAAACCACAATGCAGGCTGAGAAAGGCGAGAGCTGAAGCTGCTGGGCAAAGAGACAGGATGATGCAGAAGTGGAGGGCCTGCAGAAAGATAGAGGGGTGTGGGGAAGAAGAAAGCATAAAGGAGAATCACTTTTTCCCCTCCCCAAGAGAAGTTTGCATGAGCTAGGATGTCCACAGAGAGAGCTCAGCTGGTGACAGATGTTCTGCTTCCAAGACAGAAAGGAGATAATGATCATCTTTTCATAATTAAAACCACAGCTTGATGGCCAGAGACCTTACACACCTCTGTGTCCCTCTGCAAAGCCTCTGCAAGGACAACACATTCGGCCTCCACTTCCACCTGGGACAATGAAACTCTGAGAAAGAATTTAATGGAGAAAGCAATCACAGACTTCGGGAACAAAAGTGAGAACTTGTATTTTCTAGAAGGCAAGACTGTCAGATTGCTTTATTTGATTTCCTTTTAATACTGGAGCACGTCTCCATAGTAACTCCAAGAACCAGGAGCCTCCTGAGGCAGGTAGCTGGAGGACTCTCCTCTTGGGATCACAGAAGACCTCTGATGGAGGACCAGACTTCATTTTGACTTCCTCCCTCATCATCTCAGTGTTTATGAACTAAAGTGCTCTAGAAAGGCTTTGGGATTGAACATTATTAGGCAAGAAAACATACAAAATTACGGAAGAAAAAAAGGATACTAAATGAAGTCTCCTAAACAAACTAGGGTGAGAACTTCCTCTTGCTGACTTCTGAATTTGGGGCACAGGAGCTATACCTGATGGTAAAGAGGAAGCTATCTGCAGAACTTGAGTACCAATTATTTACAAAGCTCTGAGATTGATTAGCCTCCAAGTTCAATGCCATAAGGACCTACTGTAATCCATTTTGCTGATGGAGAAACTGAGTTGTGGTGAGATCATGTGATTATCAAAATGAGATTATTAAAAATGAGAATTGACTAGCATGGATCAAATCTACAGCTATGATCACATATTACAACATGAGTGAACCTTGAAGATTTCATGCTAAGTGAAATATGGAAGTTGCAGGAGGACAGACACTACATGATTCCAATTATATGAGGTCTCTAAAGTAGTCAAACTCATAGAAGCAAAAAGTAGCATGGCATTTGACAGGGACTGGGAAGGGCCAGGATGGGGAGTTGCTGCTGAATGGGTCCAGAGTTTCAGTCATGCAAAATGAAAAAGTTCTGGTGATCTGCTGTATAACTGCATATAGTAAACAATACTGTACTATACACTTAAAAATTTGTGAAGAGGGAAGATTCCATGTTATATCTTTTTACGGCCATAACAAAACATCTATAGCTGTGAGTAGCTTAACAGTTGTGTCTGCTCCTTCCTAGTGCTGCTGCAAAAAAGAGTTTGAAGACTTTTCACTTATACTATAAAGGAAAACGTCTACAGCCATAGATCTAGTGAGAAGAGATGACAAACATGGCCAAAGACATGAAGAGACATTTCATTGAAAAGGCAATATAGATGGTAACCGTGCTCCAATGAATGGGAGGACATGATTGTAAATTATATATCTAGTACCCAAGATATGTAAGGAACTCATGTCATTTTGCAAAGCAAGGACAGTCAAACATTTAGCCCCCATGTCCATATGGGGGCAATGAAAGCACTGAGAAAGAATAAAAAGAAACACAATTAGCCCTGGCCAGAGTGGCTGAGTTGGTTGGGTGTTGACCCATGCATCAAAAGGTTGCTAGTTTGATTCGCAGTCAGGGCACATGCCCAAGTTGTGAGCTTGACACCTTGTAGGAGGCATGCAGGAGGCAGCCAATCGATGTCTCTCATATCAATGTTTCTCTCTCTCCCTCTCCCTTCCTCTCTAAAATCAATTTTTAAAAATGTAAAAAAAATACTGGGCAAAGGACTTGAAGATACATTTCTCTAAAGAAGATATACATACGACTAGTAAGCATATGAGAAGGTGCTCAACATTACCAGTCATTAGGTAAATTCAAATCAAAACCACAATAAGATACTACTTCATTCCCATTAGGATGCTTGATTCAGTAAGACAGAAAATAAAAAATGGTAGCCAAGATGTGAAAAAATTAGAATCCTCATACATTGCTGGTGGGAAGGGAAATCGTGCAGCTGCTTTGAAAAACAGTTTGGCAATTTCTCAAAAGGCTAAACATAGAGTTACCATATGATCCAGCAATTCTACTCCTAGGTATATACCAAAGAGAGATGAAAATATATATCCACATAAAAACTTATCCATAAATATTCATAGCACCATTATTCATAACAGGCAAAAGTGAAAACAACCTAGTGTCCATCAACTAATGGATGGAGAAGCAATATGTGGTACACCTATACAATGGAATATTACAACAGGGATGAACCTTTAAAACATTATGTTCGGTGAAAGTAGCCAGACACAAAAGGCCACATATTATAAGATTTTATATAGCTGAAACCAATTTGGCTCAGTGGATGGAGCATCGGTCCTGCAGACTGAAAGGTCCCAGGTTCGATTCCGGTCAAGGGCATGTACCTTGGTTGCGGGCACATCCCCAGTAGGGAGTGTGCAGGAGGCAGCTGATCGATGTTTCTCTCTCATCGATGTTTCTGACTCTCTATTCCTCTCTCTTCCTCTCTGTAAAAAAAATCAATAAAATATATATTTTTAAAAAATATTTCATTTATATAAAATGTCCAACATTGTCAAATCACTAGAGGCAGAAGGTGGGTGGCTGCCAGGAACTGGGAAGAGGGCAGAATTGGGAGTGACTGGTAATGAGTTCTGGGTCTCTTTTTAGAGGGATGAAAATGCTTTGTAAATAAATGATGATGGTTGTACATGTCAGTGAACAAAGTGTGCTTAACTGTATACTTTAAAAGGGTGAGTCTTACATTATGTGAATTATATCTCCAGGGGGAAAAAAGAATTAAAATCATGGTGAGAATATTACACACTTATCAGAATGGATCAAAAAAGTGATAATACCAAGTGCTGGCAACAATGCAAAAAACTGGATCACACATTGTTGGTAGAAATATAAATGATCCGGCCACTTTAGAAAATAGTTTGAATGTTTCTTTAAAATGAAAAATTGATTTACTATATGACCTAATAATGACAACCTTGGGCATTTTACTGCAGAGAAATGAAAACTTAAGTCCACACCAAAACCTACACATGAATGTTTAAAGTAGCTTATTCATAATAGCTAGTAACTAGAAATTAGCAGTAAATGTTCTTCAGTGAGTGATTTAACAAAAGATGGTACACCTACAATGACAAATATTACTTGCCCTTCTACTGTATTCTCCACTCAGCAGTCAAAAGAAAGACAACTTGGATTAACCTCAAGGAAGTTTACTGAGTGAAGAAGACAATCTCAAAAAGCTACATACTGTAAGGTCCTACTTATATAACCATTGAAATAAAATTCTAGAGAGAGAACAGATTAGTGGCCACCAAGGTTTAAGAATGGGTAAGGATGAAGGTGTTGCTATAAAGAGTTAGCATGAGAGACTCTGGGGTGATAGGATAGTGTATATCTTGGTTGAGGTGGTAATGACAAGAAGCTACACATATGACAAACTTGTCTAGAGTTTTATACACACACATACAGAGAAATGCATGTATAACTGGTGACACCTGAATTATCTCTGTGGACTTTACCAATGTCATCACTTGGTTTTGCTATTGTACTATAGTTATATGAGATGTTCACCACAGGGGAGAATGAGTTCCATTTCTTTGCAGCTGCTAGTGAATCTATATTTACTCCAAAATAGTCTTTTTTACATTAACTATATAGTAAAGCATTACTCAATGTTTAAGAATAATTACTGTGTTTCAATAAGATTCATAGTTGATGGCAAAGGTAGAAAAGAAATGACAGCCAGCACAGTCAGCCACAAACCATCCCCTCTATGTGTATGCCCATAAGCAAAAACAAGGCAAGAATATCCAGTGTGGACCACACATTTATCTTCATTGGCCCTCTATTTCCCTGCATGCAGCTCAACTACCATCTCTGGATCTTCATTCTTGCTCTTCTCTGTCTGAATTCATCATTTTCTCTTCCCTCCACCTATCCTAATCGTTCTCACTTCATGAGGATCAGAAGCAATATCCATCTTCCCATGTGGGTAAATTATATCCCTCCAACTACCGTGTTTTCCCGAAAATCAGACATCCTCCGAAAATAAGACCTAGCGCATGGAAACATAAGACATCCCCTGAAAATAAGACCTAGCGCAACTTTGGGAGAAAAAATTAATATAAGACACTGTCTTATTTTCGGGGAAACCAGGTACATACTGGAGTTCAGACACCAGGTGCCCTTCTACTGTATTCTCCGTAATACATGTAGGGGGCACTCAAAAATCCTTGTTGATGGAATAAAAGCCTGTCTACCTTAAGTTCTTTTATTCTTACTCTCATGAAGGAGAGTGGGTACATATGAAGACATATGATCCATGACAAACGTTTCACATATAACCAGTACTTTGTACTTTCAAATGTCATTTCCATTATTTTCATGGCAGTGCTATGAATGAGGCATAGTATAACAGATATAATTAGACTGCTTTTATATGTCAGGCAACTGAGTTCAGAATGGTTCAATAATTTCCAAAGTCACAGTTGATAGTGATTCAGGTTTAGAACCCAAGACTCATTCTAAATCCCTACCAAGTTGCAAATTGCCACATTAAAATTTTATTTTTAAGAAGGTTAATTATCAAGATTTAAATCTTCACAGAGGAAGTTTAACATTTTGCAGCACAAGATGTGGTATTTAGCCAACACCATGAAAGTGGCTGAAGCCCTGTAGGAAGAGGACAGAGAATAAATGTCTTAAAAGACATCTGATCGAGGACAAATTAGAAGAACACAGGAAAATGTCCACTTCCAACATAGAGCCTAAATCCAGGCATTTCTCCCAGCACCACTGCTATCTATCCCCTCCCTCAAGCCTCTAGCCCTCTGATCATATCACTCCATTCAATGGCTTCCCAAAGCACAAAGATCTAAACTTCTTATCCTTGCTTAGGAAGTTCTAAATAGTGTGGCTCCTGCTCACCTCTCCAAATTCATCTTGTTTCATTCTTCCTCCACCAACAATGCTCACACATACTTTTCCATCCCTCAAGTGTGCCAGGCATCTCTGTCTTGGCTTTCTCTTCTACCTGGAATGCTTTTCTGCCTGACCTTTGTTTAGCTGGGCATGTTCCATTCAAATTTCAGTGTGTTCTCACTTTTTCCAAAGTAGTCACCAGTTCCTATCATGTTACTTTCTTTTAATATTTTGCCAAACACCTATCACTATCTAACATTTGTTACATTGACTGGTGTATTGACTGTCTCTCCCTCATCCCACTGCAATGTAAGTTCTAGGAGGAAAGGGAGAGGTTTACTTTTGTTCTCTTTTGTATTCCCAGGGCCTAACACATAGTAGGTATTCAATAAATATGTGTAGAGGAAGGCAGGAAGGAAGAAAAAGACCACCACCCTACCTACTTCACAGCTCTGGCTCTATCTGGCCAAATGAATGGCCTAGTAATGACAACCTGACAGCAGAGTAATAGCCTTCACCTAAGAAGTAAATGAATTGCATGATCATAAAAACCTTAAAAGCACTGTGAATGCAGTATAGTTATAGGTCATCATCTTACAAGGTCTAGATCAAGCCCCCTCTCTTCCCTGAGATCTTACTGGAATATTCAAGGCCTCTCTACTCCCTCCATGCTCTGACTTCCTAAAGCTTTATTGCCCACAATACCCATATGATATGTAATAATCCCCTTATTTTCATTGGTATGAGTGCCTACTATGTGAGGGAACCCTCCTAGGTCTTGAGAATATAACAATGAATAAAAAGTTTATATATATAATTTACACCCTGGTTCCAGGCCATAGATATTAAAACAAGATTTGCATAATTTATTACTTGACTGTATTTGTGATAAGTGCCACAAAGAAAAGTAAGTGTGTGCTAATAGCATAATTGGAGGACAAAACCAGGCCAGCTGGATAAAGGAAGGAAAGCAGGTAGGAAGTGGGTCAGGGAAGTAACAGTTACTCTATAAGCAGGCAGTCTCTCCAGTGTAGGAGGCAGAAGACCAATGAGCCAAAAAGTCAGGACACCATGTCTCACTTCCAGTCCTGTCACTGTCTACCCACATTCCATTTCACTTATCAGGCCGCAGTTGACTTAACTGTGATTATTAATAACAGAAATAATTAAAGTGTTTGTGGGACCCTCAGAAAAATAAAATATTAATTTTCCAGAGATAAAATCATTTAATTTCAACAAACAAAACATTTATTGAGCATCTTTTATGTGATTAACACCAAGATCCATAAAGGTGAATGGATTTGCCCAAGATTACTATTAGTTAACAGGGATAGTGCAGATTAGAATCCAGATTCTCCTGAATCCCAGCACTGGATTCTTTCCAAAGGTATCCACAGCCCTCTACAATCTGGTCCAACTCTAACTAGGCAATTTCCCACCATACTCAATGCTAGAGACCCAGTGGCTGAAATCATTCCAATCAATGTCTACTCCATGACTTCTGAAATTCTGGGCCCCATTAAGAGGTCACACACACCCCTTTCATAGCTCAGATTGTGAAATGGTCCCTAACTTTGAGTGTTTGTCTCAAGTACCACCTCCTCTTTTTTTTAAAATATATTTTATTGATTTTTTTACAGAGAGGGAGGAAGAGGGACAGAGAGTTAGAAACATCGATGAGAGAGAAACACCAATCAGCTGCCTCCTGCACACCCCCTACTGGGGATATGCCTTCAACCAAGGTACATGCCCTTGACCAGAATTGAACCCGGGACCCTTCAGTTCACAGGCCGATGCTCTATCCACTGAGCCAAACCAGACTAAGCATCCTCTTGTACCATCCTTCTATCACCAAGTTCATCTACAGCAGTGGTTCTTGAAGTCTGCAATTTCTGGGGGATCCTAAGATCCTTTCAGGGGGTTCATGAGATCAAAACTATTTTCAAAATAATACTTTTTAAGATGTCTTTTTTACTGTGCTAATGTTTGCACTATTGGTGCAAAAGCAAAGGTGAATAAAAATGCTGGCACACAGAGCAAGTCAAGGCAATGACAGCAAATTATACTAATAGTCATTATATTGTTGAGTGCCTTGTGTGGGGGAAAAAGAAAAAGCCAGTTTAATTTAAGAATGTCCTTGATGAAATAGTAAAAATCACTCATTAAATACTGACCCTTGAGTAAACATGTTTTTAACACTCTGCAAAGAAATCAGAACCACACACAAAGCACTCCAGCTGCTTTTCAAAGTGCAATAGTTATCAGGAAAAGCGCTATATAGCTGAGTCCTGAGCTGAACTAGTGGCTTTCTCTATGAAACACTATTTCACTGGAAAGAGTAAACAACAGACCAACTAGAGTTATTCAGATTTGAGTATTTATAGACATTTTCTTGAAAATGGACTAAGTAAGCTTGTCACTTCAAAGAAAATAACTACCAGTATTTGATACTGTTAGAGAGTGAGAATGTTGGAGCATGCTTCCAGAGAGGCCGTGGACTGTGCCCCAGATAGAGTTATCAGTGCTGACACCAGGCCAGGCCTTGAGATATGGTCTCATGGCCCCTTCCCAGCAGGTAGGCCTTCTTTCAAGGGCAGAGCAGGACTGACTCCGTTTTGTACTGTGTCTTCCATCTTATAGAAAATGTATCAATTACCCAACCCACCCTTAAATCAGCCAATAGAAATACAGAGGGAAGTAACCCAGTGTAACCAGACCCTGGCCCTCACCCCACCAATCAGAACCAGCCAACTCAGTGGCCAACTCAGCATCACTCCACCATCCAACCCTAAAGCCTATAAAAAGACCACACTTTCAGAGCTCGGGGCTCTCTGCATCCTGCCGCTGCTTCGGTAGAAGCAGGGAGATCGAGCTCAAGTTTGAACAAAGGCTCTTTTCTTTTTGCATCGGACTCGGCTCCCTGGTGGTCCTTGGGGATCTTGAAATCTGGGCATAACAGATACCTGTGATAAAATTTAAGTTTTTAAATAAACATTAGAATTTTAGAAAATTTGACACTGTGTTTGACTTTCTTGATGACATCGATAAAATATTAATGAATAGGACTACTAAGATTTTTAAATACCATTTTAGAGCAACTTTAAGTTTATAGCAAAATTGAGCAGAAGATACAGATTAATCCTATCTAATAAAAGGGTAATATGCAAATTAACTGTCACTACATCACAAAGATGGCAGCGCCCATAGCCACAATATGTGTTGCCCAGTCTTCTCAGTACTGCCAGAGTCCCCCAGGCCTGGGGGAGCGGCCACTGAGATAGGGCAGCAGGTAGCATGAGCAGCCTGACGAAATGCTTGCTTTGTCACTGCGGCGATGAGGCAAGCATTCCACCCTGGCCACAGAGGGCCTCTGGGCAGCGAACATGGAGCGGCTGGGAGGTGGGGGTAGCGAGGGGAATGCCACTAGTATCATAAATTAAAAGCCTTAACTTATGCAAAATCTGTACAACTGAATTTTCTCAATAGTAAATTCGTTATGTTACAAAATTATGCATGGGGGTAAAAATCCAACGTGCAAGACAGACTAATGGATTTTCATATAGGAATACAAAAAGTTCATTGATAAAATTTCAGATTCTGCAGTGAAACTAACTTCTAAGAAAATACCACTTTTTGGAGTTTTGAATGTGTCAAGAATACAGGTGCTAAAATATCTGTTAAACTGAAGTTACATTCCTCCATCCCTAAGAGATCTATGTTCTTGAACAAATAGCCTGGTGAACCAGACTGTCTCAGCAAACTTCCAGAGACATTTTAAATCAAATACTTCTAGAGCAGCATGGAAGATCTCGATGAACCAAGTTCTGACTGTTTCATCCAAACCTCACTTTAGAAACTACAGATCACCTTTCCCATTCCTATTTGCTTTTGATAATCAGAAATGATTACTGTTCTTTTCTTCCCTGCAGTATATTCTACCTAAGTTTGACCAAATATTCTTAATGGGCCTAGTCAAAAAGAAACATCAATTTCCAGTGCCAATGAAGATGAAATAAGCTGGAAGCCTGATTACAGTTAAAATTCTCTGCACATATATAATACCAAAAGCAACTACCTGTGGACTCTGAAAACTACTAAAGGCAATAGGACCTGAACAAATGAGGCTGAATTATGGAATTACACAGCAAAATCTCCAGGGAAAAATCTCCTATCTAACCAGAAGACCCAGCAAGAGGACCCCAAAGAAAGTCCCTAGTTTTCTCTCACCCAGCCTTGCCCTACTGCCTTAGTGGCACAGGCCAGAAGAAATAGATAACCTGAATAGAAATTGAATTATTTGCAGATACCATGATTCTTTATGTATAAAACCCTAAATGCTCCCGCTCCAAAAAAATTAAAAAAAAAAAAAAAACAAAACATTAGAACCAATAAACAAATCCAGTTAGTTATAGGATACAAAATCAATATGAAAAAATCAATTGCATTTCTTTATACCCACAATGACCTATCTGAAAAGAAATCAAGAAAACAATCCCATTTGTGATAGCATCAAATGAATAAAATACTTAGGAATAAATTTAACCAAGAAGATAAAAAGCTCTGTGTACTAAAAACTTTAAACCATTGATTAGAGCCTGGCCAGTGTGACTCAGTGGATGAGTGGTGATCTATGATCCAGGAAGTCACGGTTCGATTCCAGTTTGTGGGCTCGATCCCCAGTGTGGGGCATGCTGGAAGCAGCTGATCAATGATTCTCTCTCATCATTGATATTTCTGTCTCTCTCCCTCTCTCTTTCTCTCTTAAATCAATAAAAATATATTTAAAAAAACATTGGTGAGAGAAATTTTAGAAGACAAAAATAAATGAAAACATATCCCAGGTTTATGGATTGGAAAAATTAATATTGTTAATATAGGAACATTTTAGCAATATTAATTTTGGATTCTAGAATACTAGAGTCCAAAGCAATCTAGAGAGTCAATACAATCCCTATGACAATCCCAATGGCATTTTTCACAGAAATTTAAAAAAAAATAATTCTAAGTTTCATATGGAATATAAATAAATAAATAAATAAATAAATAACCTGAATAGCTAAAGCAATATTGAAAAAGAAGAACAGAGTTGGAAGCATCATGCTTCCTGACTTTAAACTATATTACAAAGCTACAGTAATCAAAATACTATGGTATTGGCATAAAAACAGACATGTAGGTCAATGGAACAGAATTGAGTATCTAGAATTAAACACATGCATAGATGGCCAGTTAATTTACAACACAGGAGGCAAGAATATACAGTGGGGAAGAAACAATCTCTTCAACAAATGGTGGGGAAACTGAACGACCACATGCAAAAGAATGAAGCAGGACCACTGTTTACACCATTCACAACAAATCAACTCAAAATGGATTATATACTTAAATGTAAGACCTGTAACCATAAAACTCCTAGAAAAAAATCTATGCAGTAAGCTCCCTGACATGGGTCTTGGCAATGATTT
The DNA here is from genome assembly GCF_014108245.1 of Pipistrellus kuhlii. NCBI lineage: Eukaryota > Metazoa > Chordata > Mammalia > Chiroptera > Vespertilionidae > Pipistrellus > Pipistrellus kuhlii. The sequence goes on along the minus strand of NW_023425404.1, from coordinate 77,207,949 downwards.
TCTTAGATTTAACACCAAATGCAAGAGTAATAAGAGCAAAAATAAACAAAATGCCTATATCAAAATGACTCTATGCAACAAAAGAAACCATCAAAAAAGTGAAAAGGCAACTTACAGAATGGGAAAATATTTGCAAGTCATATATCTGGTAATGGGTTAATAATCAAAATATATAAGGAATTCATAAAACTCAACAGCAATATATATATATATAATAACCTAATTTAAAAATGGGCAGAAGATCTGAAGACATACATATAACCAACTAATCATCAGGGAAATGCAAGCCAAAACCACAATAAGATATTACCTCACACCTGTTAGGATGGCTATTTTCCAAAAAATAAAAGATTACATATGTTGGCAGGATATGAAGAAGAGGAAACCCTTGTGCACTGTTGATGAAAATGTAAATTGGTACATATACTATGGAAAACAGTATGAAGTTACCTCAAAAATTTAAAAAGGAACTACCATAATATACCATAATATACCCCCCCAAAAAAAATTAGGTGAAGGTGAAGGGACATATTCCCTCCCATGTTTATCGCAGCCTTATTCACAATAGCTAAGATACAGAAACAACCTGTTTCTGTTGTCAGGTGAATGGATAAATTATGGAATACTAGAGACCTGGTGCACAAAATTCGTACATGTGAGGGTCCCCTCAGTCCAGCCTGCATCCTCTTCAATCTAAGACCTCTTGGGAGATGTCCAACTGCCCCTCTTGCTGGCCTGGTCATCCCCAACTGCCCTCCCACTGGCCTGGTTACCCCTTAGTTCCCCCCCACCACCAACCTGATGACCCCTCACTGCCCCCTTCTGCCAGCCTGGTTGCCCCCAACTATCCCCCCCAGTGGGCCTGATGGCCCAATGCAGCCTACTGCTCAGTCATTTGGTTGCCCCTCACCAATCCCCCTGCCAGCCTGGTTGCCCCATGCAGCCTGCCTGTTTGGTCATCCGTTCAGTTGTTTTGGATGCGATAGTCACTTAGCCTTTTACATATATATATATTGTAGATATAGATATAGATATAGATATAGATATAGATATAGATATAGATATAGATATAGACATAGATATAGACATAGATATAGATATACAATAGATATAGATATAGTATATATATACATACATATATATATATATATATATATATATATATATATATAATTTAGTCTTTAAAAAGAACAAGATTCTGCCTTTTGAACAATATGGGTGGATCTTGAGAACATTATGCTAAGTGAAATAAATCAGACAAATACCATATAATCCCACCTATATTTGAAATCTTTTTTTTAATGAGATACTACCACACACCCATTAGTATGTCCACTTTTTTTTTATTTAACACCAAATACTGATGATGATGCAGAAGTGGAGCTTTCCCACATTGCTATTGCAAATGCAAAATGATAGAACCACTCTCAAAAATAGTGTTTCAGTTTCTTATAAAGTTGAACATACACTTACCTATGATTCAGCAAACCTATCCTAGGTATTTACCCAAAGGAAATTAAAATTCATGTTCACCAAAAAAACTGCACATATATGTTTATAGAAGCTCCAGTAGCCTAATACTATAAACAGCCTACATATATCTCAGCTGTAAAGTAAAGAAATAAAACTGTGGTCCATCCCTACAATAGACTACTTCTCAGCAACAAAAAGTGACCTATTGACGCACACAATATGGACAGATCTCAAGTGCACCCTGCTAAGTAAAAAAAGCCAAAGTAAAAAATGCAACATACTAACAAACTGCATGATTCCATTCATATGACATTCTGGAAAATGCAACCCCAGTGATGGAGAACAAATAAGTGGTTCTCAGAAGTTGAGTTGGGTGAGAGTCTGACTACAAAGGGGTGATACATGGAAGGTTTTCTGTGATGATGGAACTTTTCTATTTGTTTCCAAATCTTAGCTATTGTAAATTGTGCTGCTATGAACATAAGGGTGTATACATTCTTTCTGATTAGTGTTTTGGATTTCTCAGGATATATTCTTAGAAGTGGGATTACTGGGTCAAATGGCAGTTCCATTTTTAATTTTTTGAGGAAACTCCATACTGTTTCCCATAATGGCTGAACCAGACTGCATCCCACAAGCAGTATACTAGGGTTCCTTTTTCTCTACATCCTCATCAGCACTTGTCATTTGTTGATTTGTTGGTGGTAGCCATTCTGAAAGATGTGAGGTGCTTCCTCATTATCGTTTTATTTTTTATTTTTTATTTTTTTAGAAACTGTTTATTTTCCATCAACCTTATATCCGTTCTGTTAAAAGTTTGTGGAAGAACAGCTTAGGACCACTCAGTGGTAGTTCCTATCCATCTGGTGACCAGAGCAGTGGAGCTGCAGACCAGTCTTCAGTGGCAGGCTGAGTGCTCCTCTTCAGGAGGAAACTGCTGAATGGGCACAGAGGGCGCCTGTGCCTTCAGTCCAGTCTGCGACCTCAGGCTGAGCAGCAGTGACCTCAGGAGCAGGAGCAGTCCATTAGCCCTGAGATTCCTCCTTGGTCACAGCCTTTTCAGCAGCGGCCTGCTCTTCCTTCCCAATCTCTTCAGGATCTCTGCAGACGTAAAGATTAGGCATGACCTCCCACGGGTGTTCACGGGAGATGGTACTTTCTGGGCCAGCACATCAGACCCATTGAGTGAGCCCCCTTGTTGTTGCAAGGGATGGCAATGTCCACATAGCACAGAGCAGAGTGTGTGTTACATGGAGCGATGGTGGGCAGGTGAACATAAGGCGCCTCTGTGAGAGGCTGGTGGTCAGCCCTGGGGTCAGTAACCACCAGAAGCCTCGGCTCCTGGAAGGTTGCCTGGGTCTGGTTGGTGAAGGTTCCAGGTGAAGCTGCCGGCAATAGGAGTGGCTCCAGTGGCAGCAGCAAACATCAGTGCAGCTCACTGGCAGGATTCCTGGGCGATATGACAGACGTCAGCGGGGGTTTTTTATGGCAACAATGGCCTGAGCTGCCAGCAGAACCTTCTCCCAGGTCCTCTCAGGTTGATGATGTAGATGCCATCGCTTTTCCTCTTGTAGATGTACTGCTCCATTTGGAAGTCAAGGTTGGTGCCACCTATGTGGGTTCCTGCTGCAAGGAATTTGAGGACTTCCTCCTCCTTCATTTGCAGGACATCAAGGGCTCCAGACATGGTGAAAAGTTTCCCTTTAAGTAACCTGGGAACCGAAAACAATGACATATGGAGCCCTCCCTGGGTGTGCAGAAAGCTCTTCATTGTCATTTTAACTTGTGTCTCTCTGATAATCCATGACTTTGAGCATTTTTTCATATGTCTCTTGGCCAACTTATGTTGACTTTGGAGAAGAGTCTATTTAGGTCCTTTCCCCATTTTTAAGTTGGATTGTTTGTCTTCCTTTTGTTAAGTTATATGAGTTCCTTATATTTTTTGGATATTAACCCTTTATCAGATGTATCATTGCCAAATATGTTCTCCCATACAGTGGGCTTCCTGTTCATTTTGGTGATGGTTTCTTTTGCTGTGCAGAAGCTTTTTATTTTGATGTAGTCCCATTTATTTTTTCCTTAGTTTCTTTTGCACTAGGAGATGTATCTGTAAACATATTGCTATGAGAGATGTCTGAGATTTTGCTGCTTGTGGATTCTTCTAGGATTTTTATAGTTTTGTGACATATTTAAGTCTTTTATCCATTTTGAGCGTAATGGCTTGGGTCAAATTCTGGGGTCTCTGTTCTATTCCATTGACCTTTATATCTGTTCTTTGCCAATAACCTGGCTGTTCTCATTACAGTGGCTTTGTAGTATAACTTGATACCTGGTATTGTGATCATGCCAACTTCATTCTTTTTTTCTCAAGGTTTCTGTGGCTATTTGGTTCTATATAAATATTTGGAGTATTTGTTCTAGATCTGTAAAATATGCTGTTGGTATTTTAATAGGGATTGCATTGAATCTGTAGATTGCTTTAAGTAGTATGGGCATTTTCATGATGTTGATTCTACCAATCCATGAACATGGTATATTTTTCCACTTGTTTATATCTTCCTCTCTTTTTTAAACATCCTCTAGTTTTCCAAGTACAAGTCTTTTACCTCCTTGGTTAAGTTTATTCCTAAGTACCTTAATTATTTTTGTTGCAATGGTAAATAGGATTATTTGTTTAGTTTCTCTTATTGAGAATTAATTATCCTACATAATAAAAGTGTAGTATGCAAATTGTCCCTTTGACCAAATATGTCATCTGTTTACAATTCAGTATACGAGGTGGTTTGTGGTGTTTTTGTTTTTTGGGTTTTTTTTAAGTTCTTTCTTCATGGAATCCAACAAATTATTTTATTTTTTTAATATACTTTATTGATTTTTTTACAGAGAGGAAGGGAGAGAGATAGAGAGCTAGAAACATCGATGAAAGAGATACATCGACCAGCTGCTTCTTGCACACTCCCTACCGGGGATGTGCCCGCAACCAATGTACATGCCCTTGACTGGAATCGAACCTGGGACCTTTCAGTCTGCAGACCAACACTCTACCACTGAGCCAAACCGGCTTCGGCTCCAACAAATTATTTTAGATGAATGGAGGCATATATGATGGCTTGTCTGTCACCATTCCCATCCCTAGTACATACTCCATCACCACTGCTGCCACTGCTCTGACACTCCCCTGGGAAGAAACAGGAAGCTTGTAATTTTTAAAATATGTCATTTAAAATATGTTATTTTGAAGTCTTACTTTAAAATGGTCAATTTATAGTAATAAACACTTCCATCACCTTTTCAAATCCTATCTAATGAAAGAGTAATATGCAAAATAACCATCACTCCACTGCACCCACAAGCCATACCCACCAGCTAATCAGGAGCAAGTATGCAAATTAAACCAACCAACATGTGAAAGAGCAGGAGGCTTGGGTTTCCCCACCTATGGAGGAAGCAAAGCTTTTCACACACCCTGGTCAGCCTAGGCCTTCACTCAAGGCTACAAAGTTTCAATTAAAGAAGATAAATAAGGAGCAAGCAAGAGACTTGGCTCTGCTCAAGGCTACAAAGTTTCAATTATAGAAGATAAATAAATCCCAGATACCAGGGCCTCTGCTTGGGTCACTGGAAGGTGTGACTGGACTATAAACCGCCACAGGCCCCTCGCCAGGCCACCCCACACCCCAAGGGAACCGCCACCCTGATCTGGAACACCCTTCAAGGCAAACCAGCCAGCCCTCACCAATGCACCAGGACTATATCCTATCTAATCCTATCTAATAAAAGAATGGTATGCAAATTTACGATCATTCCAACACACAAGATGGTTGCCCTATGTGGTCAAAGATGGCTGCCCTCATGTGGACATAAGATTTTCACCACAAGATGGCCAGCAGGGGAGGGCATTTGAGAGAGACCAGGCCTGCAAGGGAGGGCAGTTGGGAGTGATCAAGCCTGTAGGGGAGGGCAGTTAGGGGTGACCAGGAGGCAGAGGAGGGAGGTTGAGGGCAACCGGGCCTGCAAAGAAGGGCAGTTGAGGCAGAGGGAGAGCCCATGCCTGCAGGGGAAAGCAGTTGGGGAAGACTAGGCCTGCAGGAGAAGGCAGTTAGGGGTGACCAGGCCTACAGGGAAGGGCAGTTAGGGGCAAACATGCTGGCAGGGGAGCAGTTTGGCATCAATAAGGAATGGTTAGGGGTGATCAGGCTGGCAGGCAGAAGCAGTTAGGGGCAATCAGGAAGGCAGGTAGGCAAGCAGTTGTGAACTAGCAGTCCTGGATTGTGAGAGGGATGTCCGACCGCCCTGTATTGTGAGAGGGATGCCCTACTGCCTCTCACAATACAGGACAGGATTTGGCCTAAACAGGCAAATGGACATCCCTCGAGGGGTCCCAGATTGAGAGGGTGCAGGATGTCAGAGCTGACTGGAAGCTGAGAACAACATGTGCATGAATTTCATACACCGGACCTTTAATATGTTATAATTATTATAGTTAGGTTCTTATAATAATCTTAGATAGTGTGTACACTGTAGCATTTTATAGATGAGAAAAGAGACATGGTGAGAAATGAAGGGCCCTTCCAAACATTATTCCTCTGGAAAGAGCAGCGCCCTCTAGACTTTCAGATTACAAGTTTATATTCCTTCTAATGCAGCTTGGACAATAACTCCCCCATCCTTCCCAATTCCGAAAAAGAGAAAACAGAGATGGCAGAGGACTCTCACAAACTTTATTTCAATCCCATGACATTCTGTGACAGACCTAGACAAGTCAGGGCCAGTCTGGGTCTTGGTCCTAGGGGACAGTACTTGCAGAAAAGGGAAAATATCCAACTTTCCTTTTGACAGTTATACTCACACAGCAGGATAGAAAAGAAGAAAGAAAGATGTCCGCGGCTGTAGCGGAGAGAATCCTGCCAGGAAATCTGGTGGATGCTCCAACTTGCCAAAGACATCCCCAAGGCCCCATTAACACCATGACACTGAACCAGAGCAGCACTGAACACTCAGTAACACTGCTGACGACCTGGCGACTCTTGAAAGATTATGTTTCTAATTATTGAGGCACGGGTGGGATGCTTGAAGGTGGGACCAGAGAGGGGGAGGATTTTGCTGCTGAGGATGAGGTGAATGTGGCCCTTGGTGTACATCACAAAAGCTTCCCTATACACTCTTTCCTTTCCTCCTCTACTGCTTAACCTCTGGACTGACTCCAGAGTCGCAGATTTGCTGACACCCCCCTCCCCACGATAGATAAAGTGAGAACTATCAGTAAAGAGAATAAAAGATGCCTTCCCAACCACAGACCAGATCACTGTCAGAGCTGACTGGAAGCTGAGAGCAACAGCATAAACACTAGAAAGCCCAAGAACTCACCAATCTTGTAATCTAAGATACAGCACATAATACATGAAAGGTGTGTAGTGTGCAACACCCAGGCCATTTGCAATGATCTTGGACCATGCAAACATTTGTGTGTTCTGGTTTTTTCAAAAGTGTCCTCAGACCTCTTCCTTCTGGAATAAAAAAATGTGACCTGAACAGCTCTTCTGGTCGAAGGGACCACCAAGAGAAAAACACAGACTGGATCTGACATAATATATTCATCCTGGGAGGAACAATGTGATGCTCACCTTCACACAGAAAAGGCAGGAAAAGGTTAGCATTCTTTGTAAGAAAGGAACAAGTAATTATCCACAATTCTTCATCCAACTCTGAGATCATCAATTCACAACTACTTTAAACACTGCAGACTACATAAAAATTTCTCAAGGAGCATAGTAAAATGTAAATCATAATATTGACCCCAAAAAAGACACTTAATTTTAGTTTAAAATTAAATTCTAAACTAGCTAGCTAACTTATTACTGATGTGCTGCCTGTCATAGTGGGCAGGGATAAAATGGAGGAGGGGTTGAAGAGGAGTTGCAAAGTACAAATACATCAGATCTGACTTCTAAGCCCAGCTATGCAGGAGCTAGAGCAACTATTTTCCTCCCCGAAAGCTTCTGACTCTTCCTCAGAGTCACCCAGCATGCCCTTCGTTTGTTATCTAAGTGGTCAAAAGGACTTCTCCCCAAGACCAACATCTGACCACCAGAAATAGGACAGCCTTCACATTGAAGCAATTCTCAACAGTCCTATTGTTCTGCTTTTTCAGATGATGGAAAAATCTAATTCCAGGAAACATTAATAGCTTCATTATGTGACCATAGGACTAATGAGTTGTATAGCCAAAGAGGATTTTTTTGGGGGCGGGGGGGAACTAAGATATTTTTGGGAAAATAGCTGATCTCTTGATATGAATTTATCGTTATCAGGGATCTAGGAGTATAAGCAAAACTCCTACAAAAAGGAGAATCACACAGCCGGCCGACCTAAATTTGGAATGTGCTAAGACCTGACTCGGGCTGGGGATACTCAGACCTACACTTGGAAGGTCCAGGCTGATGTGGAGTGGATTCTGGTGACCATGTTGGAAGCAAAATACAGGACAAGTGTCCAGAAAATTCTGACGACCCATGGAGGAGATGTTAGAGGATTCTAGACTCTGTTCATAAAGTAGGTCTAGGGGAGAGTCTCTTGGTAATACCCCGGAAGTAAAAACAAACAGTTTTCCTTAGTTGGATTCCAGCCCATTGCGCTAACAGTTTCTGTGCAAGCACATGAAGAAGGTCTTCAGGTGCCAGGGAGCCCTGGGCAAAAGATAGGAAGTTTGAAAGAACAAGAAGCTACCCTATCATGTGCGCAGGACAATAGCCTAAGAAGACACTCAGATCTTCTAGGCCCTAAAGTGTAAAATAATAGTGATGCCATTATAATTAGCTAGTTATTAAAAATAGGAAAGGAGCAAAAGGGAGGACAGACATAAGCATGGCCATTCGGGCAGCTTCACTAGGAAGCTACAATTTCGTACTCGCCAGGGAACCACTGGCCCATTGCCTGCAGGTCACTGGGGGAAAGGGAGGTAGACTCATGTGCAGTGAAGGTGAGGTGACTAGGGAAGGTGCCTGTCAGTCAAACCTAGGAACAGAGATCTTGGTAAGAATGGGAAGGACCACAACAAGCTTGTGAAAATTTGGGGATACATAATCCCCCAAACAAAAGATTCCATGCTTTTGGCTCATGGCTCCCTTAGCTTTCTGGTTCCTTTGGCTTTGTTCCTGCCTATGTTCCTTCCATGGCTCTGTAGTCCTGTGGACCCCACACACTATGGATTGATGAACTGCAGCAGGGGACACAAGCTAAGCTAGCCTGATGCTGGACTGGACACTGCTCCAATATGGAACAAAAACTCTCAACACTGGCTCTGATCTTAATCCCATTAAAGGAAAAATAGAACTTCTTCCTTGGTAGAACAAAAAGAAATAGGACCTTATAAATTCAGGTATTATAGAAAGTTTTATTTCCATATTTTACATGGAAATAAAACTTTCTATAATACCTTTTCCTCCCATGCAAGTCTTAGAAGATTCCTTTTCTCAGGATATTGCAAGAAACCTACTCCCATCAGCCATTGTTATGGATGGGGATGAGGACTTCTCCTCCCACCATAACAATAGCATCCAAAGGTCAACATTGGCTTTTCTTTCTCCATTCCCTTTCTTTCTTTTTACTATATCTTTATTGATTTCAGAGAGGAAGAGAGAGGGATAAGAGAATTAGAAACATCGATGAGAGAGAAACATCAATCAGCTGCCTCCTACACAACCAAGGTACATGCCCTTGACCAGAATCGAACCTGGGACCCTTCAGTCTGCAGGCTGATGCTCAATCCACTGAGCCAAACCGGCCAGGGTTCACCATTCACTTTCTATAGTCACTTTTTTCCTAATAAATGAAAGAATCTCTAAGAATTGTGTTGATCTCTGATGAACTCTGACCATGTGAAATGAAATTGCTACCCAGGAATCTACCTTTGCTGTAATATATGTAAAAAAAAAAAAAAAAAGTATATAGTGCTTTTACTGATTTAGAGAGATGAAAGGAGAAGGAGAGAGACAGAGACAGAAACATCAATAATGAGAGAGAATCATTGATCGGCTGCCTCCTGCATGCCCCCTACTGAGGATCAAGCCCACAACCCAGGCATGTGCTCTGACCAGGTATTGGACCATGACCTTCTGGTCCATAGGTTGACACTCAACCACTGAACCATGCTTTCTTGTTGTCTCATGTTGTGAGTACAGCCCTAATGCTGAGAATAATAGTGGGCGGGAAACCCTGTAGTCCACCTCTAGCTTAGGTTATCTCCCAGTGCGCGTGATAAGGTGACATTGGTGTCCACATTGACAAGGGTTTTCCCATTGGTCAGAGACAGAATCAGGGCCATCTGCCTCCTCTTGGTGCCACAGTGGTACCCCCTCTCGGGTAGTGGGTGGTCTGAAGACAGAGAGGCGTTCTGAGCTTGGTGCGGTCTCTAATTTGTTTATGTTTTCATTTAACTACATTGTTAGCATTAAATCAATATGGATGATTTTTGAAGAATATAATCTAGAAAATTCAATTATTTAGAGCCAGGAGCATTTTTCAAAGATTAACATGCTGTGTAAAAATGTGTAAGCCTTTACTATTAAAAATTAAATAAATGTTTGCTCCATGCAATTAAAAAAAAGAGAGAGAGAGAGAGAGAAAAGAAGCTACCCTAGGACAATGCACCAAACAAGAGAAGACCACTTCACCCAAACCCATCATGTGAAGATGGAAGGAAGGAAGCTCCAAACATGTTCATTAACTCATGTAACAGTCCTTTTCCCATGAGTCCCCACATCCCCACAGCAGGACCCTCTGCAGCAGCCTGTCCCTTTCCTTAAAAGTCTCAAGCAGGGGACTGGCCTGGTTCCACAATCATCCCAGCTACACTGCTGCAGTGCCATTGCTTTGGGAAAGTAACAGTCCTCAGAATTTCCCCACAGCTCTGGCATCTGCCCCAGGCAGGAAGACTCCTTTGATAGTTTCATCCCCCAAATCATCCTGAGCCTTACATTTCCCAACCATCTTGGCTATGCCTTAACAACTACTGTGAAAAACCATAGAAGTGTGAGCTATGATAATTATTCCATTTTGTTTCCTTAAGGACATTTCTTTCTTCCTAGAAAATTTCTTAGAGTCCTATGCTATCAATAACAACACCAACACACAATAATAATGATGATAGTCACAATGGCTCACATGTGTAGAGTGCTTACCCTGTCAAGCACTACGCTAAGGGCTTTACAGATTTAAACATTTTACATAGTGAAATCATATCACATCAGCCCTAAAATTGTCTCCATTTTACAGAAGAGAAAATTGAGGCACAGTGTGCCAACCTTCCTCTCGTATCACTCCCTCACTTAGTGAGGAACCCCATGCCAACAGTAAAGCCTCAGGAATTCAAAGTTTCTGAGCAGTATTTTTTAACTGCTGGCAGGGAGGATAATATTCTGGTCTGGGCTTTGGGAAGAATATTCTTGACTCCTTTGGTCACAAAACCCAACAAGATGTGGCTATTCTATTATTTTGCTGCTGCACAGGGTACAGCCAGTTCTTACCCTGTTGTCTTCCTGGATCTCCCAGTCACTGGAGAAAGTTGCCAGTTGCTGCCCTTGGGAGCAGTTTGAAAACTGGAAAAGGCTGGAAAACATCCTTCTGTTCTCTTGAGTGTCTGGAAAGATGGCATCTTGGAAATTGACTCCATGAGGCAAGAGGTTATAATTTTCATCCATCCTAGTGAGGAAAAAGGGAAGCAAGCAGATGCAGAAGAAACACTTTATGGGGTGTACCAGCTTTAATCAGAGTCAGAGAAGACTGACAGTCTTGCCAATTACACAACCCTGTCTCACATGGCTCTCATCAGAGGGGTTACTGTCACTAATTATTTCTCTGCCTCAGGTACATACATCTATTCTTAAGGTTTTCAAAAAGATGGCTTTGGGTGAAGCAGGGGGGAAAGTGTGTACGTTTGCCTATTCATATATCTCCCAGGAAGCACTCCTTCTCATAGAGTGTTTCTTGTTTCTTGGTGAAAGGAAGGCCAGTTGGAATAGCCTGGGTTCAAATTCTACCCTTACTACTTATCATCTGCCTGACATGAAACAACTTTTTAGAATCCTCTGCTTTCGTATTCCAGTCTGGAAAACCAGGGCAATATTAGCACTTTACTCCTTAGTGGCAGGGTAAGGGTTGTGTTAGGACATGTGAGTAAAGCATTTGGCATGAAGTGAGCGTGGCATAAATGTTAGCTAACGCTTCTACAGAGCCTAGTGGAAACAGCCTGCTGGAAAGACAGTCACAGAAAGGAAAAGGGGTGAAGGGAGTCACTCTCCAGCTTACCAGTGAGTCCCCATGGCCACTGTCCACTGAGAAATGACCAGAATCTGTCTCAGTGGGTCCCCAAATAACAGAGTGGGAATGATTTGTATGCAGCTGTTATACACTCAGGACAACACAGCCCCGTGAAATGGAGATCCTATCAGACTACTGACTGCCTCTGTATTTCTGCCCTAATTCTTTGTACATATGTCAGAGCAAAAGGTGAAAGAGTTGGCTGACCACCATAGAGCCAGTGGTCAAAACTGTTTTCATGATAAAGTTGGAGGAAGAACAAACAAACAATATCTACTCAAGTACTCTGGCTTTTTCCTTTGGGAAAAAAAAATGTTTTGTTGTTGTGTAGTTTTATAGATGGATTCTCAATGTCTTTCCTAAATAAAAATATGAAAAACCTGAGTTAAGCTTTCCTGTGTAAGAAAGGTACAGTCTCAGTTCTCACTGACCTTATTTAGAAACTATACTTCCCCAGCAATGAGAAGAAAAAAAACAATCAATTGAGTCTAGCTAAGTCACTCAAGCCAACACAAAGCACGCATGTATTCTAAACTTAGATGTTCTGGCTCCAATATGGAAAACATGTGTTGCCATGGGCTTATGGACGCCCTCTGTGGAACTTACTGTTTTCCGTCTCAGATAAATCTCAAAAGCCCAAAGTGAATTTGCAGACCCAGGTCTCAGTCATTCAAATATCTCTATTGCTACATCACACATGGGGCAGATCAGAACCAGTACCAACCAGTATAACTTTGGATAACTCACTCTCTGGCTATAGATGTTAGATTCCATTTTGATGTTTCTGTCTGTTGCTCTGTATCACTCTCCTGTTTCAATCGGAAACAACCAATGCACTTAGGGTTTCACCTGCTGCTCTCCGGTTTCAGACTTCAGTGGAAGCCCTTGACTGAATTCTTACCCACATGCACTCCATCTGGCCCCCGGGCCATCTTTCATGGAACATTACAAGATTCCAGGTGTCTCCAATCAGAGAGGACCTCCTGCCTGATTCACCTCCACCCTCTTCAAAGATGAGGTGAATTGGGGTCTTGCGCCCAGAAGCCCACCCCCCAAATCTTGGCTATTTTGAATAGCTTGGCATTGAGGTCTGTCGGCAGCTGATATGAGACTGACCCCGATGAATATGAGAGAAACTAGGACAGCTGGTCTGCATTCCGCACCATTCACTTCCTGACACTCAAGCAGGTGGGGAGAAGAGAGTGCAATACCCCTGCAACTAACCTGCACCAGGTGTTTCCAGCAGTTACTCCGTTTTAGTCTCAATCAGCCTTGCCTTTCACATTACTAACGTGGGGATATTGAGGTTCTGAGGTCAGTAATTCGCACAAAATCAGGAGAAGCAGAACCAAAATTCCAACAGTCTGATTTCAAGGTTTTTCTTTTTTTTTCCTCATCAGCTCAAGACACTCCCACTGAATCCCGTTTTTGTTTGTTTTGGTTGGGTTGTTTGTTTGTTTTTAAGTTGACTCAAATGAAGAATTGGGCATTTGCCTGAAACATCTTCTTTGCATGAAGAACAGAAATCACTCCTGTTTTATAACCACCCTGAGCCAGAGATACCTGGTATCCTTATAGAGACGTCGAATAAGGAATAAGGGGAGGACCTCAAGGCATATTCTCCTATGGCAGGGACAGGATTCTGTGGGAGTCCTGACCTGGCCCCAGATAACTGTGACCTTGGGAGGTCACACACAGCTGTGCACAGGAGGCGGTGAGGGTTCGAGGCGCCGGGCTCACCTGAGGAAGAAGAAATAGGAGTAGTCCTGGACCACCGTGTGGGAGTGACAGGAGAAGTAGCCCAGGCCGGTGAGGTTGAGCCTGGAGCCGGCGGGGACCTCGAGCATGCTGCCCCACGCCTGGTCGCACAGCATCTCGATCTCTGCGGAGTAGAAGAGCCCCGCCGCAGCCTCGTACTGCCAGGGCAGGTAGTTGTAGAGGCCGGGCACCTCCCGGTGCAGCGCCAGCACCTTGGCGTACACGATGATCTCGGCCAGCTCGGCGCGGCAGCCCTCGCTCAGTGGTCTCCACTCCGACGGCAGCTGACAGCCGCGGGCGGGAGGGAGCCGGCCGGCCAGGCAGAGCGCGGCGAGCAGCAGCGGGCGCAGCACGCCCATGCCCTTGCCCATGCCCATGCCCTTGCCCATGCCCATGCCCATGCCCATGCCTATGCCCATGCCGGCGGCGGTGGGGCGGCCCGGGCGCACTAGCTTGGGCGCATGGCCAGGCCCCCAGGACCCGCAGGGCGGAGTGGGGCGCGCCGCCTCGGGGCGCAGGGGGCGTCGGGGAACTCGGAGCGCCTGCCTGACAGGGAAAGGCAGTTCTGGGCACTGGCCTGGTCCCTGGCCCTGTCTCCCGCTCCCGGAGCTCCGCACACCGCTTCCCGGCCGCCAGGCTCACCAGCCCGGCCGCGCCCGGGACCGGATGCTTTAAAAGGGGCGCGGGGCGGGCCGACCCCCGCCTCCTGCCCGGCCCCTCGCGGCGGGGCGGGGGCGGCGGCGGCGGCGTTGGCGGCGGGAGAGGGCGGGGGCGGCTGGCGCGGGGACGGGGCCAGGGACGCGCTGGAAGCTCTGGAGCCGCACGGGCTGCTGCTGCGCCTGGCGCGGAGTTTAGAGGGGAGACGGAGCGCCCCAAAAAGTCGCTGCTGGGAACACCGCCCAGCCCTCTTCCTGCGCCCCTGTAAGGTACTAGGGCAAAGTTTTCCAGAAGTAAAGCGTGTTCCAAACTCGTGGCATCCTTAAAATAATCTCTGCTTCTCAGCATGACTACTCTTCGTTCATTTTTACGTTTTCCATGTAGTTCATTTAGAGTCAAAATACATAGAAATCAAATCTGACTTGACCTTCACAGGGGTAAACTAGGAAATTCAATTGAACTAATAAAAATTCTCTCTCTCTCTCTCTCTCTCTCTCTCTCTCTCTCTCTCTCTCTCATTTAATCATGATCTTAGAAAAGCCATTTACCCTGATGTTTCTAAAGGTACATAATTCCTACTTCCAGATTCTCAACACCCTAAACATAAGAAATAAATTTTGGGATCAATTCCAAACAGCTTTTCACAAGGCAATGGGTGATTCTTGAGGAGACCCAGACTCTGACAGTTCTCTTTATCTCCAAACTTAGCAGTTCCTTTTATCTCTAAATTGCCTTATTGTTTGTAGCGTAGTGAATAGAAGAAAAACGAGATGCTTGCTATTTATAAATATATTTATAATATGTATGTATACTATACATAAATATGCACATATAATATTCATGTTGCTGTACATATATCATGCATGCTAGTGACCCATTGCAGGAAGATTCCTGCAATAGGGCTTCCTGCTGTGGTCGCTGCCCCACCTGCTTCCCTCCCTTCTCTGCAGTTTGGCTTCTTTCTATGACGTCTTGATATGCAAATTAACTGCCATCTTGGTTGGGTTAATTTGCATACTGGCCCTGATTGGCTGGTGGGCATAGCTTGTATAGCAGAGTGATGGTTAATTTTCATATTACTCTATTATTATGTTAGATCATATCTAATATATATGTATGATAAATGTATAAGCAAAATTGCCTTAAAATTGAAGTCTCTTTGTTCTGCAAGCAGCTTATGAATTAAGGTTTCTGCAAGTTGGTGCCTTGGAACCCAAATGAATTCTTCTAGGCACTGGCGGGAAAAGAATTCTTGGGGAATTCTAGAAAGAAAGATAAGTAAAAAAGAGACCACAGAAGTGGGCGAAAAGATTCCAAGCTGGACCTCACCTCCCATGACTCCCCAATCTTCTTTCTGAGATCTCTCAAACGTCAGTTAAGATGAATAAATGTATGCATGCTTGTTATGAACTAAGTTTTGAAAGGCATCTCTGGGGTATGATCCAGCCCTTCGGGACAGGGACTCAGAAGGAAGAAGACATGGAAGGGGATTTGGAAGACATGTGAGGAAGGGCTTCAGGCAACATAAGTCCGGAAGTGGAATGATCAGGACTCCAGTTGATCATTTTAATAAACCCAGTTATTAATAACAAAACAGAGCAAAGGGAAGTTGCAATTTAGATGCAAGCCCAATAAAGTCTGGGTGATATGGGGGGGAGGGGGGTGCTTGTCTGTCAGTCACACCTGGGAATAGGTCCTTGGCAACAATAGCCATGCCAACTGCAAGCTGGGGAAGATTCAATACTTAAGTGCCTGAACAAAGGAGTTCCCTCTCATGTGTCACTTGGCTCTGGCTCTCTTGTTGCAGGGGGCATGCTCCCCTGCATTTGCCCACACAATGGACTGGTGGGCTGTGACTAGACTAATGCTACACTGGGCCAAGCTCCACTGTGGAACAGAAACTTTGGACACTGGCCTTGCTTCTAGCTCTGCTGAATCCTCAGCTGCACCTCTTCCAGGACTGGAGTAACTCGTTAAGCACCCAGCCTGTTTTGTCTTCTGGACGGAAAGTATAGTGTCAGTCACCGGTGACTGACTGGGCGTTTAACATGTTAAGGGAATTGGGACTGAAGAACCTGAGAAATGGTCCAGCTGGTGTAGACCTAAGAACCAGGTCGTGGTTTGATGCCTGGCAAGGGTACATGTCTGAGTTACAGGTTCAATCCCGAGTAGGGGGCATGCAGGAGGCAGCCAATTGATGATTCTCTACATCATTAATATTTCTATCTCCCTCTCCCTTCCTCTCTAAAATCAATAAAAATATATTGGTTATATATTTTTATATTTACAATAATAAAAACATATTGATTATATATTTTTATATTACAACCAAAGGATGTAATTCCATGCAAATAAAAATCACTCATTCTCCTGTTCGAGTCTTAGATATCTCAAGATATCATAAGCACCCGTTCCCCAGCACCCTGTAGGAAAAAGGATCCCCCACTTTCACCAGTGGACACCCTATTTCCATTGACAACACAGCAATGAAGTTCAGCTAGTGCAGAAAAAGGCCACAGCTGACAATAGGTCACATTAGTCTAGAATCTGGTGACTTAATCAACCAAATTCTTATTCTTACAAAATCCTCTGGGATGGGTCTAAAAGCAGAAAAACATAACAGAGAGAGCTCCTTACAGGAACTAACTGATCCCTGCTCACCTGTGGGTCAGCTGAGGGCCCCGATAAACTTTGTTGAAAAAATTATTCGAGGGAAACAAGAGGACAGCAGTTCTGATAGCATATGAATCCCTGCTGCGACACGCCCAGCACCCTGCCCCCTCAGATCCCAGACCTGAATACAACCAGTAACTGGTATTCAAGGATAACATGAAACACTGTTAGAGTGCTCATTTGTCGCTCATTTAATATGTGAATTCAGAAATTTCAGTGTCATTGTTTTAGTTTGCTAGCACGAGCATAACAAAATACCAGGGTCTTGAGGCATAAACAACAGACATTTATTTTCTCACAGTTCTGGAGGCTGGAAGTCCAAGATCAAAGTGCTATCAGAGTTGGTTTCTGGTGTGGTCACTCTTTTAGACTTTCAGATAGTTACCTTTCCTCTTTGTCCTCCATGACCCATCCTCCATGTGCCTCTGGAGAGAGCGAGCTCTCTTCCTCCTCTCATGAGTACACTAGCCCTATTGAATTAGGGCCCCACCCTTATGACCTCATTTAACCCTAATTTTCTCCCTAAAGGCTCTATCTCCAAATATAGACTCATTTGGGGGTAAGGTTTCAACATATGAATTTGAGGGGTAGGGGGACACAATTCAGTCCTTGGAAGTCGTTACCAGAAAGGGGACCTGGCTCTGAATGAGTCTGCCTAGGGCAGTGGTTCTCAACCTTTCTAGTGTCACAGCCCTTTAATACAGTTCCTCATGTTGTGGTGACCCACAACCATAAAATTATTTTCGTTGCTACTTCATAACTGTAATTTTGCTACTATTAATGAATCGTAATGTAAATATCTGTGTTTTCAACATTGGTCTCTGTTGCTGACATAGTAGGCCCTCCGTAGTGGTGTTAGCGAGAATGGCCTTGGTGAGGGTGAGTCCCTGTTGTCAAGTAAATGTGTTTCCTCTATTCCTACCATCATGGCCACTTTTTTTCTTAAGATTTTACCTATAAAATATCATGTTATCAGCAAATATAGTATTCCTTCTTTTCCAATCTTGATGCCTTTTATTTCTTTTCCTTGCCTAAGTACCCTGGCCATAACTTCCAATTCAATGTTTAGTAAAGTTGACAAGAGCAAAATTCATGACTTTTTTCTGATCTTAGGGAGAAAGCTTTCAGTCTTTCACCATTACCTATGATATTAGATGTGGATTTTTCATAGATGCCTTCTATCACATTGTGTATGTTCCCTCTATTTCTAATATGTTGATTATTTTTTTCATAAAGCGTGTTAGATTTTGCCAAATGTTTTTCTTTTTCTAATGATACAATCATGTGATTTTTATCCTTTACTTCTATTAATGTGGTGTATTGATTTCCATGTGTTGAACCAACTTTGCAATCCTGGGATAAATCCCACCTGGTCATACTATACATTCTTTTCATATGTTGCTGAATTCTCTGTGATAGTATTTTTTTTTTATTGATTTAAAAGAGGAATTGAGAAGGAGAGAGAGACAGAAACATCAATGATGAGAGAGAATCATTGATCAGCTGCCTCCTGCACACCACACACTGGTGATCAAGCCTACAACCTGACCAGGAATTGAACCATGACCTCCTGATTCATAGGTCAATGCTCAACCACTGAGGCATAACAGCCAGGCACTTTGCTAGTATTTTTTAAGGATTTTTACATCTACATTCCCAAGAGATATTGGTCTGTAGCTTCATTTTTTGGGTGATTTCTTTTCTGTTTGTTTGTCGTGGTATTAGGGTAATACTAGACTCATGGAATGGGTTGGGAGTATCCTCTCTTTAACTTTAGAAAAATATGTGATGTATTGGTGTTGGTTCTTCTTTAAATATTTAGTATCAATAGAATATGATACATCAGTGAAACACATATGTTCCTGAATTTTTCTTTATGTGAAGTTTTTGGATTACTGACACAATCTCTTTACTTAGGAATTCATTCATAGTTTCCATTTCTTTTCTAGTCAGTTGTGCTCAAGAATATTGCCCATTTTATCTAGGTTATCTAATTTCTTAAAAGAATTATGTTTGTATGTATAAATTACAGTTTTGATATGATCCCACAAGAAGAAAAAAAGCTAATGGAGATAGGTCAGGTGAAAGAAATGGCCAAACAAGAGTACTTCCTATACCAAGTCATTGATCTCAGAAATTCTTCTCCATAAAACTGTCACAATTGAAACCTTAAAATTAAAAAAAAAAAATCATTTTTTAAAATTCACAAAATTAAGTGTAAAGAACTATAAATCACTAAACTTCCCAATGATGCTTTTGTGAATTTGGACCTCTGAAGTTCATAAAGCCTAAAACTGCACTAAGACTTTTGGTCCACTGTGTTATATACATATGTACACTCCCTCATTCTGTCCATTGAGAGGGCCTACGCAGTAACACTCCTGAACAATAAGAGCACCTAACACTCATTCTAGATATAATTCTCCACTAAAAGGAACCAGGACTCTTTGGAGAAATAGATGATTCCACAGATTAGTTGTGGGATACAGGTGGACATGAAAATTCTCAGATGAACCAGCAATATTGCCGTGACAAAAACTAAGGGAGGGCTCAAAGAACAACTGGGACATATTACACACACACAAACACACACACACACACACACACACACACACACACACACAACCCTGAAGGGCATCCTGTGATCAATTACAATTAATAATGATAATAATTAGCTGAAACTGGTTTGGCTCAGTGGATAGAGCGTCGGCCTGCGGACTAAAAGGTCCCGGGTTCGATTCCAGTCAAGGGCATGTACCTTGGTTGCAGGCACATCCCTAGTAGGGGGTGTGCAAGAGGCAGCTGATTGATGATTCTCTCTCATAGATGTTTCTAACTCTCTATCCCTCTCTCTTCCTCTCTGTAAAAAATCAATAAAATATATTTTAAAAAATAAAAATAAAAAATAATGATAATAATTGCTTGTAAGCTTAATTGCTTATTTTATAGAATAAAGTAAGAAATAATAAATCCACACTAGTAATACATGAATAAATAGAGAGAAACTTTAAAGACATTTACATAGTAACAAATAGCTCACAACAAAACATTTATATATTACAAAGGGGAAAAGACAACTTTATAGTTGGAGAAGCTTGGAAAGTACTACTGTAATCAAAGAAACACTCTGAGTAATGGGACAAATTGAAATCATGTGCCACCTGATATAATGCAATTAAAACACAGTGTCATTTCTATTCCTGCTGAAAATGTATAATCCTATCTAATAAAAGAGTAATATGCAAATTGACCATTACTCCAACACACACGATGGCTTCCACCATGTGGATACAAGATGGCTGCCACAAGATGGCCAGCAGGGGGGGAGAGTTGGGAGGGACCAGGTCTGCAAGGGAAGGCAGTTGGGGGCAATCAATCCTGTAGGGGAGGGCAGTTAGGGGCTGGCAGGGGAGCAGTTAGGCATCAATCAGGCTGGCAGGGGAGTAGTTAGAGGGTAATCAGGCTGGCAGGTAGAAGTGGTTAGGGGCAATCAGGAAGGCAGGCAGGCGATCAGTTGGGAGCCAGCAGTCCTGAATCCTACTGGTAGGATCGGGCCTAAACAGGCAGTCAGACATCCCTCAAGGGGTCCGAGATTAGAGAGGGTGCAGGCTGAGCTGAGAGACACATACCCAGTGCATGAATTTTGTGCACCAGGCCTCTAGTCTATCTAATAAAAGAGTAACATGCAAATTAACCATCACTCTGCTACATCCACAAGCCACATCCACCAGCCAATCAGGAGTGAGTATACAAATTAACCCAACCAAGATGGCAGCTGGACACAGAGTGAGCAGGAGTCTTGGTTTCCCCGCCAATGAAGGAAGCCAAACTTCCTGCAGCCCTAGTCTCTGCTCAAGGCTACAAAGTTTCAACTATAGAAGAAAATAAATCCCAAATACCAGGGCCTTTACTTTAGTTGCCAGGGGGCATGGCTGGCCTGCAAACCACCACAGGCCCCTCGCCCAGGCCTCCCCATGCCCCGAGGAAACCGCCACCTTGATTCAGGACAGCCTTTAGGGCAAACCAGCTAACCCCCATCCATATACCAGGGCTCTATCCCACCCTGTTTCCCTGAAAATAAGACAGTGTCTTATATTAATTTTTTTCTCCCAAAGTTGCACTAGCTCTTATTTTCAGGGGATGTCTTATCTTTCCATGCGCTAGGTCTTATTTTTGGAGGATGTATTATTTTCGGGGAAACACGGTATCTAATAAAAGAGTAATATGCAAATTGACCCATCACTCTAACACACAAGATGGCTGCCCCCATGTGGTCAAAGATGGCTACCCTCATGTGGACACAAGATGTCTGCCACAAGATGGCCAGCAGGGGAGGGCAGTTGGAAGGGGCCAGGCCTGCAAGGGAGGGCAGTTGGAGGCAATCAAGACTTTAGGGGAGGGCAGTTAAAGGTGCCAGGCTAGCAGAAGAGGAAAGTTGGGGCAACTGGGCCTATAGGGAAGAGCAGTTGGGGGGGACCAGTCCTGCAGGGGTGGGCAGACCAGTAGGGAGTTGGGGGGGTTGGGAGGGGGGGGGACTCAAGCCTGCAGGGGAGAGAAGTTGGGGTGGACCAGTTGGGGGTGACCAGGCTGGCAGGGGAGCAGTTAGACATCAATCAAGCTGTCAGAGGAGTAGTTAGAGGGTGATGAGGCTGGCAGGCAGAAGTTGTTAAAGGCAAGCAGGTGAGCATTTGGGAGCTAGCAGTCCTGGATTGTGAGAGGGATCCCAGATTGGAGAGGGTGCAGGCTGGGCTGAGGAACACCCTGCCCCCATACACAAATTTCGTGCACCGGGCCTCTAGTCCTATATAAAAAAGGCTAACATGCAAATTGTCCCCTGGGCAGTTTAACCATTTGCTGTAACATGTGCTGACCATCAGGAGGCAACACAGAACAAAGGAAGGCCCTGACTAGCAGCTGGGGGAAGGAAGATCCAGATCGGCCCTAATTGCTGACCAGGCCTAATACTTGTGCATAAATTTCATGCACTGAACCTCTAGTGTAAATATAAAAATGAAGAAATATAAGACAAACACAAATTGAAGAATATTCTACAAATAACTGACCTATACTTTTTGTGTGAAATTCACAAAAATCAATAAAAGATCCAACAACTTTTACAGACTGATGTGGTAGAAGGGATGCCAAAAAACTAAGTTCCACCCATGATCTTAAACTAGATCCTTTTGCTATAAAGGACATTATTGAGGCAAGTGCCACAATTTGAATGGGTGTTAATTTTCTATTTCTATGCCCTTGATTGTAATAAATACACACTAATGTGTTTCCAGGTGATAGGGCATCATGGAGTAACTTGTTCTCAAGTGATTCCAGAAGAAAATTTGTTGGAACTGGACCTGTAACTTTTCTATAAGATTGAGAAGAAAATTAAAAATAAGTGAATAGACAAGAAGTTTTCAAAAGAACATTGGCAGGAATAATTTTATCTTCCAGTTACTAAAGTATAGTATATACCTATAATGTTTAAAACAGTGTGGTCATTGTATAAGAAGCAACGGGCATATCAGAAGGACAAAACAGGTGTGCATTTATAAGAACTTAAAATGCATGAAGGAGCAACACAAGCTGCTAACCATCACAGAGTGGTTTATAAATTGTAGCCCATTCATATATTTGAATAATTTATCACAATTAAGCTTATTTTTAAACATTCTAACTGACATGTCGATGATATAATGTTAAGTCACAGGAGAGTGCAAATGATCTGTGGGGGAAAAATGAAAAAAATAAGTGGCCTGTGGGCACATGCTGGGCTCTTCGGGTGCTAGCTATAGTCCATGTCTTGACCTTGGTTGTAGTTGGAGGGTCATTCACTGTTTCATAAATGCTTTATGTATTTTCTTTATGTATGATCTTTAAAAAATCCTGAATCCTTTACCATCCTGATCTACATTCTAGACATTGGGCTGTTAAGTAGATCAAATTTTATCACCCTTTCATTCAGATGAGGAACCAAGTTCCAAAAAGGTTAAACCATTGCTCTCCAGCTTATAAGTACCAAGGCCAGGATGTGGACTTATCCATGTTTTGGCCATTACACCGCCCTGTGTCCCCAGCATTAGTGGTGAGAGGGCTAAAAGTCATCATAACAAGTACTATGCCTGTGTGTCCCATAATGGTTTCAGACAGTGTGCCGGGCACTTTACACAAATTACTCATCTACCCCTCACAACAGTTCTGTAAATATGGTGTTATTACTCCAAATTTACTTAAGGAAAAGGGGCACAGAATGAAACTGTATTTAGATCCTTGTCAATTTATTCATTTAGATTGACAATTTTCAAGCTGTTTCATCTCATGTTACTAAAAAATTAGAAACACCTACCAGAAAGGACATATACATCCCTATGTTCATAGCAGCACAATTTACAGTAGCTAAGATTTGGAACAGTCTAAATGCCCGTCAGCAGATGAGTGGATTAAAAAACTGTGAAACATCTACACAATAGCATACTACGCTGCTGTAAAAGAGAAAGAACTCTTACCATTCACAGCAGCCTGGATGGACATGGAGAGCATTATACCAAGTGAAATAAGCCAGTCAGAGAAAGATAAATATCACATGATCTCATTCATTTGTGGAATATAATAAACTGATGAACAAAAATAGATCCAGAGACAGAGAAGCACCGAACAGACAGTCAAACTTCAGAGCGAAGGCAGGGGTAAGGGGTATAAGAGATCAACCAAAGGACTTGTATGCATTCACATAGCATAACCAATGGACACAGACAGTGGGGGTTGAAGGCATGTGCTGGGGTTGGGGATGGCTGGGGAGAGGTCAATGGGGGGAAAAGGAAACATATGTAATACTTTAAACCACATGTGTCAAACACAAGGCCCGCGGGCCAAATCCGTCCCCCCAGGCCTTGCAATGTGGCCCGCACCGCGCTGTCATCACTGCACTTCGCTGCGTTTCCATCACAATGACAGTTTATGACTGTTCAGTAAACCATTCGGCCCGCGATTTAGGCTGGATTTTAGATTTTGGCCCCTTCTCTGATTGAGTTCGACACCCCTACTAAACAATAAAAAAATTAAGAAACATCATTTTTTGCTGATCTAACAAAAAATAAGTATAATTTTGATTCATTCACACTGAACAGCTATTGCTGTGTTAGCTGTTGTCAGTTTTTTAACAATATAGGGAAAAGAGGTTGGTGTCCCTAGATAAATTGTCAGGTATTGCATGTTTTCAAAATTCTGTGGCATACCAGTTGAAAACCATTGCATTAGATAAACACAAACTAAGTAGTAGCTGTATGTCAGGCAGTGGAATGGTGCTGGAGATATAAGACACATAAAACATGATTCCTACCCTCCAGGAGTTGACCATCCTGATGAACTCCAAATTTTGACCACTTCGTCTATGCCTATTGCTGTTCTCCAGTAAGGGTGCCTGTCTGTTGTCTAAATACACATACAGTCCAAAGACATACACTTCTCCAAGTAGCAATCAAGTTATCTCCCACACATATCCTTTCTACAAAGTTAAATGATGAACAAACAAGCAAACCAACAACAGCAAAAAGCCCAGCACCTATGATTCCATTATCCTACCTGAATTAGCTTCTTTATCTGAACCTGAATTCCATTTAGAACTTTCTTTTATGCTTGTCTGCTATTTTAATATTGCATAAATAGGGAAATAGATCCAGAAATGCAGACCAGAGACCAGCAAATTAAAAATTAAAGACATTTTCTTAATCTGTCACATTCACTATTCATGTGGTGCCTTTCTTGGAGCTCCCAACGTGCTATGTAAATGTTAACTCATTCTTCCTTCTGGCATCCTTGGGAGGCAGGAAGCCAATGTTATTTTGTAGATAAAGAAGCTATAGTCCCAGGAGGTTAAATGCCTTGTCCAGGGTCACATAACTGCAGGCTGTTTGGGGTGCTGGGAATAGGGCTTAGGGTTAGGAATCCCTGCCTGGGATCATCTGGCTCCCAAATGGGGCCTCTTCCTTATGAGATAACTTTGTGTGTTAAAACTGTTGGAGTCTTGTCCTATAAAAGGAATGTTCTGGGGCTGCTGAGAGACAACTGCATTTTTCTTCCCTTGCACATTCATACTTACTACATGTTCAGAATCAGGTTTAGGACTTGTAGCCATTGTCTATGATAGTTCAAATTAACCCAATATAAAAGCCAATATTTACCTTAAATGACTTTTCCAATGACTGTGCGTCCATGGCACTTCTGTCCTGTCAGATGAGAACAGACACCAGGGACCTAAACTCTTGATAGATATCTTAAACTATGTCATTTTAATCATCTGCATTTCAGAAAAAGAATGAGCTAAGTTTGGGATTGACAAATGTCCCATTGAAATGGTTCCATCTTTGTTAGGTTATGAGCACATTGGTTAAGCACTATGCTTACTTCCTCACTAGACTGTCATGATGAAGACACTGTCAATAGCCCCTTGCATAGTTGGAAAAATGGAAATAGGGGGACTAGTTGATTTTTTTCAAGTAACCAAGATGAGACTAAGAATCCTTGATGTAATTTTAAGACTATCGAACCAAATTTCCAACATCTTCTTGCATAATTTTTTAGATACTACATGGAAATACTAGGCATAATTGAGCATTTTGACCCTCTAGTCATCATTCAACATTTACATTTTAACAAATCACTTTCAGCATTTAATCTTCAACTACTATGTGTTGGACACTGTTCTACACCCTGGGTTTACAGCAATGAATGCCTTCTTGGAGTACACACCCATCAATACTCAAGTTGCTACAGTTAATAAATCGAGAAGAGAAAAATTTGCCTTTGGAGATGAAACTTATACTTGGGAAATAATGGCTTGAAAATCTTGTTCACTATCCTCTGAACACCTTCATTTCAATGTGTGGCTGACAAAGTTAAGATTAAGCACAAGGTCCCGGGTCTCAAGCTTCCCTTTACATGTTAGAGCAGAACCGACCCTCAGACTGAGAGCAAGGTGGGTTTCATTGACCTTCTTTTTTTTTTTTTTTTTTTTTTGAGAGTTAAAAATATTTTTTTAAATCAATCTTTATTGTTCATATTATTACAAAGGTTCCTCATTTCTTCCCCCCTCCACCAGGTTCCCACCCCACCCTCCGCCCCCTCCCCACCCACCATTGTCCTCATCCATAGGTGCACAAGTTTATGTTCAGTGTCTTCCTCCCTCTCTTTCCTCGAGAACAGTCAGTCCACTCCCCTCCCATATGGCCAACTCTACTACAATGAACAGCTATTATTATTATTGTTCATCAGGTTTTTCAATCTCCTTTTTTTTTAATTAATAAACTTTTACATTTCTAAGAATAAATTTTAAAATCTAATAATTTTAAACCTTGTGTGTTTTTTTCTGCCCTGGGAGTTGAGAGCAAACTTGTTTACATGTAAGCTTGCCCTTGGCTATCAAAAGGTGTAGCCATTCAAGTGTAAATGGACACATTGTTTAAACATAGCTGCTGGTTGGAATTGGATTACCTGTTCTGGGTGGGAAGGGCTTGTCATTCCCTTTCTCCATTAAAATTAAGGTGTTAGCTTTAAAACCTCTTTGGGCAAGAGACCTTAAACTTTCAGAACTTTAAATTTTTCAGATAGTAAATCAGTTACTTAGCATTTTCTCAAATCAATAACACCTCCACCTGCCCAAGGATACACCCCACCCAAAAGACATTTCCAAATAGATCAACCAACCTCATCCAGGCCCCATACAAGGCACTCACAGATCAACACCCCAGTGCTATACTAACTCAACACATCCAGATCTAAGCCTTCATCACTTAATTCAGCAGACCCTCAAGTTCCCGCAAAAGTTTCCAGCCATGTCTGCGAGGCAGCCTTGGGGCGGGGGCAGGAGAGGAGCGAGCTGTTCCGGGCCTGGCTGCTCCGGGCCTGGCCTCTGTTTCTCTGGTTCGTTCCACAACCAGCTGCTCCGGATCTGGCCACTGCCGCTCCTGACCTGGCTGCTTCGGGCTTGGCTGCTGCTGCTCTGGGCCTGGCTGTACCCAACCCAGCTGCTCTGGGCCCAATTGCTCCGGGCCCAGCCACTCCGGGCCTGGCTGTTCCCAGCCTGGCAGCTGCTGCTCCGGGCCTGGCTGCTCCTGACCCGGCTGCTCCGGGCTTGGCTGCTGCTGCTCCGGGCCTGGCAGCTCCCGACCTGGCTGCTCTGGGCCTGGCCGCTTCGGGCCTGGCCGCACCGGGCCTGGCCGCTCCCAGCCTGGCAGCTACTACTTTGGGCCTGGCTGCTCCCGACCCGGCTACTCTGGACCCGGCCGCTCCGGGCCTGGCCGCTCCCAGCCTGGTAGCTGCTGTTCTGGGCCTGGCCCCACCCGACCCGGCTGCTCTCGGCCCGGCTGCTCCAGGCCTGGCCGCACCGGGCTTGGCCGCTCCCAGCCTGGCAGCTGCTGCTTTGGGCCTGGCTGCTCCCAACCCGGCTGCTCCGGACCCAGCTGCTCTGGGCCTGGCCGCTCTGGGCCTGGCAGCTCCCAACCTGGCTGCTCCAAGCATGGTTGCTGCTGCTTTGGGCCTGGCTGCTCCCGACCCGGCTGCTCTGGGCCCGGCTTCTCCGGGCCTGGCAACTCTGGGCTTGGGTGATCCTGGACTGGCCACCCTGGGCTTGGCCGCCTCTGCCTCAGGCCTGGCTGCCACTGCCCCAGGTCTGGCTGCTCTAGGCCTGGCTGTTGCTGCTCTGGTTCTGGCTGCTGCTGCTCTGGGGCCTGGCTGTTGCTGCTCAGGGCCAGGCTGCCACTGCCTTGTGCCTGGCCACTCTAGGCCTGGCCGCCACTGTTCCAACATTTTGTCCTTTTAAAAAAAAAAAAAAAAAAAAAAAAAAAAAAAAAAGCATTTATGTTGCAATGTTGGCTGGCACCCCTTTGTTCTCCGCAGGCTCCTGCGCTGCTTCAGCCTGTTGCCGGTCTCAGCGCCACCCAGGAAGCGGCCCCTGGCCTCGGCTCCGTGGCCCATGCTCAGCGGTCGAAGGCCCAGGGGCACCCTCCCCTCCCCGGGGGGCAACGTCACCCGGCTCCTTGCTGGTGCCCGGCTGGCCAGTGTCCGGCAGGGGCTCCTGCTCCTTGTTGCATTCCTCCAGTCTGGAGCTTTTTTTTCTCCTTCCCACTAGGGGAGTCTAGCATCAGAGTCAACAGACTGTCCTCTGAGCGCAATGTGCGTGACTCCGGGGGCTTCGCTTTTTGCTGCTCCCCCAGGACTTCACCTCACGGCCCCGTCTCCCTCTGCTTGAGCCTGGGTCCCCAGGGATTGGCCTAGAACTGGGGTTCAGAGCAGTCGGGACTGGGGCTCAGCACCGCCGGAGGTTTTGTTTCTTCCTGCCAGGGCAATCCAGCATCAGAGTCAACATTCCGTCCTCTGCGCGCAATGTGCGCGACTCCGGGGGCTCCGCTTTTCGCCGCTCCCCTGGGGTTCCGCCTCACAGCCCTGTCTCCCCCTGCCTGAGCCTGGGTCCCCAGGGTCTGGCCCATAACTGGGGCTCAGGGCTGCCAGTTCTGGGGTTCAGCCCAGGCCGGGGGTTTTATTTCCTTCCTTCTAGGGAATGCCAGGCAGGCCCCCAGCCTTCTCCTCCTCTTCGGCTGCATCCTCTGCTTGCGCGCTTGCGTGCGCACAGCATGTCTCCTTACCTTAGGCTTTTTCAGCTCCTCTGATTTTCCTTCTGGTTTTCTCTTTCCTTCTTGTTGTAGAATTTTCAGTCAGTTGACTACCTGTAGCTCTGAGCAATGTCCACTCTACATTTTAGTTGTATTCCGTTGAAATTGTTGTGTGCTGCTGCGGTTAGGTGTCTACCTGAGCAGCCATCTTGGATCCTCCAGTTCTTTCTTCCTACGAGCTCATTGACCTTCTTTATGCATCCATTTCCTTGTAAAGAAATGAAAGAACAAAGAAAGAAGCCACAGTTGGGGAGGAGTGGGAGAGGAAATACATGTGATTATCATGAAGCTGCTCTGAGTGTCCCTGACGTGTCAGTAAGTGGCTCTTTCTTACAGGAAATGGAGTCTCCTAGGGAGATGATAGAAGCCATACCAAGTGGAGTGGAACACAGTTCTTAGAAGGCAAGACCCCTCCAGCTGAAGGGGAGACCCACAGCTGGGCATAGTCAGTAGACTAGAAATTCACAAACTGGGCACACCAGACCAATTTGCACCTCTGAGCACTTGCCTGATAGCTCAGCTCATCAGAATGCGCAAAGGGAATGTGTGAAGCTAATAGAATAGCACGAATGGGAAAGTTTATAAACACACCAAGCATACATACCACTGTGTGTTTTCAGTTTGCTAGTGCAATATTCTTGCCAACTGCATAGAGAAGTTAAAACCCTGTTGAAAAGCATGCTGGAAGAATCACCTCTTATTCCTGAGGAAAGATCGCCCAGGATTTTCAGCTTAGTGGGATATTGTGATGACTGTTAAAAAACGAACAGAAAGTGAGGAAGAAGTTTGAATATTCTCATATGTATAATAATAAAAGTATTGCAATAAAAGGGTTAATAAAGACTGCTTTGAAATGTAAATAAAATTGGTGCTGATTGTAGCCCTTGTTTTTTGCTTCAAGAAAGAGTCCAAATGGTTCATTTATAGCAAAACCACAAAGGTATCACAACTAGAGTATTTTTTCTCTAAATGATTTTTCACTTGCTCTGCATTTATTAATCTTTCTATCTGTGCTGTCAGTGCAAAGGCTTAATGTGGTCAATATCTCAGCAATTCTATACCTAAGCTGAAGTTCTTTGTAAAATTTCTGCTTTGCCTAAATTTTCCATTACTGACCTTGTTTCATTTAAAAATATTATGACTTAGTGTCATAACCCCACTTTACATATTTTAAATGTAAGTTTTCCAACCTGCATTAATAAATGAACACTAGATATGATGATTGGCATTGAGAAGACATTCTATAGTTGTTGAATGAGTGAATAAATGAAATTATATATCTTATACATAAAAATGTACAACTTCAGCTTTCAGGTATTTTTTCCAGTTTATTCAGCACTAAAACTGCTTATTCAGTTTAAAGGTTCTCTTATCATATATTTAATTCATGTGTCCAAACTGAAAAGTGTGGGCTTTGAGAAGTAGATTATGACTTTAACATAATACAGCTGTAAAAATTCTATTTGTGGAAATAACTAAGAATAATAATTGCCAATAAAATTAAATAACCCTTTTGGAATAAATTTTTTGAATAAACTAATTTGAGGTACCATCACTTCTCCATCTTTCTGCTCTTCTCAATAACAACCACATCTTGCACTGATCTCCAGATTGTCACACAGAGCTTCTTCTCCACTTCAATTATCTTTTAAAAGTAGCTCCCTCCTAATTCAGACTTTAGTAAAACTTGGCTTTAAAAAATCATGCAGCGTTTTTCCCCCAGCAATAATTTCTGAGAACTTCAACTTGGACAAGAGCTCATCCTTTGTCTGTTGCTAAAGCAATTCTGCCTAGGGCGTGGTTCCTTTGCTCAAACTTCTTTTCTCCTTTCTTCTGGGCAGAAGGAAGAAAGAAATATAGAGTGACCTGCCTCATAACATAACATCTACCTCCTTTTTCTGCTTTATGACTTCCCAACCTCCCATCACTAAATGGGTAGATTCTCCCAAATAAAATGTATATCATACACAAATGGGAATCTTCAGTCCTTTTTTCCTACTTCTAAATATTTCTACTTTCTTCTTTCTCCATCTCCCTCCCATAAGAGGTGAACATTTACTAATCTTATTGATGAGAGCCCAGGACATTCACTAGGTCACATTGACAAATGGTGCCTTTTAGGACAACACAGGTGTACAGACTGCTCCCGTAAGCCTCCTCTTGCAGACTATGCAGAAACTGAATTCTCAGAGCATTTGTCTTTGCTTTCTACCTCTTCCACACTTATAATGGCATGCTAGAATAGGCCTGAGGTCTAGACTTCTTCCTAGTTCTTTCCTTTCAAGTCAGATCTGACGGGGTTGTACTAAGAGTTAGATTCAGGGTGAAGAGTAGGAAGCTTCTCTTAGACCGTAAGCCTAAATCACATGTTTCAACTCAGCTTTTGCTAGAAATCTCAGCATTGTCTGTTACTGGGGCCTTCTCAGCTATAAGTAGAGTATTACACAGGGCCCCCTCACTATCTAAGTATTCATTATTTTCATTGTTTAAAAGAAGCAAAGTCATCATAAAGCATAACTATTTAGTAATAAACTGACCACTTATAAAATTAATCCCCAAATAACTTTCCTTTTTTATTCCTCACACACCCCACATACAATAGAAGGAAAGAACAGGAAAACTGCAATACAAACTCCCACTTGAAAAGGTTGAAAATGAAAGGCACACAACACTTCCTGGCCCACAGCAATTTTGAAATACAGCTAGGCACATGAAGCCAGTTTATGACTATGGCTCATTTCTATTTCCTAGAGATTCTCTGTGGCTCTTACCTCTACCCTCTGTGCTCTAAGTTCTGTTCTCTGTAATATATTTTTCCTTAAAAGAAATGACCCAGGTTTGTAGATGAGTTTCCTTCTCAGCTTGCTTCCTCTCCATAAATGTTTGGGGGGTTTGAGACATCTTTTCATTTTGAACTGTCTCTATTCTTTAAATGTACATTATTATAATTCTATTACAAAATTTGTAGTTTTCAATGTCTCAAAGGATTGTCCACTTGTCTTGGCTGATGTGGCTCAGTTGGTCGCAGTGTTGTCCTTTTCACTGAAAGGTCATGAGTTTTATTCCAAATCAGGACATATACCCAGTTGTGGGTTCAAGCCCTGGTCAGGGTGTAGGGTGTGTATGGGAGGCAACTGATCAATGTTTCTCTCTCTCTCTCTCTCTTTCTCTCTCTCTCTCTCTCTCTCTCTCTCTCTCTCTCTCTCTCTCTCTCTCTTCTTTCCTCTCTCTCAAGCAAATAAAAAAGCATATCCTCAGGTGAGGATTAAAATAAAGAAAGAAAGAAATTATTATCCACTTGGTTAGACAAAAACGACACTCACAAATATCTTTAAGACAGTAGTCTCTCCTTTTGGGGCTGTAAATCAGAGTACTATGAGGAAGATAATCTTAAGATTCTTAGAGGTCCTCTTGTATAGCTGAGAGGATCTTTGAGATACCCCTTAAATGTTTCTGATGCCTTAACAGAGACCTTGACCCTGAGGTCATATTTTACTCCTAGAACCCTGGCTTTTATCTTCAAACCAAAGCTTTGAGAAAATTTACTTGGTTAATTATTTTCTTGAAGAAACTGGAGATGAAAAACAATTTTATTATCAACCCACAAGTTCTAGCTCATTTTTAGTATTTCTGAATCCTGCTTTAAATCTGAAATAGCACCTGGAAATAGCCCTATCTTAATAGAACCAAAACATCATCCCTCATCCTGATATATCTTTTTTTTTTTTTACTTTATTCATAAAAAATAGTGAAATGGCCATTTTCCACCAGCATTCTAACTATACACTGATAACGAGGTGTGGCTTAAAATTATATGCAATAGTACTTTCCTCGTGAAGCCTTAATAACCTACAGCTTTTTCAAACTGCTTCTGTTTTAGAGATCTATTGAAATTAGTTCTGAAAGGCCTATAATCTTCACAAAGAGCATTATGGAACAAAGGTACACTTTTCAAATAGAGGTTTAATTTTGTTCTCTCCTACATGTTTAAGTTTTAAATAAAACTTTAAAGAATGAGAGGACCCCATGTTTTATAACACTATGTAATCTACCCTTAGAATACCTGGGATATTGGCTGGTGTGGCTCAGTAGTTGGGCATCAACCTATTAAACAGACGGTCATGGTTCAATTCACTATCAGGGTACGTGCCTGAGTTGTGGCTCGATCCCCAGTGAGGGGAGTGCAGGAGGCAGCCAAAAGATGTTTCTCTCTCATCACTGATGTTTCTACCTCTCCCTCCCCCTTCCTCTCTGAAATCAATTTAAAAAAAAACATATTTTTTAAAAGAATACCTGAGATATGTCTTCTCTATATAGTGACAGAAAAAAAATGTAAAGTGGCTGAATTCACTGAAACTAGGGAACACTCTACATTTTTATTTAATCCTTGATGAAACTATAGGTGCTATTTTTTTAACAGGATTTAAAATCTAGCCAAGAAGCATATATGCTAGTATTTGTTTTTCTCCTCAGCTATTCTATTTAACCACATAAGAGTCAATGTAACATAGCCTTTTGATAAAAAAAATTTTTAAAAAACAGCCTTTTGTTGTTGTTGTTGTTATCCCAGTATAAGTCTTAGAGGTATGTAACTAAAACTCTATAATCAAGACAATTCCGGCCCTAGCCACTTTGGCCCATTGGATAGAATGTCGGCCTTCAGACTGAAGGGTCCTGGGTTCAGTTACCATCAAGGGCACATACCTTGGTTACAGGTTCCCCAGCCCTGGTCAGGGTGCACGCAGGAGGCAACCAATCAATGTGTATCTCTCACATCGATGTTTCTCTCTGTCTGTCTCTCCCTCTCCTTTCCATTCTCTCCACACAAAAAAAATCAATGGGTGAAAAAATCAACGAGAAAATATCCTCAGATGAGGACTAACTAAAGGAAAAAAATATGGGAGATAAAAATGAAGACTATAATAATATTTTTTTTAAGGAAACACATTCCACAGAGCCAATGATTTCAATAGTGCTGGTCTGGGCCTCCCGAAGGGCGTGCTACCTATTCTTTCACTTCCTCCTCTTGAAAAGATCAATCATTTTACCAGGCCTGAACTTTCTGTTCCTTTCACATACCTTCATAAGCAATTAAACAAAGGATGCCCACCCCCACCTCGGAGTTTTGTCATTTTGCCTCTAGTTTCTATGGCAATCTTGGCCATTTGTTAAAAGACCTATACTAATAAATGCTGCTTCAATATTAGTTATGCTTCTGTCAAACCTGAAAACAAAACTGCAAAGGCCAGTGACCTGATCTATCAGCAAGCTGGCAGGCAGAGCCATTGGCAGGCATGAGCTTACAAAATGATTGCAAAGCCATTCTAAGCTTTGAACTCCCTGGCAGCTAAGACTTCCAAAGGAGCATCCTTGGATCTTGGGGACACTCTGCATTGCAACATTTAGTGAAACTGGGGCGCCTATACCTGAGTGCCTATACTGCCCTATCTCTGCCCTGGATCCAGTTGGAGGAATGCAACTAACAACTTAGAACCCTAAGAAACAGCTTTTCTCCAGGGAGGTCTCTAACAGATTTGAGACAGAGCTGGAGGAGAGAATAACGTTACCACGGTTAAGTTAGGAAAAGCAGCCTGGGGCTGGGTAGGAGGTCTGCTGGGAAAGAACAAAAGTTGATTGTTTCATAAAAAAAAATATAGCATTTATGTTCCAGAAGAGGAAGCTCCTCTCAGACAAATGCATAGGATTTGCCAAGGCTTAGAAGCAGAGGCTTATTGTCTCTTAACGGAAAGGCACAGAGCAGACAGCAGCCTGGGGTGCTCAGATACATTTGCTTCTGTCTACCCAGCCCCATTCCTTTCTTTGTATTTCCAGACCCGGAGCCCGGGATCTGCGGATTAGTAACAATAATAAGGCTATTTGTTCCGCACCTTGTTCCAGGCAGCTCAAAGCGCTTGGCAGGCAGCATCTTGCTCACACGGCTAGAGCTTCTGGGAGGGAGGGATTCATGAGCTGGCAAGCAGGCCTGTTCTACACACCCCACCCAGCAGCACCGATGGCCTGGTTAGGCCACATCCCGCACATGTACCCGTTCCCTCTGGGCTATTTTGAGGGTCCAATTTCCTCACCTCAATCCAGGGGAGCCTGAACGGGAGCCCCCGCAGTAATCAGAAAGGAAACTCCAAGGGACACCTTTTGGCAAACTTTCTGGGAGAGCAGCTCAAATGCAAAGAGGTATCAGCCTCAGAACAGGTGAACAAACACCGGCCGGCTGTCAGCTTCGAGCCAGGCTTGGTGCTCAGCACTGTTGTGTCAAGAGAATATTCTAGACCTGCCCTCTGGGACTATCAGTCTCAGCACAGTTGCATAATTCTATCCATTTCTGATCTGTCGTTTTACAAAAAGTACTTTCAGAATGGGTTACACTTCAAATTATTATTTTGAAATTTATACTCCTGCTGATGGTTCTTTGAGCTATAAATACATAAGTAATTTGCAGTAGTTATTTAGTGTCCTTTGTATAGGACTTTAACACATTTCACAAATACTGGCCATGAACAGTAAATTAATTAGTAATTCCTAAATTATTAATTTAGAAATTAATAAAGTAATTCCTACTTTATATGTGGATAGTAGCAGGAGAATGATTCAAGAGACTCCAGAGGCTGGTCGGTGTGGCTCAGTGGTTGAGCATTGACCCATGAACCAGGAGGTCACAGTTCCATTCCGGACCAGGGTATATGCCCCAAGGTTGTGGGCTCAATCTCCAGTGAAGGAGGGGAAGGTGCAGAAGGCAGCCGATCCATGATTCTCTCTCATCATTGACGTTTCTAATTCTCTCTCCTTCTTCCTTTCTCTCTGAAATCAATAAAAACATATTTTTAAAAAAAATTAAATAAAAAAGATACCTCAGAATAAAATTCTTTTTATTTTTAATTTTTAATATTAATTTTTTTTCAATTACAGTTTACATTCAATATTATTTTGCATTAGTTTCAGGTTTATAGTATTTTGGTTAGATAATCATATGCTTTACAAAGTGTCCCCCCCTGATATTTCTACCGTGTTTCCCCGAAAATAAGACATCCTCCAAAAATAAGATCACTTACAGGTTTCCTTCTGAGTGAAATATAAGGCATCCCCCTGAAAATAAGGCCCCCCAGGCTAAACATGAGAGATTTGGTCCACTGATTCTGAAAGAAATTGAATCACAAGAAATTCACTAGGAAATTCAGGAATTGGATTGTTATGATGATGTTCCAGAAGATGATGACATGATTGTCATTGAATAAATGAGTAAATTCTTGATACTGTAGGATTCACAGTTTGTCTGGTTTGTGTTGACAACTACCATACTACCGTACCGTATACAGGTAATAAATTTCCTTTATTTTCATTTAACAATAAATGTGTACCATATTCTACTTCATGGAAAAATAAGACATCCCCTGAAAATAAGACCTAGCGCATCTTTGGGAGCAAAAATTAATATAAGACACTGTCTTATTTTCAGGTACCATACATAGTTATTACAATATTAATGAAAATATTCCCTATGCTGTACTTTATATCCTACACCTATTGTGCAACTATCAATCTGTACTTCTCAATCCTTTTACCTTTTTCAACTAGTCCCCCAAACCCTCTCTTCTCTGGTAACCAGCAGTCTGTTCTTCAGAGTAAAATTCTGACTTCATTACCAATTTGCATTATGAACTCAGGCCAGCCACTCCCGCTCCAGGGACCCAGGTGTCCTCCCTGCAAACAGCAGTGTCAGCTGAAAGTGTGTTTTTCTTCTCTCCCCCAGTATGTGGGACCATGGGAGAGGCTATTTTCAGTTGTCACAGTAGCTAGCGGATTCATTATTTACATGTAGGGACCAGGATGCTATTTTCCCTGCACAAGAAAGTTTCACAGAAAAAGATTTTCCTGCCCCAAATGCCAGTAGCACCATGGATGATTGTTTACACTAGTAAGTGACCTCTAACTTCCTTCTCAGTGTGATAGTCAATGCATATCAGCCTCTGAAAGTTCCGTCACAAAGAGATGAGGTCCTTCGTTCAGGTGATCTGACCCCTACTCATGAGCATGATGGGGATATATTGAGTCTTGTTGTCCTTCTTTTAGTAAAATATTTCCTTGTGCACCATGTGGCCTGAAGTCATTCACTATGTTTTTCACCTACCGATTTACTCCTTTAAGACCTAGAGAATCCTAGTCACTTTTAATGTTCTTAAGGGCTCATCCTCAGTGAAAAACCATATCCGCAAAATGGAGTAATTTTTTCCAAAACATATGTCTAGCAACCTGAATGCACTAAAACACATACACTTTCTCTGTCTGTCTCTCTGTGTCTCTCTCTCTCTCTCTCTCTCTCTCTCTCTCTCTCTCTCTCTCTCTCTCTCTCTCTCTGTCTCTCTCTCTCTCTCACACACACACACACACACACACACACACACACCACTCTCAAATGTTTCAAAAATAACATCAAAAGCAGAAAGTTAACTTTTTCAGCCAGAAATACCCATTAATTTGGGCCCTTTGAGGTAAGTTGAAAGTCTTTGTCTTTAATTAAAAATCAAAACTAAAGCGAGATAATTGGTATTTTGACATCTGACCAAGTCTTATTTGTAGTACAACTACAATACAGACTAAAACACCAGTCATGGCAAATCTTGCACATTTTTATGTGAATGTTTGTTTATAACTCATCTGATCTTGGCTCCATACCATATCTTGTGCTGAGTTAAGCATGTGAATGTGTTGATTTCTGTTTTGCTGTCTAGTAGACAGTCTTGAAGGAGATGCCAGAGCTGAGAAGTGGGCCACCCAAACTCAGGAGATCCCAATTGGTTTGCTTTATCCAGTGATCCACTTCTAGGAATATATCCTAAGAAGCCAAAAACACCAATGAGAAAGAATGTATGTATTCCTAGTTCCTAGCAGTGTTATTTACAATAGCTAAGATCTGTGCATAGCCTAAATGCCCATCAGTAGATGAGTGGATAAAAAAGCTGTAGCACAGCCCTAGCCAGTTTGGCTCAGTAGAGTGAGCGTTGGCCTGTTGACTGAGGAGTCATGGGATTGATTCCTATCAAGGACACATGCCTGTGTTATGGGCTCTATCCCCAGTAGGGGGTATTCAGGAAGCAGCCGATCAATGATTCTCTCTCCTCATAGATGTTTCTATCTCTCTCCCTCTTCCTTCCTCTCTGAAATAAATAAAAATATATATTTTTCAAACTGTAGTAATTAACACTATGGATATGGTCTTTGGTTATATCCCCCCTCCTCCTGAAAATCCTCAGTCTGTTACATGCTTTCATGTCTCTGGATCTATTTTGTTTGTCAGATTATTTTGTTCATTAGTTTCCACATATAAGTGAGATCATGTGATACTTGTCTTTCTCTGACTGGCTTATATCACTTAGCGTAATCTCCAGATCCCTCCATGTCGTCTCAAAAGGTAAGAGATACTTCTTCTGTTGTTGTTGTTGTTGTTAACATTTTTTTCTAGTTGTTTTTTTGTTGTTGTTGTTGTTTGTTTTTCTGTTTGTCTAAAGTATTATAAATAAGAAGGAATTCTCATCATTTGCAGCAACCTGGATGGAATTGGAGAACATCATGCTGAGTGAAATAAGCCAATCAATGAAAGAGAAACACCACATGACCTCACTCATTTGTGGATAATAAAGAGCATTATAAACTGATGAACCAAAAGATAGATATAGAGACAAGTAGACTGTCAAATTACAGCGGGGAGGGGAGGAAGATCTGGGGGAGATAATAGATCAACCGAAGGACTTTTATACATGCATATAAGTACAACCAATGGACACAAAACTCTGGGGAGTGAGGGGATGTGTGGGAGGGAGGGAAGGGGGCAAAAAAAAATCAATAAAATATATTTAAAAAAATAAAAAAATAAAAAATAAAATAAAATAGTAGTACATATGTCTCCTTCCCCTTTTATGGGAAGACAAAGGTCGCAGAAATCGAATGGTTTGCCAGCAGTGTGAGGGGGTGAGCAGCAAAGTGTGACACAGACAAGAGCTCTCAGTGCCACGGGGCTCGGGGTCTGGAGGCTGTCATTCAGAAAAAGCCGCCCTGCAGAGCCCAGCAATTAGTGACTCACAGCCAGATCCTCATCTGGGTGCTCATCTCGAGGGGAAATGGTTTTCTAACCTGCAATCACCAATCTGACCTGTCCTGTTTCAGGGAAATGGGCCAGCCAGGACTCCCAGCCCTGATTTCAAGGTTGATTAAATGTATCCAGGTGTGGAGAACAGCTGTAGTGGGTTTGAAAAAACAATAACAATGTTTTCCTTCCCATGAGCTCTTCCAGGTAGCTGCTAAGGGTGAGGAGAAGCAGAGAATAAGCCTGTGGCTCAGGGGCCCTCTCTGATCCAAACCCGCAGCCTTGCATAAATCTGTCATTTTGATTCTGCTGCACAGGCAACCGCAAACCCGAAAGGTGGAAATGTGAAATGGGCCCAGGTGTGGCCTTGGCTGTGAGGCAAGGTGGAGGGGAACATTCTTGGTGATGGTCATGGCTGTGACGTGCCTGGGGGTGGAGGTGGGGAGCCTGTGTTCAGCCTGTGAATGTGGCTGTGCACTGGAAGTCCTATTTAAGGACAGACAAAGGGCCGCCCACAGGCCAGTGCAGTACTGCACCCCATCGCCTCCCTGGTCAGTTTGAAAGAGAAACATGGATCTGCTGTTCCACCTACTCATGCATTTATTGGTTGCTCCCTGTATGGGTCCTGCTCAGGGATCACACCCACAATCTTGGCACGTTGGACAACACTCCAACCAACTGAGCTACCGCCAGGGCTGATGTTGGTACTTAGATGCTTAAATAAGCAATATCTGTAGGAGAGTGGGGCCTCTGGTCATTTTTCAGCTCGGGGCTCTGGGAAGAGTGATGTCAGTAGTATGGAATTAGACAACGCTCTAGACATTGGAGTTTCTTTTTTTTTTTTTTTAATTCTGACTCATCCCCAAATAAACCTCAAGTATTTGCAAATAACTTATTTTATCTATTTTTCTACCTATCTACAAATAGACTGCAAATTAGATTTTTGTTGTTAATCCTCAACGGAAGATATTTTTTCCAATGATTTTTTCAGAGAGTGGAAGATTACACAGGCACCCAGCAGCCACCCAAGAGGGAGCTGTCACTGCTGGTACTGCTGCATTATCACTGTTCCTCCCAAACCAGGGAGATGCTGTCCCCAAAGAGGGCACTGGCCTGTTGAGGATGAATTACAGATATCTGGAGGCCAGGCTGAGTGCTAGAGGAGGTTGTGTCCTGGGGCAGGCCCCCAAATTCAAAGGGGTGGGTGGGAAGGATAGTGGAAGGGAAATGAAGATATCGTCAGTCTAGACAGAAAATTCTTAACTGGGGAGGAGCAGACTTCAGAGCTTAAAAGTTCTGCCTAGATAAGACCAAGCAGAAATGGACTGGAGCCAAGGAGTGTGCCGGGGAACGTGACAAGAGGGCCTCATTTGCCAGGTTCCTCTTGAGGAAGGTGTGAAGCTGCTCACCTGAGGGGAAGGCTAGGAGGGCCCCAATTATGGGACTTCAGGAGTAGCGTGGAAGATGCAAACTACTAGGACGATATACTCTTCAAACTTTGTTGACTGCTACCTGATTTGCTCAGGAGCTTTCTATATACGTATATATTTTTGTTTGTAAGTTATTCATTTGTACTGATAACATATGAAGCATGGCTTAGATAAAAAGCAAGCACTATGTGATCTGTACAACATTGTGTCTATAGTTAATTATGTTGCATTATGCACTTAAAAACTTGTCAAAAGCCCTGGCCAGTATGGCTCAGTTGGTTGAGCATCGTCCCGTACCAAAGTATGGTGAGTTTGATACCCAGTCAGGGCACATGCCTGGGTAGTGGGCTTGATCCCCAGTAGGGAGAGTGCAGGAGGCAGCCAATCAATGATTCTCTCTCATAACTGATGTTTCTATCTTTCTCTTCCTCTCCCTGCCTCTCTGAAATCAATAAAAAATACTTTTTAAGAAATGGATTGCTAATAAGAAATAAAATAAACAACAATGAAACACTTGGGTGTTCATCAACCTATGAGCCAGGAGGCCACTGTTCAATTCCCAGTTAAGGGTACATGCCTAGATTGTGGGCTTGACCTCCAATAGGAGACATGTAGAAGGAAGCCAATCAGTGATTCTCATCATTGATGTTTCATCCTTTCTTCCTCTCCTTTCTTTTCTGAAATTGATTTTTAAAAAATGCATGTTTTTTAAATTTTTAATAAACAAAATAAAATTGGATTGCTTCCATTTCTTTTGGTCCCCCACTCAATACAATTCCAATAATTAGCTGTTTGCATTTCTGTGTCCCTCAGCTTTTTACTAGACATCCATTGTTGAATTAATAACATACGTCCGTTTTTTCTCCCATCGACCTCTTTGAGCCTGCCCCCTACTTCAGTTTTTTATTTATTTATTTATATTTATTAAATGTTGAAAGTCTCCCTCAGCTTTGTTAAGAGTGCCATGAGAGCAGTGATAGCATCTCAGTGGTCTTTGTATGCCCTCGCCTAACAAACTGTTATTAGGAGACAGTTACTGATTGCTAAATGCTTATCTTTTCTGCCCCACCGTGTTCTGCTTCCTATCATGTCCTCAGCTTCCACCTTTTGCTGAAGAGCATTTATCCTGTACTCTGGTTATCCATTGCCACATGATAAACCACCCCAGAACTTTGTGCCTGACAACATGACGTAGTATTTTTTCATGATTCTATGGGTTGGCTGAACTTGCATCAACAATTCTTCTGTTCCACGTGGTATAGATGGTGATCATCTATGCCGCTGCATTTGGCTTGAACACTTAGCTGAGCCAGAACAGCCAAGAAGATTTCACTCAGATGACAGGCAGTAAGTAGGTGTTGGGCATTGGCTGGAGCCTTGGCCCTCTCCCTCCACAGTACAGATGGGCTTCCCCACAGCATGGCAGCTGAGTTCCAAAAGCCTGGAAGATCCTGTGCACCACATCAAAGCAAGTCACAAGGCCAGCCCAGACTCAACAGAAGGAGAGACAGAATCCACCTCTTGATGTAGGAGAAGCTTGTGTGTAGAGGGAGGGGAGAAATTGCTAGGGACCAGCATTAAAGACAATCTCTCCACCTGAGTAGTTATGACAGTGCCTTTATTTCTACTGAAGGACTTACTTCATTCCAATGTGCTTGGCAACTTGTTAAGTACCTGATTTACTTAGAAACAAACTTGACCACGTGATATAGGCTCAGTCTGTCTTTATCCTGAGCTAATCTACATTCTCCCTGCTACCCTGTTTCCCCAAAAATAAGACAGTGTCTTATATTAATTTTTGCTCCCAAAGATGGGCTAGGTCTCATTTTCAGGGGATGTCTTATTTTTCCATAAAGCAGAATACAGTGCACATTTATTGTTAAATGAAAATAAAGAAAATTTATTACCTGTATACGGTACGGTAGTACAGTAGTTGTCAACACAAACCAGACAAACTGTGAATCCTACAGTATCAAGAATTTACTCATTTATTCAATGACAATCATGTCATCATCTTCTGGAACATCATCATAACAATGCAATTCCTAAATTTCCTGGTGAATTTCTTGTGACTCCATTTCTTTCAGAATCAGTGGACCAAATCTCTCATGTTTGGCCTAGGGGGGCCTTATTTTCAGGGGGATGCCTTATATTTCACTCAGAAGGAAACCTGTAAGTAGGTCTTATTTTCAGAGGATATCTTATTTTCGGGGAAACACAGTAGCTGCCTGCCTTCCAGTCTGCAGATCGAGCTCTTTGTGTTACTGAAACAATTGAGGGTGGGAGCCATTAAGATCCTCTTTGACAAAGAACAATCACTTCCCAAAGGAGTCTAATGTGGAAAAAAGACACCCTACTGTGCAGAAACTTGGATGCTTCTGATAAAATATAATTAAACATTTTCCCTAAGAGCATCACATGGAGCAGGGGAGTTTCATGAGTTAATTTTATATCAGTAAAGGCAGGTTAATCACTGCAACAGCAAAGTCCACAATTCCAGTGACTTAACATTTTAATTTAATTTTTACTCATGTAACACCCCCACGTGGGTCCAAGTTAATGGGTACTTGGCTCCATGCAGTCATTCAAGATCCTGGCAGAGTGGAAACTCTGCCACCATTTGCCCATGACTTCCAAGGTCACCCTGGGCATTGACATCCTGCTAGTAAAGAAGAAAAGCATGGGAAGCCAGGCCTGGAAATGGTGCAGATCAATTCCATTGGTAATGTCTCAGTCACATGGCCAAATCCAACTACAACAAACATAGTCCACCTGTGTGCCCGGGAAGGAGTGAAAACAAGTTCAATGATGAATTAGAAGCCACAGCATCCCAGACCATATAAATTATACACACAGTATTACCTATTCTTGTTAGTACACAGCTCACACTCATTGTGAGCACTCTGACCCAGAAAAAGGAGGGTGAGCATACCTGTAAAATCAAGCACATTTTCCCTCAACTTTCCCTGAGGATGGAGAACATCTTCCAGACTTACTCACAGTGCCATCTGCTGCTGAGAGTAAAAATCAGGAAAGGAGATGGCACTGAGCTTGGGGATCCAAGTAACCAGGCTAGAAGAATCAGAATTTAGTAAATACTCTGGAAACTTAACAGCTTTAATAACCATAGGAAATAAGGGGGAAATTCATACAGCTGCATCTTCATTTAATAGACACAAACCAAAGACTGTGAGGATGAAGAGAAGAGTTATTTGGTTTGGTTGGTTTTGGCTTAGTTTGCTTATCTGTGAAATTAAACAAGAGGTGAAAATCAAGAAGACTATGTGAAGGTGTTTACATAGGAAAGAGTCATTTGAT
Source organism: Pipistrellus kuhlii (assembly GCF_014108245.1). NCBI lineage: Eukaryota > Metazoa > Chordata > Mammalia > Chiroptera > Vespertilionidae > Pipistrellus > Pipistrellus kuhlii. The sequence goes on along the minus strand of NW_023425404.1, from coordinate 77,164,564 downwards.
TGCAGTAAAAAAAAAAAAAAAAAGAAGAAGCAGCAATCTAAAACTGAATCTCAGCTCTGTCATTACTTGGGCTGTAGTTTCCTCTGTTTTAAAATGAAGGAACAAAAATAAATTAATTAATTAATTAATTAATTAAAATAAAATAAAATAAATGAAGGAACAAGAAAACTTTTCTGGATCCTTTCAGCTGAGAGTTCTAATATGGCACATTGGCTCCCCAAGGCAAGTGGCTTTTGCTTTCTTTAAAAAAAAAATCCAAATCCAACTGCTTTGGTTTCCATATCAGAAACCTATTCCTTGCATTTAAAGAAACATAAATATGTATGTTTATGGGAGTCAGTGATGAGAGAAGAAAGTTTCTCTACCATAGTGCAATTTAGTGACTGATGAAATCCCACAACTAAGAGCAATAATAGTTAACCAATTTATTTTATTTTCTATTTAAATATATTTTTTATTGATTTCAGAGATGGGGAGAGAGAGAGCGAGAGAAACAGCAATGATGAGAGAGAATCATTGATTGGCTGCCTCCTGCACCCCCCACACTGGGGATCACCCCAAAACCCTGGCAAATGCTCTGACTAGGAATCGAACTGTGATCTCCTGGTTAATAGGTAGAGGCTCAACCACAGAGCCACACTAGCCAGGCAATAATTAACCAACTTTTGAGCACCAACTCTAAGTAAGGCACATTCTAATTGCTTTGCATAGATTACTTCAATTTTCACAATAACCACTTCGAAGAATACTAATGTTGGCCCATTTCACAAAAGAGGAAACTGAGACACAAAATGCTGGTGGAAGAACAAATTAAAAATGGGGAGGAAGGTTAGAGTGTGAGTGACCTTGTGGAGAGGACCTCCTGTGCTCCATTTCACCCCCTCACCTCGGGGCCCAGAGAGCCATTTCATTCCCCCCACCCCCACCTCCTGGCCCAGAAAACCTACTCTGGGCTATTACACAGATGAGAAACAAAATTTTATTGATTAAACCACTAAAACTTGAGAGTATCTCTGTTATAGGAACAATAGTGGATATCTTGCTACATATATTAAAACAGTGTGATATAAACACAATAAATTAAATATTAACCATGTTGAATTTGAAATCTTATGGGACAACCAAATGACAATGGCTAATAGGCACATGGTGAGAGTTTGTAGGGACACATGGAGTCATCTTAACATGTGTAAATTAAGCTGTGTGTACTTAGTCTTAAGTAAATAAATAAATGGAGAGAGGGGAAGAATTATTTAAATTTTTTTTCTTTCTGCCAATTCACCCCATGGCTGTAGACTCTAAACTGACTAACAAATGGGATGTGTGAACCTGTTCTTCCTCCAAATAGTCTCATTTCCCTTATCTGTCCTCACAGTATGAACATATCAACACTCTGAATATAATTCCAATCTTTAAAGAAATCTTTTTTTCTATATAATGGCTCCCTGCAGTCTTATCTCTTATTCAACTGAAAAAACAATGAGCAAGTTGTACGTTGATAAAATGTTATTTTTACCTCAGACTCTGACCTTAGAACTCAACCTCATACAAAATGTGACACACACACCCCCAACTTCCTAGAGGGACAAGTGGTGTTCAGCCACCCGAGATTGAGCAAAATGTGACCCTACTGAATAAGTTTGGGAATTAGTGTTTTCAAGATAGCAGCTGACTTCACGAGAGAGGTCTGAGTCTCCTGAGGGAATGCACAGAGTGAGAGAGGAGAGGGCCAAAGGGAAACAGAAAGCAGGAGGAGGACGAGGAGCAATGAGTGCTCCAAAAGCCAAAGAAGTCAGAATGCCAAAAACTGAACAATTGTTTCAAACTAAACAACAACCAAAAAACGTTGAGAAAAAGGATCACCAGATTTGACAATAAAAATATCATTCACACCCTGATTGGGCGGCTCAGTTGGCTGTCCATTGTCCCATACACCAAAAGGCTGAGAGTTTAATTCCAGGTCAGACCAAATACCTAGGTTGCTTGTTCAATCCCCAGTCTTGGTGTATATGGGAGGCAACCAATTCATTAATATCTCTCTCTCTCTCTCTCTCTCTCTCTCTCTCTCTCTCTCTCTCTCTCTCTCTTTCTCTCTCTCCCCTCCCTCCTGCTTCTTTCTGTAAAATCAATGAGCATATCCTCAGATGAATGGAGATATATATATATATATATATATGAGAACTTTTGCCAGAGAAATCTCAATGGAGTTGCAGAAATAAAAACCAGATTATAATTGATTATAAAAATGAATGAGACGTAAGGCAGAGGGAACAGGGTTCTAAGAAGTCTGGAAATGAATGGCCAAGCAGAGGAAAGGTTGGGAGTCAGCAGGTCAAATCCTCCCCAGCCCCCCAAGTTTCCTCGTTGTCCAACCATTCTCAGGTTCAGTTTCTTTATCTGTAAAATAGGTTTAATTCTGAAGATTAAATGAGAGGACAGTCATATGTGTTTTAAGAAACCAAGCAACTAGGAATGAGTTTAAAGTTATGGGTGTTCCAGGCATTCCAAAATCCTCCTCTCCATAAAATAGAATCAACAGAGAGCTGGGCACATGGGTCACAATTCCATTCCTTATAGAAGTGCTTTTGCTGACATGCACTTGGGTGACGATGTGAAGAATGTTAGGGGAGCAGCCCTGTGAAACCCTCTGGCTCATTTGTTGAAAATGCCTTTTATTATATTATATTACACAACCTCATCTGATAGATGACTGTAGGAGTATCCTCTCTGGTCTTAATTGTGAATTAATTGTGTGAGTAATTATGTTTCTCCTGAACAACTGGCCTCTTTTTATCAGGTTTCCCTTTTTGCAATGGTTGGTAGAAACCTTAGAGGCAAATGTGTGACTCACCCTTTGCATATATGTAAGAGACCATGGATACATTTTTGTACTAGATTCTTCTCCAGATCTTTTTTATGTCCCTACCTTGCTAGTCTCATATTTAATACCTATGCCATATGATTGTTTATTATACATTCTTGGTGGTTGAATACTTTTTATATTAATATAATTTATTTATAAATTATAAAACTGTATAAATATAAAATATTTGCTTAAATTAGTTATATTAATATGAATTAATAGTACTCTTATAATGTATAAATATATATTAACATAATACCTCTCAGTCTACCTATAACCTCATAAAACTTGCACTTGTGTGCCTTTCTCAACCTCAGAGTTCATAACAATAGATAACATGGACTAATCCCTTACTATAGGCTTGGCTATTTCAAGTGCATTATATGTATGGATCTGTTTAATCATCTTAAGATGTCCACTTTATATATAAGGAAACCAAGGTGCATAAAGGTTAAATAACTTTACCAAAACCACAAAGAGAGTGATATATGTAAGATTAAAAACCCAATTGTTTGGCTCGAGCCTGGTCCTTTCCCATCTAGCATGGTGATATAGTAATACCATCTGTCTACATGCTTGTTAGGGTCATTGAAGGAGAAATGTGTGAGGCTAAAAGTGGTAAGAAATTATAAATTTACTAGAGATGCAGTGCACAAATTTGTGCACAAGTGGGGATCGGGCCTAAGCTGTCAGTCAGACATCCCTCTTGCAATCTGGGACTCCTCACTCCTTACCACCTGCCTGCAGCAGAGACAGCGGGAAAGGCTCCTGCCACCACCCCTCCACTTGCCAGCCATGAGCCCAGCTTCCGGTTGAGCCGTGCTCCCCTTTGGGAAGTCACTAACCACCAGGGGGCAGGTCCTGCGCTGAGTGTCTGCTCCCTCGTGGTCAGTGAGCATCATAGCAACCAGTCGTTCCTCCATTCAGTCAATTTGTATATTAGGGTTTTATTATCGATATATAGGATTAAGTCATCTGAAAACCAGAAGGTCTTAGCAAATGGAGCATGGCCTAAGTAAAAGGGAATGTTGGTTGGGAAATGATCTAAAGGCTAGTATCCCAGGGGAGGGAATATCAATTAAATGATTTGTTCAGACCTAGCAATGCTCAGAGAAAACTCAGACAAATGCTTAGATATTTTGTTTTTGATGCTTTGTAGGATGTCAGCAAGAAGAACTAGAGACAGAGAACAAGATAGCTAGATTAAATTTCTTTCATGTAATGAGATAGGCAAAATATAGTATAAATTTAAGGAATAAAGATATCTTTATTAATTTTTAATTAGACTAATCTTTCTCCCTCAGTCTCAAACAATCATAAGGTGCAAATTGTTTATACACTTCATGTGTCTTATAATCATAGTTTTAACTTTCTGAAAACAGCTGGATGAAATAGATATAAATCTATGAGAAAAACAAAAATACATCTATATACACATGAAAAACACACATGGTGTCAAAACAAGCCAGAGGAAAATCATTTTGGGGGGGAAAAAATGAAAAAGAATCCCAAGTCAAATTTATAGAAAATATCCCTTTATTAACTTTTGGTCAAGAATATATTTGTATATTTTTCAGAAAACAATTCCGAGACCATGTGGATTCCTGCAACAGAGAGGAATTGACAGGAGTGCCCCAGCCATGAAGACAGAAGAGAAACAGTCCAGAGATGGAAGACGCTGACAACGCCTTGCCATACTAGCAGACAGCAACTGTGTGTCGCTGAAGGATGCCCAGGACCAAACCAGAGATGGTCAGACCTGCATCACCACCATTTGTCCACCAACCATATCTGAAATATCATGCCTGAAATGTACACGTAAGGAACTGTTTGACATTGAAATTGGGACTCAAAAGAACTGTTGGCCCAGAAAGGAACTCAATATAGACTGATTCATATGCCTTTCAGCATAACCATTATGGCTTGTCTCAGTTTTGGTTTTTATAGGGGTATTTCTTGTATCACATGATCTCACGCATCTGGGAGAAATGATGAACAACATAAACTGATGAGCAAAAACAAACCCAGAAACAGAGAAGCAGCGATCAGACTGTACGGCCTTGGAGGGAAGGTAAAGGAGGGTGTGGGTAGTGAGGAGAGATCAACCAAGGGACTTGTGTGCATGAATATAGGCCTAACCAGTGGTCATGGACAGCAGGGAGGTGGGGGCATACGTGGGGAGGGGTTTGGGATGGGAATGGGGGGATGAGGATATTTATGTGATACCATAATCAATAAAGAAATTTAAAAAATACGCCTATACTAGAGGCCCAGTGCACAAATTTGTGCACAGGTAGGAGTTCAGCTGTCCTGCCCCAATGGGGGCCCACTGGGCCCAGCTGGTGGGGGTGGGGGGGCTGCAGGTGGTTGGCCAGCTGGCCCCACCCCCGGGCCAGCCAGTTTGATGTAGGGCAATTGGGGCCTGGATCAGGCTAGTTGGCTGCCACAGTGCACATCATAGCCACCAGTCATTCTGGGGCTTTTTATATAGAGAGAGTATATTAAGTGTTTGACCATCCAACCAATTGCTATGATATGCACTGACCACCAGGGAGCAGACACTCAACGTAGAAGCTTCCAAGCTGCAGTGACTTAGAAGTGACAGTTCTTGGGTGATGCACCCCAAAACCAGAGACGAGGGACCTTGATTCCTCATGGGGCCATGTGATTACTTTGGTCATGGGTTATGTTGTTGTTGGGCCACTGTTGGCCCCAAATCTAGTTTACTGCAAACTTGATTTTGTGTTCCACACCCTGTACAACAGCAACTTTGTATTCTGTCTTCTCACACTCTGGGACCTCTCAAGGGATGTTGGAGATCTGGTTTCAGCCCAATCCCCACAGATCAGGCCAAGGTACCCCACCTGCAAGAGGGATCCCACTCACTCTGCAGATGCCAGGGAGGGACTGAGGGAGTTTGGCTCCAGAGTGTGTCTGGCCTGTCTCACTGACCACCTTCTAATTAATTTCTTTTCAATGTGTACGAATCCATGCACCAGGTCACTAGTAGATATACAAAAGCCTAATAAGCAAAGTGTCCCCTTGGGAATTCGACCAACTGAGAGTTTGATTGTCCACTATGATGTGTAATGACCACCAGGGGGCAGCATGGAACAAAGAAAGGGCCCAGCTGGCAGCTGGCAACCTGCAGCCACTAGGAACCCTACAGGTGCATGAATTTCATGCACTGAGCCTCTAGTATAATATAAACATGTCATTTCAAGCATTTCTATTATTTATCAATTTATTAAACTAAAAAATGGTCCAGTTGGCATCAGAGTATTGGAGATGTTGTTGCTGATTCAAGAACTTCTGGCTCCTCTCATCCTTTTTTCTCCTTTGAATGTAGTTACAAGATTATAGCTTTAATCCCTGGTCATGCTTTGCCACCCTGCTATCTTTCATATAGGCTTAGAGATATTAATAACATTCTTGCTTAATAAATATAATAGAAAGCTAATACGTTTCCTTTCTCTCAAATATCCCACTCACTTCTCATCATTCAGCCTTAGGCAGTGTCCCACCTCCTCTACAGAGGCAGCTCCTTCTTTCCCAATCACACTATCTCACACTGACATGACTTCCTTCTAAAAACATTCTTTTGCAACACTTCTACAAATTCAAAACTTACCACCTGACATTGCCATTCATATATATACATCAGGCATTAGATATACAAGATGTCCCCCAAAAATGTATACATATTTTAACAGTTAATAGCTCAATTTTGAAAATGAAATGTATTTTAATAATCACTGCCTTTATAATTATTCAGAGTGGTATATATATTTTTGGAGGACATACTATATTAGATTAATGCCTGACCTATATGTACATGTATTTCTAATGTCAATAAACACATACATGTATTATCTATCTAATTCCTTATAGATACATATAACATAAATCTGAGATATGTATATAAATCTAATGCCTGAGATAGATATCTAAGTTCCTTTCAAGCAGGAACTGAATCTCTTTATATTTACTATGTCCCACATCACCAAGTACAATGTTAAGTCACCAGAAATGTTTGTTGAATTGATGTCTTTAGGAGAGTGAAAAAGAATAAATAAAAAAATAAATGAATGAATGGAGACGTGAGTTTAGAGGCCTTTTTTAAAAATATATATATATATATTTTTTTTTTTTTATTTCAGAGAGAAAGGGGGGAGAGAGAGAGAGAGAGACATCAATAGTGAGAATCATTGATGGGCTGCCTCCTGCATAACACCTACTGGGGATCAAGCCTACAACCCAGACATGTGCCCTGACTGGGAATCGAACAGTGACCTCTTGGTTCATAGGTTGATGCACAACCACTGAGCCACACTGAAGGCCTTTCTGATTAACCAATCCTGCTTTTGCTTAGGGCAGTGGTCAGCAAACCGAGGCTTATGAGCCACATGTGGCTCTTTGGCCACTTGAGTGTTCTGACACCACTTCTTCAAAATAGACTGGCCCAGGCCGAAAACCGACTGCTGCGCACGGGCCACGAAGTTTCTGCCGCACTGTGCGTGCACGCCCACACGTGGTGTTTTGTGGAAGAGCCACACTCAAGGGCCAAAGAGTCACATGTGGCTAGCGAGCCATGGTTTGCCGACCACTGGCTTAGGGAAATGTTTCTCTAAGAGATCTCTTTTAATTCTCTGCATCAGAATCACCTGAAATGCCTATTTAAAAGGATATCTAATACACAAACCCACCCTACCAACTCCAGGAGAGATAACACATCTACCTAATACATAGAAACAAATACAGAGACAAAGAAATATGTCACAAATGAAAGAAATGGAAGCAAGCAAACTACTGGATATAGAGTTGAAAATCATGATTATAAGGTTACTCAAGGATTTTAATGAGAGCTTCAAGGGGCTTAATGAGACTTTCAAGTATCTTAGTGAGAATGTCAAAGACATGAAAAAGGACCGGTCAGAAATTAAGCATACACTAACTGACATAAAAAATAATTTACAAGAATTCAACAGTAGAGTAGAGGATTCCAAGAATTTGTAATGTGAGGAAGAAAAAAACACCCAGTCAGAAGGACAAAAAATTAAAAAATAACCCAAAAATATGAAGTTAGTGTAAGGAGCCTCTGGGACAACTTCAAGCATACCAACATTCACATTATGAAGGTGCCAGAAGGAGAAAAGAGAGAGGAAGATATTGAAAACCTACTAGTATTTGAAAAAATAATGACAGAAAACTCCCTAACCTGGTGAAAGAAATACACTTACAAGTCCAAGAATTGTAGAGTTTCAAACAAGAGGAACCCAAAGAAGCCCACACCAAGACAAATCATAATTAGAATGCCAAGGGTTAATGACAAAGAGAGAATCTTAAAAGCATCAAG